>NC_090349.1:45590475-46198205 GCF_035084215.1 Heptranchias perlo
CTCTCTGGCCCTAACTCTCTCTGGTCCTAACTCTCTGTGGCTCTAACTCTCTCTGGTCCTAACTCTCCCTGGCCCTAACTCTCTCTGGTCCTAACTCTCTCTGGCCCTAACTCTCTCTGGCTCTAACTCTCTCTGGTCCTAACTCTCTCTGGCCCTAACTCTCTCTGGCCCTAACTCTCTGTGGCTCTAACTCTCTCTGGTCCTAACTCTCTCTGGTCCTAACTCTCTGTGGCTCTAACTCTCTCTGGTCCTAACTCTCTCTGGCCCTAACTCTCTCTGGCCCTAACTCTCTCTGGATCTAACTCCCTCTGGCCCTCAGACTCTCTGGCTCTAACTCTCTCTGGCTCTAACTCTCTCTGGCCCTCAGACTCTCTGGTCCTAACTCTCTCTGGTCCTAACTCTCTCTGGCCCTAACTCTCTCTGGCCCTAACTCTCTGGCCCTAACTCTCTCTGGCCCTAACTCTCTCTGGCCCTAACTCCCTCTGGCCCTAACTCTCTCTGGCCCTAACTCCCTCTGGCCCTAACTCTCTCTGGCTCTAACTCTCTCTGGTCCTAACTCTCTCTGGCTCTAACTCTCTCTGGCCCTAACTCCCTATGGCCCTAACTCTCTCTGGCCCTAACTCTCTCTGGCTCTAACTCTCTCTGGTCCTAACTCTCTCTGGCCCTAACTCTCTCTGGCCCTAACTCTCTCTGGCTCTAACTCTCTCTGGCCCTAACTCTCTCTGGCCCTAACTCCCTCTGGCCCTAACTCCCTCTGGCCCTAACTCTCTCTGGCCCTAACTCTCTCTGGCCCTAACTCTCTCTGGCCCTAACTCTCTCTGGTCCTAACTCTCTCTGGCCCTAACTCTCTCTGGCCCTAACTCTCTCTGGCTCTAACTCTCTCTGGCCCTAACTCTCTCTGGCTCTAACTCTCTCTGGCCCTAACTCTCTCTGGCCCTAACTCCCTCTGGCCCTAACTCTCTCTGGCCCTAACTCCCTCTGGCCCTAACTCTCTCTGGCCCTAACTCTCTCTGGCCCTAACTCTCTCTGGCCCTAACTCTCTCTGGCCCTAACTCTCTCTGGCCCTAACTCCCTCTGGCCCTAACTCTCTCTGGTCCTAACTCTCTCTCGTCACAACTGCCGACGCAAAAGACTTTCTCACTCTGCTCCACGAGGCCATCCTGTTCTCTAACCCTACTCCACCAATCAGATTCTGCTTGGTCATGTGCTTAATCATGTGACTGTCACCCACTTGCTAGGGTCTAACAACAACAACAACTTGCATTTATATAGTGCCATTAACATAGTAAAATGTCCCAGGGCGATTCACAGGAGCGATTATCAGACTAAATTTGACACTAAGCCACATAAGGAGATATTAGGACAGGTGACCAAAAGCTTGATCAAAGAGGTAGGTTTTACGGAGGGTCTTAAAGGAGGGGAGAGAGGCGGAGAGGTTTAGGGAGGGAATTCCAGAGCTCAGCAACTAGTCAGCTGAAGGCACGGCCGCCAATGGTGGAGCGATGAAAATCGGGGATGCGCAAGAGGCCAGAATTGGAGGAGCGCAGAGATCTCGGAGGGTTTGTAGGGCTGGAGGAGGTTACAGAGATAGGGAGGGGGCGAGGCCATGGAGGGATTTGAAAACAAGGATGAGAATTTTGTCACTCTGTCGCGCTGTAGATTGGTACCTCCCTTGCCCTGTGCCACACAGTTATCATTCGTAGGGCGTCAAGTCATTGATGAACAGAACCTTCTCCAACTTAACTTCAACAAAACCAAAAACCAACCTGGTCAACTCCGACCAAAATCTCCGTACCCTCCTCCCCAGGTTATTCACTCAAGCTGAACCTCAGTGGCCTGTTTGACTTTAAGTTGATATGTCAAACTCCACATCCTCTGTGCTGTAAGATTCCTAGGAATTACAGGGCCTCAAGCTTCTGAGACATTGTAATACGACATTTTTGAAATACAATTTTGACCTCTACGACTCACTTCAGAGATCATTGAAAATCATTATTTTTTATTCGTTCATGGGACGTGGGCGTCGCTGGGAAGGTCAGAATTTAGTTAATTGGATGTGGAGCAGCCGCACTTGTTTGATATTTTATCCTTGGGATGCGGTATCGGGGGATGCGGTATCGGGATGCGGTATCGGGATGCGGTATCGGGATGCGGTATCGGGGGATGCGGTATCGGGGGATGCCGTATCGGGGATGCGGTATCGGGGATGCGGTATCGGGATGCGGTATCGGGGGATGCGGTATCGGGGGATGTGGTATCGGGATGCGGTATCGGGATGCGGTATCGGGGGATGCGGTATCGGGGGATGCGGTATCGGGATGCGGTATCGGGATGCGGTATCGGGGGATGCGGTATCGGGGGATGTGGTATCGGGGGATGCGGTATCGGGATGTGGTATCGGGATGCGGTATCGGGATGCGGTATGGGGAGGCGGTATCGGGATGCGGTATCGGGAGGCGGTATCGGGGGATGCGGTATCGGGGGATGTGGTATCGGGATGCGGTATCGGGATGCGGTATCGGGGGATGCGGTATCGGGATGCGGTATCGGGGGATGCGGTATCGGGATGCGGTATCGGGGGATGCGGTATCGGGGATGCGGTATCGGGGATGCGGTATCGGGATGCGGTATCGGGATGCGGTATCGGGGGATGCGGTATCGGGATGCGGTATCGGGATGCGGTATCGGGGGATGCGGTATCGGGATGCGGTATCGGGGATGCGGTATCGGGGGATGCGGTATCGGGATGCGGTATCGGGATGCGGTATCGGGGGATGCGGTATCGGGATGCGGTATCGGGGGATGCGGTATCGGGGGATGCGGTATCGGGATGCGGTATCGGGGGATGTGGTATCGGGATGCGGTATCGGGGGATGTGGTATCGGGATGCGGTATCGGGATGCGGTATCGGGGGATGCGGTATCGGGGGATGCGGTATCGGGGGATGCGGTATCGGGGGATGCGGTATCGGGGGATGCGGTATCGGGATGCGGTATCGGGGGATGCGGTATCGGGGGATGCGGTATCGGGGGATGCGGTATCGGGGGATGCGGTATCGGGATGCGGTATCGGGATGCGGTATCGGGATGCGGTATCGGGATGCGGTATCGGGGGATGCGGTATCGGGATGTGGTATCGGGATGCGGTATCGGGGGATGCGGTATCGGGATGCGGTATCGGGATGCGGTATCGGGATGCGGTATCGGGGGATGCGGTATCGGGATGCGGTGTCGGGGGATGCGGTATCGGGGGATGCGGTATCGGGGGATGCGGTATCGGGGGATGCGGTATCGGGATGCGGTGTCGGGGGATGCGGTATCGGGGGATGCGGTATCGGGGGATGCGGTATCGGGGGATGCGGTATCGGGATGCGGTGTCGGGAGATGCGGTATCGGGATGCGGTGTCGGGAGGCGGTATTGGGGGATGCAGTGTCGGGGGATTTGGTATCGGGGGATTTGGAAATCATAATGAACTGATTTGCTGTAGTCTTAAGCAGACCATTGCTTGAATCACAACATTGTCAGTCAATGTTTGGGAATTGTAACTGTATGTCTGCTCTAAAAGGCTGGTCTTTGTTACTTTCTAGTGAGAGCGCTGTGCTCTCTGATCTTTCTCCTCAGGTGGGACCCTCACCTATTGGAGGTGAAGGTGAAACAGTGATGGTGACAGCACTGTACTCCTATCTCTGACCCACCCTCCCATTGACTCAAGGTTCCTGCTCGTTCTTCCAGACTTTTTTTTTTATTCGTTCATGGGATGTGGGCGTCGCTGGCGAGGCCGGCATTTATTGCCCATCCCTAATTGCCCTTGAGAAGCTGGTGGTGAGCCGCCTTTTTGAACCGCTGCAGTCCGTGTGGTGAAGGTTCTCCCACAGTGCTGTTAGGAAGGGAGTTCCAGGATTTTGACCCAGCGACAATGAAGGAACGGCGATATATTTCCAAGTCGGGATGATGCGTGACTCAGAGGAGAACTTGGAGGTGGTGTTGTTCCCATGCATCTGCTGCTCTTGTCCTTCTAGGTGGTAGAGGTCGCGGGTTTGGGAGGTGCTGTCGAAGAAGCCTTGGCGAGTTGCTGCAGTGAATCCTGTGGATGGTACACACTGCAGCCACGGTGCGCTGGTGGAGGAGGGGGTGGACACTGAATCTAGTGGTCACTCGTCCATTTGCTGTTTATGGGACCTTGCTGTGCACAAGTTGAGTCCAGTGGCAGGGGCACCGATCAAGTGAACTGCTCTGTTTTGGGTGGTGTTAGGTTTCTTGAGTGTTGCTGTTTCATCCATCTAGATGAGTGGTGGGTATTCCATAACACTCTTGACTTGAGCCTTATAGATGCAAGAAAGGCTTTGAGGGTTGAAGAGATGAGCCACCTGTTGCAGAGTACCCAGCCTGTGCCCGCATCTTGTAGCCATGTTGTTGATGTGGCTGGTCCAGTTTTGGTCAATGGTGAACCCCAGGATGTTAATGATGGGGTCTTTGTCATGGCGGTGTCCCTGGAGAGAGTTGGGCCTTTTCTTCTTTGAGATGAATCATCACCTGGCACTTATGTGTTGCAAATTTACCTGCCCCTTGATCGCCCAAACCTAGATATTATCCAACTCCTGCTATAGGCGAGCCCCTGAGTTGCTTCATCCTCAGAGGAGTTGTGAATGGAGCTGAACACTATGCCCCACATGACCTTACAATTGAGGGAAGGTCATTAATGAAGCAGCTGAAGATGGTTGGGCTGAAGACAAGATCCTGAGGACCTCCTGCAGTGATGTCCTGGGGATGTGATGAATGACTCCTAACAAGTGTGACCAAAACTGAGAGTTATAGAGATATCACCAATACAAATTGACTGTTTTCAGGGGAGGTTAGTGAAGGACTTTAGCAGCCTGGAAGCAGGTGGTGGGAGGGCGGGGAGTCCATGATGGAATAATTAACATGGACTCTGAATGGAGCCGGATCGATGGGTTGAATGGCCTTTACTTGCTCTGGATTTTTTTGTACTTGTGTAACTGCACTACAGTTTATGATGCAAAGCTCCATAAATATTAAAATACCGAATATTTGCACCATTAGATATCTGCTTCTAATAAGTTTAATATATTATGATTTCTACAAATCTAAATTCAGGGCATTTAGGTCGAGTAAGTCTAAAGTGCTTAATTTATGCTTTTTACACTTCTCAGCCAGAGAGATTAGCCCCTTATTGTATTTTGATGGCACGGTATAAACCATGAAGCATGTGCCGTCCAGGTAAAATAAGGCAATTAATCGTCTTGATGGAGCAGTGGAAGAAATTGTAAATTTGGTTTTGCCGATCTGTTTTATCTCCCGACTCCTGTAACTGCGAAGATAAGTCTTGGGACGAAGAGATTTAAGTTTTGGGGAAATTATTAAAATTCAGGATCATCGAGAAAGCAGAGCCTGATTGAACTGGTTAACTGCAAAATTGGGTTGACCCAATTAAGTCAGTATAGTTGGGTAACACTGACCCTCCCACATCACCTCTACTGACAGATGTGATGGTAAGTCTCTCACATCCTTGCCTCAGGTCAGAACTCTTGTTCAAAATGGCAGCCCTGCAAAGGGCCATAGCTTCATCTACTTTAAATATCCACCTCCCGTGGCACTGCTCGTTGATCTGTATGAATTGGCTTCTTGTCTCTCCCTCCGCTGCTGGTCCGCGTTGGAGTCTTTGCCGTCCACCAGCTTATTTCCTCTATTTCCAAACTTATTTTCTCCCTCTGTGAGCTCGTTCTCCCCCCTCCCCCCACCGCCCCAACTAGTGTTATTTTAGTGCAGACGTCCTCCTCTCCAGTTGCGTTATGACTTGACTTGCTGTACACTTGTTAATCTTTTAGCTCGGTCACCATCCTGCTCGGCCTTTCTGTTTAGTTTATCAACCACATGCTTCAAAAAATAATTTAATAAAGTCAGGAGCTGCAGTGCCTTTGTGACTCCATTTAATTATTTCCTTCAGTGACCTCCTGAATTTCTTTTCCTTTTGATGAATCCCGCAAATAGTTGAACATCCAACATGGCTGCCGTGTATGATTTTTATGGGGATCTGATTGGTCTGTGGCATCATGTTGTTATCATTGACCAATCAACAATGCTACAAGCTCACCACAGTATTACAGATGCAAAACGTTGAATATAGACCAGTGTACGTTTCATGGGATTCCTCATGCTGCGTCAGAGAATATGACAGAAGTTTGTGAGAGATTTGATGGGAGATACTGAAGTAAGTGGATTGTAAGCAAGGGTTTTTTGGGAAATTTGAAGCTAGCAGAAAAGCATGACCGATCTTTTATACAACAGGCTATTTAAAGTGTGACGTGCTAGACACAGAACTATTAAGATATTACAAGCCGGTCTCCCGTTGGGTTTCTCATGAGTAGACAGTGCTGTGAGTTGGACTTGGGTTGTGTGTTTCAGAGACAGAGAGGCACCGAGAGTCACAGGCCATGGATATCACAAAACACAGGAAATAGTGGGATGGATGGAGAAAGTGAAGTGTAAATGCTGCAGGAAGAGAACAGACTGGAGCCCAAGGCCGCAGGAAGACCTTTGGGTGCAAAGCTTTTTGGATGGATTTCCAATAGGGGAGGGCAGTTTTGTAGGAACATGGGAATTGCTGGATGAAAAAAGTCCAAGGTCCATCTAGTTCACCACCTCCCATCCTGGTAGTCACATGATACAACGATAATGGAATTGTTGGCTAATCAGAGCAATCAATCTCGATCAATGAGTCTCCAACAGACCCAGACATGAGGTGAGGAAAACCCCCAGTGGGGGAGAGCTTTGGGAACCAGAGGTCCAAAGTCACCTGTTCCTCCCGAGCCTGTTACACTCACCACACGTCATGTCTCAAATTCCTCACATACTGGATCCCAGAATATTATTTTCTGAAAGAAATCTATCTAATTTGCATTTGAATGAATCAATACTAACTGCTTCCACCGTCTCCCCCGGGGATCCTGCTCCATAGATCGACCACTCGCTCACTGAAATAATATTTCACCAGATTAGTTTTGAAGTTACCTCCTTCTGGGTGAGATAAAAGTTATTTTGTGGTTTATTTCAGTTTTCACCTGTTCCTTATGCTCCAAATTGTTTTTTTAAAAAACTTGTCTATAATTGACTGGCTCAGGAATAAACATGACCGCTGAAAGTGTTTGGAAAGATTTGTTTGAGCAATTCGGTTGGCTGGTTTTGTGGTACTGAATGTTCCTGAATATTGACTTAGCAAAATAGATGAGAGATTTGATCTGAGGTGAGATGCAAGGTGAATTTATTACTGCTGCTCATTCTCATTGGTACTTGTTTTGCTACTTATGATTCATTGATAATTAATCAGTTGAATATTTAAGTAGGTACTGAACAGGTAAGAAGTTATTTGAGCCCATCAGTCTGTTTTGCCCTACAGACGCTTGGTGGCGTGACATTTTGAGGCATGACATTGAGGTGTGACACCTAGAGGTGTCACTTTCAGATGATAGGTGTGAACACGAGATTCCAGGCCTTTTTAATTGACAGATTGATGATTACGGTGATAGAATTACAATATTAGCAGAAAATGACAATCGGAAATTCTCCTTCCCCATTAAATGAGCTGTTATTTTAAAGAAATTGTAAGCGCAATTTTGACAAGCTTGACAATAGAATTGCTAATATAACGACTTAATTGCCAGAAGTTTCACAAATAAGAATGTATAATGTAAGACGTTTATAAATATTTATAGGTTTGAGTGGCGTGGAATTCCTGCTGCCCTGCCAAAGTCAGGCTCGCGATGTGCCCTCATTCCCAGTCAGCACCTGGGCTGACGCAGTGACATGCTCAGCATTACCTCTGTCACTTCAGCTCATCAGAAAGAGCCTGCATTCCTTGGGCTGTCGGTGAATCCAAGCCCCTATTAATAGCTAACCTTAAAATAAATTACCATTTACAAAAGAAAATCACAGCCTTCCTTTAATATGTAACGGGATGCTTGGATGATATGGAACTATCTCACTGGTTCAGTATAATTAAATCTATTTTTGGTATAGAATCATAGAATCTTGCAACAGAGAAAGAGGCCATTTGGCCCATTGTGCCTGTGCCAGCTCTTTTGAAAGAGCTATCCACTCCCCCCACTCTGTCTCCATAGCCCTGTAAATCTGGTTCTTTTGCCAAGTATCTTAAATCTGTGTCCTTTGGTTACTGACCCTCCTGCCAATGGAAACAGTTTCTCTCTCTCTACTCTATCAAAACCCCTCATAATTTTGAACACCTCTATTAAATCTCCCTTTACTTTTTTCTGCTCTAAGGAGAACAATCCCAGCTCTCTCGTCTCATAATTGAAGTCTCAATGAGTTGTTTCATTATATATTTATCTGTTAACTTTTAACCATTTCTATCCTACTTTTTAACAAAAAAAACTCAATAATTTAAGCACCACCCCAGAAGTTCCAGTAACTAAAGGGTTAAGTGTTGAAGTCAGTTAACAATGAAATCCCCAGCATTGATGTCAGAGATCTGAGACCCTTTCCGATGTGCGGATGCAGCAATATGTGCTGAAATAGTCAATCCCATAATAAGCATCTATAGGAATCATCGTCAATTGTTGGTTATTATCACACATTGCAAGTATATACATGCAATCAACATTTGAACAGTGTGTGGTATACACGGAATCACAGAATGTTCCAGCATAAAAAACAGGCCATTCAGCCCATCAAATCTGTGCTAGTATTTTTCTCCACATGAACCATCCAGTCTAATCCCACTCTCCCCCTCACTCCCCGTACCCTTTAATATCCCACCCAGTCTAATCCCACTCTCCCCCTCACTCCCCGTACCCTTTAATATCCCACCCAGTCTAATCCCACTCTCCCACTCACTCCCCGTACCCTTTAATATCCCACCCAGTCGAATCCCACCTTCCTCTCACAGCATTCTTCGAAGAAAAGCAGGGAGTTCTCATCAATACGCCACACAACAAAAAAAAAACAGGGACTGGCCATTTGTCTCATGAACTGTTTGTGGGATCTTGCTTTGTACAAACTGGCTCCTACATAACAACAGCCTTTATAAATCACTGGTTTGGCCCCAGTTGGAGTATTTGTGTTCAATTCTGGGCACCACACTTTAGGAAGGATGTGAAAGCCTTGGAGAGGGTGCAGAGGAGATTTACTAGAATGGCACCAGGGATGAGGGACTTCAGTTATGTGGAGAGACTGGAGAAGCTGGGATTGTTCTCCTTAGAGCAGAGAAGGGGAGATTTAATAGATGTGTTCAAAATCATGAAGGGTTTTGACAGAGTAAATAAGGAGAAACTGTTCCCATTGGCAGGAGGATTGGTCACCAGAGGACACAGATTTAAGATAATTGGCAAAAGAACCAGAGGGGAGATGAGGAGAATGTTTTTTACGCAGCGAGTTGTTCTGATCTGGAATGCGCTGTCTGAAAGGGCGGTTGAAGCAGATTCAATAATAACTTTCAAAAGGGAATTGGATAAATACTTGAAAAGGAAAAATTTGCCGGGCCATGGGGAAAGAGCAGGGGAGCGGGACTAATTGGATAGTTCTTTCAAAGAGCTGGCAAAGGCATGATGGGCCGAATGGCCTCCTCCAGTGTTCTATGATTCTATGAACAGTGACTTTACTTCAAAACTAATTCCTTGAGATGTGAGATAGTTTGGGACATCCCGCGGATGTGATAAGCTGCTCTATAAATGCAGTATCTTCCTTTACAGTGTTATTAAGGGGTTTATTTGAATGAGTGCAGACTGCATTCCGGAGGATTTTTACTGTCCATGATCTGAGGGTGGGAATACCTGTCAACGATGTATCACATGATCGCTTAAACAACTCACTAAATTCCAGTCCCTGCTATTTTAATGAAGGAGTTAACCCCTTTCATTTAATGCCTCCATTAAGTTAGCACAGAGAGGAATTTAGTGAGAGTATGTTAAAGCTTGTACAATCATCATCATGATAACCCGCTCACCTCTGAGTCAGAAGGTCGTGGGTTCAAGTCCCACCCCAGAGACTTGAGCACAGAACCCAGACTGACACTTCGTAGCAGTACCGAGGGAGTGCTGCACTGTCGGAGGGTCAGTACCGAGGGAGCGCTGCACTGTCGGAGGGTCAGTACCGAGGGAGTGCTGCCCTGTCGGAGGGTCAGTACCGAGGGAGTGCTGCCCTGTCGGAGGGTCAGTACCGAGGGAGTGCTGCACTGTCGGAGGGTCAGTACCGAGGGAGTGCTGCCCTGTCGGAGGGTCAGTACTGAGGGAGCGCTGCACTGTCGGAGGGTCAGTACTGAGGGAGTGCTGCACTGTCGGAGGGTCAGTACTGAGGGAGCGCTGCCCTGTCGGAGGGTCAGTACCGAGGGAGTGCTGCCCTGTCGGAGGGTCAGTACTGAGGGAGCGCTGCACTGTCGGAGGGTCAGTACTGAGGGAGTGCTGCACTGTCGGAGGGTCAGTACTGAGGGAGAGCTGCACTGTCGGAGGGTCAGTACTGAGGGAGCGCTGCACTGTCGGAGGGTCAGTACTGAGGGAGTGCTGCACTGTCGGAGGGTCAGTACTGAGGGAGCGCTGCACTGTCGGAGGGTCAGTACTGAGGGAGCGCTGCACTGTCGGAGGGTCAGTACTGAGGGAGAGCTGCACTGTCGGAGGGTCAGTACTGAGGGAGCGCTGCACTGTCGGAGGGTCAGTACTGAGGGAGAGCTGCACTGTCGGAGGGTCAGTACTGAGGGAGCGCTGCACTGTCGGAGGGTCAGTACCGAGGGAGTGCTGCCCTGTCGGAGGGTCAGTACTGAGGGAGCGCTGCACTGTCGGAGGGTCAGTACTGAGGGAGTGCTGCACTGTCGGAGGGTCAGTACTGAGGGAGAGCTGCACTGTCGGAGGGTCAGTACTGAGGGAGCGCTGCACTGTCGGAGGGTCAGTACTGAGGGAGCGCTGCACTGTCGGAGGGTCAGTACTGAGGGAGCGCTGCACTGTCGGAGGGTCAGTACTGAGGGAGTGCTGCACTGTCGGAGGGTCAGTACTGAGGGAGAGCTGCACTGTCGGAGGGTCAGTACTGAGGGAGCGCTGCACTGTCGGAGGGTCAGTACTGAGGGAGTGCTGCACTGTCGGAGGGTCAGTACCGAGGGAGTGCTGCACTGTCGGAGGGTCAGTACCGAGGGAGTGCTGCACTGTCGGAGGGTCAGTACCGAGGGAGTGCTGCACTGTCGGAGGGTCAGTACCGAGGGAGTGCTGCACTGTCGGAGAGTCAGTACCGAGGGAGCACTGCACTGTCGGAGGGTCAGTACCGAGGGAGCGCTGCACTGTCGGAGGGTCAGTACCGAGGGAGCGCTGCACTGTCGGAGGGTCAGTACCGAGGGAGCGCTGCACTGTCGGAGGGTCAGTACCGAGGGAGTGCTGCACTGTCGGAGGGTCAGTACCGAGGGAGTGCTGCACTGTCGGAGGGTCAGTACCGAGGGAGTGCTGCACTGTCGGAGGGTCAGTACCGAGGGAGTGCTGCACTGTCGGAGGGTCAGTACCGAGGGAGTGCTGCACTGTTGGAGGTGCCGCCTTTCGGATGAGACGTTAAATCGAGGCCCTGACATACCGACGTAGAAGATCCCATGGCACGATTCGAAGATGAGCAGGGCAGTTCTACTTGGCGTCCGGGCCAATATTTATCCCTCAACCCACATCTAAATAAAAAACAGATTATCTGGTCATTATCACATTGCTGTTTGTGGGATCTTGCTGTGCGCAAATTGGCTGCTGCGTTTCCTACACTTCAAAAGTACTTCATTGGCTGTAAAGCGCTTTGGGGCGTCCTGGGTCGTGAAAGGTGCTATATAAATGCAAGTCTTTCTTTTTTTAATTTGTGTCCTTTAAGTTTCACCCCAGGTCCGTTAAGTTGTATCTGGCAGTCAGATTATTTTTGATGCAAAACTGTTTATTCCGCAAACCCCCTTCATTCTAATCCAGCGAGGCTGAGACCTGAGCTCCTGAAAACATCATGGTATTTTCAGTGTTGTGTTCCAATTTTGTATATTTTCTTAGCGTTTATCGTCTCTGTACATCAAGTCTACAGCACAGAAACAGGCCATTCGGCCCAACTGGTCTATGCCGGTGTTTATGCTCCACATGAGCCTCCTCCCTCCCTACTTCATCTCACCCTATCAGCATATCCTTCTATTCCTTTCTCCCTCATGTGTTTATCCAGCTTCCCCTTAAATGGATCTACACTATTCCCCTCAACTACTCCTTGTGGTAGCGAGTTCCACATTCTCACCACTCTCTGGGTAAAGAAGTTCCCCCTGAATTCCCTATTGGATTTATTAGTGACTATCTTATATTTATGACCCCCTAGTTCCAGTCTCCCCCGTTCCCTGTATCTGCCACTCTCTCTCTCTGTAAAAAAAAGGATGCTTATTTTGAGAGGTTGTTTAAACATTTATTAAAAGGTTAATATAATCTAATAATATCTGATGAATATGTTGGTCTATTAATAAGCTGCCGTGGATATTCGTGCTTTGCACCTCACTGGGCAAGCGGTACCATCTTTAACCTTTTAAGAAGGACATTCAATTTTTCATTTGCAGATGGTACAGAACGAGTTACACTTTGAACGTGTCCGTGTCCAGCTCCTGCCGGAATCATCCAACCCCAGCCTGAATCAGAAAAAAAAAATGAAAAGGTTCTAAATTTGGGGGTGGGGGTTTGAAATGATGTAGGGGGGTGGGTGGTGGAGAGGGGGTTTTGTCATCCCCAGATTGCTGCAGTTGCTAAGCAGCTGATAATCACCCCGTCGCTTTGTTTGTCATTCCATGTGAGAGGTAGTTCCGAATGCAATTCTGTATCTGAGGTTTGCAGCAGGTAAAATCCCTTCACATCCAGCCTGCTACACATCTGCTGCTTGTGTTGCATTGGACAGTGTGGTGTGTGGGAGAGAGAGGGGACTGACTGCATGTACATCTCATTGGTTCATCCCTCTGGGATATTGGGGGAAGTGAGTGCAGGAAATTCCCGTGGTTTAAAAAAAAAATCTGCGGCGATTGTAAAAACTGTGCAGGAGAAGGGGAGTCTGTGTCTGTCTGTCTGTCTGTCTGTGCTGTTCCCACATCCTAGAAACGCCATGGGGTGGCCAGGAAACTGACAAATAAGGAAAACTCCATCTTTCTGTTGCTGCAATTTGCACCGCCTGTTCTGGCCGTCTCCTGACAACTAATGAATCATTTTAGCTGAACACAATCATTGCAAAAAAAAAACACATCGCCGCTGTCTCAGCCAGATTGTAATTCGACCCAGTGGAGTGCAGTTCTCATCGGGAGCCCTTCATTCCAAGGTAGGCTGTTCAATTCTCAACCAGAAATATGTTGATGCAGGCGTGTGATTTGTGTGTGAGTGTTTGTGGGGGTGAGTGTTTGTGGGGTGGGGGTGTGTGTGTGAGTGTGTGTGGGGGTGAGTGTTTGTGTGGGGTGGGGGTGAGTGTTTGTGGGGTGGGGGTGAGTGTTTGTGGGGTGGGGGTGTGTGTTTGTGGGGTGGGGGTGAGTGTTTGTGGGGTGGGGGTGAGTGTTTGTGGGGTGGGGGGTTTAGTAATTTTAAATGTGCTACTTTACGCTTTTCACTGCACCCTCCTAATGCCCAGATCCTAATGCAGCGAGTAGATTATCCCAGAGCTCCTCCGTGGCTGGATCTTAATCTCCGCTTTCTGCTGTTGCTGGGGTGATGTTTTTTTTCTGATATCCAGGCTTTCAGCAACAGAATCCGATTCCCTCTCGGCCGCTGAAGGATTTTGTCTCCCTGTTTTGTTTGCTGAGGATATGCCTTCCCCCCCCTCCCCCCTCCCCCAGTGTATTAAAAACCGAACCCAGTACACCAGGTAGAAAGACAGTTCAGTTTTGCCTCTGCATTGCTGTATACACACACACACACACACACACAGTGCTAGTGTGAGATTCAGGAGTTACAGTGAATATCTCAGAAACAAGATGAAAAGCTGCCAAAATGAATGCTATTTTACCCCTTGATTGACCAATCTTGATCATTTTGAGCATCATCAATAATGTAAAATACTCTCAGTACCGGGTAACCTTTATCCAGTAGTTCAAACACAACTCTGGAATCAGCATCTTTGAAGAAAAAAATGCAACTGATCTCCCTTTCTTTAATAAAAGACAAACTGCAAAATGGATTCCCATCTTTCGAGCAGGATGCTGATGTTATTCTGTCACCAGAATGATTTTGGATCCTGCTTTGCAATGGTGGTTCTTTACTCTGAACCCTTGGCAGATGTGGTCCTCCAGGAGATGTCTTTAAATAATGCAACACCATAAAATGAACAGTACTGCAGCAGTGACCAAGCATCAAGTACAAAAGGTCAAAGTTAGTTAATGCAATGGAAACTCTTAACTGCCATAACTAGCAATTTAAGTTTTATTTAAATAATATCATTCCATGCAGCACCACAAAGCAATTAATTTCACATTTCTTTGTCGAAATGCACAGGTTGACAAAAGAGCTGAGTGTCAGTTCCACTGAGTCTCTCTCTCTCTCTCTCGTGGCCAGACAGGTTGGATAACCATTTCTGGTTAATCTTGGAGAGATTTGCTCACACAGGAGTCTGCTTTATGTAGACGTGTTTGATTCCAGAACAAGTGGACAGCACTGAAATGTAACTTCTAGTCCCCCTCCCCCTCTCTCTGGTTACAACAAATTCCCATAAACCTTAGTTTCTTGCGTCAAAAAGGCAGATTTTGTTGGAAGCCAAGAGGTGATAGACAAGAAAGATGGAAGATCTTGCATTTATATAGCACCTTTCACGACCTCAGGACGTCCCAAAGCACTTCACAACCAATGAAGTACTTTTGAAGTGTAGTCACTGTTGTAATGTAGGAAATGCGGCAGCCAATTTGCGCACAGCAAGATCCCACAAACAGCAATGTGATAGTGACCAGATAATCTGTTTTTTAGTGATGTTGGTTGAGGGATGAATATTGGCCCAGGACACCGGGGAGAACTCCCCCCTGCTCTTCTTCTGAATAGTGCTGTGGGGTCTTTTACTCCACCTGAGAGGGTAAGATGGGGCCTCGGTTTAACATTTCATCCGATAGACGGCACCTCCGACTCCCTCAGCACTGCACTGGGAGTGTCAGCTTAGATTTTGTGCTCAAGTCTCTGGAGTGGGACTTGAACCCAGAATCTTCTGACTCAGAGGTGAGAGTGCCACCCACTGAGCCACGGCTGACACCAATAATGAGCATTAATAGGAGTGAGCAATTACTTGTGTGGCGCAGTTTCACAGGCCCATCTCTCTGTACTAAGGTATAAGGTACATGTTGGGAATGGACAATTCTGACTGACTTTAAATACCCCTCTCACCAAACAGCCAAATATTTGACTGGATTAAAAAAAGCAATTCCGTTTAAGTCGAATTATTTCTGAACATACACAGTAAATGAGACAGTGTCGGCTTGTAGTAAGAGCTGGAATGTGTGTACTCAATGGTTAAAAACAGCAACCTGCATATATATCTCACCTTTAACATGAAGAATTAGCTACATTGGCTCCCAGTCCAGCAACACTCAAATTTAAAATTCTCATCCTTGTTTTCAAATCCTTCCATGGCCCTTGGCCCTCGCCCCTCCCTATCTCTATAACCTCCTCCAGCCCTACAACCCCCCCCCCTCGAGATCTCTACGCTCCTCCAATTCTGGCCTTTTGTGCATCCCCCACTCGAGTCGAGGAAGGGAGTGAATCTGACAGGTAATTACTCAAACAGCTGGTATTGGTTCACCTTAATGGTTTAAAAATGTAATTGGTGCTGTTTGTGTTTGTCGAGGAGAAGGAGGAGGAGGAGGGGGAGGAGGGGGAGGAGGAGGGGGAGGAGAAGGAGGAGGAGGAGGGGGAGGAGGAGGGGGAGGGGGAGGGGGAGGAGGAGGGGGAGGGGGAGGAGGAGGGGGAGGGGGAGGAGGAGGGGGAGGAGGAGGAGGAGGGGGGGGAGGAGGGGGAGGGGGAGGGGGAGGGGGAGGAAAGGAGGAGGGGGAGGGGGAGGAGGAGGAGGAGGGGGAGGGGGAGGAGGAGGAGGAGGGGGAGGAGGAGGGGGAGGGGGAGGAGGAGGGAGGAGGAGGAGGGGGAGGAGGAGGAGGAGGGGGAGGAGGAGGGGGAGGGGGAGGAGGAGGGGGAGGGGGAGGGGGAGGAGGAGGGGAAGGAAAGGAGGAGGGGGAGGAGGAGGGTGATATCTGAGCTGGAACACTGTTCCATTTTGAGCACCCAGTATCAGCATGAGGTATCAATCAGATGTAGTACAGCTGGAACAAAACTTATGTGAGAAGTGAGTACACCACCAAACCAGATGATCTTGTCATTTATCTCATTGCTGTTTGTGGGATCTTGCTGTGCACAAATTAGCGGCCGCGTTTCCTACATTATGAAAATATAATAAAGTGTAGTCAGCACGGATTTCAGAAGGGAAGGTCATGCTCGACCAAACTTACTGAATTCTTTGAAGAAGTAACAAAGAGTAGAAACATAGAAAATTTACAGCACAGAAGGAGGCCATTCGGCCCGTCATGTCTGTGCGGGTAGACAAGGGTAATGCAGTAGATGTAATATGTTTGGATTTTCAAAAGGCCTTTGATAAAGTACCACATAGTAGACTCATGACTAAGGTCAGAGCATGTGGAATTGGGGACAAGTAGCAGAATGGATAGCAAGCTGGCTACAAAACAGAAAACAGGGAGTAGGGATTACAGTTACTCAGACTGGGAAAAGGTGGGAAGTGGTGTTCCACAGGGATCGGTGCTGGGACCACTGTTCACAATTTACATTAATGATTTGGATTCGGGAATCAGAAGTACAATTTCAAAATTTGCGGAAGGCATCAAATTGGGGGGTGCAGTTAATGCTGAGGTGGAATGCGTCTGATTGCATTAATAAACTTGCAGAATGGGCGTGTAATTGGCAAATGAATTTCAGTGTAGATAAGGTTGAGGTGGTGCATTTTGGTAGGAACAATGAGGCCACATACTGCTTGGACAATTAGAGTCTAATTGGGATAGAGGAGCAGAGGGATCTGGAGGTACAGATACACAAATCACTAAAAGTAGCGACGCAGGTTAATAAGGCCATCTTTTTTAAAAAAGCAAACCAAGCACTAGGGTCTGTTGTTAGAGGGATAGAATTGAAAAGCAAAGAAGTTATATTAAACTTGTATAAAACTACACACTTGGAGTATTGTGCACAGTTCTGGTCTCCATATTATAGAAAGGATATAGAGACACTGGAGAGGGTGCAAAAAAGATTAACAAGGATAATACCAGAACTGAGAGGATATACTTACCAGGAAAGGCTGAACAGGTTGGGGCTCTTTTCTCTAGAAAAGAGGAGGCTGAGGTGTTATTTGGTAGCGGTCTTCAAGATAATGACAGCGTTTGATAGGGTAAACATAGAGAAAATGTTTCCACTTTGGTGGAGTCCAAAACTAGAAGTTATAATTGTAAACAATTTTACAACACCAAGTTATAGTCCAACAATTTTTATTTGAAATCTACAAGCTTTCGGAGGCTTCCTCCTTCCTCAGGTAAATGTTCAGGAGCTCCTCGAAGCCTACGCATTTATACATATAGAACAATACATGGTGTTTACAGACTGCCCCTGCAACTTATAAATATAAGATAGTCGCTAATAAATCCAATAGGGAATTCCAGAGAAACTTCTTTACCCAGAGAGTGGTGAGAATGTGGAACTCGCTCCCACAAGGAGTGGTTGAGGCGAATAGTGTAGATACATTTAAGGGGAAGCTGGATAAACACATGAGGGAGAAAGGAATAGAAGGATATGCTGATAGGGTGAGATGAAGTTGGGAGGGAGGAGACTCATGTGGAGCATAAATGTCGGCATAGACCAGTTGGGCCGAATGGCCTGTTTCTGTATTTGCAACAGTGACTATGCTTCAAAAATACTTCATTGGCTGTAAAGCATTTTGGGATGTCCTGAGGCCATGAAAGGCGCGACAGAAATACAAGTTCATTCCAACTTTTACTTCACAAACGTGTTATGAGAAATATTTTAGTTTTCACAGTGGAGTCCTGACTCAGAATGCTCCTGGCTCTGAGATTGACACAAATTTAGGATGTGAGATCTGTGGTTCCAGTATGTCAGCAATGTATTCTTACGGAGATCTATATTCACATTAAAACCTTGGCCGTCTCTCTAATGGAGGATGTGGATTGCCTCCTTTAGCTCCTACTTGTATCATCAAAATATAATTTGATAACAGATGTAGTTCACTGCAGCTCTATTTTTTTTTAAAACAAAAACAGAATGCGCAAAAACAGTGTTTACACTCAAAGTACAACAGAACATAAGTTTTAAATGAAATAACACTTTAGCTACAAGTAAGTATATATTTACAGTTTGATATTTGCATTTATATAGCGTTTTTCATGAGCTCAGGACGTCCCAAAGCGCTTTACTGCCAGTGAAGAACTTTTGACGTGTAGTCACTGTTGTAATGTAGGAAACGCAGAAGCCAATTTGCGCACAGCAAGATCCCACAAACATCAGTGAGATAATTACCAGGTAATCTGTTTTAGTGATGGTTGAAAGATAAATATTGTCCAGGACATCGGGGAGAACTCCCCTGCTCGTCTTCCAATAATGCCGTGGGATCTTTTACGTCCAACTGAGAGGGTAGACGAGGCTTCAGTTTAACTTTTCATCTGAAAGATGGCACCTCTGACAGTGCAGCACTCCCTCAGTACTGTATTGAAATGTCAGCCTGGATTTTGTGCTCAAGTCTCTGGAGTGGGACTTGAACCCATGACCTTCTGACTCAGAGGTGAGAGTGCTGCCCACTGAGCCATGGCTGACGCCAAATCTGGTAAATGCTCCAAGACACATCACGAAACAAAAAAAAACTGGGAGGGGGGAACGGACGGCAAGTGACAAGAGGAGAGCCGGGTAAGGTGGTCAGAGAGTGGATTGAAGAGAGTGATTTTATGAGGGCTTTTGAAGGTGGAGAGAGATGTTTACTAGGGTGAGGGGTTTAGTGAGGGAGCTCGAGTGTGGAGCCATGACTGCTGACCGTTGAAGATCTGAAGGCAGAACCTTCAAGTTCAGCTCGAGTATGTGCAAATTAATTAAACTCGATGCCACTGACTCATCACGTTGTGATTCTCGACTGTTGGTTTAAAAAAAAAACATTTTTAACGTTTTGACTGACAGCATACCGACCCGATGGTTCATATAAGGATCGATGCCACGTGCAGGGTTTTAAAGTTTGGGCTGTGTCCAAGTTTCTTTACTTGCGTTTGCAGCAAGATGCAGTTTCCATATTCAGGATTGGGTCCCCATTCACCCAAAACTCATGTCCTCGGACGTAACATACCACAGGATTAACAATTACCCCATTACTGTGATACGCTTCATTGGAGGTTGCTCATCAAGCATTCCTTTACACTCTGACGGACTATATTGTTCAGGCTAAAACTACGTCAAGTTTATTTATGATTTATAATTATACAGAAGCAAAAAGATCCTACAGCAGATAAATCGCAAGACAATGCTTTATGTACCAAAATAATAAAAGTGCTGGAAATCTTTAACAGTCCTTTTCAGAACCCTATTAACTGACTCTTTGAAGATAGTAACATGGAGGCTCCTTCACGCCATGGAGTTTCACTGCCGTGACCTGGAAAACAGCTGAAATGAGAGAACTGGGAATTGCAACTCACACTTCTAGCTCACGTAACTTTTAGACGCTCCGGATCAAAGGACCTCTCCCATTAGGTCTGCCAGCGTATTTTTAGTCAATTTTAGTTTTCAGGCAGTGATTTGAATGGATCTCGTTATCTTTGAACAGTTGATGTCCATGCCACATTGCTTTACCTTAAGAATAATTTAGCGACTGATATGCATTGCAAGCTTTGCATTGCAAACCAGCATTTCAAAGCCAGGAGAGAATTTCTGATGTAATTAACTTATAATGACTTCCCTCTGGCAGGTCAGATGGCCTAATTATCCCCACAGAAATTATACATATCCCCAGACTGTATTTGTAAATTCATCCTACCCCAGGCAAAGATAACAGAAATTCCTCTCAGAAAACAGCTAAGAGTTTCATTCCAAATCCACAGAGTAAGGACTATGTAAAATTTCATGTGACAAAGACGTAAGAGAGATTTCAGACTGAAGTAGGACGGAACTCCGCTTTCATCACACAAATATCCTCAGAAGTGAAAGTGCATCAATTACATAATTCTTACACAAGATATTTACGAGATATGGTGGTGGAAGTACAATAAATGATGACCTGAGGATTATCTACCCTCCGTCTTCCAGAGTGTTCCTTCTTTCATGAAAATGGAAGAACCATACAGAACAGAAGGAGGCCATTCGGCACATCGTGCCTGTGCTGGCCCTTTGAAAGAGCTGTCCAGTTAGTCCCACTCCCCCAGCTCTTTTTCCCCACAGCCCTGCAATTTTCTCCTCTAGCATTTTTCTCATAATAATTGTGGGAAATTGCAGATTGAAAGTATACAACTTCTGACAATATGAACAACTAAAGAAGCAGCAAAGCTCAACACACCTGGAATAATCATGCTTCAATGCTACTCGTAGCCGATGAGCTATTTAACAAGTATGAAGGCCGTGGACGGTGGGGGTCAATTAAAATTTTCAAGATTGAGATCGATGGATTTTTGTTGGGTGAGGGTATCGAGGGACATGGAGCAAAGAGGGGTAAATGGGGTTGA
Source organism: Heptranchias perlo (assembly GCF_035084215.1). Classification (NCBI taxonomy): domain Eukaryota; kingdom Metazoa; phylum Chordata; class Chondrichthyes; order Hexanchiformes; family Hexanchidae; genus Heptranchias; species Heptranchias perlo. The sequence goes on from NC_090349.1 coordinate 45,611,195, forward strand.
GGTACAGATCAACCATGATCTGATTGAATGGTGGAACAGGCTCGAGGGGCTGAATGGCTCCATACAGATCAAACAGGGACTCTACTCGTGGCTTTCTCTATAGTTTGAGCTGGCCATTGGGGTACCAGGATTAATGGCCATTAATCTCTCAGATCAATGAGCTTATCCTATGAAATAACTATTTGACCACCCACAGTGTCCTTATCTTCCTTCCCAGTGAGTTTTTGCTGGAGTTCGCCAATATGTAGAACTGAAAGTGCCGGTGTATTAAATGAGATGTCAGCACCCTTTAGTGATTGTGATTGGCAGCAAATCCCACGAATAGCGAGCGACCGATGTCTTGGCGAGTGAATGCGTGCCGGCTGTCTTCATTATATTGTGAGGGAAGAGCGAAGAAAGTGAATGAACTCGGAGAGAAACCCTTGGGAAATCAAACTGAGGCTGTAGAAAAATGCAAATTTCAAATGCTGGAACAGTTTTCATTTTAATGAAAAATGAAGATTGCACTCTGCATTTGTGCACAGCAAGCTCCCACAAACAGCAATGTGACGATTGACCAGATAATGTTTATTTTTAGGCGTTGTTTGAGGGATAAATATTAACCAGGATACCGGGGAGAGCTCCCCTCCCCTTCTCCCTCCCTCCCTCGCGCTCCTGCAGTGTTACGCTGTGATAGGCTACGTATTTTGATCTGGCCTTTTCCGACCCTAATTAGCAGCCAGTGTTATAATGGTAGGTAACTATAGAGCACGGTGGGTGTTGTAAGATGAGTTGGGGGGTTGCAAGGTGGGATGGGACAGGAGTCAGTGGCCAGTGAAAGAATTCCTGACTGCAAGTGAAAGTCCACAGCAGATGCAGCAGCGTCCGTGAAGAGACCCAAGACCGATTAACATCTCTGGTGGAGACCCTTTGGTCAGAGCCCAGTGTCCTGAGGAAGATACTACACCTGGTCAGGAGATCGCAGCCTCTGATGGTCCATCCATTAAATTTAAACGGACAGAACATTGCGAGCCAGCGTCCCCAGGAGCACCTCTCCTCACCGAGATACCGTCCAATTGGACCATCGGCCCGTTGATGATATACCGGCCGTCAGAGAGGAGTTGTAGCGTTACAGGGCTGACCGAGAGAGTGAGAGTTGGGTGTCGTGAACCACACACCAGGAAGCTGATCTCCAGTTTGCAGGTAATGTTACCAAGGAGGCAAAGGAACTTTCCCACACGCTAGAGAGAAACTGTTGGGATAATTCCTTTCTTATCCTTTTTAACAGATTCCAAAAGCTAGAGACAGTAATATGTCTGATGATTAACTTAATTTATTATTGTTACAAAATATACATCTTAAAGCCCCCTACAGAGCAATACACATCAGCCTTACGTCTAAAACTCAGGATTCAGTGAGGAGCCGTGAAACTGGCTTCTCTGCCTGTCCATGCTGCCTGGTCCTGAAGGTAAAATTCCTCCCAGGGTGTCAAATGTTGAATCTCTTCTCTGCCATTTTCTGCTCCCTGCTGGATGCAACATTATCTGATGTGTTATGGCCCCCAGTTCTTTGAACAAGTAACTAGATAGGGCCAAGAGGCCTCATGCCTTTTCATACCAGACTGTTACTTCCTATCATTCCTTTTCCAGAGCCATTGCTCTGTTGTACAAAACCTTTGATGTATGCTCTATAGTAACCTATTGCCTTTATTGTAACAACCTCCTCTCTTGCACTACCCCCGCCGTTGTGATCAAAAGCCAATGTGTTTTAATCCTAACAACCCTTTAAGCTCAATATTTATTTATTAATCTATATGTGCCTACCCTTACAGTACAATGTCTTCGGCCCTGATACTCATCCTCTCCAATGTTACCTGTGTCATTGAGGGAAAAAGACAGGATTTGTGAGAACACAGTTCAAACCAATTCTGTCCGCATTACTATTCTATCTTTATTAGAAAAAATGTAATCTAAAAACATATCTATATTCTTAAATAAACATCTGGGGATTTGCTTAACTTTGGCTCGCATGGACTGTTTGAGGGTTCGGAGAGGAAGGAAGGTTGGTGAAGGGGTAGATGGAGGCTCACCCATCACTCCCATCCTCGTGATCTACACTGGCTCCCCTTCCCCCAAAAATCTTCATCTTTGTTTATAAGTCTATGGCTTCACCCATCTTATCTTTACAATCTTCTCTGGCTGTGTATCTCCTCCTCAACATTCCATGTGTCTGATTCCAGCCTTCTGTGCATTCCCCGCTTCACCCTCTCCATTAGTTCAACCACCGTGGCCCTATTCTCTGGCATTTTCTCTCTAAACACGGTGTCAACGGTGGCTCAGTGGGCAGCGCTCTCGCCTCTGAGTCAGAAGGTCGTGGGCTCAAGTCCCACTCCAGAGACTTGAGCACAAAATCTAGGCTGACACTCCCAGTGCAGTACTGAGGGAGTGCAGCAGTGTCGGAGGTGCCGTCTTTCAGCACAACACAGAAACAGGCCATTCAGCCCATCTTGTTTATGCTCCACATGTGCCTCCTCCCAACCCTCTTCATCTCTCCCTATCAATATATCCTTCTATTCCTTTCTCCCTCATGTACTTATCTGGCTTCCCCTTAAATGTATCTACACCATTCACCTCAACTACTCCTTGTGGGAGTGAGTTCCACATTCTCACCACTCTCTGGGTAAAGAAGTTTCTCCTGAATTCCTTTATTGGATTTATTGGTGACCATCTTATATTTATGGCCCCTAGTTCTGGTCTCCCCCACAAGTGAAAACATCTTCTCTACGTCTAACCTATCGAACCCCATCATAATTTTAAAGACCTCAATCAGGTCACCTCTCAGTCTAAAGAAAAGAGCCCCAGCCTGTTCAGTCTTTCCTGATGAGTATAACCTCTCAGACCTGGTATCGTCATTATAAATCTTTTTTTTGCACCTTCTCCAGTGCCTCTATATCCATAATCTCAATTTTGGAGGACCGCCCATCACAGCAACGCTCAGACTGTTTAATTCGTGCACAAGCTGTTCAGGTGGTCTCCGAGTGAGACTGTTAGTTGACCAATTAATGCTGAATTACGAGCAGTGTTCCTGACAGACTTGGCCGCTTGCTTAGTCTCCTTGTGTCGACAGAGAGCAGACGGCCGTCCTATTAGTCTGGAACTAGTTGCAGCCCAGCACCGGAGGTGTGAAGAAAATACTCTGATGTAATGCGTCTCACAATCTGCCTGAATGTTTTCATCGAAACGTTCGAGTCAGCTTATTATGTGACTTCAAAAACCAAGTAGTGCAAGGTAAATAACGACAACTTGCATTTATATAGCGCCTTTAACGTAGGAAAACGTCCCAAGGCGCTTCACAGGAGTGTAATCAGAAATTGTCAGCCGCGGCTCGGGGGGGGGGCTGTCTCACCTCTGAGTCAGAAGGTCGTGGGTTCAAGTCCCACTCCAGAGCCTTGAGCACATAATCCAGGCCGACACTCCCAGTGCAGTACTGAGGGAGTGCAGCACTGTCGGAGGTGCCGTCTTTCGGATGAGACAATAAATTGAGGCCCCGTCCGTCCTCTCGGGTGGACGTAAAAGATCCCATGGCACTATTTGAAGAAGAGCAGGGGAGTTCTCCCCGGTGTCCTGGGGCCAATATTTATCCCTCAACCAACATCACTAAAAATTGGATTATCTGGCCATTTATCTCATTGCTGTTCGTGGGATCTTGCTGTGCGCAAATTGGCTGACACGTTTCCTACATTACAACAGTGACTACCCCATCAAATCCTTTAACCTCTTAAACACCTCAATTAGATCACCACTTAATCTTCTATACTCTTTGGGAATACAAGCCTAGTCTGTGCAACCTGTCCTCATAATTTAATTGCACTCTTTTAGTCCAGGTATTGTTCTGTCAAAGTAACAGTTTAGAGGAGAATTTTAAAAAACCTCTGTTTTCTGCACGAATAAACTGCGAATACCAACACTAGATGAATGAAGCTCAAGTTAATTTGACTTGTTACCACTGATGCCTCCTTGCTGTTCTTGTATAGTTCGGGGCTTTGTTGTACAGATTAAGCAGTTACTAAAGCCGGATAGTTAAACCTGTGTTCAAACTGACAACGTATCTTGACTTGAGACTTGGTTGGTGTCTGTCAAAGTAGGAGTGGAGGGCAGGTGCCAGGAGAGTTGGCCCATCCTCCGTCCTGGTGCTATACTTAAGAGTAGATCGACAGTGTTACTTGGCATCTTTTTGGGTTATGTTGCTGCACATATTGTGAGCCAGTTGTGTAATTTTAATGGTCCGTTCCATCATTTTTCATAATTACTGTTGTCACTTCTTTCATGAAGGCCACGTTTATGGTACATAGGAACAGGTCACTCAGCCCCTCGAGCCTGTCCTACCATTCAGTTAGATCATGGCCGATCTGTACCCCACCTTTGCTCGATATCCCTTACCCAACAAAAATCTATCAATCGCAGTCTTGGTAATTTCAATTGACGCCCAGCATCCGAGCTTTTTGGGGGGGGAGAGTTCCAGATTTCCACTCCCCTTTGTGTGAAGAAGTGCTTCCTGACATCACCCCTGAACGGCCTGGCTCTAATTTTAAGATTATGGCCCTTTGTTCAGGATTCCCCCCACCAGAGGAAATAGTTTCTCTGTATCGACCCTATCGAATTCCTTTATCATTGTAAACACCTCGATTAGATCACCCCTTAATCTTCTAAACTCAAGGGAATACAGGCCTAGTCTGTGCAACCTGTCCTCATAATTTACCCCTTTAAGCCCCAGTATTATTCTGGTGAATCTACGCTGCACCCCCTCCAAGGCCAATATATCCTTCCTGAGGGGCGGTGCCCAGAACTGAACGCAGTCTCTCCAGACCGGGTCTGACTGAGGCTCTGTGTGACTGAAGCATCACTTCCTCACTTTTATATTCCAATCCCTTTTGAGATGAAGGCCAACATTCCATTGGTCTTTTATGGGGGAGCTGGACTGGTGAGAAAAAGGCGAAGTTCAGAGAGATAAGAGGATCTGTCTTAAATTAAGTAGGCGGAAAAGTTAACAAACAGGTTGACAAATCAGCAGTGGGAAATCTACAACTATGAGACGCGTGGAGTACGAAATAAATAAGTCTCCTGTCCTACAAAATAAGGATGCATCAAAGTACAGAGTTAATGGATAACTAGAAAAAATAAAATTAGACAAACTTAAGCGAGGCAGTTGATAAAGTTAGGGCTGACAGTATCAATCGTGATCATTGAAAGTATAGTGGGGAGGTTCGAAGCCAAGGGTATTAAGGGATGTGGAACCAAGGCAGGTGGATGGAGTTAAGATACAGATCAGCCATGATCTCACTGAATGGCAGAACGAGCTCAAGGGGCTGAATGGCCTCCTCCTGTTCCTATGTTCCTCAGGGAATATGAAAAAGGCGAGCAGATAATATATAAAAGAAAATAGTAAGGGCTTTTATAAGCACACAGAAAGTAAAAGAATAGTCAGAGAGAGGGTAGGACCACTCAGAGATGAAACCGGGGGTCTAATGCAGAGGATGAAGCTATGGTGAACACGTTACATAAATACTTGGCGTAGATTTTGACAAATGATAGTGCAAGTGAGAACGTAGGTGTACTAGAGGTGGTTTGATGTCAGAATGGTGACAGCAGTGTGCTGTGGGTCACTGGTCAGCTGGTAAACTGATGGACCGATGACTCACACTAGGGTTGCTCGCTAAATATTGATGATCACAAAGTCAGTTTGTCTCTCTTCATGCTCCATGTGCACATAATCCCAGGACTGGTGGGCTGGGGTGCAGGACCAGAGATGCAGAGAGCGCTGCTGAAGGTCAAAAATGGCACTTGGGTCACAGTGTTGCCCAGCGGATTATAGGGGAAACGGGAAACGGTGGAGAAGGTAGGCGATGGGAGAGTCTGGACCTCGATATGAGAAATGGACCAAAGCCAAGGATCCTAGGACTAGCACTGGAAGGTGAAGAAGGATGGAGCTAAGAGATGATGGATGAATGGAGTAAGAAAGTAAAGAAAAAGACACGTATGGGCGATGGTTTGAAAGGAGCCAGTAGAGTGCGATTATTAAACTGATGACAGAAGTAGTATTATCACCACCTGTTTGCCTTCTATCCATTATAAATAATTTCTAACAAATCATTGATGTATGTACTGAACTCTCGCCAAATATTTAGGGGGAAAACCTTGACTCTAATTGTCCTTTATCTCAGAGGCTTAAACTTTCCTTCTCTTTCCATTGTCTTTCGGCCCCTTTTGAAAAGAATGCATTTCAAACTTTGCTACACCCATCATGCAGAGGAAATCCTTGGCTCCCCTCCCCTCCCCTCCCCTCCCCTCTCCTCTCCTCACATAAGAACATAAGAAATAGGAGCAGGAGTTGGCCATTCGGCCCCTCGAGCCTGCTCCGCCATTCAATCAGATCATGGCTGATCTTCAACCTCAACTCCACTTTCCTGCCCGATCCCCATTTCCCTTGATTCCCCTAGAGTCCAAAAGTCTATCCATCTCAGCCTTGAATATTCTCAATGACTGAGCATCCACAGCCCTCTAGGGTAGAGAATTCTAAAGATTCACAACCATTTGAGTGAAGAAATGCCTCCTCATCGCGACACCTTTTATATTTATTTATATAATCTCTTTCTCTCCTCATCTCCCTCCCTCCCTCCCCTTTTCCTTTTCCCCCTTTCTCCCATTGGCAACAAAAGCACTTTATCGTGGGGCAACGAGAGCACTGGAAACTGCGTTCAAATGGTTTGGTCCAACACGATTCAAGATCTCTGAGTGCAAGGGTCCAAAGTTCAGGCACTCCTTACCCAATGGACATGAAGTAATTGTGTACAATTGTAATCTATCTTTCTGCCCTTTCTAATACCTCGGGTCTATTTGCACCCAGTTCATTAGGAAATGGAGTTGAGGTACAGATCGGCCATGATCTAATAGAATGAATGAACAGGCTTGAGGGGCTGAATGGCCAGAAGAGCATGGTGTTCCTCCTGCTTGGAGCTTTGAGTTTCAGTGCACCTAATGCCTTGTTTCAAAAATTAAGTTCTGCTGTTGCTATTTTCAGGTTCACGAGTTTCTCGCAGATTGGATTGTCTGAATATAGCCACCAGCCTCATTATTTTACGCTCCAATTCTCTGTTGTAAAGGGAGAACTTTGTTTTCTGAGGGACCATATGACGTGTGTGTTCTTACACAGGGTGACGTGCAGCCACTCTCACAGATTATCAGCAGGTTCGAGTGTGTTCAGCTCTAAATATTCCATCAGCTCGTTTTACGCCACGGTTACAAATATTGGATACATACCATGTCTGGGCAGGGCCTGAGAAATGCACTGCTCACAATCCTCCGCATTACCCCTGTCCCTGTGAGTGTGCCGTGAATTTGTGGTTTTGGTACAAAAAAAAGAGGAAAAGATCCTTGTAAAAATAATTTCTAAAGAATGGAACGAACTTGCATTTCATGACCTCAGGACGTCCCAAAGTGCTTTACAGCCAATGAAGTACTTATTGAAGTGTAGTCACTGTTTTTAATAGAATCATACAGCACAGAAGGAGGCCATTCGACCCATCGTGCCTGTGCTGCCTCTTTGAAAGAGCTGTCCGATTAATCCCGTTCTCCCTGCTCTTTCCCCATAGCCCTGCAAATTTTTCCCTATTTATCTAATTCCCTTTTGAAAGTTATTATTGAATCTGCTTCCACCGCCCTTTTCAGGCAGCGCATTCCAGATCAGAAAACTCGCTGTGTGTTTTTAAAAAAAAAAATTCTCCTCATCTCCCCTCTGGTTCTTTTGTCAATTACCTTAAATCTGTGTCCTCTGGTTACCGACCCTCCTGCCACTGGATCAGTTTCTCTCTCTCGACTCTATCAATACCCTTCATAATTTTGAATCCCTCTATTAAATTTTCCTCTTAACCTTCTCTGCTTTATACCGTTTTTTGAGGTGTAAAGTGTGACACGGTGGAGAGATGATTCCGCTGGATCCAACCTTTCAAGGTATGAAAGTATGTAGTGGACGGGAAAACCCTGGAATGTTTTGAGAAACAATTGGAGGGACGTTGGGATCTCTCTGGATGGATGAATCATGATGGGCCAAATTGTCTTCCTCATCCTTAATCATCTTGTGAAGTGAGAGAAACCCTGGTCAAACAGATGGGTTTGTGGAGAAGTTTGAAAATGGAGAGAAATACAGGATGACCATTGGCTGGATGAACCATAACCTAGCACGAGTCACAACGTTCAAGAGAAGAATGGCCACAATTTGGGGGGAGGGGAGTTGTGATCATTGTGATAGACAAAATTCTACAAACCAAACCTTCAGTTGGGCTTTGACAAAGCACGTGTGGGAATGCTGCTCATCATAACAAGCTGCTGGGGAGCGAGGCGTCTCCCCCTCAATGTGTTGCCTTCGTGCTCGGGTAGAATTCATACCCCAGATTGAAACTTCATTCACCATAATTCAACGCAACCAAAAAATGGGTTTAATCATAAAAGAAAGGCTGTTCACTATTTTGTAATGTATTGTTTATAACCAGCATGATATCTGCACAATAGATTCACACGTTTCATTTTTAAAACAGTATCTATTATACTTAGGAGACAATTGCAGGGCAATAGGGAAGAGCAGGGGGAGTGGGACTAATTGGACAGCTCTTTCAAAGAGCCGGCACAGGCACGATGGGCCGAATGGCCGTGTTCTGTGCTGTAAGATTCTATGATTCTATTAAGAAAGAAAGACAGAAAGTCAATTGCTGGGAGAGGAGTTTTCACCGGACTGTCTCATTAGATATTAAATGTTCAGTGTGCTCCTTTGGGGACTTGGGTTACATTTGTATTCTGCAAACACAATAACGACAGCAACTAGTTCGACCCGAGAAGCACATGAATAAGTAATCACGCTGACAATACAGGGCTGTGTGCAGATGGATAGTTGGGAGATATGAAGCAAGACTCCTTACACTTGGAAGACAGATGATGCGTGACTGCTTAGAATTATTTTATCATCACATTTTTTTGAAACCATTTTTTTTTTGACTTGGGGGCGGAGAAGAAAAATTGCTGGGATTCACTGAGCGGCAAAGCAGGGAATAGTGTTTCATGATTGTTAACTAAGTGGAATTGTGCTTTTATTGCAGCCTATCCCAGCTTTGTATATAAGGGGGGTTTATAGGCCAGGCCCCTCTCCTGGCTGTAACACTAGGGTTGACTTTAAGACCCATGCTCGAGTATACGGAGGCTCCAAAATCCAGATCTCACCTCACACAATCATCCCTATAACGTCAAACAGTGTTAGTAGGTCTTTGTACAGGAAAATGCATGTGGGTGAGATCAAAGTTTGTGAAAATGTCAAACCTGAGAAGGTCAGTAACTCCCTCCCCCTCCGTTAAGTTTCACCCTTAATTAAATTGAAACCCACCTGTTAAATCAGAGTAGAACAAGGGTGGAAATATCACGAATATTGACACCTTTTTCTGAAGAGTAAGTGAGGTGTTAATTAATCGGTGTCTGACACCAGCCTGTTTATCCAGGGCCACAGATGCGGGGAGCCCCTGCTGCTGTACAAATAGTACAAGAGCCAGGAAAAGGGGGAAACTTGTTGTGAATTCCTGCAACTGCCCAGCGACTGATAACCGGTCGACTTTTATCTTTTCGCTCCCTGCAGCTGAGGAACGAGTTGCTGGCCCTGCAGCCTCCCGCGCCACAGAACAGCACCCAGCAGATTAAACTGCTAGAGGTGGAGAACAGAGCTCTTAAAGCCCAGGCCACTGCCCAGAATCATGAAAGACAGCAGGCCAGCTTTTTAGTGAGTAACACATCATTGCTTTTCTCCTGTGTGATGGTGTGATCTTTTGCTCTCTTTAATCTGCTGCCCCATATCCTAACTCGAGCCAAGTCCCATTCACCCATCTCCCCCTGTGCTCGCTGACCTACGTTGGCTTCTGGTCCGGGAGCACCTCAGTTTTAAAATTCACATCCCTGTTTTCAAATCCCTCCATGGCCTCGCCCCCTCCCTCTCTCTGTAACCTCCTCCAGCCCTAAAACCCTCCGAGATCTCTGCGCTCCTCCAATTCTGGCCTCTCGCCCATCCCCGGTTTTCATCGCTCCACCATTGGCGGCCGTGCCTTCAGCTGCCTGGGCCCTAAGCTCTGGAGTTCCCTCCCTAAAGTCTCCGCCTCTCTCTCTCCTTTAAGATGCTCCTTAAAACCTACCTCTTTGACCAAGCTTTTGGTCACCTGTTCTAATATATTGGTGTGGATTTATGGATTAGAAACTGGACTGAAATAATGACATTCGAGTTGCTCTTCATAGTTTTAAGATGTTCTTTGCACTTTTTAATTTGCACTGTGGGTAGGTCGAGGTTTTTAATCACCATTCTCACTGATTGTGTGGCTCGGTGTGAAATTTTGTTTGATAATCGCTCCTGTGAAGCGCCTTGGGATGTTTTACTATGTTAAAGGCGCTATATAAATGCAAGTTGGTGTTTGTAATTCTGAAGTATCATTTGGCACTGACTTTTCGAAAGACCATCTTTTCACTGTATTGCGTGTCTGTATTTTTTTTCACTCTAGCACAGTCTAATTCCAATTAATTTCGATTATAATTGCCAACCAGTCTGGCCACAATCTTTTAATGCTTTCTAATTAATTTCTATTTGATACCGTAAAGTGACTGCTCTTACAAGCATGGCGAAGCAAAGAACTGTTCTAATGAGCTATTGTGTAACCTAATCCAGCCGAGAGTGGGCCATCTCGACAGGAGAGGCAAAGGCACATTTCTGTAATGGATTAACTCGCAGAATATCGGACTGAGAGGGATTACACTGTGATACAAGTTGTAAAAGTTGGGGGTGTCCAAAACTAGGGGTCATAAATATAAGATAGTCACTAATAATAATCAGAGGGTGGTTGTAGAGGGTTGTTTTTCAAACTGGAGGCCTGTGACCAGCGGTGTGCCTCAGGGATCGGTGCTGGGTCCGCTGTTATTTGTTATTTATATTAATGATTTGGATGAGAATTTAGGAGGCATGGTTAGTAAGTTTGCAGATGACACCAAGATTGGTGGCGTTGTGGGCAGTGAAGAAGGTTATCTAGGATTGCAACGGGATCTTGATAAATTGGGCCAGTGGGCCGATGAATGGCAGATGGAGTTTAATTTAGATAAATGTGAGGTGATGCATTTTGGTAAATCAAATCGGGCCAGGACCTACTCCGTTAATGGTAGGGCGTTGGGGAGAGTTATAGAACAAAGAGATCTAGGAGTACAGGTTCATAGCTCCTTGAAAGTGGAGTCACAGGTGGATAGGGTGATGAAGAAGGCATTCAGCATGCTTGGTTTCATTGGTCAGAACATTGAATACAGGAGTTGGGATGTCTTGTTGAAGTTGTACAAGACATTAGTTAGGCCACACTTGGAATACTGTGTACAGTTCTGGTCACCCTATTATAGAAAGGATATTATTAAACTAGAAAGAGTGCAGAAAAGATTTACTAGGATGCTACCGGGACTTGATGGTTTGACTTATAGGGAGAGGTTGGATAGGCTGAGACTTTTTTCCCTGGAGAGTAGGAGGTTTAGGGGTGATCTTATAGAAGTCTATAAAATAATGAGGGGCATAGATAAGGTAGATAGTCAAAATCTTTTCCCAAAGGTAGGGGAGTCTATAACGAGGGGGCATAGATTTAAGTTGAGAGGGGAGAGATACAAGAGGGTCCAGAGGGGCAATTTTTTCACTCAAAGGGTGGTCAGTGCCTGGAACGAGCTGCCAGAGGCAGTAGTAGAGGCGGGTACAATTTTGTCTTTTAAAAAGCATTTGGACAGTTACATGGGTAAGAAGGGTATAGAGGGATATGGGCCAAGTGCAGGCAATTGGGACCAGCTTAGTGGTATAAACTGGGCGACATGGACATGTTGGGCCGAAGGGCCTGTTTCCATGTTGTAAACTTCTATGATTCTATAAATCCAATAGGGAATTCAGGAGAAACTTCTTTACCCAGAGAGTGGTGAGAATGTGGAACTCGCTACCACAAGGAGTGGTTGAGGCGAATAGTGTAGATACATTTAAGGAGAAGTTAGATAAACACACGAGGGAGAAAGGAATAGAAGGATATGCTGATAGGGTGAGATGGAATAGGGAGGGAGGAGGTTCATGTGGAGCATAAACACCGGCTTAGACCAGTTGGGCCGAATGGCCTGTTTCTGTGCAGCATATTCTAAGTAAAAATGATCTTACATTGTAATTATAGTAATGTGATAGGTAAATGGATATTTGTAATATAAAAGAAATCTAACATTATTTAATTGATTACAATTTTAAAAATTCATTTTCGTGATCTGGGTGTCATTGGCAAGGTTGCGTTTATTGCCCATCCCTAATTGCCCTGAGAAGGTGCTGGGCCTTCTTCAATCACTAGTATCTGGTTTGATACAACTGAGGGCCTTGCTGGGCCACTTCAGAGGGCAGTTAAGAGACAACCACGTTGGTGTGAGACTGGAGTCACATATAGGCCCAGACCGGGTAAGGACGGCAGGTTTCCTTCCCTAAAGGGACATTGGGTTTTTACCACAATCTGACAGCTTCATGGTCACTTTACTGAGTCCAGCTTTTTTATTTCTGGATCATTTAAACTGAATTCAAATTCCCAAACTGCCCATGGTGGGATTTGAACTTGCAATCTCTGGATTATCAATCCAAGCTTCTGGATTACTAGTAACATACGCCACCATATCCATAAAGACAGGCTGTTAATAACTTCGGTGAAAGAGAAACCTATCTGAATTGGTTGTGGATGTGTACAGATCGAGATCACTCAGTGACGCTCAACTCATGCAAACAAATATTGTTTTAAATGTGTGAAAATCCCAACCTGACTTAGCAACACCTGGGTTGAAGGATGTTACAGATGTGTACAAATCTGGTTAAAGGACACCACAGACAGAATGTGCTGGTTAGCAGATGGTGCTGTACTTCTATCCTGAGACCTGTAATTGGTTATGTTCCACAACACACCTGTACCTCTCGCACTCTGCAGGTGTATAGAGGAAGGCAGGTGTAAATAATGCAGAGGGATCGCTCACAAGCCTCTCAACTAGAGAAAGCCTACACGCTCCTCATCGCCATACTGGATTCATCGCATTAAGTGTTTCGTGTCTCGTTAGTCTTTGATTGTAAGCTATGGTCTGCTTTTCATTTCATTCAGTTGGTATTGGAGCTGCTTCACCAAAGCTAAAATTGTGGAGAATAAATTTCCATTTTTTTTTACTCAGCGAGTTGTTATGATCTAGAATTCACTGCCTGAAAGGGCGGTGGAAGCAGATTCAATAGAAATTTTCAAAAGGGAATTGGATAAACACTTGAAGGGGATAAAATTTACAGCTCTATGGGGAAAAAGCAGAGGGAGTGGGAATAATTGGATAGCTCTTTCAAAGAGCTGGCACAGGCTCGATGGGCCGAATGGCCTCCTCCTGTGCTGTAAGAGGCCATTTGGCCCATCCACTGGACCTGATAGCCTACAACCTAGGGTTTTAAGACAGGTGGCTGATTGGTTTTTATCTTCCAGAATTCCCTAGATTCTAGAATGATCCCCATGGATTGGAAGGTAGCAAATGTAACCCCGATATTCAAGAAGGGAGGGAGAAAGAAAACAGGGAACTATAGGCCAGTTAGCCTGACATCAATAGTTGGGAAAATGCTAGAATCTATTATTAAGAACATAGTAACAGGGCACTTAAAAAATCATAATATGATTAGGCAGAGTCAACATGGTTTTATGAAAGGGAAATCGTGTTTTGACAAATCAATTAGAATTTTTTGAAGGTGTAACTCGCAGGGTAGATAAAGGGGAACCAGTGGATGGAGTATATTTGGATTTTCAAAAGGCATTCGATAAGATGCCACATAAAAGGTTGTTGTACAAGATTAGGGCTCATGGGATTGGGGGTGATATATTAGCATGGATAGAGGATTGATAACTGACAGAAAACAGAGAGTAGGAATAAATGGGTCATTTTCAGGTTGGCAGGTTGTAACTAGTGGGGTGCCGCAAGGATCAGTGCTTGGGCCTCAGCTATTTACAATCTATATTAATGACTTAGATGAAGGGACCGAGTGTAATGTATCCAAGTTTGCTGATGATACAAAGCTAGGTGGGAAAGTAAGCTGTGAGGGGGACACAAAGAGTCTGCAAAGGGATAGAGACAGGTTAAGTGAGTGGGCGAGAAGGTGCCAGATGGAGTGCAATGTGGGGAAATGTGAAATTATCCACTTTTGTAGGAAGATTAGAAAAACAGAATATTTTTTAAAAGGTGAGAGACTAAGAAATGTTGCTGGTCAGAGGGATTTGGGTGTCCTTGCACAGGAATCACAGAAAGTTAATGTGCAGGTACAGCAAGCAATTAGGAAGGCAAATAGAATGTTAGCCTTTATTGCAAGGGGGTTGGAGTATAAGAGTAAGGAGGTCTTGCTACAATTATATAGGGCCCTGGTGAGACCATTCCCAGAGTACTGTGTACAGCTTTGGTCTCCTTACCTAAGGAAGGATTTACTTGCCTTAGAGGGGGTGCAACAAAGGTTCACTGGATTGATTCCTGGGATGAGAGGTTTGTCCTATGAGGAGAGATTGAGTAAAATGGGCCTATATTCTCTGGAGTTTAGAAGAATGAGAGGTGATCTCATTGAAACATATCAAATTCTTGGGCTTTACAGGGTAGGTGCTGAGAGGTTGTTTCCCCTAGCTGGAGAGTCTAGAACTAGGGGTCATAGTTTCAAAGAAAGGGGTCGGCCATTTAGGACAGAGATGAGGAAAAATTTCTTCACTCAGAGGGTTGTGAATCTTTGGAATTCTCTATCCCAGAGGGTTGTGGATGCTCGGTCATTGAATATATTCAAGACTGAGATCGCTAGATTTTTGGACTCTAAGGGAATCAAGGAATATGGGGATCAGGTGGGAAAGTGGAGTTGAGGTTGAAGATCAGCCATGATCTTATAAGAACATAAGAAATAGGAGCAGGAGTAGGCCAATCGGCCCCTCGAGCCTGCTCCGCCATTCAATAAGATCATGGCTGATCTGATCCTAACCTAAATCTAAATTCATGTCCAATTTCCTGCCCGCTCCCCGTAACCCCTAATTCCCTTTACTTCTAGGATACAGTCGATTTCTGTTTTAAATTTATTTAATGATGTAGCTTCCACAGCTTCCTGGGGCAGCAAATTCCACAGACCTACTACCCTCTGAGTGAAGAAGTTTCTCCTAATCTCAGTTTTGAAAGAGCAGCCCCTTATTCTAAGATTATGCCCCCTAGTTCGAGTTTCACCCATCCTTGGGAACATCCTTACCGCATCCACCCGATCAAGCCCCTTCACAATCTTATATGTTTCAATAAGATCGCCTCTCATTCTTCTGAACTCCAATGAGTAGAGTCCCAATCTACTCAACCTCTCCTCATATGTCCGCCCCCTCATCCCCGGGATTAACCGAGTGAACCTTCTTTGTACTGCCTCAAGAGCAAGTATGTCTTTTCTTAAGTATGGACACCAAAACTGTATGCAGTATTCCAGGTGTGGTCTCACCAATACCTTATATAACTGCAGCAATACCTCCCTGTTTTTATATTCTATCCCCCTAGCAATAAAAGCCAACATTCCACTGGCCTTCTTGATCACCTGCTGCACCTGCAAACTAACCTTTTTGATTTTCTTGCACTAGGACCCCCAGATCCCTTTGTACTGCTGTACTTTCCAGTTTTTCGCCATTAAGATAATAACTTGCTCTCCGATTTTTCCTGCCAAAGTGCATAACCTCACATTTTCCAATATTGTATTGCATCTGCCAAATCTCCGTCCACTCACATTATTGAATGGTGGAGCAGGCTCGAGGGGCTGAATGGCCTACTCCTGCTCCTATTTCTTATGTTCTTAAGATTCTTTGATTCTATGATTCTATGAAAAGTGAAGGAGCTATGCAAATGGATGAAAATTGTCATAAAACCAAAATATTAGCTTATTAAGTGCCCAGCCCCAGATTGTGTAATTTAAGGGATCCACTTGATCATATTTCCACAGTTAAAGTGAAGAACAAAATGAAACTTGGACAAAATACTCCCATTTTTGTCACAACTTCTTCAGAGTTCGAGCTAGTGTCATGTGGGATGAAAAGTGACCTAGGGACCAGTGATGTGACCCCAGCAGAGTCAGGACTGAGCCCCTCGGGCACAGTGCCCGCTGGATCTACGGTTACCAACTCTGGTTGGACCTGTTCCTGGAGGTTCGGTCACATGAAGACTTCAGCGAACGTCAAATGTTGTTATATTTACCTAATGGCTGTATATATGTGCTTTGTTGTAGGCACTAATGATTGTCAGCCGTGGCTCACTTGGTAGCACACCCACCTCTGAGTCAGAAGGTCTTGGGTTCACGTCCCTGTCCAGAGCCTGGAGAACATAATCCAGACTGACACTCCCAGTGCAGTACTGAGGGAGTGCTGCACAGTCAGAGGTGCTGTCTTTCAGATAAGATGTTAAACCAAGACCCTGTCTGCCCTCTCAGGTGGATGTAAAAGATCCCATGGCACTGATTCAAAGAAGAGCAGGGGGGTTCTCCCTGGTGTCCTGGACAATATTTGTCCAACATCACTAAAACAGATGATCTGGTCATTTATCTTATTGCTGTTTGTGGGAGCTTGCTGTGCACAAATTGGCTCCTGTGTTTCCTACATTTGAAAAGAACTTCATTGGCTGTAAAGCACTTTGAGACTTCCTGAGGTTGTGAAAGGCACTATATAAATGCAATTCATTATCCCTTTCCTTATTGGCTCCTGGCTAGAAAGAAGCAAACAATGCAGAGACTAATGTGCCATTTTATTTTTTAGAAAGAGAACGTTAAGGTGAAGTATTGCAGTACACATTGAGACAGGAATCATTTCTGAAGAGAACGCTACATGAAAATGTTGGACTGCTTGGGAGGGAAGATCACTGGTCTGATGCCAGTCTACGTTCTTCCGTGTTGCATGCGTTTTTAAAATGTTTGATCTCGGATGTAGGTGTCACTGGCAAGGCTGGCATTTATTGCCCATCAGTAGTTGCTCTGAGACGGTGGTGGTGGGTCCTTCCTTCAATTGCTGCAGTTCCAGTACTGATGGTGCCCTCTGCCCTGGTGTTAGGGAATTCCAGGATATTGACCCAGCAGTGATAAAGGAATGAAATTGTACGTCCAAGTCAGGACGGTGAGTGTGATTTGGAGGTGATGGTGTTCCTGTGACGTTGCTGCTTTTGGTGCTTGGTGCTTCGAGGTCACAGATTCAAGATGGCTGTAAAGGTTGTTTAAATTTACTAATTAACTGAATTGTTACAAACACAGGTCCTGAAATTCCACCGTGGGCAACTAGTGTACACTTACTGTGTTGGTCTGAAATTCCCCACTGCTGTTACAGCTCATTGAGTTCGAGAGAAGAATTTCAAAACACGTTGAGTTTCTACACTAACATCGCAGGGTATAATTTCAAGGCCAGTGATTTATCAATGTGCAATGAGTGAGCACTGAGGCTATATTCACAGATGGCAAGAGGTGTAGAATATAAAGTTGAGATGTAAATAGTGAATTTATATAAAACCTTTTAGTGAGCCCACAGGTGGAGGACTGGGTGCAGTTTTGGGCTCCACACTATAGGAATGGTGTAGAGGCACTAGAGAGGGTGCAGCACGGATTCACTGGGGTGTTGCCCAGTTTGAGGAAATAAAAACATGAAAAATGGCTTGAAAAATTGTTGCTTTTTTTTGTTAAAACTGAGGAGATTATGGGGTGATTTGATCGAAGTATTTAAAGCTTCGGAGGGATGGGACAGAGTATATAGAAACAGACTCTTTCCAGTGATTGATGGGGTCTAGATTGAGGGGACTTAAATGTAAGAGATTTACGAAACAGAGGAGAAACATGCTCACACAGAGAGTTGTGACGCTGTCCACTACCAGAGTTAGTGATTGAAGCAGAGACCATGTCAGCATTTAAGAATAGGTTCGATCGGTGGTTGAAGGAACGGGGGATAAAGGGAAATGGGAACAGGACAGATGAGATTAGGATACTGCTCATGTGGAGGATAAACACCAACAGGGAATGGTGGGGCCGAATGGCCAGTTTCCAAGTTGTAATTTCTATGTATATGTTATTGCCTTTTATGCACCAGCATGACCTTCACCCCAGGGTCTTTATGTGAGGGTCTTTCCTTTGTATCAAAGTTTAAACTTTGTGAAGTTTGTAGAAATCTGATTAAAATTCTGTAAAAATAAACATTCAAACCCTCCTCCTTTAGGAAATGCTTCAAAGATAATGGAAGGGTCTCCTGAATCTCTGCCCCGAGGGTGGTGCAGCACATGGGCACACGTGAACACAAGGTTCATCGACCTGCCGCCGTTCATTGCATTCCTGCTTGTTACTCAAGAACTTTCTCTACGTCTTTTGTCTCCGTCATAAACCCTGCCACTAATTACATTTAATTTTAACTTTAGTAAGTTTAATTCAGATTTCTCTCACAAACAGGGAAAGAAAGAAAGAAGTTGCATTTATATAGCACCTTTTCACAACCTCAGGACGTCCCAAAGCATTTTACAGCCAATGAAACGCTTTGAAGTGTAGTCACCATTGTAATGTAGGGAAACGGGGCAGCCAATTTGCGCACAACAAGATCCCACAAACAGTAATGAGAGAGTGACCAGATCATCTGTTTTTAGTGATGTTGGTTGAGGGATAAATATTGGCTCCAGGACACCGGGGAGAACTCCCCTGCTGTTCTTCAAAATAGTGCCATGGGATTTTTTACATCCACCTGAGAGGGCAGACGGGGCCTCGGTTTAATATCTCATCTGAAAGAAGGCACCTCCGACAGTGCAGCACTCCCTCAGTACTGCACTGGCAGTGTCGGTCTGGATTATGTGCTCAAGTCTCTGGGGTGGGGCTTGAACCCACGACCGTCTGACATAGCAGTGAGGGAGCGACCCACTGAGCCACAGCTGTCATGAGTAAGGAGAGCATTGGAGAAATCAAGCCTGTCAGAAGAGGTGGGTTAGAGTCTCAGCAGCAGAGATATAGGCGGAGACGGGCAGTGCTTTGGAGGTGAAAGAAAAGGATCTTGGTAATAATTGAATGTGGGGGAGAAAGCTGAGCACACGACTGATCAGCCCGCCAAGGTTCCATGTTTCTGAGCAGGGAGAGAGGCAGAGAATAGAATATTCCAATGCTCTCCTGGTCGGCCCCTCCGTAAACTTGAGCTCAACCAAAACTCTGCTGCCCGTATCCTAACTTGCATCAAGTCCCGTTCACCCATCACCCCCTGTGCTCGCTGACCTACATTGGCTCCCGGTCCAGGAACACCTCGATATTAAAATTCTCATCCTTGTTTTCAAATCCCTCCATGGCCTCGCCCCCTCCCTATCTCTAACCTCCTCCAGCCCTACAAACCTCCGAGATCTCCGCGCTCCTCCAATTTTGGCCTCTTGCGCAGCCCCGATTTTAATCGCCCCACCATTGGCGGCCGTGTCTTCAGCTGCTTAGTCCCTAAGCTCTGGAATTCCCTCCCTAAACCTCTCCACCTCTTTACCCCTCTCCTCCTTTAAGATGCTTCTTAAAACCGACCTCTTTGACCACTTGTCCTAATATCTCCTAATGGTGGCAGGAAAGATAATGGAATCTTTACTCAAAGATGTAATAGAAAAACATCTAGAAAACAAAACATAATAAAAGAACAGTCAGCACAGATTTCAAAAGGGAAGTTCATGCTTGACTAATCTTATTGATTTCTTTGAAGAAATAACAGAAAGAGTGGACAAGGGTAATGCAGTAGATGTAATATATTTGGATTTTCAAAAGTCCTTCGATAATGGACCGCATTGTAGACTCATGACTAAGGTCAGAGCATGTGGAGTCAGGGGACAAGTAGCAGAATGGATAGTAAGTTGGCTACAAAACAGAAAACAGGGAGTAGGGGTTAAGGGTAGTTACTCAAACTGGCAAAAGGTGGGAAGTGGTGTTCCACAGGGATTGGTGCTGGGACCACCGTTGTTCACAATTTACATAAACGATTTGGACTCGGGAATCAGAAGTACAATTTCAAAATTTGCTGACGACACCAAATTGGGGGGTACGGTTAATACTGAGGAGGACTGCGACAAAATACAGGAAGACATTAATAAATTTGCAGAATGGGCGTGTAATTGGCAAATGAATTTCAATATAGATAAGTGTGAGGTGATGCATTTTGGTAGGAAGAATAAGAAGGTCACATACTGCTTGGATAAGGAGTCTAAATGAGGTATACAATCATAGAATGATATCATACAGAAGGAGGCCATTTGGCCCATCGTGCCTGTGCCGGCTCTTTGAAAGAGCTATCCAATTAGTCCCACTCCCCCGCTGCTCTTTCCCCATAGCCCCTGCAAATTTTTCCACTTCAAGTATTTATCCAATTCCCTTTTGAAAGTTATTGTTGAATCTGCTTCCACCACCCTTTCAGGCAGTGAATTCTAGATCAGAACAACTTGCTATGTAAACATTTTTTCCTTCGACGCCTCTGGTTCTTTTACCAATCACCTTAAATCTGTGTCCTCTGGTTACAGACCCTTCTGTCGCTGGAAACAGTTTCTCCTTACTTACTCTATCAAAACCCTTCATGATTTTGAACCCCTCTATCAAATCTCCCCTTAACCTTCTCTGCTCTAAGGAGAACAACCCCAGATTCTCCAGTCTCTCCACATAACTGAAGTCCCTCATCCCTGGTACCATTCTAGTAAATCTCCTCTGCACCCTCTCCAAGGCCTTGACATCCTTCCTAAAGTGTGGTGCCCAGAATTGAACACAATACTCCAGCGGTGGCCGAACCAGTGTTTTATAAAGGTTTAGCATAACTTCCTTGTTTTTGTACTCGATGCCTCTAGTTATAAAGCCTAGGATCCCGTATGCCTTTTTAACATCCTTCTCAACCTGTCCTGCCACCTTCAAAGATTTGTGTATGTGAACTCCCAGGCCTCTCTATACCTGTATCTCCTTTAAAACTGTATCATTTAGTTTATATTGCCTCTCCTCAAACTTCCTGCTGTGAATGAATCACTTCACACTTCTCTGCATTAAATTGCATCTGCCATGTGTCTGCCCATTTCACCAGTCTGTCTCTGTCCTCCTGAAGTCTGTTACTATCCTCTTCACTGTTTACAACATTTCCGAGTTTTGTGTTATCTGCAAACTTTGAAATTGTGGTCCCTATACCCAAGTCCAAGTCATTAATATATATCAAAAAGAGCAGTGGTCCTAATACTGACTCCTGGGGAACACCACTGTATACTTCCCTCCAGTCTGAAGAACAACTGTTCACAACTACTCTCTGTTTTCTGACTCTTAGCCAATTTTGTATCCACGCTGCCACTGTCCCTTTAATCCCATGGACTTCAATTTTGCAAACAAGTCTATTATTTGGTACTTTATCAAACACCTTTTGGAAGTCCATATCCACAACATCAACTGCACTACCCTCATCAACCCTCTCCGTTACTTCATCAAAGGGTAGATGAGCAAAGGGATCTCGGGGTGCAGATACACAGACTGAAAGTAATGACGTAGGTTAACATAAAAAAGGCAAACCAAGCACTGGGGTTCATTTCTAGAAGGATAGAATTGAAAAGCGGAGAGGTTATGTTAAACTTATATAGAATCTTGGTTAGACCACACTTGGAGTATTGTGCACAGTTCTGGTCTCCATATTATAAAAAGGATGTAGAGGCACTGGAGAAGGTGCAAAAAAGATTTACAAGGATGGTACCTGAACTGAGAGGATATACTCATCAGGAAAGGTTGAGCAGGCTGGGGCTCTTTTCTCTAGAAAAGAGAAGGCCGCAGGGTGACCTGATAGAGGTCTTTAAGATTCTGAAAGGGTTTGATAGGGTAGATGTAGAGAAAATGTTTCCACTTGTGGAGGAGACCAGAACTAGGGGTCATAGATATAAGATAGTCACTAATAAATCCAATAGGGAATTCAGGAGAATCATCTTTACCCAGAGAGTGGTGAGAATGTGGAACTCGCTCCCACAAGGAGTAGTTGAGGCGAATAGCAAAGATGTACTTAAGGGGAAGCCCAATAAGCATATGAGGGAGAAAGGAATTGGAAGGGGGTGCTGATAGGGATCGATGAAGAGGGGTAGGAGGAGGAGGAGGCTCGGCTGGAGCTTAAACACCAACATAGACCAGTTGGGCCGAATGGTTGGTTTGTTTGTGTGCTGTACATTCTATGCAACTCGATGTGGCTCGGTGTCAAATTTTGTTGGATAATCGCTCCTGTGAAGCGCCTTGGGACGTTTTACTACTGTTAAAGGCGCTATATAAATGCAAGTTGTTGTTGTTGTTGTTGCTGCTGGATTCTAGGCTGGATGTTTATAGTTGTTTGCAGGAATGGAAGAGAATGGATTTGGTTGTGCTGACATTTACTTGAAGGAAATTGAAACAGTTTAATCATCAGAATTACTGCCTGAAGTGAAGATGTTAATAAATCTGTTAATGCTAATAGCACAGTAACTCTGCATTAAGAATAAAAAGTTTCACTTAGAATATGGCGCTCTATTAAAGTTTATGAATCTTAATTCTATGAGATACACTGGGGATATTAAACTTGTTTTACCACTTACGTTTTATCTTTGATGTAATCACCTGCTGGACAACTAATTTGCCTATTCCCTCAGTTCTGGTATGTTGGCTTAACGTGAAGCAGTGCCCTGGATTAACCTGTTTCTTTATGTATCTCCTGATCTTCCTTTGGGATTATGAGCTTCTGCCGGCACTCATTGTCTGGCAAAGCAAGGTCACCTCTGTAGATGCAGTTGTGAGGTCCCTTGGGTTGGGTGTAGAGTATTCCCCATGGACCTTGACCTGCCTGCTTTCCCTTTCATGGTTCTCTTCCAAACGCCTCTGACAGATGAATTCCCATTGGGAAGCCCATTGGCGTCAGTAATGGTGCTTGGAGGGGGGAGAAATTTGAACAATTAGTAAAAGCGCTCGGCATCAAAAAAAAAATAACAAATGGATGCGAAAGGTGTGATATCCATCTCTCTATCTACAGGTGTAGGCCATTCAGCCCCTCGAGTCTGTTCCGCCATTCAATTAGATCATGGCTGATCTGTATCTTAACTCCATTTACCCGCCTTGGTTCCGTAAACCTTAATCCCCTTACCCAACAAAAATCTATCAATCTCAGTTTTGAAATTTTCAATTGATCCCCAGCCTCAGCAGCTTTTTGGGAGAGAGAGTTCCAGATTTCCACTCCCCTTTGTGTGAAGAAGTGCTTCCTGACATCACCCCTGAACGGCCTAGCTCTAATTTTAAGGTTATTCCCCCTTGTTCTGGACTCCCCCACCAGAGGTGATCGGGTAGATAGAGAGAAACCATCAAATCCTTTGATCACCTTAAGCACCTCAATTAGATCACCGCTTAGTCTTCTAAACTCAAGGAATACAAGCCCAGTCTGTGCAACCTGTCCTCATAATTTAACCCTTTTAGCCCCGGTATCATTCTGGTGAATCTGCGCTGCACCCCCTCCAAGGCCAATATATCCTTCCTAAGGTGCGGTGCCCAGAACTGAACCCAGTCTCCAGATGGGGTCTGACCAGACCTTTCGTATAACTGTATCATCACTTCCACCCCTTTGTATTCCAGCCCCCTTGAGATAAAGGCCAACATTCCATTAGCCTTTTTAATTACTTTTTGTACCTGTCCACTAACTTTTATTGATTTCTGTACATGGACACCTAAATCTCTCTTCTCCTCCACAGTTTCTAGCTTATCACCATTTAGAAAATGCTCTGATCGATCTTTCTTGGGTCCTAAGTGAATGACCTCACACTTCCCCACATTGAACTCCAGCTGCCCAAGTTTTGCCCACTCACTGAATCGACCAATGTCCCTTTGCAACTTTCTGCTGCCATCGACACTATTTACTGCACCACCTAACTTAGTGTCGTCGGCAAACTGAGATACACGGCTCTCTATGCCTTCATCCACGTCATTTATAAATATAGTGAAAAGCTGAGGCCCCAGTACAGATCCCTGGGGGACATCACTAGTCACATTCTGCCAATTTGAGTACTTACCCATTACCCCTACTCTCTGTCTCCTACCTCCTAACTAATTCCCTACCCAAGTCAATAGGGTGTCCCTCTGTCTGTCTGTCCCTCCTCTCTCTTTCTGTCTCGCTTTCTGTCTGTATGTTTGTGTATAAAAATATATACTTTTTTCCTTTTCTTTCTTTGTACATATGAATGCCAACTCTTCCATCACTAAAGCAGCTTGCGTGCTGTCACCTGTTTGTCCCGATTTGCTGTGCAGTCTTAAGTGCAGTGCGATCAATGGACTGCCTGCTCTACACTATACTGTTTTCCTAGGTTACAAATTCTTTAATGTAATGGCTGTATTTCCATTAAGCCCTGCATTCACTGGATTATCACTCTCTCTAATGTGCTGCTGTTATTTTGGTCACTTAGTTCCCAGGAGACATCGATATTTAAATTGTTTCTGTGTAAACCTATTAGCTTCTGGATCTCAGCTTTATGGGAGCAGAAAATGGTTCCTTTTGAAGTGGCAAAGTGTCTCAAATATGGGCCAGTGACGTTCAGAATAAAGGTTAATTTGTTGCACTTCCCGAAGCATTTCCATGGCAGCAGCTGTTATCTTCTTTACTTTTGTGTTTACTATTCAAACACTTAACAAAGGAACTGTCGAAAATACACTTTTTTTAACTATCGTAATCAGTCTGTCTTATATATAGCCAATTGTAAACAATTTTACAACACCAAGTTATAGTCCAACGATTTTATTTGAAAATCACAAGCTTTCGGAGGCTTCCTCCTTCCTCAGGTGAATGTGGAAATGAAATCCTCGAACCTTTCGCATTTATAAATCACAGAACAATACCTGGTGATTACAGATAGTCTTTCCAACTGCCCGTTGCTAAGGCAATCAAAGTGTTCAGACAGGGAGGTGTTACCTACAGGGCCACCGAATATACAAACACCAAAAAAAAAACAGAGAGAGAGAGGCAGAAACATAGAAACATCCGGAAGGAAGAGAAAGACAGCAAATGACCCGTTATATTAAAAACAGATAACTTTTGTTCGCTGGTGGGGTTACGTGTAGCGTGACATGAACCCAAGATCCCGGTTGAGGCCGTCCTCATGGGTGCGGAACTTGGCTATCAATTTCTGCTCGACGATTTTGCGTTGTCGTGTGTCTCGAAGGCCGCCTTGGAGTACGCTTACCCGAAGGTCGGTGGCTGAATGTCCTTGACTGCTGAAGTGTTCCCCGACTGGGAGGGAACCCTCCTGTCTGGCGATTGTTGCGCGGTGTCCGTTCATCCATTGTCGCAGCGTCTGCATGGTCTCGCCAATGTACCATGCTCTGGGGCATCCTTTCCTGCAACGTATGAGGTGGACAACGTTGGCCGAGTCACAGGAGTATGAACCATGCACCTGGTGGGTGGTGTCCTCTCGTGTGATGGTGGTATCTGTGTCGATGATCTGGCATGTCTTGCAGAGATTACCGTGGCAGGGTTGTGAGGTGTCGTGGACGCTGTTCTCTTGAAAGCTAGGTAATTTGCTGCGAACGATGGTCTGTTTGAGGTTGGGTGGCTGTTTAAAGGCGAGTAGTGGAGGTGTGGGGATGGCCATAGCGAGGTGTTCGTCGTCATTGATGACATGTTGAAGGCTGCGGAGAACATGGCGTAGTTTCTCCGCTCCGGGGAAGTACTGGACGACGAAGGGTACTCTGTTGGTTGCGTCCCATGTTAGTCTTCTGAGGAGGTCTATGCGATTTTTCGCTGTGGCCCGTCGGAACTGTCGATCGATGAGTCGAGCGTCATATCCCGTTCTTACTAGGGCGTCTTTCAGCGTCTGTAGGTGTCCATCGCGTTCCTCCTCGTCTGAGCAGACCCTGTGTATTCGCAGGGCCTGTCCATAGGGGATGGCCTCTTTGACGTGGTTAGGGTGGAAGCTGGAAAAGTGGAGCATCGTGAGGTTGTCCGTGGGCTTGCGGTAGAGTGAGGTGCTGAGGTGCCCGTCTTTGATGGAGATTCGTGTGTCCAAGAAAGAAACTGATTCTGAGGAGTAGTCCATGGTGAGCTTGATGGTGGGATGGAACTTGTTGATGTTATCGTGTAGTCTCTTTAGTGATTCTTCGCCGTGGGTCCATAGAAAGAAAATGTCGTCGATGTATCTGGTGTATAGTGTTGGTTGGAGGTCCTGTGCAGTGAAGAAGTCCTGCTCGAACTTGTGCATGAAAATGTTGGCGTATTGGGGTGCGAATTTGGTCCCCATGGCTGTTCCGTGTGTTTGGGTAAAGAACTGGTTATTGAAGGTGAAGACATTGTGATCCAGGATGAAGCAGATGAGTTGTAGGATGGCGTCTGGAGATTGGCCGTTGTTGGTGTTGAGTATTGATGCTGTCGCAGCGATGCCGTCATCGTGGGGGATACTGGTGTAGAGTGCCGAGACGTCCATCGTGGTGAGAAGTGTTCCTGGTTCAACTGGTCCGTGGGTACTGAGTTTTTGTAGGAAGTCTGTAGTGTCGTGACAGAAGCTGGGGGTTCCCTGTACGATGGGTTTCAGGATGCCCTTGATGTATCCAGAGAGGTTCTCACACAGGGTTCCGTTGCCTGATACGATAGGACGTCCGGGTGTGTTGGCTTTGTGTATCTTTGGGAGGCAGTAGAAGTCTCCCACGCGGGGAGTACGTGGGATGAGAGCACGTAGGATGCTTTGAAGGTCTGGATCGAAGGTCTTGATCAGTTTGTTGAGCTGGTGGGTGTGTTCTTTGGTCGGATCTGCGGGTAACCGTCTGTAGTGTTCCTGGTTGTCCAGTTGTCGGTATGCTTCTTTGCAATAGTCCGTTCTGTTCTGTATGACGATAGCTCCTCCTTTGTCCGCTGGTTTGATGACGATGTTGCGGTTGGTCTTGAGAGCTTTGATGGTGTTGCGTTGTGCTCGGGTGACATCCTGGACTGTCTTCTGAGTGCGGCTGATGAATCTGGCATTGACGCATTTCCTGACAGCTTGAGCATACATGTCAAGCTGAGGGCAGCGACCCTCCGGAGGAGTCCAGTTTGACTCTTTCCTCTTCGGTTGCTGTACCGCGGATCCCTCTGTCTGCTGTTCCATATTGTTGATTGTCTCATTGGGTTCACTGCTAAAATCTTGGGGTTTGTGGTAGAATTCCCGGAGCCTCATTCTCCTGATGAATTCCTCTGTGTCCGCCGCGAGACTAGTGGGGTCCATTTTGGTGGTGGGGCAGAAATTGAGCCCTCGGCTGAGAACTTCGATTTCGTCTGGTTGAAGGGTGTGGTCGGACAAATTGAACATAAACTTCCCTGTGGTTGCAACCGTGGTACCAGGGGAAGCTTGGTCGATGCTGGTGGTGATGCCGAGTTTCTAAAGCTTCCTGCTCTTGGTTTTCATGTAGGCAGCGTAGTTCCGTTGCCTCGTCTGTTTGGTGGTGTCTCGTAGCTGGTCTGCTGTGTCCTGAGTACAGGTTGAGAGTATGGACTCTATCTTAGTTTCGAGGTTGCGGCGTCTGCTGAGGTAGACAACGTTGGCCGAGAGATGTTGACTATATATGTTGGCTATATATAGCCGGAGAGTTTAATGTTTTGAAAGGGCATTTTACTCACAGGGAATGTGTAATTTTCAGTAAATAACGTACTGAAGTCATCTATTTTTATTAAACAGTTTTCTTACATTTCATTCCCCGCCTTGGTACATTTCCTCTCTCAGCAAATGTTTGCAATTTTTAGAAATTCATTGTTGTGATGAGGGCATCGCTGGTAAGGCCGGCATTTATTGCCCATCCCTAACAAAAGAGGGGCTTGCTAGGCCACTTCAGACCAACAGTCAACCACGTTGGTGTGGGGACTGGAGTCACATATAGGCCCAAGACCGGGTAAGGACGACAGGTTTCCTTCCCTAAAGGACATTAGTGAACCAGTTGGGTTTTTGCAACAATCCGACAGCTTCATGGTCACTTTTACTGAGACCAGCTTTTTATTTCCAGATTTTGTTAAACTGAATTCAAATCCTCAAACTGCCCTCGATGGGATTTGAACTCACAATCTCTGGATTATTAGTCCAGATCTCTGGTTTGGTACTTAGTAACTACACCACTGCACAGCCTCCACTCTTCTCATTGTGGGCTCAGTCTACTAAAGTGCACGGACTGTTCAACAGCACAAAGCCCCCGTCCTGTCCAGCTGTCTCAACCCGAAGAGGTGAAGGACAATGGTGCAGGATGGGCTAGTGGAGCACAGGAACAGGAGTAGGCCATTCAGCCCCTCGTGCCTGCTCCGCCATTTGATAAGATCATGGCTGATCTGTGATCTAACTCCATATACCTGCCTTTGGCCCATATCCCTTCATACCTTTGGTTGCCAAAAAGCTATCCATCTCACATTTAAATTTAACAATTGAGCTAGTATCAATTGCCGTTTGCGGAAGAGAGTTCCAAACTTCTACCACCCTTTGTGTGTAGAAATGGGCAGGAGAAGGGAGACGAAACAGCAAAGAAAGTCTTGCACATCTCGATATCATGCACCAGGGACCTCACGTGATACAGGTGTAAACAAAATACATCGGGAAAGCCAGTCATTGTCCTGGAAGCAATTAACTCACTTTACCCGCCTTTTCTGGGAGTTTATCCCATGTTCACTGACCTATGGTGGAAAACATTTCATCATGAACCTTGCCCAAGACTTGTCTCCTCAAGTCCAACGTTATCCCAGATAAATAATCTGTTTACTTGCGGAATTGCTGGCCACATTTTCTAGAACTTACTGCAGGTGGGGCAATGGTTGAATTCAAGGCCGGAAAGGTAATGATTCAAACTAGGTGCTGTGGTTGATTATTTCACTGCCATTTTTAACTTTTGGGTCTGGGTTCAAATCCAATCCAGGGGTGTCAGCTGTGCCTCCAGGGGTGTCAGCTGTGCCTCAGTGGGGAACGCACTCTCGTCTCTTAATCAGAAGATCGGGGCTCCAAGACTCACTCCAAAGACGTGAGCCCGTAATCTAGGCTGACAATCCCAGTGCAGTACTGAGGGAGTGCTGCACTGTCGGAGGTGCCGTCTTTTGGATGAGACATTAAACCAAGGCCCTGTCTGCCCCCTCAGGTGGATGTAAAAGATCTCATGGCACTGTTCAAAGAAGAGGAGGGGAGTTCTCCCTGGTATCCTGGCTGATATTTACCCCTCGACCAACATCTAAAAACAGATGATCTGGTCATTTATCTCATTGCTGTTTATGGGATCTTGCTGTGCGCAAATAGGCTGCCGCATTCCCTTACATTACAACAGTGACTACACTTCAAAACCGTTTCATCAGCTGTAAATGCTTTGGGACGTCCTGAGGTCGCGAAAAGGTGCTATATAAATGCGAGTTCTTTCTTTGTTGAGGTGAACGTTGCCTTTCTCGTTGCTGGCTGCACAGAATCTTCTTGAAAAGGGTTCAAGCCTCCTCAGCCCAGTTCCCAGTGAGCAAATGAGAGGCTAGGATCATAGAAAGTTGCGGCACAGAAGGAGGCCATTCAGCCCATCATGTCCGTGCTGGCTGAAAAAGAGCCATCCAGCTTAATCCCACTTTCCAGCACTTGGTCCGTAGCCCTGTAGGTTACGGAACTTCAAGTGCACATCCAGGTACTTTTTAAATGTGATGAGGGTTTCTGCCTCTACCACCCTTTCAGGCAGTGAGTTCCAGACCCCCACCACCCTCTGGGTGAAAAAAATTCTTCTCGGCTCCCCTCTAATCCTTCTACCAGTTACTTTAAATCTATGCCCCCTGGTCACTGACCCCTCTGCTAAGGGAAAGATATGGATAGATAAATCGCCAGGCCCGGATGAAATGTATCCCAGGCTGTTAAGAGAAGCCAGGGAGGAAATAGCGGAGGCTCTGACCATAATTTTCCAATCCTCCCTGGCTACAGGCATGGTGCCGGAGGATTGGAGGATTGCTAACATTGTACCGTTGTGGCAAATGGAATTCAATCCAGAGAAGTGTGAGGTAATGCATTTGGGGAGGGTAAATATCCCTATCCACTCTATCGAGGCCCCTCATAATTTTATACACCTTAATTAAATCTCCCCTCAGCCTCCTTTGTTCCAAAGAAAACAACCCCAGCCTATCCAATCTTTCCTCATAGCTAAAATTCTCCAGCCTTGGCAACATCCTTGTAAATCTCCTCTGCACCCTCTCTAGTGCAATCACATCTTTCCTGTAATGTGGTGACCAGAACTGTACACAGTACTCAAGCTGTGGCCTAACTAGTGTTTTGTACAATTCTAGCATCAACCTTCCTGCTCTTATATTCTATGCCTTGGCTAATAAAGGAAAGTATCCCGTATACCTTTTTAACCACCTCATCTACCTGTCCTGCTACCTTCAGGGATCTGTGGACATGCACTCCAAGGTCCCTCACTTCCTCTGCACCTCTCAGTATCCTCCCATTTATTGTGTATTCTCTTGCCTTGTTTGCCCTCCCCAAATGCATTACCTCACACTTCTCTGGATTGAATTCCATTTGCCACAACGGTACAATGTTAGCAGTCCTCCAATCCTCCGGCACCATGCCTGTAGCCAGGGAGGATTGGAAAATGATGGTCAGAGCCTCCGCTATTTCCTCCCTTGCATCTCTTAACAGCCTGGTATACATTTCATCCGGGCCTGGCGATTTATCGACTTTCAAAGATGCTAAACTCCTTAATACTTCCTCTCTCACTATGTTTATCCCATCCAATATTTCACACTCCTCCCCCTTAACTACAATCTGTGCATCGTCCCCCTCTTTTGTGAAGACAGTCGCAAAGTATTCATTATGAACCATACCCACATCTTCCGCCTCCCCATATAGTTTACCTTTTTGGTCTCTAAATGGCCCTACTCTTTCCTTAGTTATCCTCTTGCTCTTTATAAAATATTTTTGGGTTTTCCTTAATTTTACTTGCTAGTACTTTTTTCATTCCCTCTCTTTGCTTTCCTAATTTCCTTTTTAATTTCACCGCTGCACTTTCTATACTCCTCTAGGCTTTCTGCAGTATTGAGAAGTCAGCCATGCAGGCTATGGCATCAATTGCCCACATAGAAACATAGAAAATAGGAGCAAGAGTAGGCCATTCAAAATGATCATGGCTGATCGTCTAACTCAGTACCCTGTTCCCGCTTTTTCCCCATATCCCTTGATCCCTTTAGCATTAAGAAATATATCTATCTCCTTCTTGAATACATCCAATGACTTGACCTCCACTGCCTTCTGTGGTAGAGAATTCCACAGGTTCACCACCCTCTGAGTGAAGAAATTTCTTCTCATCTCTGTTCTAAATGGCATACCCCGTATCCTGAGACTGTGACCCCTGGTTCTGGACTCCCCAGCCATTGGGAACATCCTCCCCGCATCTAGCCTGTCTAGTCCTGTTAGAATTTTATATGTTTCCATGAGATCACCTCTCATTCTTCTAAACTCTAGTGAATATAGGCCTAGTCGACCCAATCTCTCCTCATTCGTCAGTCCTGCCATCTTAGGAATCAGTCTGGTAAACCTTCGTTGCACTCCCTCCATGGCAAGGACATCCTTCCTTAGATAAGGAGACCAAAACTGCACACAATACTCCAGATGTCGTCTCACCAAGGCCCTGTATAACTGCAGTAAGACATCCCTGCTCCTGTACTCAAATCCTCTTGCAATGAAGGCCAACATACCATTCGCCTTCCTAACTGCTTGCTGCACCTGAATGCTCGCTTTCAGCGACTGGTGTACAAGGACACCCAGGTCTCGTTGCACCTCCCCTTTTCCCAATCTATCACCATTCAGGTAATAACCTGCCTTTCTGTTT
Source organism: Heptranchias perlo (assembly GCF_035084215.1). Lineage (NCBI taxonomy): Eukaryota > Metazoa > Chordata > Chondrichthyes > Hexanchiformes > Hexanchidae > Heptranchias > Heptranchias perlo. Next base: position 45,643,064 of record NC_090349.1, read on the forward strand.
TTACAACCAAAGTGGATAACCTCACATTTATCCACATTATACTGCATCTGCCATGTTCTTGCCCACTCACCCAACTTGTCTAAATCACATTGGAGCCTCTTTGCATCCTCCTCACAGCTCACATTCCACCCCAGCTTTGTCGTCGTATTGTCAAAGCCTGTGTGGATGGTCAACGTGGGAAAAGAGAAAATTCACCAGCGTTGACAAGGAGATACTGGGCCAAGATTGGGGCTAAGGGCATATTGTTTAGTGTCTGACTGTGAAAGACCCAATCTGTGCTTAATGTTGACACTGGGTGCCTGGTAACCTAGTTCACCCAAAGTTCTGACATCCCTTAATTTGATGGGCAGCCAATTTTCACCAGAAGATATAAATTTGAAAGAACAGGGTCAGGTGGAAGATATAACCGTCTGATCACAGTGGGGCCAGTTGGTTTTATTCCAGTTGATTCAGATGTTTACAGAGGAAATTCTCGTTTTGTGTGCGTAGTCTGTGTGCGTAGTTTCCTATAATTAACTTTCTGTAATTATTGGTGGAATTGGATTGAATCTGTACATTGTGGCATCGCACTTAGTGAGTTTCAGCTATTTTTGAATTTGTATCAAAGACTTGTTGAAAGAATTTAATTACTTCTTATTTGAAGTTGTTAGAACCGAGGATTTTTGAACTGAGATGCATTTGGTAAAGAATGTGGACTTCAGAATCTCAGTCACAGATTCAAGTTTCAGGGCTGCCTACTACAGGAATTGGCCAGAATCCATTACTGGCACTCGACAGTGTTCATGTCTTGTGTCAATCACAGGTTCATCAGTGTCAGTCAGGGAAGGGCTGTTTGACTTGTTCAAAGACGCTTCATGCCGATTTGGGAGGGGATTTTTTTTTTTAACATTGAGAAACCCAAGTATAGAGTCCAGCACGGTTACAGAGCACATCAGTTAGGTTTAAAAGAGGAAGAAGATTAGGTAAATGAAAAACAGTGATTGGCAGTGAGCTTGGGTTATAAAACCAGTCGCATTCTGGGCTTTATAAATAGGGACGTAGAGTCCAAGATTAAAGAGGTAACAAAAATTCATGCAAAGCGTTGTTTAGGCCACAGTCCGAGTACTGTTTGAAGTTTGGGGCAAGCCATCGAGATCAGACAGAGTAGATTCACCAGGGTGATGCCAGGGATGGGGATCTCTAGTTGCGAGAGACTTGAGATACTGGGACTGTTCCCATTGGGGCAGAGAAGGCTAAAAACAGATTTAATAGAGTTTTTTTTTTAAATTGTGGATAAGGAAAGGCCGTTTCCTCTGGTTGCAGAGTTGGTGACGAGGGGCCATCGATTTAAAATACTCAGAGTGAGGAGCGAGATTGGGAAAAATTTCCTTCCACAGCGGGTTGTTGGGATAGTCTGTGAACAGAAACAGGACAGTAGCTCCCCGCGATTGGTGGGGAAAGACTTGCAGCCCCGTTCCCCTCTCCCATTCCTGTGGTCGCTGTTATCCCCCCCCCGGGCCCAGCGCTGGGTGTCGGAGTGCCCCCCCCCTTACCCTGAGTCAGGCGATGGGCCCTTTTTAATGTGCAAAGCAGGGTCCAATGCTGTACCTAAGACCCCGTTTGCCATTTTAGGACGGTACTGGGCGAATGGTGGACAGCACAGACTGGGCGGCTGAGGGCCACACTGGGGGTAAATTACCCCACTTTCACATACACGCCTACAATCACACACTTACACACTTACACACACTCCCTTACATGCTGACATGTGCACACTCGCATACTTGGGGAAATATTTTAACTTTTATTGTGGGGTGAAACCCAGTGATGGCGAATCAGCCCGTTTCACACCCCTGCCGATTCACTTCAACCCAAAGGAAAATCGAGCGAGATGTGAAACGGGCGGCTGATTTGCTATCACCCGTTTTCCACCCGCGATAAAAGTTAGAATTACCCCCACTCTCACACACACTGTCACACGCACAACTCACATCTACACTCTCACACACACTGTCACACGCACAACTCACATCTACACTCTCACACACACTGTCACACACACATCTCACATTTACACTCTCTCGCACACCCTGTCACACGCACATCTCACATTTACACTCTCTCGCACACCCTGTCACACGCACATCTCACATTTACACCCTCACACACAATGTCACAAGCACATCTCACATTTACACACACACACACTGTCACACGCACATCTACACTCACACACTCACACGCACAACTCACATTTACACTCTCACACACACACTGTCACACGCACATCTCACATTTACACACACACACATCTCATGGAGAGGTTGTTTCACCAACTGGAGAGTCTAGAACTAGGGGGCATAGTCTCAGGATAAGAGGTCATACGAACATACGAATTAAGAGCAGGTGTAGGCCATTCGGCCCCTCGAGCCTGCTCTGCCATTTGATAAGATCATGGCTGATCTGATTGTGACCTCAACCCTACTTTCCCATCTACCTACTATAACCTTTGACTCCCTTGTTAATCAGGAATCTATCCAACTCAGCCTTAAAAATATTCAATGACCCTGCCTCCACCGCTCTCTGGGGAAGGGAGTTCCACAGACTCACAACCCTCAGAGAAAAATATTCTCCTCATCTCCATCTTAAATGGGAGACCCCTTATTTTTAAACTTTGGCCCCTAGTTCTCGTCTCTCCCACAAGGGGAAACATCCTCTCAACATCTGCCCCTTCTAGTCCCCTCAGGATCTTATATGTTTCAATAAAATCACCTCTCATTCTTCTAAACTCCAGTGTATACAGGCCCAACTTGTCCAACCTTTCCTCATAAGATAACCCCCTCATCCCAGGAATCAGTCGAGTGAACCTTCTCTGAACCGCCTCCAAAGCAATTATGTCCTTTCTTAAATAAGGAGACCAAAACTGCACACAGCATTCTAGATGTGGTCTCACCAATGCCCTGTACAACTGTAGCAAAACATCTCTACTTTTATATTCCATTCCCCTTGCAATAAATAATAACATTCCATTTGCCTTCCTAATCACTTGCTGTACCTGCATACTAACTTTTTGTGACTCATGTACTCGGACACCCAGATCCCTCTGTACCTCAGAGTTCTGCAATCTCTCTCCATTTAAATAATATACTGCTTTTCTATTCCTCCTGCCAAAGTGGACAAGTTCACATTTTCCCACATTATTCTCCATCTGCCAAATTTTTGCCCACTCGCTTAACCTATTGATATCCCTTTGCAGGCTCCTTATGTCCTCTTCACAATTTACTTTCTTACCTACCTTTGTGTCATCAGCAAATTTAGCAACCATACATTCGGTCCCTTCATCCAAGTCATTGATATAGATTGTAAATAGTTGAGGCCCAAGCACTGATCCCTGTGGCACTCCACACGTTACATCTTGCCAACCTGAAAATGACCCATTTATGCCTACTCTCTGTTTCCTGTTAGCTAACCAATCCTTTACCCATGCTAATACCCCCTACACCATGAGCTCTCATTCATGGTTCAGCCATTTAGGATTGGGATAAGGAGGAATTTCTTCACGCAGAGGGTGTGAATCTTTGGAATTCTTACTCCAGAGGGCTGTGGATGCTGAGTCATTGAATGTATTCAAGGCTGAGATGGATAGATTTTTGGACTCTAGGGGAATCAAGGGATATGGGGATCGGGCAGGAAAGTGGAGTTGAGGTCAAAGATCAGCCATGATCTGATTAAATGGCGGGGCAGGCTCGAGGGGCCAGACGGCCGACTCCTGCTCCTATTTCTTATGTTCTACCATTGATGCTTTCTCTCACACACATCTCACATTTACACTGTTAAATACGCTCACACTCGAACTCAGATACTTGTTCTAAGTACAACAGCCTACAATTTTTTAATGAACTGGGATATCTCAGCATTGATTGGTTTACACTTTACATTGAAAGCAGTCAGTAATCCCGACTGTAAGAGATTTTATGAATTGGAATTCACTGCTTGAAAGATTCAATAATAACTTTCAAAAGGGAATTGGTTAAATACTTAAAAAAGGAAACATTTGCAGGGCTATGGGGAAAAGAGCGGGGGAGTGGGACTAATTGGACAGCTCGTTCAAAGAGCTGGCACAGGCTCGATGGGCCAAATGGCCCATTGCTAGTGTGCGTTTACCCTACATATTGTCACATATTTCTTTTTGATGTGTGTTGTTCACAGAGGCATTGGCTGAGCAGCACATCAGCACTGTTGTGAGACACAGCTTAATGGGACAAATGTGCAATAAATTCCCAGAGCTCACAGACACACAAATCGCCCATCTTGGTAAATATAATCTGGGCTACTCTCAAATCTAATCATTTTACCAATGTTTGCTTCAAACTTGGCCAGTCACCTGTGATACAATTTAACAGCAATTCCTTTTTTTATATACGTTGATGTTTCATATTATTTTTGAGGATTTTCTGAGGCCATTTTGTTGTGGGGGTGATTCTGTAACAGAGAGGCTCTGGTATTTATTGCACTGTTTCATGTTAAACAGGCTGATTTATACCCTCACGTCTTGTGTACTTATTCAGTGTGCGTAAATGTTTGTCTCGCTGCTCGACAATGTGATAACTGGTGCAATGTAATTAAAAATGACACATCATCGCTGCAGTGTGTAAAGTTCAGTGATCTCATCCCTGAGACGTGCCCCAACACACTGTCCAAACCAAGGACCATAAACACATTCGGGTTTGTCGGGGATCGCTCCACAGACCGTGCCGTTCGTAGAAATCACAGCTGAAGGGAAGGCCGATCAGCCCATCGTGCCTGGCCCTGTGCTTGCTCTGCAATTGAAGCCATCGTTCTACTCCCACCTCCCTGATCTTTCCGCACCCTTTTATATTGTTTGAAATGCTTATCCAATTCCCCTTTAAATTATGTTATAGTCTCTCCTTCCACAGCTCCTTGGAAAGCATTGCATGTTGTAATAACTCCCTTTATGAAAGCATTCTTATCCCACATCAGTTCCATCCCCAAGACCTCTACCTTCCCGATATCACCCTGCTCTACCCCACTTCTCCCCTTCCCCTTTATTAAAACTCGAATTACATAGAATGTACAGCACAGAAACAGGCCATTCGGCCCAACTGGTCTATGCTGGTGTTTATGCTCCGCACGGGCCTCCTCCCTCCCAACTTCATCTCACCCTATCAGCATCTCCTTCTATTCCTTTCTCCCTCATGTGTTTATCCAGCTTCCCCTTAAATGCATCTATGCTATTCGCCTCAACTACTCCTTGTAACGAGTTCCACATTCTCACCACTCTCTGAGTAAAGAAGTTTCTCCTGAATTCCCTTTTGGATTTATTAGTAACTATCTTATATTTATGGCCCCTAGTTCTGGTCTCCCCCACAAGTGGAAACATCTTCTCTATCAAACCCTTTCATAATCTTAAAGACCTCTATCAGGTCACCCCTCAGTCTTTTCTAGAGAAAAGAGCCCCAGCCTGTTCAATCTTTCCTGATAGGTGTAACCTCTCAGTTCTTGTATCATCCTAGTTAATCTTTTTTGCACCTTCTCCAGTGTCTCTCTATATTTTTTTTTAATGGTGTGGAGACCAGAACTGTGCACAGTGCTCCAAGTGTGGACTAACCAAGGTTCTATACAAGTTTAACATAACTTCTCTGCTTTTCAACTCCATCCCTCTAGAAATGAACCCCAGTGATTTGTTTGCTTTTTTTATGCCTTATGAACCTGTGTCGCTACTTTTAGTGATTTGTGTATCTGTACCCCCAGATCCCTCTGCTCCTCTACCCCATTTAGACTCTTATTATCCAAGCAGTGTGTGACCTCATTATTCTTCCTACCAAAATGTACCACCTCACACTTATCTATATTGAAATCCATTTGCCAATTACCTGCCCATTTTACAAGTTTATTAATGTCTTCCTGTATTTTGTTGCAGTCCTCCTCAGTATTAACTATATCCCCCAATTTGGTGTCATCTGCAAATTTTGAAATTGCACTTCTGATTCCCGAGTCCAAATCGTTGATGTAAATTGTGAACAACGGTGGTCCCAGCACCGATCCCTGTGGAACACCATTTCCCACCTTTTGCCAGTCTGAGTAGCTACCCTTAACCCCTACTCCCTGTTTTCTGTTTTGTAGCCAGCTTGCTATCGATTCTGTTACTTACCCCCTGACTCCACATGCTCTGACCTTATCGAAGACCTAATACAGACCTTGGTCACCTCGAAGCCTAATTTCTCTAATGTAGCCTACCTGCTTCCACCCTCCAGGAACTGTGACTCATTCTGAACACTGCTGTCTATGTCCTTCCCCGCTCAGGCTCCTGCCCCCACCTACAAAGAACTTAAAGACCCTTTACCTTCCGATGTCTCTATCGACAGAGCCCCCTCCCTACCCAACCTCAAAGACCACGTTCAATCCTCTGTCTCCATTCTCATCCTTTACACCTTGGTCCCCTTCCACTTTGCTCCACCATTGGGAGCCACACCTTCAGCTACCACGTCCCTGCTCTCTGAAACGGCCTCTTCCAGCACCTTTTCAGCCCTGCCTCCGATTCCATTCTGCCACTCCAGTGCCGTGCCGAGGGAGTGGATGGAAAAGATCCCACGGCACTAATGGAAGAAGAGCAGGAGAGTTCTCCCCGGTGTCCTGGGGCCGATATTTATCCCTCAACCAACATCACTCAAAACAGAATATCTGGTCATTATCTCATTGCTGTTTGTGGGATCTTGCTGTGCGCAAATTGGCTGCCGCGTTTCCCACATTACAACAGTGACCACGCTTCAGAAATACTTCATTGGCCGTACTTTATGGGATGTCCTGAGGTCGCGAAAGGCACTATGTAAATGCAAGTCTCTCTTCCTTTTTTGCCCCCTCACACACACAGAATGGGCAAGGTATAGAATCATAGAAAGGTTACAGCACGGAGGGAGGCCATTCGGCCCGTCGAGTCCGTGCCGGCTCTATGCAAGAGCAATCCAGCTAGTCCCACTCCCCCGCCCTATCCCCGTAGCCCTCCAATTTTTTTCCTTTCAAGTATTTATCCAGTTCCCTTTTGAAGGCCATGATTGAATCTGCCTCCACCACCCCCTCGGGCAGTTCATTCCAGATCCTAACCACTTGCTGTGTAAAAAAGTTTTTCCTCATGTCACCTTTGGTTCTTTTGCCAATCACCTTAAATCTGGTTCTTGACCCTTCTGCCAATGGGAACAGTTTCTATCTATCTACTCTGTCTAGCCCCTTCATGATTTTGAACACCTCGATCAAATCTCCTCTCAATCTTCTCTGTTCCAAGGAGAACAACCCCAGCTTCTCCAGTCTATCCATGCAACTGAAGTCCCTCATCCCTGGAATCATTCTAGTAAATCTCTTCTGCACCCTCTCTAAGGCCTTCACATCTTTCCTAAAGTGCGGTGCCCAGAACTGGACACAATATTCCAGTTGTGGCCGAACCAGTGTTTTATAAAAGGTTCATCATGACTTCCTTTATAAAACACTGGTTCGGCCACAACTGGAGTATGGGAGAGATATTTCATCTTGGAACTGTACCCTAGCCTGAGTCAGCACCGTCGGGACATGAGGAAAGAAATAGTCTCAAAGAAAGAAAGTTTGGGAATATTTGTTCCTTTTTCCTCAAGATAATTGTTCAGATAGACCCAGGTGCGGGTTAAAAAAGAGACTCTGTTACTTCCTGGGTATCTCTGCCCACATTGACAGCCTTAACTGCCATCCCTCACACACATTCTCACAACTCTGCTAATCTAATGTTCTCTCAGTAACTGTGCTCATCACCTGAAATGTGGAACATGTTTAGATCATCATGGCTGCATCAGTCGACTCATTGCAATTATTGTTAAATTTGCTTTTTATACGAGCAGCCTTGATGTGTGATAAATGCTGCAGCCATTCTAATATGAAATATAAAAATGCCCAACAAAAGGTGACTAATTGAGTGGTTTTAATTAGTTCATCTTTCTTGCATCATTAATGTCATTAACTCCTCCTGTAATGACACAATCAGCAGTCTCTGCTTAAATAGAATATCCGGCCAAAAATATAAAAATAGGCTGGAAAATGATTGATTTCACCATAATTATTTACTTTTTTAAAAAAAAGAATATGATGGAGAAATCTGTCTTTAACCTACACGTTCGCTGGTCACGTGTATCTCATTGCCGTCAGTGGGATCTTGCTGTGCACAAATTGGCACCGTTGGGTTATAACCTTCCGACAACCAGAAGCTGCAGGGATTGTGTGATGGTAATTAGCTCCTGTCTGATACGATGCAGTATTTGGAACTACAGAAAAGGCATCAATATGGGCAGGTACTCAAAGTGACAGAATCTGCTTTTTAATCAGCACCTGGCTCTATTTGACCAATTTTCTTGAGAAAAAGGTGCCAAGTGTTCCCAAACTTATTTTTTTATACCTTTTTTTTTCTCTCCATTTCTCCCCCTCGTGCTCTGAGGTTGCCGACTCAGGATACAGCTCAATGATACCAATAGCTCAACGATACCAATAGCTCAACGATACCAATAGCTCAATGATACCAATAGCTCAACGATACCAATAGCTCAACGATACCAATAGCTCTCCAATACTTTGTCGGCCGTGACTCAGTGGGTCGCACTCTCGTCTCTGGGTCAGAAGGTCGTGGGTTCAAGTCCCATCCTAGAGACTTGAGCCTGTAATCCAGGCCGACACTCCCAGTGCCGGTACTGAGGGAGTGCTGCTCTGTTGGAGGTGCCGTCTTTCCGATGGGACGCCTGCCTTCTCGGGTGGATTTAAAGATCCCATGGAACTATTTTGAAGAAGAGCAGGGGGGAGTTCTCCCCGGTGTCCTGGGCCAATATTTATCCCTCAACCAACATCACTTAAAAAAAAACAGATTATCTGGTCATTATCATATTGCTGTTTGTGGGATCTTGCTGTGCGCAAATTGGCCGTTGCGTTTCCTACATTGTAACAGTGACTACACTTCAAAAGCACTTCAATGGTTGTAAAGCGCTTTGGGACGTCCTGAGGTCGTGAAAGGCGCTATATAAATGCAAGTGTTGAAATGGAAGGGAGGTGGACATTTGCACGAGTCTGTCAGCAGTTGAATATTCTTTAATATTTTAGAAAAATACCACATGGATCTGTGGCTCATCAAATTCTGACATTTCAATCTCGGGGATCTGGACAATGTCCTTGCGTCTGCTCTGCATTTCTAATGTTTAAATGAAATCAATTTTGAGTCAGTAAGACGCACCCCCCTAATTGCTGTTTGCAATTTTTGATGTATTTACTGAAGTAAAATGTAAACCGATAACTTAGTTTGAAGGCTGAGAGATTGCCAGTCAGCCACAAGGTCTGATTCATGCAGCTAATTCCATTACAGTCTTGCAGGAGGTGAGTGTGAAGGTTGTTCAGTCCACATTGGTCAAAGCACGTACATGGTCTCACCACGGTCAACTGCCACTAAATTGCAAAATGACATTCCAACTGAATGACTTTCCAATTAAACACTATTGACAGCCTATCGCCTGGGAGGATACCAAGGGATATATCGATTGATAAACGGGGCAGATAACCTGCTTAAATCTTGGGGGTTTTTTTTGTTTAATTGATCTGAGAAATGAAATGTGAAGTGTCTGAGTGGATTCTCTTTTTTAAAACAGTTCACAGGTCATCCAATCCAATTGGCTTTATCTGGGCTTTCTTTTGCCCCACTCTCTGTTTTCTTTGCTCGATTTTACTAAACTCCTTGCTCACCGTCTCGTTCTCAGTTCAACTGAAGGGCGTCTCACCCACAACCTGACCTTGTCTCTTCCGTTGACTGACGCTGGCTGTTCTGCAGTTTCTAAAGGGTCCGCGTTTGGAGATGTGACCTGTCCGCAGATCCTCCAGTCCCCGGCACCTGAGCCCGTGCTAACCCCCACCGTGCGGATATATTTATAATGAAAGGTACGTGCGTCACATCACAGTGACACCATTGGCTTTCCATAAATATCAATGTACCACAAATGGCTAAGGGTTGCCAACTCTGGTTCGACGTATTCCTGGAGGTTTCATCACATGACTCTAACTACCCTGACCTCTGCCATTGGTTGCCCAACATGTCCATCCTCACGGTGCCCCGCCTTCCTACGCCAGTTGGAAAGCAAATAGACTCTTTGTTACCCGATTGACAGTCAAGAATTATCCAATCAAACAGCCTTTTTTCCCCAAACTCCAATATTTTTATAACTAATAAACGAAAGTGTTCAAAGAAAATTTTTTAAAAACACAATTTTTAACAGCTCTATGATTTTTCTCCTGGGTTTGTGCCTCGCAGCAGTGACCTGAAGATTAATCTTTAATTTCTGGAGACTCCAGGGCAATCCTGGAGGGTTGGCAACCCCTCGCACGGTAACATACTCTGGTACACAAGACCCCATGCCATCGATTCACTGTCATCTTCCGTTTTGAATTATGTTCGGAATCATTTCATTCTGGGCTCAGAAATTCTTACTGTTCTAATTTATCCTGGGTGACTGCAAAGTCTCGGGCTATGGGGCTTGTCTCCCAAATCGTCGCAGCCCAGGGGCTGCGTGCAGTCCCTGAGCTCTGGCAATTCACGGCCCTCAGGCACCTCAGTCCTGTGGCGGCTGATATCGTTTTACTCGCTGGTCGTCCTGTTTGCATTTCATGGGCCATGAGGTTTGGAAAGGATGAGGGACTTCAGTGATGTGCAGAGGCTGGAGAAGCTGGGATTGTTCTCCTTAGAGCAGAGAAGGTGAAGAGGAGATTTGATCGAGGTGTTCAAAATCATGAAGGGTTTCGATAGAGTAAATAAGGAGAAACTGTTTCCAGTGGCAGAAAGGTCAGTGACCAGAGGACACAGATTTAAGATAATCGGCAAAAGAACCAGAGGGGGGGATGAGGAGAATTTTTTTTAGGCAGTGAGTTGTTATGATCTGGAATGCGCTGCCTGAGAGGGCGGTGGAAGCAGATTCAATAATAACTTTCAAAAGGGAATTGGATAAATACTTGAAGGGGAGAAATTTACAGGGCTATGGGGAAAGAGCAGGAGAATGGGACTAATTGGATAGCTCTTTCAAAGAGCCAGCACAGGCACGATGGGCCAAATGGCCTCCTTCTGTGCTGTAAGATTCTATGACTTTTCTTAATCCTGTTGCTTCATTAGCAGATCAATCTGAAATCAGAAGACCAAGATGTGTCAGTATCAGCAACTTGAGGTGTATATGGGAATTAATGGAGATATGGATTTATATGGGACCCCTGGGGTTCATGAAGACACACTGCTTGGCTCCCCTGCTCCATACCTTGATCACAGTCACCCTACAGGGTCCTGAGAGGCCCAGCTCATCGTTTGGACAAGATATTAAACTAAAGCCCCGTCTGCCGGCTCCAGGAAATAGAAAGAACTTGCATTTATATAGCGCCTTTCACAACCTCAGGACAGCCAATGAAGTACTTTTGAAGTGTAGTCACTGTTATGTAGGATAAAGCAGCAGCCAATTTGTGCACAGCAAGATCCCACAAACAGCAATGAGATAATGATCAGATAATCTGTTCTTTTGCTGATGTTCATCCCACAACCAATGGTCAATCATTCATCTGTTCCTTGAAGGACCCTGTCTGCACAAATTGGCTGCTACATTTGCCTAGATGACAACAGTGAATGCACCATAAACAATTGTGATTTCTAACCAGGAAAGCTGTGAAGGACATGGATTGTCCTGCAGTTTACCTGCTCAGGTGATGTGCGTAGCGGGCGAGGGAAGAGGATGAGTCTGCCTCTCAGTAAAAGACGCTCACGTTGTGGCAAAGATCGTATCCTTTTCTCTCCTTCTGCCTGCGTTTTGCTTCCTTGGATTGTGTTCTGGAATTGTCCATAATTGAAAGATTTTATAATGTGAGTTCAGAGTGGAGCCGATGTTTGTTGCTGTTCAGCTGTGCGGAAAATATCATGAAATTATTGATCTATTTTTAATCAGTATGTGATTATCCAGACTGAGGGGGAAAGAAAGAGAATGAAACAGCTGGACAAGTTGAATAAAATAATTTATGTCTTGGAACAGCTTGAGTTCAGACTTTCTAAAAATGGTTACCTGATCTCATTGCTCTACAGTCAATATCTCAATAAAGAGAAAATGCTGGAAATATGCAGCAGGCCAGTCAGAGATAAAAGATGCTGACTAACCTACAGTATACTTCCAACATAGAGCCATAGAATGATGCAGCACAGAAAGAGGCCACTCGGCCCATCGTGCCTGTGCCGGCTCTTTGAAAGAGCTATCCAATTATTTCCACTCCCCCTGCTCTTTCCCCAGAGCCCTGCAAATTTTTCCCTTTCAAGTATTTATCCAATTCCCTTTTGAAAGTTATTATTGAATCTGCTTCCACCGCCCTTTCAGGCAGCGCATTCCAGATCATCACAACTCACTGCATAAAAAAAATTCTCCTCATCTCCCCTCCGGTCCTTTTGCCAATTATCTTAAACACTTTCTCTTTTTGTTTCTGTTTTGCACTCTCTTAATTTATTCATTATCTCTGGTCAGTTCCAGTAGTTTTATTCACATTAAAATTATATTGTGGGGTCGATTTTCATTCAGTCTCTATTTTAAAATCTGTCCTTATTTTTGATACTTTGATTTTTGTCTCATTATTTATAGTTAAATAGCAAAATTTAGGGCAATTGGGGAAGCCTAAGAGTTCTGGAGTTTGTCTGTAGTCTAGGCTGGGAGGAGCTGGGTAATGCAAAACGGAGGTACTGCAGTGCCACTGCTGGTGGGAGGGCGCAGTTACAGCGTGACAAGTTTACATAGGCAGTTCCCATTATAAATGTGGACATTGAAACTTATAATAGGAAAAAAAATTGACACAAAAGACGGGACAAAAACAAGACAACAGGAAATGGAACTTTGTAGACAGGAAGTGTGCACAGATGTAAGGTTTTTAATGGATAGATAGGAGCAGATTCCCCATTGTGTTGCTTGTGGTGAGTTGGAGATTACGGTGTTCCAGGAGGGACATGTGCTGGGGTGGGAGAGTGGTGCCCAGTGAAGTTGTGAAAGACAGTGAAGGAAAAGTATTTTTCAGCAATTTTGTTGGTTTCCTGTTTTGCTGACTGGTGATTCTGGATTGGTTGTTCTAATTCATTCTGAGCTTTTGAATCGAGGTTTGTCTACACACTTTTCCTGCATTTGATTGGAACACTGCTTTCCTCATCCATTGTAATCTGTTGCTGTTTTCTAAATATGAAACTTGATCCAACCTAGTGCAAGTGTGACACATCCCCTGTATATCGGGAGCAACACATCCCCTGTATATCGGGAGCGACACATCCCCTGTATATCGGGAGCGACACATCCCCTGTATATCGGGCGCGACACATCCCCTGTATATCGGGAGCGACACATCCCCTGTATATCGGGAGCGACACATCCCCTGTATATCGGGAGCGACACATCCCTTGTATATCGGGAGCGACACATCCCCTGTATATCGGGAGCGACACATCCCCTGTATATCGGGAGCGACACATCCCCTGTATATCGGGAGCGACACATCCCCTGTATATCGGGAGCGACACATCCCTTGTATATCGGGTGCGACACATCCCCTGTATATCGGGAGCGACACATCCCCTGTATATCGGGAGCGACACATCCCCTGTATATCGGGAGCGACACATCCCTTGTATATCGGGAGCGACACATCCCCTGTATATCGGGCGCGACACATCCCTTGTATATCGGGCGCGACACCTGGCGTGCGATGGGATGCAGTAGATGTAAAACTCGTGGGATTGCCGGCAGTGAGTTAGACGATGTACTGTTTTTATAAAAGATAGCAATGTTTTGTCATGTAACACTGAATGCAATATTCTGCTGCTAAGGTGAAGCTGTGCTCCTTTTAAGGGCACAAGACAACATTGCTGTTAAGCAAACACTGGGTGAGTACATTTAGAGTTTAATTGCTATTTGAACTACCAGTCAAAATTGGTAACTAAGCCTGCAGAAATTCTGACTCTGGTATTTTCTCTGTAAATTCCAAATTATCCCCCCCCCCCCACGACCCCTGCTTGTTTCTTTACAAAAAAACCAAAGTGTGATGCAGAAGTTTGACGGTGACCCTTAGAAGTGTACGAAAGAAAGTGAAGAAGTGATGGAAATCGATAGGATGTCAATTGGGTGGGTTCTACAACGGGCAGGTGTTCTGTCAGGACACCACCCAGGGGTCGAAGGTTAGAATTGCCCCCCACCTGCTGCTGTTTTCATTAAATCTCCCTCTTTGACCAATCTTTTGGTCACCTGTCCTAATATCTCCTTACGTGGCTCGGTGTCGAATTTTATTTGATAATCGCTCCTGTGAAGCACCTTGGGACGTTTTACTACGTTAAAAAACGCTAAATAAATGCAAGTTGTTTACATATATTATGGGTGTTTTGATGAAAAATTTTAGACTATCTAGGTATGGTTAATGGCAATTGGAGCCCAGAAATTACTTACAGCGCACAACACTATCTGTGGGACAGTCCTCTGTCTGCTATTGTAATGGAGCCGCTAAACTCTTTAAAATGAATGGGTTAATGACTCCTTAAAGTGGGCACAGGGATGTGACGCAAAAGCATTCATGTGCGAAAAGCACCAACAGTAATTTTGGCGTCTAATAAATATTACGAACAGCTGTCACCTTGGGTCTAATCTCTGTGGGGCTCTCACTAATAGTGAGTGCCCAACTCCAATTATTCCCAGTTATAAGTACCCTCTGCTACTCATCATCAAGCTGATTTTCTGTCCAATTAGCAATTTCCCTTCATCCCAGGAGCTTTCATCCTTTTAATAAGCCTTTCATGAGGGACGTCATCAAATGTTTAATAAAAGTCATGACATATAAAATCAACTGTGCTGCTATTCCCTGCTAATCATGTTATATCTCTGATCCCCAAGCAACGCTTCCCATTTAATGAACCCACCTTGATTTTTCTTTAATTAATGTCAGCCTCACTCGATCATCCTGAATTGCCTTCTTTTATAAGCAAACACCAGTATCTCCCCCTCCATCCTCCCTCATAAGTGTCCCAGCTAGTTGGTTTCTCTCATTGCTGTTTGTGGGATCTTGCTGTGCACAAATTGTCTGCCGTGTTTCCCTACATCACAACAGTGACTACACTTCAAAAGTACTTCATTGGCTGTAAAACGCTTTGGGACGTCCTGAGGTTGTGAAAGGCGCTATATAAATGCAAGTTCCTTCTTTCTCTCCCATTCCCAACCTTGTGCTTCTGTTGGGTTTCAAGGATTCGAAATCCGTTTCCAGTCTTACACCCAGAAAACCTGATTTTAAAACCTCCTCCAGGCCACTCACCCTTGACCTGCCATTCACTTCCCTGCTCTCGATTTATTCCATTTGGGGCTGAATCCGTTCCAGTTTCTCAATTAACCTTTTAATTGCTGCCCGGTATTTGATTGTGATCTGATGTTTCCCCTGATAGGACGAGGGTTAATATTACCATCTTGGACTGTAGATATTAACAGGAGTCATTTTAAGTCAGGTTTAAGAACTCGACTTGAGGTTAAGTGTTTCTCAACCACGATGTAACTGGAAACTCACGTTCTTCCTGATGTGCATTGTAGTTTGGTTTCTCATTTCTTACTTTCTTTTGCCTTTTTTGGTAATTTTTTTCCACATATCTATCATCCTGCCCCACGTTGCCGTAACTCTCACTCTCGATGTGTATAACAGAATAAAAATGTCATGTGATGTGGTTGCAAGTTATTCAACTGAAAAAAGTAATAAAAACTCAATTACTTTTTCCTTTTACGTGTGTGCTTTCTCCCTCCAATTTAATCATTTGGGTTTTATTATTCATAACAAGCTTCTGCTCCTGTACATTAAAAACTGAATTTACTTCCCTTTCTGCTACACACTTGAAAACAGATTTCCCTTCAATGTGTTTTCTTACAGTTGCTTTCTCTTGGTTTTAAAATTAGTTCTTCTCAGAATATCAGGTTTGATTGAACATGTTGAGTGATCACAGAATTATAGAATCATAGAGTGATACAGCACAGGAGGAGGCCATTCGGCCCATCGTGCCTGTGCCGGCTCTTTGAAAGAGCTATCCAATTAGTCCCACTCCCCTGCTTTTTCCCCATCGCCCTGTAATTTTTTCCCTTCAAGTATTTATCTGATTTGCTTTTGAAAGTTATTATTGAATCTGCTTCCACCGCCCTTTCAGGCAGCGCATTCCAGATCAGAACAACTCACTGCATAAATTTTTTTTTTCCTCATGTCACCTTTGATTCTTTTGCCAATTACCTTAAATCTGTGTCCTCTGGTTACCGACCCTCCTGCCACTGGAAACAGTGTCGATAGGGAGAAACTATCAAAAGCATTCATGACTTTGAACACCTCTATCAAATCTCCTCTTAAACGTTCCCTGCTCTAAGGAGAGCACATAACTGAAGTCCCTCATCCCTGGTAGCATTCTAATCTCCTCTGCACCCTCTCCAAGGCCTTGACATCCTTCCTAAAGTGCGGTGCCCAGAATCGGACACAATTCTCCAGCTGAGGCCTAACCAGTGTTTTATAAAGGTTTAGCATAACTTCCTTGCTTTTGTACTCTATGCCTCTATTAATAAAGCCCAGGATCCCATATGCTTTTTTAACAGCCTTCTCAACTTGTCCTGAAATCACCATCAAAGATTTGTGTACATACAATCCCAGGTCCCTCTGTTCCTGCACCCCCTTTAGAGTTGTAATATTTAGGGATATTCAACTGATCCCACACCAGAATTTTCAATCATCTCAGGCTCACTGCAAAATGTTAGGTCTGATTTCTTTAACAGGAATGAGTCTTAAACCAGCTTGATTTTCCCATCACCTTCATCTCTTTACATCCTTACCATGGGCACACCCTGTCTCTGCGAGGATTGCTGGTGCTCGATAGTTCTGACCTGGGTCCGAGCTCTTCCCATCTGACCACTCGAGGTCCTGGCAGCTCAATCCTATTCCTTATTGGCTGGTTTATCCCATTTGGAATTTTGGAAAGGGGCTGTTGTTAGCGCTGTTACCTCATTGGTGGATCAACCCTAAATCGGAATGCCAAGATCTGTTAGTAACTTGAGATATATGCAGATTAATGGCAGTGTGGATTAAACGTGATTTAGGACCCCCGTATTATGAACCTGCACAGTCCACAAAGGTGAACACTTGGACCTTCCTGTCCAAACACAGTTCCACATTATAATGTGGCACCTCCCTTGTTAAAGATTTCTACCAAAGTTGCCTTGGACACTCAGCTATTCCATAGCCCGTGGTGCTTTCTTCACTGTCTCTTTCTTACTTATTATTTCCATCCCATTACTCTTCTGTGTGAAACTTACCTCCGATCACTTAAGGTTTAACCACGCCTCTGTTAAGTTGCACCGCACTCTGAAAATAAATCCGCTCCCTTGCGAACAAGGTCCTCCCCATCTACAGGCTTGCCCTGGGAGTCCATCAGCTCCTGGACCTGACCCATATCTGGGTTACCAACGGTGATTCTTCTTCCCCCTGACTCAGACTTCCCCGCCCAGGTACCCGGGGCACCCAGATACCCAGGGCACCCTGCTCCCCGCCCAGGTACCCAGGGCACCCTGCTCCCCGCCCAGGTACCCGGGGCGCCCAGATACCCAGGCCACGCTGCTCCCCGCCCAGGTACCCAGGGCACCCTGCTCCCCTCCCAGATACCCAGGGCACGCTGCTCCCCGCCCAGGTACCAGGGCACCAACCCAGCTCAACTCTCAATGTCTCATCTTGATCTGACCCATTACTAGGGTTGGCCTGGAGTCTCCACAAAATTCACTGGGCATTAAAAAAACTTTTTGATTTTCTTTGAACACTTCTGTTTATTATTGATAAAAATACTGGAGATGGGGATAAAAGGTTGTTTGACTGGCGATCAAGAATCAGCCAATTGGATAATGAAGTCTTTCGCTTTACAATTGGCCATGGGAAGGCGGGGCACTGCGAGGATGGACATGTCGGGCAACCAATGCCGGGAGTGTGGGGGCGGGTGGATCGGAGGCGGGAGGTCATGTGATGAAACCTCCAGGAAATTGTCCAGCCAGAGTTCCAACCCTACTCATTACCTCTCTCTCTGCCATTCTTCCAGTGAGATGATTTATAAGCACGGGGTCAGATTGCTTGCGTTCACTGATGATACCCAGACATTGCCCAGATATTTTTTCAAAGATCTTAACGCAATTTAAATTTTTTTTTTTATCCCTTTGACTTTCTTTGCACGTTTCCATACCAGAACCTCAAGAAGGATATATTGGCCTTGGAAGGGGTGCAGCGCAGATTCACCTAAAAGGATTAAAGTATGAGGATGGGTTGCATAGACTAGGCTTTTATTCCCTTCAGTAGACAAGGTTAAGGGGTGATCTAATCGAGGTGTTTAAGAGGATTAAAGGATTCGCTGGGGTAGGTGGAGAGAAATTGGCTCCTCTGGTGGGGGAAATGCAGAACAAGGGGGCATAACCTTAAAATTAGAGCTAGGCCATTCAGGGGTGATGTCAGGAAGCACTTCTTCACACAAAGGGGAGTGGAAATCTGGAACTCTCTCCCCCAAAAAGCTGTTGAGGCTGGGGGTCAATTGAAAATTTCAAAACTGGGATCGATAGATTTTTGTTGGGTGAGGGGATTAAGGGTTACGGAACCAAGGCGGGTAAATGGAGTTAAGATACAGATCAGCCGTGATCTAATTGAATGACGGAGCAGGCTTGAAGGGCTGAATGGCCTCCTTTTGTTCCTATGTTCCTTTCAAATGGCGTTTCTCAGCTCTAAACACTTAAGACTGAGCTACACTCCGAGTTTCACAGAGGCCCATCATTTGATTTTGCTTTCTGCTCAAAAGCACATAGTGATCCATCATTGTGTACATACTCCAATATATCAGTGGGATGCGTGGGAGTAATTTAATAAAGAGCATTGCTGGTAATGTCATGAAGTAGAGGGATAAAGCGACTTACTAATGCCAGCAGAACACCTGAAATTTAAATACAGCCTGGGTCCTACTAGGAGACAGTTTTAACTTGTACAATACATCAGTCGATGTCCCATAACGTTGCACATGGGAGAGAGCACATATATCTAGTCTTTGGGTTCAAGGGCGGGGGATAATTGGATCGGGGGGGTGCAGATGTAATTCACTCCTCATTTTAAAGTCATACATTCTGTCCTTACATTTGTATTTTCGTTATAAATTCTTATGTCCACATTTAGAATAGAAATTGCCTATGTAAATTTGTCACGGTGTAATGACTACCCCCTCCAGTAGAGGTGATACACAAGATTACATAGGAACAGGAGGAGGCCATTCAGCCCCTCGAGCCTGTTCCGCCATTCAGTGAGATCATGGCTGATCTATGACCTAACTCCATATACCCGCCATAGCCCCATAGCCCTTAATACCTTTTGGTTAACAAAAATCTATCACTCAGATTTAAAATTAATAATTAAACTGCCGTTTGCGGAAGAGAATTCCAAACTTCTCCCACCCTTTGTGTGTAGAAGTGTTTCCGAACTTCACTCCTGAAAGTCCTGGCTCTAATTTTTAGGCTACGTCCCCTAGTCCTAGACTCCCCAACCAGCGGAAATAGTTTCTCTCTATCTACCCTATCAGTTCCCCTTAATATCTTGAAAACTTCGATCAATTCACCACTTAATCTTCTAAATTCCAGGGACGACAACCCTGATTTGTGTAACCTCTCCTCGTAATTTAACCCTTGGAGTCCAGTTGTCATTCCAGTAAATGTACGCTGCACTCCCTCCAAGACCAATATGTCCAAGCTAAGGTGCGGTGCCCAGAACTGAACACAGAACTCCAATACATAGGTAGTTCCCATTATAAATGTGGACATAGGAATTTATAATGGATAAGTTTGCAGGAAGTGTGCACACTGGGGGTTATCAACTCTGGTTGCATGTATTCCAAGAGGTTCCATCACATGATCTTCTGCCTCCACCTGCCCCGCCCAGTTAAACAGCCTTTTTGTTAATCCTTCTCCAATATTTTTATAACAAATAAAACGAAAATGTAAAAAATACACTTTTGTTAATGCCCCGTGATATTTCTCCCGAGATTTTACTCGCAGCAGTGTCCAGGAGATTAATCTTTAATCTTTAATTCCCGGAGACTCCAGGACAATCCTGGAGGGTTGGCGACCCCTACGATGCAGATATAAGATTTTTAATATATTATTAGAGATAGATTATATGATTTATGTGGGCCTTGCAGTTGGGAGGATTGTGAAGAACTTTGGGATTTCCTGAAGAAATGAAAAATAAAAACATTTTCTTTTTTTTGGGAACAAGTTGTGTTAATGTCGGCAATAAAATAGTGCATCAGAATGGCGCTGTGCGGAAAATCAATCTTTTCGGAATGGGAAGTACTGGATATCACATCACCTGATTGATAGTATACCAATATTTTACAGGTCAAAACCTACTTGACCTCGTCCTCACCAATCTACCTATCGCAGATGCATCTGTCCATGACAGTATTGGTAGGAGTGACCACCGCACAGTCCTCGTGGAGACGAAGTCCCGACTTCGCACTGAGGACACCATCCAACGTGTTGTGTGGCACTACCACCGTGCTAAATGGGATAGATTCAGGACACATCGAGCAGCTCAAAACTGGGCATCCATGAGACGCTGTGGGCCATCAGCAGCAGCAGAATTGTATTCCAGCACAATCTGTAAACTCATGGCCCGGCATATTCCTCACTCTACCATTACCAACAAGCCAGGGGATCAACCCTGGTTCAATGAGGAGTGTAGAAGAGCATGCCAGGAGCAGCATCAGGCGTACCTAAAAATGAGATGCCAACCTGGTGAAGCTAGAACTCAGGACTACATGCATGCTAAACAGCGGAAGCAACATGCTATAGACAGAGCTAAGCAATTACACAACCAACGGATCAGACCAAAGCTCTGCAGTCCTGCCACATCCAGTTATGAATGGTGGTGGACAATTAAACAACTAACGGGAGGAGGAGGCTCTGTAAACATCCCCATCCTCAATGATTGCAGAGTCCAAGCACGTGAGTGCAAAAGACAAGGCTGAATCATTTGCAACCATCTTCAGCCAGAAGTGCAGAGTGGATGATCCATCTCTGCCTCCTCCCGATATCCCCACCATCACGGAAGCCAGTCTTCAGCCAATTCTATTCACTCCACGTGATATCAAGAAACGGCTGAGTGCACTGGATACAGCAAAGGCTACGGGCCCCACAACATCTCAGCTGTAGTGCTGAAGACTTGTGCTCCAGAACTAGCTGCGCCTCTAGCCAAACTGATCCAGTACAGCTACAACACTGGCATCTACCCGACAATGTGGAAAATTGCCCAGGTATGTCCTGTTCACAAAAAGCAGGACAAATCCAATCCGGCCAATTACCGCCCCATCAGTCTACTCTCAATCATCAGCAAAGTGATGGAAGGTGTCGTCGACAGTGCTATCAAGCGGCACTTACTCACCAATAACCTGCTCACCGATGCTCAGTTTGGGTTCCGCCAGGACCACTCGGCTCCAAACCTCATTACAGCCTTGGTCCAAACATGGACAAAAGAGCTGAATTCCAGAGGTGAGGTGAGAGTGACTGCCCTTGACATCAAGGCAGCATTTGACCAAATGTGGCACCAAGGAGCCCTAGTAAAATCGAAGTCAATGGGAATCAGGGGGAAAACTCTCCAGTGGCTGGAGTCATACCTAGCACAAAGGAAGATGTTAGTGGTTGTTGGAGGCCAATCATCTCAGCCCCAGGACATTGCTGCATGAGTTCCTCAGGGCAGTGTCCTAGGCCCAGCCATCTTCAGCTGCTTCATCAATGACCTTCCCTCCATCATAAGATCAGAAATGGGGATGTTCGCTGATGAATGTACAGTGTTCAGTTCCATTCGCAACCCCTCAAATAATGAAGCAGTCCGTGCCCGCATGCAGCAAGACCTGGACAACATCCAGGCTTGGGCTGATAAGTGGCAAGTAACATTTGTGCCAGACAAGTGCCAGGCAATGACCATCTCCAACAAGAGAGAGTCTAACCACCTCCCCTTGACATTCAACGGCATTACCATCACCAAATCCCATGAACGATTTAAAAAAATATATTTTACAGCTATATAAAGGAAACTAAACCATGCTTTAATGTCGGTACTTAGTGTCTGAATCAGCTACAAGAGGTAGCCGATGACACTCTGGTAGTTTGAGGCCCTTAAGTCCTCTGGACAATGTCCTGCCTCGTCTTAAGGGAAGTACTCAGACAATGTGCGTTCCATTGTATGGTACGTTCCACTGTGTCCCATTCAGACTGTGCCACATGGCTTGTGCTGACAATGCCGAGAAGTGCAGGCTTTGGGACTGGGATATCGTCGGAGAGTTTTGGAAGGAGGTTCTCCCGTTCATTGGCTGGCCCCTCAGGATCGCTCGTGTCTGACTTTGAACCCAGTAACACTACGTGGATCTGAGAAGATGAGAATGGTGTTACTGGAATTCTTGCTCCAAAGTCATCTCTGTGGTTGATGAAGTACGAAAGGCACAGACTAGGCAGAGTGGAAGACTCCTGATCAACGTACTGGAACAGATCATCCAAAGAATCTGAGTTTTTAAACAAATTAACTTAAGCCGAGTGGGAATTTCCATTATTAATGCTATTTAGACAAGTGAATGATTGGCATTAAACTCACCAAACTATCCCAGGATACTTAACAGTCAGCGCTCTGGCTGGTTATGATCAAAATTCAGATGACTGCTTCAGTGATCCAGCTCAGCCGAGGCTCAGTCGCACTCTCACCTCTGAGTCAGAAGGTCATGAGTTCAAGCCTCATTTGAGAAACTTGAGCCCATAATCCAGGCTGACACTCGCAGTACAGCACTGAGGGAGAGCTGCACTGTCGGAGGGTCAGTACTGAGGGAGAGCTGCACTGTCGGAGGGTCAGTGCTGAGGGAGCGCTGCACTGTCGGAGGGACAGTACTGAGGGAGCGCTGCACTGTCGGAGGGTCAGTACTGAGGGAGAGCTGCACTGTCGGAGGGTCAGTACTGAGGGAGAGCTGCACTGTCGGAGGGTCAGTACTGAGGGAGCGCTGCACTGTCGGAGGGTCAGTACTGAGGGAGCGCTGCACTGTCGGAGGGTCAGTACTGAGGGAGAGCTGCACTGTCGGAGGGTCAGTACTGAGGGAGCGCTGCACTGTCGGAGGGTCAGTACTGAGGGAGAGCTGCACTGTCGGAGGGTCAGTACTGAGGGAGAGCTGCACTGTCGGAGGGTCAGTACTGAGGGAGCGCTGCACTGTCGGAGGGTCAGTACTGAGGGAGCGCTGCACTGTCGGAGGGTCAGTACTGAGGGAGAGCTGCACTGTCGGAGGGTCAGTACTGAGGGAGAGCTGCACTGTCGGAGGGTCAGTACTGAGGGAGAGCTGCACTGTCGGAGGGTTAGTACTGAGGGAGAGCTGCACTGTCGGAGGGTCAGTACTGAGGGAGAGCTGCACTGTCGGAGGGTCAGTACTGAGGGAGAGCTGCACTGTCGGAGGGTCAGTACTGAGGGAGAGCTGCACTGTCGGAGGGTCAGTACTGAGGGAGAGCTGCACTGTCGGAGGTGCCGACTTTCGGATGAGACATTAAACCGAGGCCCTTTCTGTGGACTATTGGCACTATTTTGAAGAGCAGGGGAGTTCTCCCCGGTGTCCTGGCCAATATTTATCCCTCAATCAATACCACTAAAAACAGATTATCTGGTCATTTATCTCATTGCTGTTTGTGGGACCGCGCTGTGCACAAATTGGCTGCCACGTTTCCTACATTACAACAGTGACTAGACTAAAGTATTTAATTGGCTGTAAAGCGCTTTGGGATGTCCTGAGGTTGTGAAAGGCGCTATAGAAATGCAAGTTCATTATCTTTTATCCTCAGCTCCACTATCAGCCCTGGTTACAAGATCGAATCAATGATTCTTGTCCTCTGTTATAACAGGCTGCTTTAACTGCAACGTGACCTCAGTGTATATTTTCTTTTAGCGTTCCAAACTGTGAATCCCTTTGGAATGTAATTTTAGAATGTTGCATTAAGTTGGGAATATGTGTGGCATCACTTTGGGCTAAACATCACTTGCTAGACTATGGGCTTTTATCTGGGATCAGTAACCACTCGTGCACACATAAAACCGCTGTGTTTGTGAACTATTAATAGCGAGTTTGTTCCTTTCATTGAAATGGAACAGTTTTCATGTACACATTTGCAAATGCAAATTTGTGCAAGGATTAACACTGTAGAGGAGTACAGTCTCCTACAAAAAGATTTAGATGGGCTGAGGAAATGGGCCAGACAACGGCAAATGGCATTTAACCTAGATGACTGCTTTGCGATGCATGTAGGTAGGACCAACACAGAATGTACTTACCGCTTACAGGGAACAATACTGAAAGTGATTGAGAGAGAAAGGGATCTTGGTGTTATTGTGCACAGATCACTCGAGGTTCATGCAGAGAAGCCGTGGCCGCAGCAAGCAGGGTATTGGGTTGTATTAATACAATCCCTCAGTGCAAATCAAAGGACACCATTCTGTCATGATACAGCTCCTTGGTTAGATGGCATGTGGAATGCTGGGCCCACTTTTGCTCCCCTCACATGGTGGATGATATAGTGGCTTTGGAAAAGGTTCAGAGGAGAGCTATAAGAATAATTTGAAGCTTAAAGAATCTTAGTTGCTCAGATAGGCTCAAGGAGCTCGGTCTATTTACTTTAGCAGTCTGCTTGTTCAGCACCTCATCCACTGGTCTAAACACTGGTCTAAACACCCACTCCCTTCACCACCGGCGCACTGTGGCTGCAGTGTGTACCATCCACAGGATGCACTGCAGCAACTCGCCAAGGCTTCTTCGACAGCACCTCCCAAACCCGCGACCTCTACCACCTAGAAGGACAAGGGCAGCAGGCGCATGGGAACAACACCACCTGCACGTTCCCCTCCAAGTCACACACCATCCCGACTTGGAAATATATCGCCGTTCCTTCATCGTCGCTGGGTCAAAATCCTGGAACTCCCTTCCTAACAGCACTGTCGGAGAACCGTCACCACACGGACTGCAGCGGTTCAAGAAGAAAGAAAGAACGAACTTGCATTTCTATAGCTCCTTTCACCATCTCAGGACGTCTTAAAACACTTTACAGCCAACAAAGTACTTTTTGAAGTGTAGTAACTGTTGTAATGTGGGAAATGTGGCACCAATTTATGCACAGCAAGATCCCACAAACAGCAATGTGATAATGACCTGAGAGCTCCCTTGCTCTTCTTTGAACAGTGCCTGTAGGATCTTTTATACCCACCTGAGAGGGCAGACGGGGCCTTGGTTTAATGTCTCATCTGAAAGATGGCGCCTCTGACAATGCAGCATGCTCCCAGTGCAGTACTGAGGGAATCAGCCTGGATTTTGTGTTGAAGTCTCTGTTGTGGGACTTGAACCCACGACCTTCGACTCTGAGGTGAGAGAGCCCCCCCCCACTGAGCCAAGGCTGACACTCCACCACCACCACCGTCTCACCCCAACCAGCGATGGGCAAAAAATGGCGGCCTTGCCAGTGATGCCCACATCGCAAGAATGAATAAAACAAATTGCAGTGAAGTTGACCCTGGTGACCCATCGGGTAGAAATCTTGACCCTGAGCGGGAAACATTAAGGGACAATGGAAATGTGACAAGAAGCCAATGGGTGTATTCGCAGGAAATTTTAAACACAAGTGCAAATGAAACGAGCTAAGCAGGTTTTCAAAGTTAATCTTTTGAACCATATAATGATCTAAACCCAACGCAAAATACTGGCTATCTGTACTTTTTTGCCAGAGGCAAGCAAGAAATATTTAAGGAAGAGTCGTCGGCTTTCAGTGTCACTTAATTGTCCTTCATATGGAAATAGTCCCCCTGGGAGTATCTAATTCATGGTTTAACCATTGGCCAGTGAGCATTGTCAAGCAATGGTCCTGTCAGATTTTACACTTCCAAGCCCATCACTTTACTTCAGGGAGCAGGCTGACCTGGGGATCTCCAGCTCTCCGACTGAGGTTGCTGCTTTTCCTGCTGCAGTTTGAATCCTGTCACTCTGATCTCTCCGCCGTCCTGAGCTGTCTCGGTGTCTCTGCCACCTGTCAGTTATCCTCAACCTGAGATTCAGGCGGAGAGACAGAAAAATAAGAAAGGGAATTAAATTAACAGGCAGGGAACATTGGATAGAAAGTGATTCTTTCCGTCACTGCACAGATTGAATGCTCTTCGTAAATAGCATGGAGAGAAGGTGAGAAATGGGATTAAAAAGATAGAGCAGCCAGAACAAAATGGAAGAACAGACTCGATGGGCCGAATATTCAAATATTAACCTCAGTTATTTGTAATATCCTAAAGAACAACACAATCCCTCGAACTACTCCCCCAAACCACTCACACTCACACTCACACTCGCTCGCTCATACTCACATGCGCTTACTCACTCAGGCACACTCACCCCCACACTCACACTCACCCCCACACTCACACTCACCCCCACACTCACACTCACCCCCACACTCACACGCTCACACTCACCCCCACACTCATGCTCATTCACACTCACACTCACCCCCACACTCACACTCACCCCCACACTCACACACTCACTCACATGCTCACACTCACACCCACACTCACCCCCACACTCACACTCACCCCCACACTCACACTCACACGCTCACACTCACCCCCACACTCATGCTCATTCACACTCACACCCACCCTCACACTCACACTCACCCCCACACTCACACACTCACTCACACGCTCACACTCACCCCCACACTCATGCTCATTCACACTCACACTCACTCGCTCGCTCATACTCACATGCGCTTACTCACTCAGGCACACCCCCCACACACTCATGCTCATTCACACTCACCCCCACACTCACCCCCACACTCACACCCACACTCACACGCTCACACTCACCCCCACACTCACCCTCACACTCACACCCACACTCACACGCTCACACTCACTCACATGCTCACTTACGTTCACTAACATTCACATGCATGAACACTCAATCACACATGCTCACACTCTCACACCCCTCTGCTCACACTCGCACCCCTCCCTCCCCACTGTCACACCCACCCGCCTAGACGCACAAACAGTACTTCTCGAGAACTGACAGTACCTCTCTCACACACACACACACACACACACACACTCGTCATTCACAAGTTACAGAAGTTTCTTTGTGCTTGTACACAAGGACCTGTGTACAGAAAAAATACATTTCCCACCATGCTATGCAATTAAACCCTAACTGATCTCAGGCTGCTGCTTTTTTGGAACAATTAATTGTGGTCTTAAAGGGACAGGCCAGCTCCCACAAAGTTCTACTTTAGCAGCAGAATAATACGTTGCACCTTTCAACGGCGTAACGCCACCGTAAGCTTAATTTTTGTCCAACTAAATGTGCCCTCGGCAATCACAGTAAAGCAGCCTGTTTCTGGTGTAAGAATGTTAAAAGACGAGATGAAGAACGTGGGAAAGATGATGGTAAAACTGCAACGGAAATATTTGGATCTAAAATAGGTTGTGTTATCTCTTCAGAAACTTGTCGTCTTTTGTGTTAATCCTGATGACCTTTGTACCAATGCATTTGCCACAGTTCTGCTTTAATCCTCTGATATTTCACAAGTGGAATCCCAGAGGTTTATCTGTGCTCAGTATGGATAATGTTAATTTTAGCTGCAGATGGAATCCATTTAATGCTCCTGATTCTAAGAGTTTAAAATCAGCCTTTTGGGAACATTGGCCTCCTCCTGTCCCTTTCAGCCCCTCGAGCCTGTTCCGCCATTCAATTAGATCACGGCTGATCTGTATCTTAACTCTATCCACCTGCCTTGCATCCATAACCCTTAATCCCCTTACCCAACAAAAATCGATCAATCTCAGTTTTGAGATTTTCAATTGACCCCCGGCCTCAACAGCTTTTTTTGTGGGAGAGAGTTCCAGATTCCCACTCCCCTTTGTGTGAAGAAGTGCTTCCTGACATCACCCCTGACCGGCCTGGCTCTAATTTTAAGATTACTCCCCCTTGTTCTGGACTCCCCCACCAGAGGAAATAGTTTCTCTCTATCGACCCTATCAAATCCTTTAACCATTTTAAACACCTTGATGAGATCACCCCCTAATCTTCTATACTCGAGGGAATACAAGCCTAGTCTGTGCAACCTGTCCTTATAATTTAACCCTTTTAGCCCCGGTATCATTCTGGTGAATCTGCACTGCACCCCCTCCAAGGCCAATATATCCTTCCTGAGGTGCGGTGCCCAGAACTGAACCCAGTCTCCAGAGGGGGTCTGACCCGCAGGTGTTAAGTCTCTGGGTTTTTAATTTGATCCCTTGTTCATATCACAAAATTTTAAAAGTTCTTTGAGCACCATGGATTTACGTTAGCTGTCTCAAAGAATAGAACTCTGCTTTTCCAAAAGCTGGGAGTTTAACCAAGAGCTGGAATTGGTCTCCTGCTGAGGATTTAATTCCCAGATTTTTCCAATTCCCGGAGTAATTGGGGGTCTATTTATGTGGAACTCCTGTCAATACCTCAGATAACTGAGGGGGGAAAATCAAATTCTGGTCAAAGACGGCCCAAGAAAAAGATGAAAAGACGAACAAATAAACAATGAGAGGTTTCAAGGGAAAAATAACAAAGGAAGAAGAAGCATAAAAAGCAGCATGTTTCGAGAGAATTGTATCATCTCTCAGAATCATTGCAAAGTGCTTCACATGCAATGAATTACTTTGGGGGGAAAAAAGAAAAACTTGCATTTCTGTCGCGCCTTTCATAACCTCAGGATGTCCCAAAGCGTTTTACAGCCAATGAAATACTTCTTGAAGTGTAGTCACTGTTGTGATGTAGGAGACACAGCAACCAATTTGCGCACAGCAAGATCCCACAAACAGCACTGTGATAATGACCAGATCATCTGTTTCAGTGATGTTGGTTGAGGGATAAATATTGGCCACAGGACACCAGGGGAGAACTCCCGGGCTCTTCTCCGAAATAGTGCTGTGGGAGAGCAGACAGTTTAGCGTCTCATTAGACAGACGACACCTCCAACATTCCATCGTAAGAGGAACAGATATAGGCGTTTCTGCGGTCGCAGACGTGACTCCAGGATGGTATGTTTCTTCCCTGGTGCCAGGGTCAAGGATGTCACGGAGCAGCTGCAGGACATTCTGAAGGGGGAGGGTGAACAGCCAGTAGTCATGGTCCATATCGGTACCAACGACATCGGTAAAAAAAGGGATGAGGTCCTGCAAGCAGAATATAGGGAGTTAGGAAATAAATTAAAAAGCAGGACCTCTAAGGTAGTAATCTCAGGATTACTCCCAGTGCCACATGCTAGCGAGAGCAGAAATAGGAGAATAGACCAGATGAATGCGTGGCTTGAGAGATGGTGCAGGAGGGAGGGGTTTAAATTCCTGAGGCATTGGGACCGATTCTGGGAAAGGCGGGACCTGTACAAGCTGGACGGGTTGCACCCAAGCAGAACCGGGACCAATATCCTCGCGGGGGCATTTGCTAGTTGTGTTGGGGAGGGTTTAAACTAGTATGGCAGGGAGATGGGAACCAAAGGGCAGGTACAGATAGGACAAATTCAGACCAGGAAACAGGAAGTAGAAAAGCAGTTAGTGACGTAGTTAGCGACTCAGAAAGGCAAAAGAAGCAAAGGTTAAATAGTGTTCAGCACAGGAATTTGACGGGGTTAAAGGGTATATACTTCAATGCAAGGAGAATTACAAACTAATGTAAGGAATCTTACAACACCAGGTTATAGTCCAACAGTTTTATTTGAAAATCACAAGCTTTCGGAGGCTTTCTCCTTCGTCAGGTGAGTGTGGGATTCCATGAAGGTTACCGCATATATAGTCAGATAATCTTTCCAACTGCCCGTTGTCAAGGCAATCAGACAGAGAGACATTACATACAGGACTACCAAATATACAAACGATCAGAGCCCAAAGATAGAGAGAGAGAGAGAGAGAAAAACATCCGAAAGGAAGAGAAAGAGAGAGAATGACCAGTTGTATTAAAAACAGATAACTCTTTTTTCGCTGGTGGATTTCCGTGTAGCGTGACATGAACCCAAGATCCCGGTCGAGGCCGTCCTCATGGGTGCGAACTTGGCTATCAATTTCTGCTCAACGATTTTGCGTTGTTGTGTGTCTTGAAGGCCGCCTTGGAGAACGCTTACCCGAAGATCGGTGGCTGAATGTCCTTGACTGCTGAAGTGTTCCCCGACTGGGAGGGAACCCTCCTGTCTGGCGATTGTTGCGCGGTGTCCGTTCATCCGTTGTCGCAGTGTCTGCATGGTCTCGCCAATGTACCATGCTCCGGGGCATCCTTTCCTGCAACGTATGAGGTCGACAACGTTGGCCGAGTCACAGGAGTATGAACCATGCACCTGGTGGGTGGTGTCCTCTCGTGTGATGGTGGTATCTGTGTCGATGATCTGGCATGTCTTGCAGAGGTTGCCATGGCAGGGTTGTGTGGTGTCGTGGACGCTGTTCTCCTGAAAGCTGGGTAATTTGCTGCGAACGATGGTCTGTTTGAGGTTGGGTGGCTGTTTGAAGGTGAGTAGTGGAGGCATGGGGATGGCCTTAGCGAGGTGCTCGTCGTCATCGATGACATGTTGCAGGCTGCGGAGAACATGGCGTAGTTTCTCCGCTCCGGGGAAGTACTGGACGACGAAGGGTACTCTGTTGGTTGCGTCCCGTGTTTGTCTTCTGAGGAGGTCTATGCGATTTTTTGCTGTGGCCCGTCGGAACTTTCGATCGATGAGTCGGGCATCATATCCCGTTCTTACGAGGGCGTCTTTCAGCGTCTGTAGGTGTCCATCGCGTTCCTCCTCGTCTGAGCAGATCCTGTGAATTCGCAGGGCCTGTCCATAGGGGATGGCCTCTTTGACGTGGTTAGGGTGGAAGCTGGAAAAGTGGAGCATTGTGAGGTTGTCCATGGGCTTGCGGTAGAATGAGGTGCTGAGGTGCCCGTCTTTGATGGAGATTCGTGTGTCCAAGAAAGAAACTGATTCTGAGGAGTAGTCCATGGTGAGTTTGATGGTGGGATGGAACTTGTTGATGTTATCGTGTAGTCTCTTCAGTGATTCTTCGCCGTGGGTCCATAGAAAGAAAATGTCGTCGATGTATCTGGTGTATAGTGTTGGTTGGAGGTCCTGTGCAGTGAAGAAGTCGTGCTCGAACTTGTGCATGAAAATGTTGGCGTATTGGGGTGCGAATTTGGTCCCCATGGCTGTTCCGTGTGTTTGGGTAAAGAACTGGTTATCGAAGGTGAAGATATTGTGATCCAGGATGAAGCGGATGAGTTGTAGGATGGCGTCTGGAGATTGGCTGTTGTTGGTGTTGAGTATTGATGCTGTCGCAGCGATGCCGTCATCGTGGGGGATACTGGTGTAGAGAGCCGAGACGTCCATCACCGGCATCTCCACATCATGGCTACCATCGACACCACAAACTGCCGGCTCACAGTCCATCACTGGCATCTCCACATCAATATTACAAACAAAGCAGATGAGCTAAGGGCACAGATAGACACATGGCAGCATGATATCATTGCTATAACGGAAACCTGGCTTAAAGAGGGGGATAATTGGCAGCTCAATATCCCTGGATATAGAGTTTTCAGGCAGGATAGAGTGGGTGATAAAAAAGGAGCAGGGGTAGCATTATTGGTTAAAGAATCAATTACAGTTGTGAGAAGGGATGATATGCTAAATGGATCATCAATCGAGGCCATATGGGTTGAGCTAAGAAATAAAAAAGGGGCAGTCACACAACTAGGAGTGAACTATAGACCCCCGAATAGCGAGAGGGAGATGGAAGAACAAATATGTAGGCAAATTTCTGAGTGCAAAAATAAGAGGGCAATAATAGTAGGGGACTTCAACTACCCGAACATCAACTGGGATTCAAACAGTGTGAGGGGCACAGAGGGCGCAAAATTCTTGATCGGTGTCCAGGAGAACTTTTTTAGCCAGTACGTGACAAGCCCAACAAGAGGGGATGCAATTCTAGATTTAGTCCTGGGAAATGAAGATGGGCAAGTGGGTGAAGTGACAGTGGGTGACCATATTGGGGATAGTGACCACAATTCAGTTAGTTTTAGCATTATTATGGAAAAGGACAGAGTTAAATCAGGAGTAAACATTTTAAATTGGGGGAAGGCAAATTTTACAGAACTAAGAGGTGATTTGGCAGAAGTGGACTGGACACAACTACTTGAGGAGAAATCAGTGGCAAGCCAGTGGGAGGCACTAAAAAGTGAAATTCTACGGGTACAATGCAGACACGTCCCCTCAAAGAAAAAGGGTGGCACTGCCAAATTTAGAGCCCCCTGGTAGTCTAGAAGTATATGGGGCAAGATAAAGCAGAAAAAGAAAGCTTATGACTGTCACAGAAAACTAAATACTGCAGAAAGCCTAGAGGAGTATAGAAAGTACAGGGATGATGTAAAAAAGGAAATAAGGAGAGCAAAGAGAGAGCGTGAAAAAATATTAGCCAGTAAGATTAAAGAAAACCCAAAGATGTTTTATCAAACATTAAGAACTAGAGGATAGCTAAGGAAAAGGTGGGACCTATCAGGGATGATAAGGGTAACTTGTGTGTAGAAGCAGAAGATGTGGGTAGGGTTTTAAATGAATATTTTGTCTCCGTATTCACAAAGGAAAGGGATGATCTGGACGTAGTAGTTAAAGAGGAGAGGTGTGAAATATTGGATAAGGTAAACATAATGAGAGAGGAAGTACTGGAGGGACTGGAATCCTTGAAAGTTGATAAGTCACCAGGACCGGATGGATTGTTTCCTGGGCTATTGAAGGAAGCCAGGGAGGAAATAGCGGATGCTCTGAGGATCATTTTCCAATCCTCACTAGATACAGGGGAGGTACCGGAGGACTGGAAGACTGCAAACGTAGTACCATTGTTTAAAAAGGGTACGAGGGAAAGGCCGAACAATTATAGGCCGGTCAGTCTTACCTCGGTGGTGGGCAAACTATTAGAATCAATACTGAGAGATAGGATAAACTGTCACTTGGAAAGGCATGGTTTAATCAGGGATAGTCAGCATGGATTTGTTCAGGGAATAGTCAGCATGGATTTGTTCAGGGATAGTCAGCATGGATTTGTTCAGGGAACGCCATGTTCTCCGCAGCCTTCAACATGTCATCAATGAGGACAAACACCTCGCTATGGCCATCCCCACACCTCCACTACTCGCCTTTAAACAGCCACCCAACCTCAAACAGACCATCGTTCGCAGCAAACTACCTAGCTTTCAAGAGAACAGCGTCCACGACGCCACACAACCCTGCCACGGTAACCTCTGCAAGACATGCCAGATCATCGACACAGATACCACCATCACACGAGATGACACCACCCACCAGGTGCATGGTTCATACTCCTGTGACTCAGCCAACGTTGTCTACCTCATACGTTGCAGGAAAGGATGCCCCAGAGCATGGTACATTGGCGAGACCATGCAGACGCTGCGACAACGGATGAACGGACACCGCGCAACAATCGCCAAACAGGAGGGTTCCCTCCCAGTCGGGGAACACTTCAGCAGTCATGGACATTCATCCACCGACCTTCGGGTAAGCGTACTCCAAGGCGGCCTTCGAGACACACGACAACGCAAAATCGTCGAGCAGAAATTGATAGCCAAGTTCCGCACCCATGAGGACGGCCTCAACCGGGATCTTGGGTTCATGTCACGCTACACGTTACCCCACCAGCGAACAAATGTTATCTGTTTTTAATATAATGGGTCATTTGCTGGCTCTCTCTGCCTTCCGGATGTTTCTGCCTCTCTCTGTGTTTTTTTTTCTCTGTTTTTTTTTCCCTGTTTGTTTTTTTATTGAATGTGTATTCGGAGGTTCTGCAGGTAACACCTCTCTGTCTGAACACGGTGATTGCCTTGGCAACGGGCAGTTGCAGGGGCAGTCTGTAAACACCATTTATTATTGTTCAATATGTATAAATGCGTAGGCTTCAAGGAGATCTTGAAACATTTGCCTGAGGAAGGAGAAAATCTCCGAAAGCTTGTGAATTTAAAATAAAATTGCTGGACTATAACTTGGTGTTGTAAAATTGTTTACAATTGTTCAGGGAAGGTCATGCCTTACAAATCTGATTGAATTCTTTGAGGAAGTGACAAGGAGGATTGATGAGGGTAGTACAGTGGACGTTGTCTACATGGATTTTAGTAAGGCATTTGACAAGGTCCCACATGGCAGACTGGTCAGAAAGGTAAAAGCCCATGGGATACAGGGAAATGTGGCGAATTGGATCCAAAATTGGCTCAGTAACAGGAAACAAAGGGTAAAAGTCGATGATGTCTTTGCGAATGGAAATCCGTTTCCAGTGGTGTGCCACAGGGCTCAGTGTTGGGTCCCTTGCTGTTTGTGGTATATATTAATGATTTGGACTTGAATGTAGGAGGCATGATTGGCAAATTTGCAGACGACACAAAAATTGGCCGTGTAGTTGATAGTGAAGAGGATAGCTGTAGACTCCAAGAAGATATCAATGGGTTGGTGGAGTGGGAGGAAAAGTGGCAAATGGAGTTCAACCCGGAGAAGTGTGAGGTAATGCACTTAGAGAGGGCAAACAGTAAAAGGGAATACGCAGTAAACGGGAATATATTGAGAGGGGTAGAGGAAGTGAGAGACCTTGGAGTGCACGTGCACAGGTCCCTGAAGGTGGCAGTACAGGTAGATAAGGTTGTGAAGAAGGCATACGGAATGCTCTCCGTTATTAGCCGAGGTATAGAATACAAAAGCAGGGATGTAATGATGGAACTGTATAAAACGCTGGTAAGACCACAGCTGGAGTATTGTGCGCAGTTCTGGTCACCACATTACAGGAAGGATGTAATTGCTCTGGAGAGAGTGCAGAGAAGATTTACAAGAATGTTGCCAGGGCTTGAAAATTGCAGCTCCGAGGAGAGATTGGATAGGCTGGGGTTGTTTTCCTTGGAGCAGAGGAGGCTGAGGGGAGACTTGATTGAGGTGTACAAAATTATGAGGGGCCCAGATAGAGTAGACAGGAAGTACCTTTTTCCCCTAGCAGAGAGTTCAAGAACTAGAGGACATAGATATAAGCTAATTGGCAGAAGGATTAGAGGGGACACAAGGAAAAACTTTTTTACCCAGAGGGTGATGGGTGTATGGAATTCGCTGTATGAAAGTAGCTGGACCTGCACCTAAAGTGCTGTAAGCTGCAGGGCTACGGACCGGGTGCTGGAAGGTGGGATTAGAATGGGCACCTGGTTGTTCTTCGAGCCGGCGTAGACATGATGGGCCGAATGGCCCCCTTCTGTGCTGTATCTTTTCTATAATCCTAGTGCAGCACTCCCTCAGTACTGCCCTGGGAATGTCAGCCTAGATTTTATGCTCAAGTTTCTGGAGTGGGACCTGAACCCATGACCTTCTGACTCAGAGGCAAGAGGGCTGCTCACTGAGCTACTGTTATGTGGGTGAACATAGCAGCCATTTTGTGCACACCAGGGTGGGGGAGAGAGAGTAGAGCAGGGTAGGGGAAGAGAGAGAGAGAGAGAAAGAAAGTAAGTAGAGCAGGGTGGGGGGAGAGAGAGAGAGAGAGAGAAGGTAGAGCAGGGTGGGAGAGAGAGAAGGTAT
Source organism: Heptranchias perlo (assembly GCF_035084215.1). Lineage (NCBI taxonomy): Eukaryota > Metazoa > Chordata > Chondrichthyes > Hexanchiformes > Hexanchidae > Heptranchias > Heptranchias perlo. The sequence continues at coordinate 45,678,793 of NC_090349.1, forward strand.
AGCAGGGTGGGAGAGAGAAGGAAGGTAGAGCAGGGTGGGAGAGAGAGAAGGTAGAGCAGGGTGGGAGAGAGAGAAGGTAGAGCAGGGTGGGAGAGAGAAGGAAGGTAGAGCAGGGTGGGAGAGAGAGAAGGTATAGCAGGGTGGGAGAGAGAAGGAAGGTATAGCAGGGTGGGAGAGAGAGAAGGTTTGGCAGGGTGGGGGAGAGAGAGAGAAGGTAGAGCAGGGTGGGAGAGAGAGAAGGTATAGCAGGGTGGGGGAGAGAAGGAAGGTAGAGCAGGGTGGGAGAGAGAGAAGGTATAGCAGGGTGGGAGAGAGAAGGAAGGTATAGCAGGGTGGGAGAGAGAGAAGGTTTGGCAGGGTGGGGGAGAGAGAGAGAAGGTAGAGCAGGGTGGGAGAGAGAAGGAAGGTAGAGCAGGGTGGGAGAGAGAGAAGGTAGAGCAGGGTGGGAGAGAGAAGGAAGGTAGAGCAGGGTGGGAGAGAGAAGGAAGGTATAGCAGGGTGGGAGAGAGAGAAGGTATAGCAGGGTGGGAGAGAGAAGGAAGGTATAGCAGGGTGGGGGAGAAAGAGAGAAGGTAGAGCAGGGTGGGAGAGAGAGAAGGTATAGCAGGGTGGGAGAGAGAAGGAAGGTAGAGCAGGGTGGGAGAGAGAGAAGGTATAGCAGGGTGGGAGAGAGAAGGAAGGTAGAGCAGGGTGGGAGAGAGAGAGAAGGTATAGCAGGGTGGGGGAGAAAGAGAGAAGGTATAGCAGGGTGGGAGAGAGAGAAGGTTTGGCAGGGTGGGGGAGAGAGAGAGAAGGTAGAGCAGGGTGGGAGAGAGAGAAGGTATAGCAGGGTGGGGGAGAGAAGGAAGGTAGAGCAGGGTGGGAGAGAGAGAAGGTATAGCAGGGTGGGAGAGAGAAGGAAGGTATAGCAGGGTGGGAGAGAGAGAAGGTTTGGCAGGGTGGGGGAGAGAGAGAGAAGGTAGAGCAGGGTGGGAGAGAGAAGGAAGGTAGAGCAGGGTGGGAGAGAGAGAAGGTAGAGCAGGGTGGGAGAGAGAAGGAAGGTATAGCAGGGTGGGGGAGAAAGAGAGAAGGTAGAGCAGGGTGGGAGAGAGAAGGAAGGTATAGCAGGGTGGGAGAGAGAGAAGGTATAGCAGGGTGGGAGAGAGAAGGAAGGTAGAGCAGGGTGGGAGAGAGAGAAGGTATAGCAGGGTGGGAGAGAGAAGGAAGGTAGAGCAGGGTGGGAGAGAGAGAAGTTATAGCAGGGTGGGAGAGAGAAGGAAGGTAGAGCAGGGTGGGAGAGAGAGAGAAGGTATAGCAGGGTGGGGGAGAAAGAGAGAAGGTATAGCAGGGTGGGAGAGAGAGAAGGTTTGGCATGGTGGGGGAGAGAGAGAGAAGGTAGAGCAGGGTGGGAGAGAGAGAAGGTATAGCAGGGTGGGAGAGAGAAGGAAGGTAGAGCAGGGTGGGAGAGAGAGAGAAGGTATAGCAGGGTGGGGGAGAGAGAGAGAAGGTATAGCAGGGTGGGGGAGAGAGAGAGAAGGTAGAGCAGGGTGGGAGAGAGAGAAGGTAGAGCAGGGTGGGAGAGAGAGAAGTTATAGCAGGGTGGGAGAGAGAAGGAAGGTAGAGCAGGGTGGGAGAGAGAGAGAAGGTATAGCAGGGTGGGGGAGAGAGAGAGAAGGTATAGCAGGGTGGGGGAGAGAGAGAGAAGGTAGAGCAGGGTGGGAGAGAGAGAAGGTAGAGCAGGGTGGGAGAGAGAGAAGGTAGAACAGGGTGGGAGAGAGAAGATATAGCAGGGTGGGAGAGAGAAGGAAGGTATAGCAGGGTGGGAGAGAGAAGGTAGAGCAGGGTGGGAGAGAGAGAGAAGGTATAGCAGGGTGGGAGAGAGAAGGAAGGTATAGCAGGGTGGGAGAGAGAGAAGGTAAAGCAGGGTGGGAGAGAGAGAGAAGGTATAGCAGGGTGGGGGAGAGAGAGAGAAGGTAGAGCAGGGTGGGAGAGAGAAGGAAGGTAGAGCAGGGTGGGAGAGAGAGAAGGTATAGCAGGGTGGGAGAGAGAAGGAAGGTAGAGCAGGGTGGGAGAGAGAGAAGTTATAGCAGGGTGGGAGAGAGAAGGAAGGTATAGCAGGGTTGGAGAGAGAGAAGGTATAGCAGGGTGGGGGAGAGAGAAGGTAGAGCAGGGTGGGAGAGAGAGAGAAGGTATAGCAGGGTGGGGGAGAGAGAGAAGGTAGAGCAGGGTGGGAGAGAGAAGGAAGGTAGAGCAGGGTGGGAGAGAGAGAGAGAAGGTAGAGCAGGGTGGGAGAGAGAAGGTAGAGCAGGGTGGGAGAGAGAGAGAGAAGGTATAGCAGGGTGGGGGAGAGAGAAGGTAGAGCAGGGTGGGAGAGAGAGAAGGTAGAGCAGGGTGGGAGAGAAAGAAGGTAGAGCAGGGTGGGAGAGACAGAGAGAAGGTATAGCAGGGTGGGAGAGAGAGAGAGAAGGTATAGCAGGGTGGGAGAGAGAAGGAAGGTAGAGCAGGGTGGGAGAGAGAGAAGGTAGAGCAGGGTGGGAGAGAGAGAAGGTAGAGCAGGGTGGGAGAGAGAAGGAAGGTAGAGCAGGGTGGGAGAGAGAGAAGGTATAGCAGGGTGGGAGAGAGAAGGAAGGTATAGCAGGGTGGGAGAGAGAGAAGTTTTGGCAGGGTGGGGGAGAGAGAGAGAAGGTAGAGCAGGGTGGGAGAGAGAGAAGGTATAGCAGGGTGGGAGAGAGAGAAGGTATAGCAGGGTGGGAGAGAGAAGGAAGGTATAGCAGGGTGGGAGAGAGAGAAGGTTTGGCAGGGTGGGGGAGAGAGAGAGAAGGTAGAGCAGGGTGGGAGAGAGAGAAGGTATAGCAGGGTGGGGGAGAGAAGGAAGGTAGAGCAGGGTGGGAGAGAGAGAAGGTATAGCAGGGTGGGAGAGAGAGAAGGTATAGCAGGGTGGGAGAGAGAAGGAAGGTATAGCAGGGTGGGGGAGAAAGAGAGAAGGTTGAGCAGGGTGGGAGAGAGAAGGAAGGTAGAGCAGGGTGGGAGAGAGAGAAGGTATAGCAGGGTGGGAGAGAGAAGGAAGGTAGAGCAGGGTGGGAGAGAGAGAAGTTATAGCAGGGTGGGAGAGAGAAGGAAGGTAGAGCAGGGTGGGGGAGAAAGAGAGAAGGTATAGCAGGGTGGGAGAGAGAGAAGGTTTGGCAGGGTGGGGGAGAGAGAGAGAAGGTAGAGCAGGGTGGGAGAGAGAGAAGGTATAGCAGGGTGGGGGAGAGAAGGAAGGTAGAGCAGGGTGGGAGAGAGAGAAGGTATAGCAGGGTGGGAGAGAGAAGGAAGGTATAGCAGGGTGGGAGAGAGAGAAGGTTTGGCAGGGTGGGGGAGAGAGAGAGAAGGTAGAGCAGGGTGGGAGAGAGAAGGAAGGTAGAGCAGGGTGGGAGAGAGAGAAGGTAGAGCAGGGTGGGAGAGAGAAGGAAGGTAGAGCAGGGTGGGAGAGAGAAGGAAGGTATAGCAGGATGGGAGAGAGAGAAGGTATAGCAGGGTGGGAGAGAGAAGGAAGGTAGAGCAGGGTGGGAGAGAGAAGGAAGGTATAGCAGGGTGGGAGAGAGAGAAGGTATAGCAGGGTGGGAGAGAGAAGGAAGGTAGAGCAGGGTGGGAGAGAGAGAAGGTATAGCAGGGTGGGAGAGAGAAGGAAGGTAGAGCAGGGTGGGAGAGAGAGAAGTTATAGCAGGGTGGGAGAGAGAAGGAAGGTAGAGCAGGGTGGGAGAGAGAGAGAAGGTATAGCAGGGTGGGGGAGAAAGAGAGAAGGTATAGCAGGGTGGGAGAGAGAGAAGGTTTGGCATGGTGGGGGAGAGAGAGAGAAGGTAGAGCAGGGTGGAAGAGAGAGAAGGTATAGCAGGGTGGGGGAGAGAAGGAAGGTAGAGCAGGGTGGGAGAGAGAGAAGGTATAGCAGGGTGGGAGAGAGAAGGAAGGTATAGCAGGGTGGGAGAGAGAGAAGGTTTGGCAGGGTGGGGGAGAGAGAGAGAAGGTAGAGCAGGGTGGGAGAGAGAAGGAAGGTAGAGCAGGGTGGGAGAGAGAGAAGGTAGAGCAGGGTGGGAGAGAGAAGGAAGGTAGAGCAGGGTGGGAGAGAGAGAAGGTATAGCAGGGTGGGAGAGAGAAGGAAGGTATAGCAGGGTGGGGGAGAAAGAGAGAAGGTAGAGCAGGGTGGGAGAGAGAAGGAAGGTATAGCAGGGTGGGAGAGAGAGAAGGTATAGCAGGGTGGGAGAGAGAAGGAAGGTAGAGCAGGGTGGGAGAGAGAGAAGGTATAGCAGGGTGGGAGAGAGAAGGAAGGTAGAGCAGGGTGGGAGAGAGAGAAGTTATAGCAGGGTGGGAGAGAGAAGGAAGGTAGAGCAGGGTGGGAGAGAGAGAGAAGGTATAGCAGGGTGGGGGAGAGAGAGAGAAGGTATAGCAGGGTGGGGGAGAGAGAGAAGGTAGAGCAGGGTGGGAGAGAGAGAAGGTAGAGCAGGGTGGGAGAGAGAGAAGGTAGAGCAGGGTGGGAGAGAGAAGATATAGCAGGGTGGGAGAGAGAAGGAAGGTATAGCAGGGTGGGAGAGAGAAGGTAGAGCAGGGTGGGAGAGAGAAAGAAGGTATAGCAGGGTGGGAGAGAGAAGGAAGGTAGAGCAGGGTGGGAGAGAGAGAAGGTATAGCAGGGTGGGAGAGAGAAGGAAGGTATAGCAGGGTGGGAGAGAGAGAAGGTTTGGCAGGGTGGGGGAGAGAGAGAGAAGGTAGAGCAGGGTGGGAGAGAGAAGGAAGGTAGAGCAGGGTGGGAGAGAGAGAAGGTAGAGCAGGGTGGGAGAGAGAAGGAAGGTAGAGCAGGGTGGGAGAGAGAAGGAAGGTATAGCAGGATGGGAGAGAGAGAAGGTATAGCAGGGTGGGAGAGAGAAGGAAGGTAGAGCAGGGTGGGAGAGAGAAGGAAGGTATAGCAGGGTGGGAGAGAGAGAAGGTATAGCAGGGTGGGAGAGAGAAGGAAGGTAGAGCAGGGTGGGAGAGAGAGAAGGTATAGCAGGGTGGGAGAGAGAAGGAAGGTAGAGCAGGGTGGGAGAGAGAGAAGTTATAGCAGGGTGGGAGAGAGAAGGAAGGTAGAGCAGGGTGGGAGAGAGAGAGAAGGTATAGCAGGGTGGGGGAGAAAGAGAGAAGGTATAGCAGGGTGGGAGAGAGAGAAGGTTTGGCATGGTGGGGGAGAGAGAGAGAAGGTAGAGCAGGGTGGAAGAGAGAGAAGGTATAGCAGGGTGGGGGAGAGAAGGAAGGTAGAGCAGGGTGGGAGAGAGAGAAGGTATAGCAGGGTGGGAGAGAGAAGGAAGGTATAGCAGGGTGGGAGAGAGAGAAGGTTTGGCAGGGTGGGGGAGAGAGAGAGAAGGTAGAGCAGGGTGGGAGAGAGAAGGAAGGTAGAGCAGGGTGGGAGAGAGAGAAGGTAGAGCAGGGTGGGAGAGAGAAGGAAGGTAGAGCAGGGTGGGAGAGAGAGAAGGTATAGCAGGGTGGGAGAGAGAAGGAAGGTATAGCAGGGTGGGGGAGAAAGAGAGAAGGTAGAGCAGGGTGGGAGAGAGAAGGAAGGTATAGCAGGGTGGGAGAGAGAGAAGGTATAGCAGGGTGGGAGAGAGAAGGAAGGTAGAGCAGGGTGGGAGAGAGAGAAGGTATAGCAGGGTGGGAGAGAGAAGGAAGGTAGAGCAGGGTGGGAGAGAGAGAAGTTATAGCAGGGTGGGAGAGAGAAGGAAGGTAGAGCAGGGTGGGAGAGAGAGAGAAGGTATAGCAGGGTGGGGGAGAGAGAGAGAAGGTATAGCAGGGTGGGGGAGAGAGAGAAGGTAGAGCAGGGTGGGAGAGAGAGAAGGTAGAGCAGGGTGGGAGAGAGAGAAGGTAGAGCAGGGTGGGAGAGAGAAGATATAGCAGGGTGGGAGAGAGAAGGAAGGTATAGCAGGGTGGGAGAGAGAAGGTAGAGCAGGGTGGGAGAGAGAAAGAAGGTATAGCAGGGTGGGAGAGAGAAGGAAGGTATAGCAGGGTGGGAGAGAGAGAAGGTAAAGCAGGGTGGGAGAGAGAGAGAAGGTATAGCAGGGTGGGGGAGAGAGAGAGAAGGTAGAGCAGGGTGGGAGAGAGAAGGAAGGTAGAGCAGGGTGGGAGAGAGAGAGAGAAGGTAGAGCAGGGTGGGAGAGAGAAGGAAGGTAGAGCAGGGTGGGGGAGAGAGAGAAGGTAGAGCAGGGTGGGAGAGAGAAGGAAGGTAGAGCAGGGTGGGAGAGAGAAGGTAGAGCAGGGTGGGAGAGAGAAGGTAGAGCAGGGTGGGAGAGAGAGAGAGAAGGTATAGCAGGGTGGGGGAGAGAGAAGGTAGAGCAGGGTGGGAGAGAGAGAAGGTAGAGCAGGGTGGGGGAGAGAGAAGGTGGAGCAGGGTGGGAGAGAGAGAAGGTAGAGCAGGGTGGGAGAGACAGAGAGAAGGTATAGCAGGGTGGGAGAGAGAGAGAGAAGGTATAGCAGGGTGGGGGAGAGAGAAGGTAGAGCAGGGTGGGAGAGAGAGAGAGAGAGAAGGTATAGCAGGGTGGTGGAGAGAGAAGGTAGAGCAGGGTGGGAGAGAGAGAAGGTAGAGCAGGGTGGGAGAGAGAGAGAGAAGGTAGAGCAGGGTGGGGGAGAGAGAAGGTAGAGCAGGGTGGGAGAGAGAGAGAGAAGGTATAGCAGGGTGGGGGAGAGAGAAGGTAGAGCAGGGTGGGGGAGAGAGAAGGTAGAGCATATTAATAGGGCAGAGGAGAGTTAGAGGGGTGGGGGGAGGGGGATCAGGAAAGAAAATCGAAGAATGCCAGAGCAACGATCACTATTTTCAGTCGAACAGGGTGGGATCTAATAAAAGTTTGAAAGGGGAAACTGAGAGATTGTTCCCACTGGTTAGTGAATAGACTGAATGATTACTAGAGGCAGAGAATGTAACATCATTTAAAAAGGAATTGGCTAAGCATTTGAAAGGAAAGAATATGAAAGAAGTTTGCAGATGATACAAAAATTGCCCGTGTGGTGGATAGTGAGGAGGAAAACTGTAGACTGCAGGAAGATCTCAATGGACTGGTCAGATGGGCAGAAAAGTGGCAAATGGAATTCAATCCAGAGAAGTGTGAGGTAATGCATTTGGGGGGGGCAAACAAGGCAAGGGAATACACAATAAATGGGAGGATACTGAGAGGTGTAGAGGAACAAAGGGACCTTGGAGTGCATGTCCACAGATCCCTGAAGGTAGCAGGTCAGGTAGATAAGGTGGTTAAAAAGGCATATGGGATACTTTCCTTTATTAGCCGAGGCATAGAATATAAGAGCAGGGAGGTTATGCAAGAACTGTATAAAACATTGGTTAGGCCACAGCTTGAGTACTGTGTACAGTTCTGGTCACCACATTACAGGAAAGATGTGATTGCACTAGAGAGGGTGCAGAGGAGATTTACGAGGATGTTGCCAGGACTGGAGAATTTTATCTATGAGGAAAGATTGGATGGGCTGGGGTCGTTTTCTTTGGAACAGAGGAGGCTGAGGGGAGATTTAATTGAGGTATATAAAATTATGACTGGACTAGATAGAGTGGATAGGGAGGACCTATGTCCCTTAGCAGAGGGGTCAGTGACCAGGGGGCAAAGATTTAAAGTGATTGGTAGAAGGATTAAGGGGAGCTGAGGAGAAATGTTTTCACCCAGAGGGTGGCGGGGGTCTGGAACTCTCTGCCTGAAAGGGTGGTAGAGGCAGAAACCCTCAACTCATTTAAAAAGTACTTGGATGTGCACCTGAAATACCGTAACCTACAGGGCTACGGACCAAGTGCTGGAAAGTGGGATTAAGCTGGATAGCTCTTTTTTGGCTAGCATGGACATGATGGGCCGAATGGCCGCCTTCTGTGCCGTAACTTTCTATGTTACGGGGAAAGGAAATTGGGATTAGAGTAGGTGGCTCCCGTGGAAGAGCTAGCACAGGGCGATGGGCTGAGTGGCCTCTTCCAGCGCTGTCATCCCCATGAAGCAGTGGTTGGGTCTGATTGAGTTTACACTCTATCAGGGACTGTAAAGGATATAAATGCGGTTTGATATTTTAATTTGGAAAGTACAATCACCAATTAAAGAACTGTAAATGCAAGAAATAGATCAAAGTCACAACACGGAAACTGACCATTCGGCCCGTCCAGCCCGTGTCGGCAGTGGAACGAAGGCCACTGCGGGGGGAGAAAGCCGACGCGCGCTCACAGATCGAGTGCTGTGTCTGCTGAGCTCGATAAGGTTGCAAGTCAAACCACAGTGGGAAATCCATCAGAGTAATTGCTCACTCTAAAACACAGCGACATCAATAGATAACAGCAAGTGGACGTGTTAGAAAATATAATCCAGTATTGATTGAACAATACAGTGAGGTAGAATACATTAGTCATTAATGAGGAAGAGGGAATCAAACCATTGTGTGAGAGCTAAGATGAAGGTTTTCTTTGACGTCACCCACTAATTCCATAACCTAACCTTGCAAAGACACAAAGGTTAAGTTTGTAGCTCACTGAGATTTGATTCAAGGAGACGGTGCTTCCTGTACAATCACTGAAAGAACAGACTGGGAATACTTCACTACAGGGGATGTTCCAAGATGGAATTCATCAGCCGCTGTACAAAAGGAGGATTGTATAGAAAGATTTATCTTAAATTCTCTAATGTTTTTACCTAATATTTTGGACTCATTTTAACTTATCCTTTTCACTTTTTTAACAGAGCTGAAATATTTTTACATGGTTTGATTTCTGTGAAATATTGAGAACCCAGAAATAATTTTTACTGATCAACAAAACTCTACTGCCCGTATCCTTACTGGCACCAAGTCCCGTTCACCCATTACCCTGTGCTCGCTGACCTACATTGGCTCCCAGTCCAGCAACGCCTCGATTTTAAAATTCTTATCTTTGTTTTCAAATCCCTCCGTGACCTCGCCCCTCCCTATCTCTGTAACCTCCTCCAGCCCTACAACCCTCCGAGATCTCTGCGCTCCTCCAATTCTGGCCTCTTGCGCATCCCCGATTTTAATCGCTCCACCATTGGCGGCCGTGCCTTCAGCTGCCTGGGCCCTAAGCTCTGGAATTCCCTCCCTAAACCTCTCCGCCTCTCTCTCCCCCTTTAAGACCCTCCTTAAAACCTACCTCTTTGACCAAGCTTTTGGTCACCTGCCCTAATATCTCCTTATGTGGCTCGGTGTCAAATTTTGTTTGATAATCGCTCCTGTGAAGTGCCTTGGGATGTTTTACTATGTTAAAGGCGCTATATAAATGCAAGCTGTGGATGTTGTGGGGTCTGAGAGTGATGAACAGTGTCAACACTTCCCTCCCCTGAAATTAGGTTTCTCAACTACTGTGAACAAGAAACTCTTATAAATTCTCCTATTGATTTATTTCTAACCATAGTTTACAGACAAGAGACTGCTAACTTCAGGAAAGAAACAACATGAAAGTAAACTTGAAGGGAGCGCAGGGTGGAGAATGAGGGCTGCGGTGTTGAGATGTTGATCAACATTGTCCTGACTGAACGACAGGATAAACATACCCACCCCTCGCTCCCGGTGGGGAGCAATACCGAAAAGGAGCACAAGTCAGAGATGGAGCTACAACATCATAGTGTCTATTGTCTGAACCACTGCACAGCAGGTCAATCAGTATCTGAAAGAGAAAGATAGGTTCATGTTTCAGATGGGACCATTCATCAGAGCTCAGTACGGTGTGTGCTCCTGTGTGTTGTGTCACATCACGTTATATGTAGAGTTACTCAATACATTCCCCATCATGCAAAACGAGGCCTCGATGGCGGGGCAATTAATTGCATTGCTCTGCGACGCAGGACCGATCTGTCGCTGTTAACTTGTTCTGCTAAACACGGGTATGGAATTTCTTTCCTTCCCCGTGGGGGGAGAGGAGGGGAAGTTGAGCAACCGAGAAAAAGTCTTCCTCATCAAACAAAAATGCTAAACAGTTGAGCAAACTGTTTCACACCTCATTTAAGGTGAAGTTGATGCATTTAAGGGGAAGCTGGATAAACATGAGGGAGAAAGGAATAGAAGGATATGCTGATAGGGTGAGATGGAGTAGGGAGAGAGGAGGCTCGTGTGGAGCATAAACACCGGCATAGACCTGTCTCTGTGCTGTAAATTCTATATAATTCTACATAATCTTGTGTATCTTATAGACTGGTATTGTAAATTTTCCAACATTCATTTTCTATATCCTGTTATACTGGTTGATCAATAATGCAGGTTGTCATCAGGTACAAGGCTCATGGAATGTTGCCCTTTATCTCGAGGGGGCTGGAATACAAAGGGGAGGAAGTGATGCTCCAGTTGAGCAGAGCCTCGGTCAGACCCCATCTGGAGACTGGGTTCAGTTTTGGGCACCGCACCTCGGGAAAGATATATTGGCCTTTGGAGGGGGTACAGCGCAGGTTCACCAGAATAATACCGGGGGCTTAGAGGGTTAAATTATGAGGACAAGTTGCATAAACTTGGCTTGTATTCCCTTGAGTTTAGAAGATTGAGGGTTGATTTAATTGAAGTGTTTAAAATTATAAAAGGATTCGATAGGGTAGATTTAGAGAAACTATTTCCTCTGATGGGGGGAGTCAAGAACGAGGGGACATAATCTTAAAATTAGAGCCAGGCCGTTCAGGGGTGAAATCAGGATGCACTTTTTCAGGCAAAGGGGAGTGGAAATCTAGAATTCTCTCCCCCAAAAGGCAGTGGATTTGGGTCAATAGAAATTTTCAGTACTGAGATCGATAGAGTTTTGTTGGGTGAGGGTATCAAGGGATATGGAGCAAAGGCGGGTAATTGGAGTTGAGGTACAGATCAGCCATGATCTAATTGAATGGTGGAATAGGCTCGAGGGCTGAATGGCCTCCTCCTGTTCCTATGTTCTAAACCTTTTTTATGTGTATCGTCCCACTCAACGTTGCATCCAACCAGTGTAAACATGGCATCATCTCATTCGCTGAACATAGGAACATGGGAATTGCTGGCGTAAAAAAGACCAAGGTCCATCTAGTCCACCATGATACAACGATAATGGAGTTGTTGAATAATCAGAGCAATCAACCTCGATCAATGAGTCTCCAACAGACCCAGACATGAGGTGAGGAAAACCCCCAGTGGTGGAGAGATTTGGGAACCAGAGGTCCAAAGTCACCTGTTCCTCCCGAGCCTGTTACACTCACCACACGTCATGTCTCAAATTACTCCTAAATTGTATCCCAAAATGTTATTTGCTAAAAGAAATCTATCTAATTTGCATTTGAATGAATTAATACTAACTGTTTCCACCGTCTCCCTAGGGAGCCTGTTCTATAGATAGAACACTCACTGAAATACCATCCCACAATAAACCACCTCTGTGTTGAATGAGCTGGTTGTCCTGGACATATTAACCTGCTGAAGTTGCTGGAACAATATTGACACCAAGACCAGGATTTTCTCCTGGAATTTTGCTGCTTCCCCTGGTGTGTCTCCAGTGGACTGGGATGGGAAATCTCTTCCGGAGCCAGGCTGCCAGATCCCCGCTCCCCGGACATTGAACACATCTGCCCAAATTTGGGTGGGCTACTCAACGGGATTCAAACCGCAACATTACCACATCCGACATGTTTCCGGTCATTTGCCCCCCTGAGCAACGCTGGTTCTCAAAATACCAAGAATCATAGAATGATGCAGCACAGTAAGAGGCCATTCGGCCCATCATACCCGAGCTGGCTCTTTGAAAGAGCTAGCCAATTAGTCCCACTCCCCCCACTCTTTCCCCATAAACCCTGAAAATTTCTCCTTTTCAAGTATTTATCCAATTCCCTTTTGAAAGTTATTATTGAATCTGCTTCTACCGCCCTTTCAGGCAGCGCATTCCAGATCATCATAACTATGGGGGTTAAAGGTTAAAGGCTAGCCTTAACCTGCTCTGCAATTGATTATTCAGCGTAGGGAGCTTTCTTCAAAGAACTGGATCCATTTGGAGTAAAACTATTTCGCCTCACCAGTGAATTTCAGCTCTTTAGAATAATGTGATTTTGACACATTCTACTCTTGAAATGATATAATTCACCGTTTTTGTTTAACAGTTTTACAGTGGGTTATTTTCAAATTCCAGTTTGTAAATGGGTGCTGGAGTAAGCAGCGTTGTTTATGTATTGCAATGTGCTGACTGCTCATTTTCAATATCAGTAAAGGGAGAGATAATTACCCATAATTTTAAACAAAGACAAGTGAGAAAAGTATTGCTGGTGAACTCGTTACACTCTCGTTACACTCTCGTTACACTCTCCACACAACAGGTTCAGAAGTTGAAAGAGACTGCGAATGAAGCGATAGTAAAAAAAAAGAATTTGCATTTATATAGGGCCTGTCACATCTGCAGGACACCCCAAAGAGCTTTACAGCCAATGAAACACTTTTGAAGTGTAGTCACTGTTATGTAGGGAAATGCGCGTCCAATGTACGCACTTCAAGATCCCACACACAGCAATGAGATGAGTAGCCAGTTTAGGTGTTGGTTGAGGGATAAATATTGGCCCCCGGTCACTTGGGAGAACTCTCCTGCTCTTCTTCGAATAGTGGCCATGGGATCTTTTACGTCCACCTAAGAGGGCAGACGGGGCCTTTGTTTAACGTCTCACCCAGAAGACAGCACCTCTGACAGTGCAGCACTCCCTCAGTACTAACCCTCCGACAGTGCAGCGCTCCCTCAGTACTGACCCTCCGACAGTGCAGCACTCCCTCAGCACTGACCCTCCGACAGTGCAGCGCTCCCTCAGTACTGACCCTCCGACAGTGCAGCGCTCCCTCAGTACTGACCCTCCGACAGTGCAGCACTCCCTCAGCACTGACCCTCCGACAGTGCAGCGCTCCCTCAGTACTGACCCTCCGACAGTGCAGCGCTCCCTCAGTACTGACCCTCCGACAGTGCAGCGCTCCCTCAGCACTGACCCTCCGACAGTGCAGCGCTCCCTCAGTACTGACCCTCCGACAGTGCGGCGCTCCCTCAGTACTGACCCTCCGAAAGTGCAGCGCTCCCTCAGTACTGACCCTCCGACAGTGCAGCGCTCCCTCAGTACTGCCCCTCCGACAGTGCAGCGCTCCCTCAGTACTGACCCTCCGACAGTGCAGCGCTCCCTCAGTACTGACCCTCCGACAGTGCAGCGCTCCCTCAGTACTGACCCTCCGACAGTGCAGCGCTCCCTCAGTACTGACCCTCCGACAGTGCAGCGCTCCCTCAGTACTGACCCTCCGACAGTGCAGCGCTCCCTCAGTACTGACCCTCCGACAGTGCAGCGCTCCCTCAGTACTGCCCCTCCGACAGTGCAGCGCTCCCTCAGTACTGACCCTCCGACAGTGCAGCGCTCCCTCAGTACTGACCCTCCGACAGTGCAGCGCTCCCTCAGTACTGACCCTCCGACAGTGCAGCGCTCCCTCAGTACTGACCCTCCGACAGTGCAGCGCTCCCTCAGTACTGACCCTCCGACAGTGCAGCGCTCCCTCAGTACTGACCCTCCGACAGTGCAGCGCTCCCTCAGTACTGACCCTCCGACAGTGCAGCGCTCCCTCAGTACTGACCCTCCGACAGTGCAGCGCTCCCTCAGTACTGCACAGGGAGTGTCGGCCTGGATAATGTGATCAAGTCTCTGGAGTGGGATTTGAACCCATGACCTTCTGAATCAGAGGCAGCTCCTTCAACCAATCAATCAAATTGACAGATTCTTCTTAATTTGTGTTTCCAATATTTATCGCAATGAAGCAGAGGATATTAATTTATAAATCATGGAAAAAAGCTTGTTTGCCTTCAAAATAAATATTCGATTTCTAACATAAGAGCCAGACACCCATTTCTTGCTTGTTTATTGATTTGCCTCCCCAGTGACGACTACTACGTATCTAATTGGTTCCTGTAGTTTGAAAGGCCATAGTTTGTGGTAACCTTAATGAGTATTGAACAGACTTTAAATTGAATCTGGCTCCAGGTCACGACCTCAGCTGATCTGGGGGGATCTGGTTTGCTACAATTTCAAAGCTTCGAATGTCACAAATCAATAATTGTGTTTTAATCACATTTTAAGCATAGTTAAATCCAATTGAACTTCATAATGAATAAGCCCCCAAACTCCAGGCCCAGTAATGATCTCAGTGCTGACTAATTGGGCCAGAAATCGCTCCCAAAATAGTGGTGAATTGAAAGAGCAAGTTTCCCGTGTTTGCACGTGCTCACTAAAACGTGGAAATCGTGAACTTGCTGCTTCGAATTAAATGGCCATCGCACGCTGCAATCAGAGAAATCATTGAAAAAGCGCAAACTTGCTCATCTGCCCAGCAGGAAAGTAACTAATTACACCACCAAACAGGAACGCTTAAAAATATCAGGTCTTTAGACAGTGCGGTCAGCCTTAATGACTGCCAAACAACTAAAAATTAACTTTTAAAAATGTGCAGTCTCATATTACTCCTTTAATAGTTTTTGGTCATTTTTTTAAAAAATTAAATTAAAACATTAAATATTTTTTTACTTTTCCCTTCTGTCTCTTTAATTTAATTCAATTATTTCTTTGGCTTTCTCTCAAAAAAAAATTAACATTTTTTTAATATTAATATCCAGAATACTAACTTTAAATGAATGAAGTCTGCTCGCCTGTTTGAGCAACGCAGCCTGAATCTGTGGGCAGGACTTCTCTTCCTGACAGATGTTGTGGGTGTTTCTTCTCCTCACAGATGTTTCCAGCTGTGCGGCGACTCACGCTGCTCAGAGGCTGGGTTGATGGCGCGCGTTTTGTTTAAAGTTCAAATTCAAGCAATTCGACGCCACAGAGCCCGCAGTAGATATTTTCGTTAATTAAATGCGCAGGAGTCGCGGGTGAGGGTGGCCTCGCCACTCGGGGTGATTTCTGGCCCGATGTCTTCCCTACAGTTCCCGGCCAGTGATTGGCTCATTTTCCTCCACAGGGAATCACTTTGATCTTTTACTTTCCACTCTCCCTATTATTTTTTTACAACACGGCTTTGTTACCACTCAGATATCACGTATCCAGCGTGGATCATTTCTTCTATCTCTCTCTCTCTGACCCTCTCTCTCTCTGACCCTCTCTTTCTCTCACTCTCTGTTTCATTATTTCTTTGTCTCTGTCTCTGCCACTGTCTTTTTCTCTCTTTTTCTTGGTCTGCTTCTCTCTGTCTGCCTGTAACTCTTTCTCCCTCCATTCTCTCTCTATCTTTCTATCTTTCTCTTTTTCTCTCTCTATCTTTCTCCTTTTCTTTCTCTCTCTCTGTCTGTCTCTCTCTCTCTCTCTCTTTATATTTCTCTTTATCTTTCCCTCTTTCTCTTTATATTTTCCTCTTTCTCTTTATATTTCTCTCTCTCAACACAGTAAAAAAGACACTGTTAGTGAGGTGGATATAGTGTCATCACTGAAGCTACATGAGGAACAAAACTTTTACGCAGCGGGTTGTTGTGATCTGAAACGGAATGCCGCGCCTGAAAGGGCGGTGGAAACAAATCGAGGCCCTGTACTTGAATCTAACATCTCGTCCGAAAGACAGCACCTCCGACAGTGCAGCTCTCCCTCAGTACTGACCCTCCGACAGTGCAGCACTCCCTCAGTACTGACCCTCCGACAGTGCAGCTCTCCCTCAGTACTGACCCTCCGACAGTGCGGCGCTCCCTCAGTACTGACCCTCCGACAGTGCAGCTCTCCCTCAGTACTGACCCTCCGACAGTGCAGAGCTCCCTCAGTACTGACCCTCCGACAGTGCAGCACTCCCTCAGTACTGACCCTCCGACAGTGGGGCGCTCCCTCAGTACTGACCCTCCGACAGTGCAGCGCTCCCTCAGTACTGACCCTCCGACAGTGCAGCGCTCCCTCAGTACTGACCCTCCGACAGTGCAGCGCTCCCTCAGTACTGACCCTCCGACAGCGCGGCACTCCCTCAGTACTGACCCTCCGACAGTGCAGCGCTCCCTCAGTACTGACCCTCCGACAGTGCAGCGCTCCCTCAGTACTGACCCTCCGACAGTGCAGCGCTCCCTCAGTACTGACCCTCCGACAGTGCAGCCCTCACTCAGTACTGACCCTCCGACAGTGCAGCACTCCCTCAGTACTGACCCTCCGACAGTGCAGCGCTCCCTCAGTACTGACCCTCCGACAGTGCAGCGCTCCCTCAGTACTGACCCTCCGACAGTGCAGCTCTCCCTCAGTACTGACCCTCCGACAGTGCAGCGCTCCCTCAGTACTGACCCTCCGACAGGGCAGCGCTCCCTCAGTACTGACCCTCCGACAGTGCAGCGCTCCCTCAGTACTGACCCTCCGACAGTGCAGCCCTCACTCAGTACTGACCCTCCGACAGTGCAGCACTCCCTCAGTACTGACCCTCCGACAGGGCAGCGCTCCCTCAGTACTGACCCTCCGACAGTGCAGCACTCCCTCAGTACTGACCCTCCGACAGTGCGGCTCTCCCTCAGTACTGACCCTCCGACAGTGCGGCTCTCCCTCAGTACTGACCCTCCGACAGTGCGGCTCTCCCTCAGTACTGACCCTCCGACAGTGCAGCGCTCCCTCAGTACTGACCCTCCGACAGTGCGGCTCTCCCTCAGTACTGACCCTCCGACAGGGCAGCGCTCCCTCAGTACTGACCCTCCGACAGTGCGGCTCTCCCTCAGTACTGACCCTCCGACAGGGCAGCGCTCCCTCAGTACTGACCCTCCGACAGGGCAGCGCTCCCTCAGTACTGACCCTCCGACAGTGCAGCACTCCCTCAGTACTGACCCTCCGACAGTGCAGCGCTCCCTCAGTACTGACCCTCCGACAGTGCAGCGCTCCCTCAGTACTGACCCTTCGACAGGGCAGTGCTCCCTCAGTACTGACCCTCCGACAGTGCAGCGCTCCCTCAGTACTGACCCTTCGACAGGGCAGTGCTCCCTCAGTACTGACCCTTCGACAGTGCAGCTCTCCCTCAGTACTGACCCTCCGACAGTGCAGCGCTCCCTCAGTACTGACCCTCCGACAGTGCAGCGCTCCCTCAGTACTGACCCTCCCACAGGGCAGTGCTCCCTCAGTACTGACCCTCCGACAGTGCAGCGCTCCCTCAGTACTGACCCTCCGACAGTGCAGCGCTCCCTCAGTACTGACCCTCCGACAGTGCAGCTCTCCCTCAGTACTGACCCTCCGACAGTGCAGCTCTCCCTCAGTATGCGCTGAAGTTCAGCCTGGATTATGTGCTCCCCAGAGTGAGACTTGAATTCCCGACCTTCTCAGCCGAGGAAGGAGATATTGGGAGGGGTGACCAGAAGCTTGGTCAAAGAGGTTAGTTTCAAGGAGGATTTTCTCAATCATTTGTTTAATGAAGAGTCTCTGTTAAAATTGATTTTGGGCAAGTTACAGAACAGGACGCCTTTGTCTTGACGATTCCTTGTTTCATCCCAGTTTCTAACCAAACCGGTCGGCCACCACTGGCCTCCGAATCCCCTTCACCAGGAGTCCAGACCGTGCTTTCCACACAGCAGATGGCAGCAGAAATGGGAAGCGTCCCAGTTTGAAAATGACACTTCAAATGGGACGTGAGGAAGCACAGAGTGACCCCTTTGAGCTGCCAGACAGTGATCAGTGTGAATAAAGCCCACCTGCTCCAGTCTGGCTCGCCAACCACGGCACTGTGAATCATTGACATCATCCAAATTAAACAAATTACAACACCAAAAAAAAACATTATCCCATCTAATCCATTCGATAGAATCACAGAATGATGCAGCACAGAAGGAGGCCATTCGACCCATCGTGCCTCTGCACAATCCGAAGCTGATTTTTTTTCTCCCACAGAAATCAAAATTTAAGGTGATTCCCGCTTTACCACCATGAGGATGAGACGTTAAACTAAGGTCTCTGTTACTACACAACCTCAGGATGTTCCAAAGCGCTTTACAGCCAATTAAATGCTTTTGAAGCATAGTCACTGTTGTAATGTAGGGAACACAGCAGCCAATTTGTGCACAGCAAGATCCCACAAACAGCAATCAGATGATGAGCAGATAATCTTTTTTAATGATGTTGGTTGAGGGATTAAATATTGGCCCCAGGACACCGGGGAGAACTCCCCTGCTCTTCTTCAAATAGTGGCCATGGGATCTTTTACGCCCACCTGAGAGAGCAGACGGGGCCTCGGTTTAACGTCTCATCAGAAAGACGGCACCTCCGACAGTGCAGCACCCCCTCAGTACTGACCCTCCGACAGTGCAGCACTCCCTCAGTACTGCAGTGGGAGTGTCGGCCTGGATTATGGGCTCAGTTCTCT
Organism: Heptranchias perlo; assembly: GCF_035084215.1. Taxonomy (NCBI): domain Eukaryota; kingdom Metazoa; phylum Chordata; class Chondrichthyes; order Hexanchiformes; family Hexanchidae; genus Heptranchias; species Heptranchias perlo. The sequence continues at coordinate 45,697,069 of NC_090349.1, forward strand.
GGAGTGGGGCCGGAAGATGATGCTATTTGAGAAGTGATGTAATACAAAGAGTTGAGCAAAATTACATTGCTAATATTCATTTAAAAAAAAAACTTAATTGGAAAAAAAATTGTATTGCCCAATCTATTCTAGCGTCTATTTTTACTAATCCGAACCGAAATGTATGCTGAAGTAAGAACAGAAAGATCTAGCAATGCACAACAGGCCAATGTGTGTTGGAAAAGCAAAACTCGGGTTCTGTTGTCCAGCCGGGTGGGACTGCTCTCGCCTGGTTCCGTTCCTAACTATCCAACCGTAGCCAGAGAATCACCTGTAATGGCTTCTCTTCCCGCTCCCGCTCTGTTACCTCTCGAGTCCCCCGAGGATCTATCCTTGGCCCCCTTCTATTTCTCATCTACACGCTGCCCCTTGGCGACAACATCCAAAAACACATCGTCAGATTCCACGTGTACACTGACGAAACCCAGCTCGACCTCACCACCTCGCCTCTCAACCCCTCCACTGTCTCTGGTTTGACACGCTGCTTGTCTGACTGGATGAGCAGGAATTTCCTCCAATTAAATATTGGGAAGACTAAAACCATTGTCTTCAGTCCCCGCCACAAACTCCATTCCCTAGCCACCGACTCCATCCCTCTCCTTGGCCACTGTCTGAGGCTGAACCAGACTGTTCGTAACCTTGGCGATCTATTTGACCCTGAGATGAGCTTCTGACCCCATGTCTGCTCCATCACCAAGACCGCCTACTTCTACCTCTGTAACATTGCCGTCTCCACCCCGCCTCAGCTCATCTGCTGCTGAAACCATCATCCATGCCTTCGTTACCTCGAGACTGGACTATTCCAATGCTCTCCTGGTCGGCCTTCCATCTTCCACCTTCCATAAACTTGAACTCGTCCAAAATTCTGCTGCCCGTATCCTAACTCGCACCAAGTCCCGTTCACCCATCACACCCCCCCAAACCTGCACGTTCCCCTCCAAGTCACACACCATCCCGACTTGGAAATATATCGCCGTTCCTTCATCGTCGCTGGGTCAAAATCCTGGAACTCCCTTCCTAACAGCACTGTGGGAGAACCTTCACCACACGGACTGCAGCGGTTCAAGAAGGCGGCTCACCACCACCTTCTCAAGGGGCAATTAGGGATGGGCAATAAATGCCGGCCTCGCCAGCGACGCCCACATCCCGTGAACGAATTTTTAAAAAGTAGGGAGGGAGGAGGCTCATGTGGAGCATAAACATCAGGATGGACCAGTTGGGCGGAATGAATTTACAGCACAGAAACAGGCCAATGTAATTTTATGTAATTCTATGATTTTCCTGATTCAGACCTCTTTTCCCCTGGGAGTTCTGTGCTGATTGAGAAACGTCACAGCTGCTGGAGAATGGAACAATTTGACCTCAGGCGACAACTCTTCCCTATACCCACGATCCCCTGCATTCTCCCAAAACCGCCGCTGCCAATCAATGCCACAATAAGAACTGCGCCGGGACTGACCAAACTCATTTAAGGAGATGTGTCCACCGTGGGCTGGACCCGGAGGCTGAGGTCAGAGGTTGGAGGGGACAGTGTACCCCCCCACTGTACGACCCAGTCCTCTCCTCTCGGAGGCAAACCGGTAAGAAGGAAACTATCAACCCAAGTACCCTTGGCTTCAAGGGCCAGATTGCCAGGGCTCGGTGGGGGGGTGCAGTTCCTGATCTCCAAAATACCCCGGCCTCATTGATAATCACTGCTCTCATCCCCTTCACAGTGAGGAGTAGAAAACAGTAACCAAAGGTCAGAGGGGGCAATTTGAACTTTTAACGCTGAGTGAGAAAGGGGCAACACCCAATTATCCACCTGATTCTCGCCTCACCCCTTTCTTCTTATCCATTAATTTCAACGGAAAAGAGAATCAGGCGGGGTATAAAATGGGCAGCCGACTTGCTGTCGCTCGTTTTTCATCAGATGATTGAAGTTAAAATTAACTCACCCCCACCCCCCCAACGAGAGTACAAAATCCAAACTCAATTCTCCATTTTCAACAGCATTACCATCACTGAATCCCCCCGCCATCAACATTCTGGGAGTCCCCATTGGCCAGAAACTCATCTGGACCAGACACATAAATGCCTTGGCTAGTGGAGCAGATCAGAGGCTGGGTATTCTGCAGCGAGTGACTCACCTCCTGACTCCCCAAAGCCTCTCCACCAGCTACAAGGCACAAGTCAGGATTGTGATGGAATGCTCTCCATTTGCCTGGATGAGTGCAGCTCCAACAACACCCAAGAAGCTCGACACCATCCAGGACAAATCAATCTGCTCGATCGGCACCACCTTAAACACACACTCCCTCCACCACCGGCGCACTGTGGCTGCTGTGTGTACCATCTACAAGATGCACTGCAGCAACTCCCCAAGGCTTCTTTGACAGCACCTCCCAAACCCGCGACCTCTACCACCTAGAAGGACAAGAGCAGCAGGCACATGGGAACAACACCACCTGCACGTTCCCCTCCAAGTCACACACCATCCCGACTTGGAAATATATCGCCGTTCCTTCATCGTCGCTGGGTCAAAATCCTGGCACTCCGGACCTAACAGCACTGTGGGAGAACCTTTAACTCCCAACACTTGTAGCTGGGGGCCGGGTAGTTTGACGATAACCCCGCCCACCCCTCGCTCACCCAAAACCCAGTTAAATCCCCCCCACCCATAGTTATGACCAAAAGGTGATGACACTTTACACAGATTCACGGATTAAATGGTCTTTTTCTGTAACCTCTGTTCTCTGACTATCACAGAAAACATCAGGACAATTTAATTTCTGCTCTCAGCTTCCTGATTCAATTGCAGATGCAGAGGATGAGGGTTTTTTTGCATTTCAGTCTGAGCTCTGGCTCCAGCAGGCTTCCAGCTGTACTTGGTTGGGGAGATTACATGCAGATAATCCAAAAAATACACAGGGCCCTCTGCCACAAACTGCAGTTGAAGCAGAGTTCATGAACATGCTCCAAGGGAGACAGAAGTCTCCTTGAAGAAGAGTGACATTGAAGGGTACGGGGAGTGAGGAGGAGAGTGGGATTGGACCAGTGAGGAGATAAAGACCAGGCCACAAGATGCACAATTGGCCGTTTGTATGTGGTGATATTCTATTATATTCTGTGATAAAAGCAAACCCAATCACACTGCATTATATCACCACCGTATCACTGAATCCAACGACAGGGATTGTCTGATGAGATAGAAAGAGCTGTTCTGACAGAGAGCTCACACCCAAAATATTAACAACAACTTGCATTTATATAGCGCCTTTAACGTAATAAAACATCCCAAGGCGCTTCACAGGAGCGATTATCAGACAAAATTTGTCACCGAGCCACATAAGGAGATATTAGGACAGGTGACCAAAAGCTTGGTCAAAGAGGTAGGTTTTAAGGAGCGTCTTAAAGGAGGAGAGGCAGAGAGGCGGAGAGGTTTTAGGAGGGAATTCCAGAGCTTAGGGCCTAGGCAGCTGAAGGCACGGCCGCCAATGGTGGGGTGATTAAAATGGGAGATGCCAGAATTGGAGGAGCGCAGAGATCTTAGAGGGTTGTAGGGGCTGGAGGAGGTTACAGAGATAGGGATAGGAGAGGGCCACGGAGGGATTTGAAAACAAGGATGAGAATTTTAAAATCGAGGATTTGCTGGACCGGGAGCCAATGTAGGTCAGCGAGGACGTTTTTTTTTTATTCGTTCATAGGATGTGGGCGTTGCTGGCGAGGCCGGCATTTATTGCCCATCCCTAATTGCCCTTGAGAAGATCGCATCCTATCAGCATATCCTTCTATTCCTTTCTCCCTCATGTGTTTACCCAGCTTCCCCTTAAATGCATCTACACTATTCGCCTCAACTACTGCTTGTGGGAGCGAGTTCTACATTCTCACCACTCTCTGGGTAAAGAAGTTTCTCCTGAATTCCTTATTGGATTTATTAGTGACTATCTTATATTTATGGCCTCTAGTTCTGGTCTCCCCCACAAGTGGAAACATCTTCTCTACATCTACCCTATCAAACCCTTTCATAATCTTAACGACCTCTATCAAGTCAGCCCTTAGTCTTTTTTCTAGGGAAAAGAGCCCCAGCCTGTTCAATCTTTCCTGATAGGTATAACCTCTCAGTTCTGGTATCATCCTAGTAAATCTTTTTTGCACCTTCTCCAGTGCCTCCATATCCTTTTTATAATACGGACACCAGAACTGTTCACAATACTCCAAGTGCGGTCTAACCAAGGTTCTGTACAAGTTTAACAAAACTTCTTATTACAACAAAGGTAATAATTTCTGGATTATTGCCTCAGCCACGAGCAAATTGGCACAGGGTGAATCAGATCAGAGAGATGAATGCGTGGCTCAAAGATTGGTGTGGGAGAAGTGGGTGTTGATTCATGGGGCACTGGCACCAGTACTGGGGAAAGAGGGAGCTGTTCCGTCGGGACGGGCTTCACCTGAACCATGCTGGGACCAGAGTTCTAGCGAATCGAATAACTAGGGAGGGAGAGAAATCTAGAATGCTAAAGAGAAAAGACAAAGAAGCAGTGCAGAAAAGTGACTGGGGTAAGGATAACCAGATTGTGTCAGGAAGGGACAGAGCGTACAAACAAAAGTGTGCACTAACAAATAGGGTCCGGGTAAGAAAAATGGTAATAAGACAAATAGGGCCGTAGTACAAAAAAAGTGTTATGACGTCTAAAAATGCTAAAAAGACAAATCTAAAGGCACTGTATCTGAATACACGAGGCATTCGTAATAAGGTAGAGGAATTGACAGCACAAGTAGATGTATTTGGATACAATATAATTGCGATTACAGAGACATGGCTGCAGGGTGACCAAGGCTGGGAGCTGAATATCCAGGGGTATTCGATATTTAGGAAGGACAGGCAAAAAGGGAAAGGAGGTGGGTGGCGTTGTTAGTAAAGGATGAAATCAGGGCAATAGTGAGAAAGGATATTGGCTCAGAAAATCAAGATGTAGAATCAGTCTGGGTGGAGTTAAGAAGCACCAAGGGGCAGAAAACACTGGTGGGAGTTGTCTATTGGCCTCCAAACAGTAGTGGTAATGTAGGGGATGGGATCATACAGGAAATTAGAGATGCATGTAACAAGGGTACTACAGTAATCATGGGTGACTTTAATCTGCATATAGACTGGCCAAACCAAATTAGCAATAATACTGTGGAGGATGAATTCCTGGAGTGTGTACGAGATGGTTTTTTAGAGCAGTACGTTGAGGAGCCAACCAGGGAACAGGCTATCCTAGATTGGGTATTGTGCAATGAGAAGGGGTTAATTAATAATCTTGTTGTGCAGGGTCCTTTAGGGAAGAGTGACCATAACATGATAGAATTCTTCATTAAGATGGAAAGTGAAGTAGTCCAATCCAAAACTAGGGTCCTGAATCTAAACAAAGGAAACTACGAAGGTACGAGGAGTGAGTTGGCTATGATAGATTGGGAAGCTTCATTAAAAGGCATGACGGTGGATAGGCAATGGCTCACATTTAATGAACGAATGCTTGAATTGCAACAATTATACATTCCATTCTGGCGCAAAAACTCAAAAGGAAAAGCGGCCCAACCATGGATAACAAAAGAAATTAAGGATCGTATTAGATCCAAAGGGGAGTCATGTAAAGTTACCAGAAAAAGTAGCAAGCCTGAGGATTGGGAGCAGTTTAAAATTCAGCAAAAAAGGACCAAGAGATTGATTTAGAGGGGAAAAATAGAGTATGAAAGTAAACTTGCAAGGAACATAAAAGTGGACTGTAAAAAGAAAAAGATTAGTGAAGACAAATGTAGGTCCCTTACAGTCAGAAATGGGAGAATTTATAATGGGGAACAAGGAAATGGCAGAGCAATTAAACAAATACTTTGGTTCTGTCTTCACGGAAGAGGACACAAATAACTTCCCAGAAATGCTAGGGAACCAAGGGACTAGTGAGAAGGAGGAATTAAAGGAAATTCGTATTAGTAAAAAAAAGTGCTGGAGAAATTAATGGGACTGAAAGCCGATAAATCCCCAAGACCTGATAATCTGCATCCCAGAGTACTAAAAGAGGTAGCCATGGAAATAGTGGATGCATTGGTTGTCATCTTCCCAAATTCTATAGATTATGGAACAGTTCCTGCAGATTGGAGGGTGGCAAATGTAACCCCACTATTTAAAAAAGGAGGGAGAGAAAAAACAGGGAACTACAGACCGGTTAGCCTAACATCAGTAGTAGGGAAAATGCTAGAGTCTATTGTAAACAATGTGATAACAGGACACTTAGAAAATATCAACGGGATTAGACAAAGTCAACATGGATTTATGAAAGGGAAATCATGTTTGACAAACCTACTGGAGTTTTTTGAGGATGTAACTGGTAGAATAGATAAGGGAGAACCAGTGGATGTGGTTTATTTATATGATCAGAAGGCTTTTGATAAGGTCCCACTCAAGAGGTTAGTGTGCAAAATTAAAGCACATGGGATTGGTGGTAATATACTGGCATGGATTGAAAATTGGTTAACAGACAGGAAACAGAGAGTAGGAATAAATGGGTCTTTTTCGGGGTGGCAGGCGGTGACTAGTGGGGTACCGCAGGGATCAGTGCTTGGGCCCCAGCTATTCACAATATATATCAATGATTTGGATGAGGCAACCAAATGTAATATTTCCAAGTTTGCTGACAACACAAAACTAGGTGGGATCGTGAGTTGTGAGGAGGATGCAAAGAGGCTTCAAGGCAATTTAGACAAGTTGAGTGAGTGGGCAAATACATGGCAGATGCAGTTTAATGTGGATAAATGTGAAGTTATCCACTTCGGAAGGAAAAACAGAAAGGCAGAGTATTATTTAAAAGGTGATAGATTGGAGAATGTTGATGTACAAAGGGAGCTGGGTGTCCTTGTACACCAATCACTGAAAGCAAACATGCAGGTGCAGCAAGCAGTTAGGAAGGCAAATGGTATGTTGGCCTTCATTGCAAGAGGATTTGAGTACAGGAGCAGGGATGTCTTACTGCAGTTATACAGGCCCTTGGTGAGACCATACGTGGAGTATTGTGTGCAGTTTTGGTCTCCTTACCTAAGAGAGGATATACTTGCCAGAGAGGGAGTGCAACAAAGGTTTACCAGACTGATTCCTGGGATGGCAGGACTGTCGCATGAGGAGAGATTGGGTCGACTCGGCCTGTATTCACTCGAGTTTAGAAGAATGAGAGGGGATCTCATTGAAACGTATAAATTCTGACAGGGCGAGACAGACTGGATGCAGGGAGGATGTTTCCCCTGGCTGGGGGTCCAGAACGAGGGTCACAGTCTCAGGATACGGGGTAAGACATTTAGGAGAAATTTCTTCACTCAGAGGGTGGTGAACCTGTGGAATTCTCTACCACCTGTGGAGGCCAAGTCACTGAATATATTTAAGAAGGAGCTAGATAGATTTCTAGACACAAAAGGCATCAAGGGGTATGGGGAGAGAGCGGGAATATGGTGTTGAGATAGAGGATCAGCCATGATCATATTGAATGGCGGAGCAGGCTCGAAGGGCCGAATGGCCTACTCCTTCTATTTTCTATGTTTCTCTGCTTTTCAATTCTATCCCTCTAGAGATGAACCCCAGTGTTTGGTTTGCTTTTTTTTATGGCCTTATGAACCTGCGTCGCTACTTTTAGTGATTTGTGTATCTGTACCCCCAGATCCCTCTGCTCCTCTCCCCCATTTAGACTCTTATTATCCAAGCAGTATGTTGCCTCCTTATTCTTCCTACCAAAAGTACCACCTCACACTTATCTATGTTGAAATTCATTTGCCGATTACACGCCCATTCTGTAAGTTTATTAATGTCTTCCTGTATTTTGTTGCACTCCTCCTCAGCATTAACTGCACCCCCCAATTTGGTGTCGTCCACAAATTTTGAAATTGTACTTCCGATTCCCGAATCCAAATTGTAAACAACAAGTGGTCCCAGCACCGATCCCTGTGGAACACCACTTCCCACCTTTGCCAGTCTGAATAACTACCTTTAACCCCTACTCTGTTTTGTGTTTTGTAGCCAACTTGCTGTCCATTCTGCCAGGACCCTTAATTGCGACCTGCTCTTTTCAGGCTTGCTGTTGGAGTTTGTATATAGATTTTTTTTCCCTTTGAAAAATTATTGACTTTTAAGACCTTTTTTCTGTGAGGAATTAATTTCCAACTCCTTCCTTTCATTTAAAAAGCTGCCTTTTAACTTAGTTTCAGAGCATGTTAATTAGTGGAAGCTCAGTTGTTGACGACCTATGGTGTCTGTGTAGGAAGCCTCTTTGGAGGAATTGGTGTTAATGAGCCCCTGCACTGTTGGAAATTTCCAGTTTCTGTCTTAAAATGTACTTGTCTGTTTTAAGCATTATACTTCTCTCGGGTTTTAAATGTGTGATTTTGTTATTCGAGCAGTGTGACTTTCCTCTGGTTGGTTGTTGTTGGCCAGTATTGCTGGTCCTGGGCTGTGGATCCAGTTACACAGAATGTACAGCACAGAAACAGGCCATTCGGCCCAACTGGTCTATGCCGGTGTTTATGCTCCGCACGAGCCTCCTCCCTCCCTACTTCATCTCACCCTATCAGCATATCCTTCTATTCCTTTCTCCCTCATGTGTTTATCCAGCTTCCCCTTAAATGTATCTCTGCTATTTTCTTCGACTACTCCTTGTGGGAGCGAGTTCCACATTCTCACCACTCTCTGGGTAAAGAAGTTTCTCCTGAATTCCCGATTGGATTTATTAGTGACTGTTTTAGATACACTCTTGGAACATTAATCCATTGAATGAGTGTCTGTTTCGAGTTTTTACGTGGCTTGTCCACATGGTAAAGTCCAGTTACACAACAGCCAAGGGGAGGGGACAGCGGGTACTGTGATGGGGAGAGTTGGGGGGGCTGTTTTTAGGGGAAAGTTGTATCACTGAGTCTCAAAATTTCACCAAGTGCTGAAGTCCAACCACACAGAGAGCATACTGGGTCCATTAGTCGATAGGCTAGTGGCAATATATGCCAGTTTCCCTTATCATCATCGATGTTGGTGCATTTTATTATTTTAATGAAAGTAACAATCAATTATCATGCCCAAGATACATACTACATCACATTAATCATTTACATTTTACTACTAACAGCAAAAACTTAACTTAAACGATAATAGTAACTGGGGAACTAAGATAAATAATTAGTGTTGTCTTTGACCACGAGGATCTACTTTTCACTCATTACTAAGTGTCCATAAAGATTTGTAGGATTTCTCGTGTCGATTGCAGTGTTAGTCTTGATGTTTGACTGCAAAGGTCTTGCAGTGGTTGATGTTTATGGCCCCTAGTTCTGGTCTCCTCCGCAAGTGGAAACATCTTCTCTCCGTCTACCCCATCGAACCCTTTCATAATCTTAAAGGCCTCTATCAGGTCACCCCCTCGGTCTCCTCTTTTCTGGAGATAAGAGCCCCCAGCCTGTTCAGCCTTTCCTGATCGGTGTAACCTCTCAGTCCGAGTGTTGTTCTCTGTATGCAAAACGTTTTTTTTGAATGGTCTCACTTCTGGCCAGTTGAATTCATGGCATTCGATGGATTGTTTCATTGAACTGGATCATTAACAAATTACTCGAGCTAAAAAAGGTTAAGCAGGAAAAAGACGCTGAAATAAAAGCTGAGGCTGGGGTACGTTATAAAAAGTATAGGTTACTGTAGATATCATTAGATGTTGGAATTTTTCAGTTATATTAACATAAAAATTAATTTCAAGGATAATTTTTCATTTTCAAGCTTTTGTTGATGCTCTGATTCCCATCATGTACAAGCTCATATGACATCATCTGGCCAAATTTCAGACTTTATTTCTATCGAGTGCCTTTAAGCAAAACTAGAATTTCAAATATGCTGCTTGGAATGGAGCATCAGATCATATTACACGTTGGAAAGACTTTTAAAAGGAGACAATGAGCTCCCAAAGTTGATCACGGTGACTGGAATGACATTATTTGAAAGGAGGAGTTTGACCATTCAAACCCGAGTGGCCATTTTGTCGGTCGCACAGCAACTGAAGTGAATGAAACGCCATAAATTGCCATCCAGATGTTAACGATCAGCGTATTCTGAAACCTGTTTGAATTTCTGCCTTGCCTGCTGTCTTTGTTTTAACTGTTCCTTTTCATCAAAATCTGTTCATTATTGTAGATCAGTTTGGAAAGTATTTCCAATGGGCAGACCCTGTTTCAGGGAGTGTGAGGGAAAGCTCAGCACAGGAAGGGGAGAAATGCTCAGCAGGAAGCTCACCCCCCATTCGCTGACTGACTCTCCTCTTCCCCCATTCGCTGACTGACTCTCCTCTTCCCCCATTCGCTGACTGACTCCCCTCTTCCCCCATTCGCTGACTGACTCCCCTCTTCCCCCATTCGCTGACTGACTCCCCTCTTTCCCCATTCGCTGACTGACTCTCCTCTTTCCCCCATTCGCTGACTGACTCCCCTCTTTCCCCATTCGCTGACTGACTCCCCTCTTTCCCCATTCGCTGACTGACTCCCCTCTTCCCCCATTCGCTGACTGACTCCCCTCTTCCCCCATTCGCTGACTGACTCCCCTCTTTCCCCATTCGCTGACTGACTCCCCTCTTTCCCCATTCGCTGACTGACTCCCCTCTTCCCCCATTCGCTGACTGACTCCCCTCTTCCCCCATTCGCTGACCGACCCCCCTCCTTCCCCATTCGCTGACTGACCCCCTCCTCTTCCCCCATTCCCCCATGCTACCTTTCTTGTCTCAGTGCCGTTTGTACGAACTGTCCCTGGGCTCAGGGTGAAGTATTTATTAGTCACTGATTCATTGTTTGAAACCAACACAGTAAATAAAATGCACGTATTGTAAAGTGAATTACAGTGATGTTGCATTAATTATTAATTCTGAGCATCAACCATATACTGTGCACGGTAATCAATAATAGAATTGATAAAATAATACTTTGTTTCCATATTGCAAGCTTTCTTTTCCACAGCTTTATCTCTTGTGTTCCTCTCATGCTCCTTTTCCCCATTAAGGCTCAACACAATACTTCTGGATATCTCCAATCATATTTCGTAGAATTAGTCTTTTTGGATTTTTGAGGAGCATCTCGCTCATCGAGTCCAATCCCGTGGGATCACGTCAGCGTCCCAGAACGTTGGAACGTGTCACCTTAAATAAAGGAAATGAAAGGCTAAGAGATTTCTATCTATAAAATTGCCTAGATTTATAGCCAATTATTATATAATGGAATAAATTAAAATGTTTACATAGAAGGAAAAATACTTTAACCTCTGCCTCTCTATCGCACATGCACCTGCTCACACAAGAATGTGCATGTGTGAGCTAATGTGATTGTCCTTTGTAGCTGGGATGTCGTCAGTAAGACTAGTGCCTGGTGATTTTCTGTTATACACATGAGTTGATAGCTTAAAGGGTAGAACTGCATTTGTCAGTGTTGCATGCAGTCAGTGATGGGCTATTTCTGACTACAAACCTTTCCTTGTATTTGACGATAAGTTAGAACAGAAACTCATCTGCTGGGTCACTAAAATCAAAGGTCAATATATGACAACTCCCGTATCAACCAACATCACTAAATAAAAAACACATTATCTGGTCATTTATCATGTTGCTGTTTGTGGGATCTTGCTGTGCGTAAATTAGCTGCCACATTTCCCACATTACAATAGTGACTACTCTTCAAAAATACTTCGGCTGTAAAGAGCTTTGGGACATCCTGAGCTCATGAAAGGCGCTATATAATTGCAAGTTCCGTCCTTTCCTTTCCATCCAAAAAAACAAATTAACAGATAATCTTCTTCCCTGATCAAAAAGGTGGTAACTGGACAATGAAGAGACAGAAAGTTTGGCTTCCTGGCCCCCACCCACCCCTAACTAAAATAATTTTTCTTCATTAATTAGGCTGTAAATGCCATCCCCATTTCCCACTCCTGACCACAGGTGCTGACTCAATCTAGGCCTGTGCCAATCCTGCTCTCATTCTCAGGCTGTGGGCATCACTGGCAAGGCCGGCATTTATGGCCCATCCCTAATTGCCCTTGAGAAGGTGGTGGTGAGCCGCCTTCTTGAACCGCTGCAGTCCGTGTGGTGACGGTTCTCCCACAGTGCTGTTAGGAAGGGAGTTCCAGGATTTTGACCCAGCGACGATGAAGGAACGGCGATATATTTCCAAGTCGGGATGGTGTGTGACTTGGAGGGGAACGTGCAGGTGGTGTTGTTCCCATGTGCCTGCTGCTCTTGTCCTTCTCGGTGGTAGAGGTCGCGGGTTTGGGAGGTGCTGTCGAAGTATCCTGTAGATAGAACACACTGCAGCCACAGTGCACCGGTGGTGGAGGGAGTGTGTGTTTGAGGTGGTGGAGGGAGTGTGTGTTTGAGGTGGAGGGAGTGTGTGTTTGAGGTGGAGGAGGGAGTGTGTGTTTGAGGTGGTGGAGGGAGTGTGTGTTTGAGGTGGAGGGAGTGTGTGTTTGAGGTGGAGAGAGTGTGTGTTTGAGGTGGAGGGAGTGTGTGTTTGAGGTGGAGGGAGTGTGTGTTTGAGGTGGAGGGAGTGTGTGTTTGAGGTGGAGGGAGTGTGTGTTTGAGGTGGAGGGAGTGTGTGTTTGAGGTGGAGGAGGGAGTGTGTGTTTGAGGTGGTGGAGGGAGTGTGTGTTTGAGGTGGAGGGAGTGTGTGTTTGAGGTGGAGAGAGTGTGTGTTTGAGGTGGAGGGAGTGTGTGTTTGAGGTGGAGAGAGTGTGTGTTTGAGGTGGAGGGAGTGTGTGTTTGAGGTGGAGAGAGTGTGTGTTTGAGGTGGAGGGAGTGTGTGCTTGAGGAACAGACCCACTGGGTGTGCGTTGTCCTGGTGGGATTTTATGTTGGGCGAGGGGCCAGTTAGAATTCCAACTGTTGGTGAAAGAGATATTACACCACAGAGGATTTTGTTATGATGCAAAACAAAGCAACTGTGACTGGTTTATTTACCTAAATTTATTCAAATCACAGTGATTATGTTGGGTTCATTTTAAAATGCGTTGCATATACAGTTTAAAGTAACGCATTTTTATGGACGGAATATATTTGCAGTGCTGTTCTGGAAGTGATGTGCCTACGCAGATATTTCAGGAAGATTGTCCTTGGAGTGTGTGGGATGGTCGAGTAGTCACAATGTTTATGTAACCATGTCCTGAAGCTTAAGTCTGTCACATTTGATCACATTCCAGTAACTGCTGCCTCAACCCTCCAGAGTGAGGCTTCTGCATCATTTGAATCATCTGCTAACCCTCATCATTTGCTTTGCACTGAGTTACCAACATCCAACACATCTCCAGGTATCTCACCGGCTGCTCAACATCTGTAGAAGCACAAAGGGAAGAAAGGACTATCAATAAACCTGGCCCAATGGCCTGCTAGTTCGGGCTATAATCTTCCCCAGTGCTCCCAAGGCCCACAGGCCCCTGCCTTTACCCAAAAAGGGTGGAAGTGGGACCCACTCGGTGGGGGGCGGAAGGGGGGGGGGGGGTTCCAGGTCAAAGGTGAGGGGGCCAAGAATTTTTTTTTGTGTGGGGAGAGGGTTTTAGGCAGCCCCCTTTGTAAAGAGAAACTGCAGGGGCACCCAGATTATTCTCCAGGGGTGGGGGGGTGATATTGGAGGGGTGATGGTGTGGGGTTGGCAGGGTGGGAACCAATCACCCCCTCTTCGCCCCAGCCCCCCACTCCCCCCCCCCCCCCCCTCCCCACCTGGCCAACTAAGTACTGTGGGGGATTCCTGGGTCTTTGACTGGGTGAGAACCCCACAGAATTGTCCCCCGGGCCACAGAAACCCTGCTTCTCCTCACCTCGCCCCCAAACCTCAGCGGGAGCAGCACGTGGAAAAGCGGGATGAGGTGACTTGAGCGGAACTCAAAGCGAGGGGCCATTGAGTAACCAAATCTCAAAGCCGCTCGGGGAGGTGAACATGTGGTGATTGAGCAAAAAGTGAGAGAAATGGAATCACTCTGGGGGAGGGGGCAGGTGGGGAATGCAGGAAAACATCCAATACCCTCAATTGGGAAGGTTTTTAAAGCAAGTTTCACAAGGACACTAGATGTCACATTCGTGTTATAAGAAGATGATACCAGAACTGAGAGGTTAAACCTATCAGGAAAGGCTGAACAGGCTGGGGCTCTTTTCTCTAGAAAAGAGAAGGCTGAGGGGTGACCTGATAGAGGTCTTTAATATTATGAAAGGGTTTGATAGGGTAGACGTGGAGAAGATGTTTCCACTTGTGGGGGAGACTAGAACTAGGGGGCCATAAATACAAGATAGTCACTAATAAATCCAATAGGGAATTCAGGAGAAACTTCTTTACCCAGAGAGTGGTGAGAATGTGGAACTCGCTCCCACAAGGAGTAGTTGAGGCGAATAGTATAGATACATTTAGAAACATTTATGGCACAGAAGGAGGCCATTTGGCCCATTTAAGGGGAAGCTAGGTAAACACATGAGGGAGAAAGGAATAGAAGGATATGCTGATAGGGTGAGATGAAGTAGGGAGGGAGGAGGCTCGTGTGGAGCATAAACGCCGGCATAGACCAGTTGGGCCGAATGGCCTGTTTCTGTGCTGTAGTTTCGATGTAACTGGCTGTAAGTCTCAGGGGCAACCATTCTCTTCACCCATCCAATACATCCCTTCACCCAGCGCTCGTGGGTCAGTAACAGCCTGTTAATACCCATGATGTGCCCGGCACCATTTTGAATTGGGCCTAGCGCTGGGTGTCCAAAGCACAGTATGTTTCAGCACTTAAGCACAGAAGGAAGCCATTCGGCCCATCGTGCCTGTGTCTTTGAAAGAGCTATCCCATTAGTCCCACTCCCCCTGCCCTTTCCCCTTACCCCTGCAAATTTTTCCCTTCAAGTATTTATCCAATTCCCTTTTGAAAGTTATTATTGAATCTGCTTCCACCGCCCTTTCAGGCAGCGCATTCCAGATCAGAACAACTCGCTGTGTAAAAAAGTTTTTCCTCATGTCGCCTTTGGATCTTTTGCCAATCACCTTAAATCTGTGTCCTCTGGTTCTCGACCCTTCCGCCAATGGGAACAGTTTCTCTTTATTTACTTTATCGAAACCCTTCTTAATTTTGAACACCTCTATCAAATCTCCCCTTAGCCTTCTCTGCTCTAAGGAGAACAATCCCAGCTTCTCCAGTCTCTCCACATAACTGAAGTCCCTCATCTCAGGAACTTCCTGGTGAATCTATGCCCCATTTAATATGGAAACCTGGGTCCTGTTGACATAAATGGGGACGTCCAATCGCCATTTTAGGTGGGGGCCTGCGATGTACTCACTCCGACCGGTTCCGTGGGCGATGGGCCCCGGCCAAAGATTAGATCTTGAATTATTTTTGTGGGCCCCGGAGGAGCAGGAGTGACACCAGGTTCCCGTCTGGCTCCCCGCCGCTTGCCTGTCGAATGTAAGTGAGGCCGGAGCCTCAAAATCACAGGGTGGGGGGTCACCGAAACGGGCGGCTGACCGAGAGTCAAAATGGCCCCCATTGTAATGGTGACTGAATCATGGTGTTCGTTTGGCAAAGACGCTGTGCAGAGCAGTCCGTTTATTAGTGTCCGTGTTTACATTTATATTATCGTTTTTTTGTTACATGTACCTTGGTCCCGCCCACTCTCTCTTCCGTTCTCTGTGCCCCCGTCCCAGCTTCATTAATCCAGAAGGGGTGAGTTAGACTGTTTGGTGCCTTTCCCGTGACCCACTGCCCGATGCGACTCCAGAATGGTTGACTGCGGCCCGGTGTGAATCTATCCGCTGGGTGATTCGCTCGGGGGAAGCTGCGCTCTGTCACGGAGAGGAGATTCATCAAAGCCCTGGGTCAGGTGTTGATGGGACTCCCCAGAGGAGAGCAGCAGAGGCTGAAGGACAGTCAATGCTGAGTTTTGTACCTTCACCAGAGTAAATAACATCCAGTCATAAGCCAAAGAGAGATTGGAAGACAGATTAGTTAGCGGAATAATCGGTTTTCACGAATGAGTTTTAGATGGATAGCCATTTTCTTTCTTTAGTTTAATGTTTATCGATTATAATCTTCTACTAGATGGCACTGTTTTGTTTTCAAGGCACACATAATGGTACGAAATTATATATCATTCTCTATATTTATATTATATATCTTGCATCTCACACATGTTAACCCCATCACACTTTAAGTGTCTTACCTTGCGTGTCCCGCCTGTAGATATGCAAATTTCCGTGTATATTTGCATTTAAATGCCTCAAATTTCATATTCACAGGACAACAAAGATTGACAAAGCTTTAACTGTTTGGGCAAGGTAGCAAGCCACGTTTCCCAGTGCACATCTGTATTAAGAGTGGTTGCCAACTCTGGTTGGACGCATTCCTGGAGGTTTCATCACATGACCTCCCGCTGCCAACTGCCCCGCCTCCACTCTCCCGTCATTGGTCGCCCGGCGTGTCCATTCTCCCGGTGCCCTGCCTTCCCACAGCCAATCAGAAAGTGAGCAGACTCTTCCTTACCCAATTGGATGAATCTTCACCATCAGTCAAACAGCCTTTTTTCTCATGTCTGATATTTTTATAACTAGTAAATAAAAGTGTTTAAAGAAAATTTTTTTAAAACATTCTGTTTTATTGCCCCTATGCTTTTTCTCCATGGGGTTTTTGCTCGTAGCGGTGTCCTGGGCATTAATCTTTAATTCCTGGAGACGCCAGGGCAATCCTGGAGGATTGGTGTCCATGCACAACTCCCATGATTGACAGCAAGACTGGCCATTCGCAGCGCATGCTGGGACTTGCTGTCTATAAGCCCTGCTCTCTCATTTCCCCTATTGCCCATCAACAGAGAAAGACTAAAGACCCGGAGAAACCATTGTAGGGAGCAAATAAGGTCATCGGAACAAGGTAAAGCATGCAGTTTGGAATTTCAAAAGAAATCGATGTAGATTACCACATTGAAGTGGTTATTTATTTACTCCAGGAATTCCTCCCTTTACCCCCATTAGGCCCAACACAACTCTCACCAGCTGAGAGCTCACGTGAGTTCCATTTAAAGGAAAAAACTTGCATTTATATAGCGCCTTTCATGACCTCAGGACATCCCAAAGCGCTTTACAGCCAATGATGTACTTTTGAAGTGTGGTCACTGTTGTAGTGTAGGAAATGCAGCAGCCAATTTGCGCACAGCAAGATCCCACAAGCAGCAATGAGATAAATGACCAGATAATCTGTTTTAGTGATGTTGGTTGAGGGATAAATATCGGTCCAGGACACCGGGGAGAACTCCCCTGCTCTTCTTCAAAATAGTGCCATGGGATCTTTTACATCCACCTGAGAGGGCAGACGGGACCTCGGATTAACATCTCATCTGAAAGACGGCACCTCTGACAGTGCAGCACTCCCTCAGTACTACACTGGGAGTGTCGGCCTGGATTATGGGCTCAAGTCTCTGGAGTGGGACTTGAACCCACGATCTTCTGACTCAGAGACGAGAGTGCCCCCCAACTGAGCCACGATGTTAAGAAAACTGTGTTCATTTATTTTCATTTTCTTTGAACAGTTTTGTTTATTGAAGATGGTGGGGGAAAGGACATTTGATTGGATGGGGAGATGGAGGCTGGAGGTCATGTGATGAAACCTCCAGGAATAGGTCCAACCAGAGTTGGGAACCTGATGCAGACTCCAGGGTAGATTTGCCAGGGCCTGTCGAGCGCACAGCTAGCCCAGTACGCCTTCGATTTTCCGACGTGTGCGATAGGGAGAATCACAAACTTTATTAGGAAAGATTGAACAGGCTGGGACTCTTTTCTCTTTAAAAAAAAGAGAAGGCTGAGGGGTGACCTGATGGGGGTCTTTAAGCTAATGAAAGGGTTTGATAGGGTAGATGTAGAGAAGATGTTTCCACTTGTGGGGGAGACCAGAACTAGAGGCCATAAATACAAGATAGTCACTAATAAATCCAATCGGGAATTCAGGAGAAACTTCTTTACCCAGAGAGTGGTGAGAATGTGGAACTCGCTCCCACAGGGAGTAGTTGAGGCGAATAACATAGATGGATTTAAGGGGATGCCAGATAAACACATGAGGGAGAAAGGAATAGAAGGATATGCTGATAGGGTGAGATGAAGAGGGGAGGGAGGAGGCTCGTGTGGAGCATAAACACCGGCATAGACCAGTTGGGCCGAATGGCCTGTTTCTGTGCTGTACATTCTATGTAAAGGTCATTCTTTCTTTACACTCTGTCAAGACAAGTAGTTGCTTTCACTTGTTTTGGGCTGCAGACTTTGCTGGCATGCATTGGAAATGTCCTGATGGGCTCCACCCCTCCCCCACTGCCCGTCTCCCACTGCCCTTCCCTCTCTGCCCTTCCCTCTCTGCCCCTCCCTCACTGCCCCTCCCTCACTGCCTCTCCCTCCAGCCTTGGTGATGGTGTTTGCCTCTGATGGTGCAGCCCTGTTAAAACTGACCCATTGGAGGCTGGTCCTCCGTCACTGGGCACTGGGTCAGTGCTGAGTTACTAAATTATCAAAGACTGACATCCAGGACTGAAAAGGACACTGAAGCTGGGTTGTGAACAGTACCTGGCGGCTGACACTCCAGTGAGTCGCAGACCTGAACCTGCTGTCTCTCTGTGGACCTGTGATATTTTTAAAATCCAACTGGGAATTTCTTCATTGTATCTACAAGTTGTGGAAAAAAAATCCCTCCCAGTCCAGGTAGGAGATATCGTCCTAAGGAAGAGTATTATAGCCTGAAAACCACCAACCTTAACTTGTCTGCTCTTCATATCGTTTCTGAAAATACCCAGTTAATACCTTAATTAGTGGAGTGAACTCACACTGCTTTTAACTTTGCTGTTTGACATTATTGTTGCTGTTTCTGATACATTAATATAAAAAGCTACCTTGGAATACACAGGGGAGGGAGTTATGCTCCAGTTATATAAAGCTCGGGTCAGACCCCATCTGGAGAGACTGGGTTCAGTTCTGGGCACCGCACCTCAGGAAGGAGATATTGGCCTTGGAGGGGGTGCAGCCCAGATTCACCAGAATGATACCGGGGCTAAAAGGGTTAAATTATGAGGACAGGTTGCACAGACTGGGCTTGTATTCCCTGGAGTGTCGAAGATTAAGGGGTGATCTAATCGAGGTGTTTAAGATGATTAAAGGATTTGATAGGGTAGAGAGAGAGAAACTATTTCCTCTGGTGGGGGGAGTCCAGAACAAGGGGGCGTAACCTTAAAATTAGAGCCAGGCCGTTCAGGAAGAACTTCATCACACAGAGAGTAGTGGAATCGCTCCCCCGAAAAGCTGTTGAGGCTGGGGGACAATTGAAAATTTCAAAACTGAGATGGGTAGATTTTTGTTGGGTGAGGGGATTAAGGGATATGGACCTAAGGCGGGTAAATGGAGTTGAGGTACAGATCAGTGATGATCTAATTGAGCGGCAGAACAGGCTCGAGGGGCTGAATGGCCTCCTGCTGCTCCTATGTTCCAGTCCTTTCCCACGCCTTTAGCTGTTCCTTTCGCTCCCGTCGTTCTCTGATTTAGGACCACCGCATCTTTTATCAGATGTGTCTCTCTCGATTTGCTTTTTCTCTGTTTCCTTTAACTGTTTGCTGCTTCTCACTCAGAGCTGATGGGGATAAAAAAGTACGGTGAGATCTGAAGCAATCATTTCAAGATTCCCTCCGTTACGACCAGTGTGGCAAACTCCCATCTGACCACAGCTGGGGCGTAGCGCAGGATTCCAAAC
Source organism: Heptranchias perlo (assembly GCF_035084215.1). NCBI lineage: Eukaryota > Metazoa > Chordata > Chondrichthyes > Hexanchiformes > Hexanchidae > Heptranchias > Heptranchias perlo. The sequence continues at coordinate 45,716,843 of NC_090349.1, forward strand.
TCGCACAGACAGTAGAGACAGAACATTCAACGGCTTTTAAAAGCTTGTGTATCGGCGAAGAGCAGCCTTTGTCCCCTCAAATATTTTGCCCCCCGTGTTTGTGCTCGTCATGGTTGAGGTCAGCGGAGCGAGAGATTGGATCGTTCTATTTACACCATTTGCCAGTAACTTTGCCAGATCAGACTAGCTGCTGAGTTCTGCCAATGGGCAACGGTCAAGGCGATCGGGCAGCACCGCTGGAGCCCTGACCTGCCGACCCTGCGTTCCTGCTAACGAGACTTTGTGTTGAAATTGGAGCCTCACTCGATTACCTCTCGCCCACCCCCCACCCCCGGTATTAAAGTTAAGACCATCACAAGCTGGACGCAGAATAAAGTTCCATCTTCTCTGCCCCAAAACCATGCCTTAATCCTTAATACGCTCCCAGTGCCCCACCTTGATTGTTCTTTTCATTTAAGCCATTCTTAAGCTTTCTCTCAGAGAGAGTGGCAATTTAAAGCACAGTAACGGGCTGTTTTGTGATGTGGATCTGGGCCCCTTTGGAATCTCCGGCCTCAGCCCATCTGCTGCTGAAACCCTCATCCATGCTTTTGTCACCTCCACACTCAACTATTCCAATGCTCTCCTGGCCGGCCTCCCATTCTCCACCCTCCGTAGATTTGAGCTCATCCAAAACTGCTGCCTGTATCCTAACTCGCACCAAGTCCTGCTCATCCATTACCCCCTTGTCCTTGGCTCCCGGTCCCCGAGTGCATCAAATTTAAAATTCTCATCCTTGTGTTTAAATCCCTCCATGGCCTCGCCCCCTCCCTATCTCTGTAACCTCCTCCAGCCCTACAACCCTCCGAGATCTCTGCGCTCCTCCAATTCTGGCCTCTTGCGCATCACTGATTTTCAAAGCTCCACCATTGGCGGCCGTGCCTTCAGCTGTCCAGGCCGACAAGCTCTGGAATTCCCTCCTAAAACCCTGCCACCTCTTTCCCTCCCTCTACTCCTTTAAAGGCACCACTTTGACCAATCTTTTGGTCACCCCTCCTAATCTCTCTCCCTTTTTGGCTCAGCTTCCATTTTTTCCTTCTGCCTTTGTGAAGTATATTGGGACATTTTTCTACGTTAAACAAAAGCTATATAAATGCAAATTGCTGCTGTTGCTGTTACTGCTGTAATTATCCAAACAAATTGCACTTAGAAACTACAATCAGCAGAGAGAGGAACCTTTCATTCCATCAATTGAGACTAACTTCTAAACCTGGTCCCAAAAGTGTGTTAACTCAGAGCCTTACCTAAACCCAATTTTAAAGATCTTTAATTGTATAACAGTTATCTCCTGTAGTGTTCCTCAGAGTCGGTGTGGGTCCCTTTAAATCTGTAGGCATCATTGCTCCGAGTTCTTTTTACATAGAATTACATTACAGAGCATGTACAGCACGGAAACAGGCCATTCGGCCCAACTGGTCTATGCCGGTGTTTATGCTCCACACGAGTCTCCTCCCTCCCTACTTCATCTCACCCTATCACCATATCCTTCTATCCCTTTCTCCCTCATGTGTTTATCGAGCTTCCCCTTAAATGTATCTCTGCTATTCGCCTCAACTACTCCTTGTGGTAGCGAGTTCCACATTCTCACCACTCTCTGGGTAAAGAAGTTTCTCTTTAATTCCCTATTGGATTTATTAGTGACTATCTTATATTGATGGCCCCCTAGTTCTGGTCTCCCCCACAAGTGGAAACATTTTCTCTACGTCTACCCTATCGAACCCTTTCATAATCTTAAAGACCTCTATCAGGTCACCCCTCAGCCTTCTCTTTTCTAAAGAAAAGAGCCCCAGCCTGTTCAGCCTTTCCTGATAATTATAATCTTTCAGTTCTGGTATCATCCTTGTAAATATTTTTTGCACCTTCTCCAGTGCCTCTATATCCTTTTTGCACCTTGTTACAGATATCGACGCTCGAGTCACTTACAGGCCAAACGTCCTTTCTCCGTTCCAGTGTATAAGGGGCCGTAAAGTGTAATTGTCAAGTTAATGATTGAATCAAAGTTTAATTTCCGGGAAATTTAGTAGCTTGATGGTCACTCTCCAGATTTTGGTGTAGGTCAGAGGTTGGCAGCGTTAAGGGATGGATTTTTTTTCCCCCCTTTCTAAAGATTGTTTTGCATCTGTAACCAGATGTGCCGTGTGCATGCTGTGACTACTGTTTCTGATATATAACCAACAGATGTTCCATGGTGCTGCTCCCAGTCAGTTGCATGATGTGTTGCTTTATAAGGGTCCGGAGTCTTATACAGTATATTCTGCTGCGGTGGCGTTGTGTCCCATTCAGGAGGGTGCCGGGATCTGGGCGGGGGGGCGGTGGTGGGGGCGGTGGTGGGGAGCTCCGGGGTGCAGGAGGACTGGGAGGAGGCTGCCCCTGTTTGTAAATTCGGTCCTTGTTTGTTTGTGATGGAAGGTATCTATCTGGCATAGTGCTGTATTTACACCAAGCAAAGACTAGTTTAAAGACGTCAGCAACTACATGTGATCAAGTGAGTTATCAGTGAGGGTGACGCCAGCTGCCAGTGGATGTGCAGAATGCTATGGACTTGCCTTGAAGCCTGCCTGCCCGTTCCCTTCTCCATGTTGCGATGCGAGTTGCAGACATACTGTGCCAAGCTCTGTGTGATTAAAGGTTGCGATCGTTGTTGGCAAGGAGCCATGCTCTCCGAGCGTGCCAAGTGGAAAGAAAGCATCGGTCCTGACAAACCTGGGCTGGCATCGGTGCGATGAAGGGGGAGGTGTGGGCACGCAGTGTTTCATCTTTCTGGTAAGACCCATTCCTCGATGACTGGCCTACTTCGTTAACCCTGAAACAATCTGACACGAGCTGGACCAATCGTCAGAGTGTAAGACCCCAATCTTCCAATGACGCAGTGTGAATATCAGCGTCGGGATGAGTGAGGCCATTTGCAGGAAATTCCTCTCTGCAACTTTAATGGAGGAGGTGCCCTGTTTATTTTGGGACCTCCGTTAAAAAGTGTTTGTACACGGATATTCACACAGTGTAATCTTAGGACCTTAATAATGTTAAACGTATAATGGTTACCATTAAAAGAAAAGAACAAACTTGCATTTATATAGCGCCTTTCACAGGACGTCCCAAAGCGCTTTGCAGCCAATGAAGTACTTTAAATTGTAGTCACTGTTGTAATGTAGGAAACGCGGCAGCCAATTTGCGCACAGCAAGGTCCCACAAACAGCAATGTGATAAATGACCAGATAATCTGTTTTTTGGTGTAGTTGGTTGAGGCATAAATATTGGCCAGGACACCAGGGAGAACTCCCCTGCTTTTCTCCAAATGATGGCCATAAGATCTTTTATGTCCACCTGTGAGGGCAGATGGGGCCTCTGAAAGACGGCACCTCTGACAGTGCAGCACTCCCTCAGTACTGGCACCGGGATTGTCAGCCTAGATTATGGAGTTCAAGTCTCTGAAGTCTGGCTTGAACCCATGACCTTCTGACTCCAAGGTGAGTGTGCTACCCACTGAGGCACAGCGGGATTAGTGGAGCGATCTCCAGTTGAAGAACAGCAACAATGGGCCGAGTGGCCTTCTCCTGTGCTACAATTTCCATGATTCACCGCTGCAAAGATGTAAAAGCTTTGAATTTTGAAATAAACAAGAGTAGCTCCCTGGTATCCAGTCTCCCCGAGGGATTTAACAGCTCACCCCCAGGGTGTTTACAATGATGGGATCAGCAGACAGGTTGAAAAATCACACTATTATACAATGAAAATGAAGAGGCAGAAAGTTTCTGAAATACTGGTGATAATCTGCGGTCGAAGTTCATTTTATAGCCACTGTTTCCAGCTCATCGCTTTCTGAAGATTTTAAATAACTAAACTAGGCTCCCTTGGAAACTAAGTGAAGGTGAGTATTCTGTAGTTTGCCTCCCGGTGTTTATAACCTGTACAGAAAATAAAGTCCATTTTGCTTTTATTCCCGAGCACTTCCCTCTGTATTGATTTGCTTTTACTGAAGACCAGAGTGCTTCCATGCTTGACGTCCTGTTGTGTTCAACACTCCTGATCTTCTCCCTTGCCCGGTTACCATGTAGAGAATTCTCTTTATAATCTTATTTTCCACCTGGTCTCCGTGCTTGGCATTGGGAACTTTGAGCAAATTCCGTAGTTTCACGTGTGAGCCCCGATAGTGAGTGGGAGAATGGCTCGGTCGAAGGCACTTTCCCCTCTGACTCAGAAGTTGAGGGTTCAAGCCTCACTCCAGCGCTTCAACCCCTAACCTAGGCTGGCCGTCCAGTGTTGGCCCTGTCGGAGGTGCCATCTTTCAGGTGAGACGTTAACCACGGCCCCATCTGCCCTCTCAGGCGGATGTAAAAGATCCCATGGCACTTTTCGAAGATGAACAGGGGAGTTCTACCCGGTGACTTGGCCAATATTTATCCCTCAACCAACATCACTAAAACAGATTAACTGCCCATACTGTTTGTGGGATCTTGCTGTGCGCAAATTGGTTGCTTGTGTTTCCTACATTACAACAGTGACCACACTTCAAATGTAATTCATTGGCTGTAAAGCACTTTGGGACATCCTGAGGTTATGAAAGACGCTATAGAAATGCAAGTTTGATTTCAGGATTTCCCCATTGGTGTGTCCTTGGCCAGGAATTTGTTGTGAAAGGGACTGTGGATCGAGGCCTATGGCCTTTACCTGACCGGATTGGATGGTGCCACCTACAGGTGTCTGATTCCAAACTCTAGTCTATTTGTTTACACTGTATATAATATAGGTGAAGGATTGTAATCATTCTTTTTTTTAAAATTGAAGAAATGTGTTATGATGTAGTAATTAATGGAAGTGTGGAGTTAAATTTTGTACGTTGCCTCCATTGTCAGCACCAATGTGGTTGATAAAAGTAAAAGCTTAGTTACCCATGATGTAAACGAATGCTTTAATTCCACACACAATCTGATTTTATTGCAAGATCTCTGTGAATATCATAGCAATTTCCTGGATGGGTTTTTATCTCCAGCCAATCAGTGTCACTCACTGCAATTACTTAAAATCTCCCTAATGCCTTCTCATCTGTTAAGTAATTACACAAGAGCATTGTTCTGAACTTTAAGTAAGTCTTTATTCAGACTTTACCAGGTTAATACAGCTAACCCAGCTTTAAGAATAATTGCCTTCATGTGAGGTTGGTAATGTCAGCGAGTGGGGGGAGGGGCCAATCTGATCCCGTGGGACTAATGTCTTTTTTCCACTTAGTCACGCTGCGGTCAGAGCTGGCTACTGAAGATTAAAGATTAATTCTATTTCTGAACTGCACCTACGTGTACAACACCTGCAGGATGTGACCATTTGAGAGAGTCTGTGTGAGGTTATGAAATGTTTAAACTGCAGGGACTGAGTGAGAAATGTTTTGTTTGTAAGAATTCTGATCCAGTCAACGTTGAGCTGTTTGGTACTGGTGATATCGGCTGTGACCAGGGCTGGAGATTGGCCTCTGGGCGAAGATTAGGGTCAGATTTTTGGCTGGGCTGCATTTATTTCGGGATGGGACTTTGTTTTGTTGAAGGCGCGTGTTTATTTCGGGAGGGAGGGTGGGTCGGGGGGCTCGATGGATTCACCAGAGCGTCGGGGGATCCGGTTCAGGGCATCGGGGGATCTGGTTCAGGGCATCGGGGGATCCGGTTCAGGGCATCGGGGGATCCGGTGCAGGGCATCGGGGGATCCGGTACAGGGCATCGGGGGATCCGGTTCAGGGCATCGGGGGATCTGGTACAGGGCATCGGGGGATCTGGTACAGGGCATCGGGGGATCTGGTTCAGGGCATCGGGGGATCTGGTACAGGGCATCGGGGGATCTGGTACAGGGCATCGGGGGATCTGGTACAGGGCATCGGGGGATCTGGTACAGGGCATCGGGGGATCTGGTACAGAGGCTGAGACGTTTAATGTCACCAGCAGGAATCCCCTTCACTTCTAGCCGTCCAGCCACTGGGCCTCCGTGGCCACGAGCTGTTCAATATAATGGGATCGCGCTTGTCAATAAGCAAAGAAAAAAGGAAAGACTCAGGAGGTCCAAAAACGCTTTACAGCCAATGTAGTACTTTTGAAGTGTTGTCACTGTTGTAATGTAGGAAATGCAGCAGCCAATTTGCGCACAGCAAGATCCCACAAACAGCAATAATAAAAATGACCAGATTATCCATTTTAGTGGTGTTGGTTGAGGGATAAATATTGGCCAGGACACCGGGGAGAACTCCCCTGCTCTTCTTCGAATAGAGCCATGAGATCTTTTACGTCCACCAGAGAGGGCAGACGGGGCCTCGGTTTAACATCTCATCCGGAAGACGGCACCTCCGACAGTGCAGCCCTCCCTCAGGTACCGCACCGGGAGTGTCGGCCTAGTTTGTGTGCTCAAGTCTCCCGACCCACGACCTTCTGACTCAGAGCACTGAGTCAATGTTGACACTGTCATTTTTCATGAAACGTTGCCTGATCCTCAGTAAAGTGACAGCACGTTTCCCAAACCCGGTGCTGTGATGTTACGTTTATGCTGCAGAGGATTCTGGACCTTGGGTGCAGCAGCCACACACTTCATGAATCTCAGACATGCCCAACGCCTGATGGGGTACAGGGCTTTACACCAATACTTGCCTGAAACTTTTAGTTTGGGGGAGGTGGGGGGTGGCAATTTAATTAATAAATTTAGAAATGGAGAAAGAGTGGAGAGATACCAATGGGATAAAATTCTCTTCCATTTCAGGCATGGTCAGAGGTGCTTTACTGTAGATTTAAGGGGGGATTTTCCACCTTCCAACTGAAGATCAGAAATGAGTTTGCAGTGTGCTCCCAACTTCCCGATAGGTGCTCCCTGTTGGCTGTGTGAAGTTGGAAGGTGCCCCCTCTACTAATGTCTCATCACATCATGGAATTTATTACCTAAGTTGCGTTTTGCTGCACACTTTGTGCCATGGGCGGTAAGTTAATATTTGGTTACCATAAACTACCGATAGAGGAACATTGTGTCACCAAAGGTTATGGAAAGAGTCTGAAAGAAAGAGCTTTGGGTCAGACTCTCGCTGCTCAGAGCGATCGACCAAGATTCCACAGCCACTTCAACGTAACAATCGTCGAAAGGGACCTTCAGGTTCGTCCCAGCTCGTTCTCTTTCGCTTGACGGTGCTTTGTTGTTCCCATAGCAACGCCCTCGTCCTCACTCAGCCCCTTCCCCCGTCCCCCTCCCGTTTGAAATGACAGGATTTTCGCAAAGTCCCAATGATGGATTATGGGATAAGGGTAGATTTACTGCCGTGTCTGATAGTAGCAGAACAGACAGCAAGTTGGCTACAAAACAGAAAACACAGAGTAGTTAAGGGGGGGTTAAGGGTAGTTACTCAGACTGGCGGAGAGTGGGAAGTGGTGTTACACAGGGATCGGTGCTGGGACCACTGTTGTTCACCATTTACATAAACGATTTGGACTCGGGAATCGGAAGTCCAATTTCAAAATTTGCGGATGACACCAAATTGGAAGTATGATTAATACTGAGGAGATTTACTGGAATGGTGCCAGGGATGAGGGACTTCAGTTATGTGGATAGACTGGAGAGGCTGGGGTTGTTCCCCTTAGAGCAGAGAAGGGGAAACATTTGTGGGGCTAAGGGCAAAGAGCAGGAAAATGGGACTAACAGGATTGCTGTTACAAAGAGCTGGCACGTGCTTGATGGCCTGAAAGGCCTCCTGCACTGTAACTATTCTGTGATTCAATGACTGCGACAAAATACAGGAAGACATTAATAAACTTGCAGAATGGGCGTGTAAATGGCAAATGTATTTCAATATAGATAAGTGTGAGGTGGTGCATTTGGTAGGAAGAATAAGGAGACCACAAACTGCTCGGATAATAAGTCTAAATGGGGTCGAGGAGCAGAGGGATCTGGGGGTACAGATATACAAATCACTGAAAGTAGCGACACACTTAAATAAGGCCATTTTTTTAAAAAGCAAACCAAGCACTGGGTTAGAGCTGAAAAGCAGAGAAGTTATTTTAAAACTTGTATAGAACCTTGGTTAGACCACACTTGGAGTATTGTGAACAGTTCTGGTCTCCATATTATAAAAAGGATATAGAGGCACTGGAGAAGGTGCAAAAAAGATTTACTAGGATGATATCAGAACTGAGAGGTTAAACCTATCAGGAAGGATTGAACAGGCTGGGGCTCTTTTCTCTAGAAAAGAGAAGACTGAGGGGTGACCTGATCGAGGTCTTTAAGATTATGAAAGGGTTTGATAGGGTAGACATAGAGAAGATGTTTCCACTTGTGGGGGAGACCAGAACTAGAGGCCATAAATATAAGATAGTCACTAATAAATCCAATCGGGAATTCAGGAGAAACTTCTTTACCCAGAGAGTGGTGAGAATATGGAACTCGCTCCCACAAGGAGCAGTTTAGGCGAATAGCAGAGATACATTTAAGGGGAAGCTCGATAAACACACGAGGGAGAAAGGAATAGAAGGAAATATTTATAGGGTTAGATGAAGAGGGGAGGGAGGAGGCTCGTGTGGAGCATAAACACCGGCATAGACCAGTTGGGCCGAATGGCCTGTTTCTGTGCTGTACAGTCTCTGTAATTCTATGTAAGAGCCCAGAGCTTTCTCTGTAAAACGAGGGCTGAGCTGAAGGAGAAGTTGCCAGAGGCAAGAATCAATGGAATGATCTTGTCGGGCCGCACGCTTTAAAAATCGCACAAAAACAGCAACTGAGAGTCTGGTTTCTGCTGCAATTATTGCTGATTTATTGACTTCTTTCTAATTCTCCACTTGCTGCGTGTCTGTGAGAGAGCAGTGTGGTGACAAGAGGGAGACAAGCAATGGGAATGAAACGATCACTCGTAAGTGCTCACAAGGGCTGAATGCAGATTTGCACAGTGCCTGTGATGGACCAGGGTTTGCTGAAGCAGCTTTCAGCAGAAGCAATGTACCATGTAGGATTTTTCACTTCCATTATCGTCACACTGACTGACCAAGGATGTTTAAATTGCTGACTTCAGACGTATAGTTCAGCTGCTTGCAGATGAAAAACAGGCCGTATTTGTCGCAGTTGGCTCTGCAATCAGGCTCATCTCTCTGTCTGTATATATTGAGAGGAACGGCTAACACAAGACGGCACACTCTGGACGTTACAGCTGCGAAACTGTCTGAAGATGCTGGGTGCTGCTGAGCCACAGCACAAAACTCACAAGCACGTTCCAATCTGCAAAATTTCCTTTCCAAGTTGCAATTAAACTTTAATGAGCTGAGCCTGTGTTTACTTAACAGCAATTAGCCTTTTCAGGCTTGAAGAGATACAGCTTTGCAGAATAATATTCCTGTCCTTATAAATCAGCATCATCCAACTTACTATGAGCAATGCCATGGAAGATCTGTTTGTGTGTGTATATATATAAATTTTAATAAATAAGTATATAACAAAAATATATTATGATTATTTATATAATCTAATGCTCAGTTTGTCCCTCACACTACAGTTGTTATGTCTAATATGTAAATTCATGGCAGTTGATTGGTTCACCAGAAGCAACCAAAATAAAATAAAGGAGCTGGTGAGCCAATCAAATCACTCTAAATATGTTTTGCTTCCTCTGGTAACCTGAGTGATTGGTCTTATAGGAGAAATAATGAGGCCACATACTGATTGGATAATAAGAGTCTGAATGGGGGAGAGGAGCAGAGGGATCTGGGGGTACAGATATACAAATCACTAAAAGTAGCGACGCAGGTTAATAAGGCATAAAAAAAGCAAATCAAGCACTGGGGTTCATCTCTAGAGGGATAGAATTGAAAAGCAGAGAAATTATGTTAAACTTGTACAGAACCTTGGTTGGACCACACTTGGAGCACTGGGCACAGTTCTGGTCTCCATATTATAAAAAGGATATAGAGGCACTGGAGAAGGTGCAAAAAAGATTTACTAGGATGATACCAGAACGGAGAGATTGTACCTATCAGGGAAGATTGAACAGGCTGGGGCTCTTTTCTCTAGATAACAGAAGACTGAGGGGTGACCTGATTGAGGTCTATAAGATAATGGTTGTGTTTAATGGGGTAGATGTGGAGAAGATGTTTCCACTTGTGGGGGAGACCAGAACTAGGGGCCATAAATATAAGATAGTCACTAACAAATCCAATAAGGAATTCAGGAGAAACTTCTTCTCCCAGAGAGTGGTGAGAATGTGGAACTCACTCCCACAAGGAGCAGTTGAGGCAAATAGCAGAGATACATTTAAGGGGAAGCTGGATAAACACATGAGGGAGAAAGGAATAGAAGGATATGCTGATAGGGTGAGATGAAGTAGGGAGGGAGGAGGCTCGTGTGGAGCATAAACACCGGCATAGACCAGTTGGGCCGAATGGCCTGTTTCGATGCTGAACATTCGATGTAATTGATAACAAGTTCCATGGTATACGGGGATAAAATGTTCCCTGTAATCATTGAGATGTTTACAGTGGTTGTGCAGCTTTGAAAAGGCAACTGCTGTATTTTACCATTCAACCTGCGATAAGTGGACTGTCCAATAGCTCGGGGATGTCGTGGAAATAATCTGATTTCTTCACAGAATCACCTTGGAGATAGTCAAATACTGTTGATTACTGCCCATTGCAATCGATGTGGTGCCTCCTCTAATTTCAACATTTGTGCAGAAAGATTTGAATTAATTGAAGATTTGTAGCAAACCCTGATGAAGGGGCCTGTGTGTCAGAGGTCGATGTCCGGCTGGCAAGTTCCAAGGCGACGGTTCAGTCCGGTGGGCTTTACCCTCTGAGCCTGGAGCTCGAGTACTTCCTGACACATCACCACAATTCCGGGCTGAGTGTCCTGCACTGGTCTGCTGGTCACTTTTACTGTTTAGTGTTTTTAAAACATTCTTTGAAAAATATAATTAGTGCTTGACATTGTATTATTAACATGTCAAGCAAGGTGATAAAGGGGCAGGTGTTGTGGGTCGTGAATATATAAGGCATCGGGTGACTTGTTTGAGATAGTAACCGGTTTTTAAGCACCTAATATTTCATTGAGATGGATTATGTGTTCCATCAGTACTTGGACTCCAAAACCCACAGTCCTCAAATTAATTACCGAAAGCTTACCATGTGTTTGCATTTCTTGACATACAATAGTTTTTTTTATTGAATCTTTCTCTTGTCCCTTAATCAACAAGGATTGGATCCAGTTTTTCACTCATGATAACCCTGGCCGCTCTCGCTAATTACATTGGGAAAAGGGCCGTTCAAACTCCTCCGGGCCACCCACAGTGCTGCTCTCAATAACTCCTTTCCCAATTTTTGTTTCCCAGAAGTTACCAATCACTTGCTTCCATTGGAGTAGGGGTTGCCAACCCTCCAGGATTGCCCTGGAGTCTCCAGGAACGAAAGATTCATCTCCCAGGACACTGCTGAAAGAGGGAAAAATCATTGGGGCAGTAAAAAAAATTGTCCGTTTTTAAAAATTTTCTTTGAGCACTTCTGCTTATTCATTATTGGAGATTGTTGGGGGGGTGGGGTTTGATGGGAAGGAGGGGGAAAGGCAATTTGACTGACCACCAAGTATCATCCTGAAGAATCTGTCCATTTTCCAATTGGCGTGGGAAGGCAGTGCGGTGCTAGGATGGACGTGTTGGGCAACCAATTAACCAATGGCAGGAACATGGAGGTGGGGCAGTTGGAGGAGGGAGGTCATGTGATTAAACCTCCAGGAATACATCTAACCAGAGTTGGCAACCCTTAGTGGGTGTCAACATTTCTGGTGCAGTTGTGAAACCCGACACTTGTCACGGTGTGTAACGGCGGTGTGTAACTGCGGTGTGTAAGGGCGGTGTGTAAGGGCGGTGTGTAACGGCGGTGTGTAACGGCGGTGTGTAAGGGCGGTGTGTAACGGCGGTGTGTAACGGCGGTGTGTAAGGGCGGTGTGTAACGGCGGTGTGTAACGGCGGTGTGTAAGGGCGGTGTGTAACGGCGGTGTGTAACGGTGTGTTACCAGGAGAATCCTGGCACAATCGCACTCAATGGGCTCGTTGACAAACTGCTGAATCCAAGAAACAGCCCTCCCATGTGTTTCGTACCTTGTTGCCTGCTTCATTCTACAAACAGCATTGTGCTAATCAAACCTGCTGTTTACATACAGGAATTACTTTAATTTACTCCCGTCTCTGGAGATTTCTTTTTGTGAGGCATTCCAATTTCTTTTGAGCTGAACAATTTTGTTTCTTGTCCTTCTTTAACAATCCTGCGCCTGGCGTTTCCCCCAGGGAATGGCCCTAAAGCTGTGTGTTAAATTTCCCTCCTAATTCCGGTGAATAACTAACTCCCTCCCAACATTCAAATGTCCTGTAACTCTATTTCAGTGAAGTGCTATTTTTTTTTGGTTCCTATTTTTTGAGTTGCAGCTTAGGCAGGGGTTAGATCCGGTCATATCGGAGGGAAGATGTCAATTTAATCGAACGTAAAATCGGATGGGTATAAATTGGGCGTCAGACTCAAACCCACCCAGTTCCCCCCAAGCGGATTAGGTTAAAATTCGGGATTTACGGCTCAGTATTGTGATGATGCCAGGGTTGGAGCCCAGTCATTTTCCTTTTGAAGCTTTGTTTGGGAACACTGACTTGTACAATACCATCTGACCCATGCAATGACTCACTGATGTCGACTGTTCCATGCTCAGCTCTAGTTCAGGCTGCGAGACTGGTATCCTGTTCCATTCAGTATATTTATTGGGTTTTGTTTCTGCTGGAGACGTTAACATAGAGAGATCCTGATAACAGGTGAATAATGAACATAAAACAAGGGAGGGGGGTAACTTTCGATTTCACCCACTGGGTGGTAACAACAACAATTTGCATTTATATAGCGCCATTAAAGTAGTAAAACGTCCCAAGATGCTTCACAGGAGCGATTATCAAACAAGATTTGATGTGGAGATGCCGGTGATGGACTGGGGATGACAATTGTAAACAATTTTACAACACCAAGTTATAGTCCAACAAATTTATTTTAAATTCCACAAGCTTTCGGAGGCTTCCTCCTTCGTCAGGTGAACAGTGTGGAAAACATTGTTTACCTGAGGAAGGAGGAAGCCTCCGAAAGCTTGTGGAATTTAAAATAAATTTGTTGGACTATAACTTGGTGTTGTAAAATTGTTTACAAACAAGATTTGACATCGACCCACTAAGGAGATATTGGGACAGGTGACCAAAAGCTTGGTCAAAGAGGTGGGTTTTAAGGAGCGTCTTCAAGGAGGAGAGAGAGGCGGAGAGGTTCAGGGAGGGAATTCCAGAGCTTAGGACCTAGTCAGCTGAAGGCACGGCCGCCAATGGTGGAGCGATGAAAATCGGGGATGTGCAAGAGGCTGACTGGGTGGAGCAAATCGTCCGCACCTTGTAGAACCCGTCCGAGTTTTGTTCCATTGAAATCAATGGCATGAAGATCAGGCAGGCTGGACACGAGGCGAGCAATCCAACCCACCAGGTACCACCCAGGAGGTAAAGTTGGAATTTACCCCCCCGCCCCACCGTGAAGTACAAAGGTTGAAATGTAGTTTTTATGAATCCTGTCCTTTTTCCAAAAAAAACATTTGGAGAAAACACGGGGTCTGAACAAATAACCTGCATTTATATAGTGCCTTTTAAAGTGTAGTCCCACGACATTTTGAAGAAGAGCAGGGGGAGTTCTCCCCGGTGCCCTGGGGCCAATATTTATCCCTCAACCAACATCACTAAAACAGATTATCTGGTCATTTATCTCATTGCTGTTTGTGGGATCTTGCTGTGCGTAAATTGGCTGCCGCGTTTCCTACATTACAACAGTGACTTCACTTCAGAAGTATTTCATTGGCTGTAAAACGCTTTGGGACGTCCTGAGGTTGTGAAAGGCGCTATATAAATGCAAGATCTTCCCTTTTCTTTGAAGTGCCCGGTAGAAAGATGAGGTTTTGTTCCTCGAGCTTTCGTTGAGCTTCATTGGAACAGCGCAGAAGGCCGAGGTCAGAGTGGGAGTGGGACTTAATGCTGGACTTCATTTCTTTGTTGCTATTCAGTGTCGATATATAGCGACTGTACTGATATGAACATTATTACCATTTAACTGTTATTAGAAGCTCAGAGCTGTGTCTGTCAGATGGATTTAGTTGAATCCTGGATAATAAAGCTTGATGCTTTGACCACACAGCAGCCTGTTTTATATATTATAAATTATGCATTGACCTCGGACTGATATTACGCTTAATATGTTTTGTTTAAAGCAGCCTCCACTCATTAGTAAAGGTCAGATCAGCAAACTCAGTAATCATTGCACTGAAGTAACAAGGAAAAAGCAAATTCGAGAAGGTTTAGCAAGTCATTATTTTCATTACATGCTGTCATCGGGAATTCGCAGACCCTCTCCACCCTGCACATCTGGGCTGATGAGCCCACGTGACCTCTTCCCATGGCCAAGGACTGCACAGATCACTCAGGTCTGTCGAAGCATTTAAACCCCGTCCCTTTCTCAACAGGAGACAGAGCTGAACAAGAAAAGGAAGGAATGTGAGATTCTTGCAGAGGAGGTGCAAAAAAAACAGAGAACATGCCAGACTTTGGTAAGTGAAAATAAGGCTGCATTCTCGACAGTGTAAATGACTCCTTTAAAGGGGAAGGATGGTGAACTGAACATCGTGCTATAAGAAGCTGGCAGGGCACTGAATTGTGGCTGGAATCTCCCGTATGTTGCTCTGAGATATCAGAGGAAGGAGAGGCAACTTGTATTTATATAATGCCCAATCCTATCCCCAGGACACACCACAAAGTGCTGTACATCCAATCAGTTGCTTTTTTTGATGTGCTCTTATGTAGTGAAGGCAAGGTTCTGCAGAGACCTGCTCGCGGGCATGAGTTGGTGTAACAAGAGGTGACAGGGAGTCACTGTATCGGTAAGGTTGTAGGTTCAAGTCCCACTTCAGAGACTTGAGCACCAAAACTAAGCTGACGCTCCCAGCGCAGTACTGAGGGAGAGCCGCACTGTCGGAGGGTCAGTACTGAGGGAGAGCCGCACTGTCGGAGGGTCAGTACTGAGGGAGCGCTGCACTGTCGGAGGGTCAGTACTGAGGGAGAGCCGCACTGTCGGAGGGTCAGTACTGAGGGAGCGCTGCACTGTCGGAGGGTCAGTACTGAGGGAGCGCTGCACTGTCGGAGGGTCAGTACTGAGGGAGAGCCGCACTGTCGGAGGGTCAGTACTGAGGGAGCGCTGCACTGTCGGAGGGTCAGTACTGAGGGAGTGCTGCACTGTCGGAGGGTCGGTACTGAGGGAGCGCTGCACTGTCGGAGGGTCAGTACTGAGGGAGCGCTGCACTGTCGGAGGGTCAGTACTGAGGGAGTGCTGCACTGTCGGAGGGTCAGTACTGAGGGAGCGCTGCACTGTCGGAGGCTCAGTACTGAGGGAGCGCTGCACTGTCAGAGGGTCAGTACTGAGGGAGCGCTGCACTGTCGGATGGTCAGTACTGAGGGAGCGCTGCACTGTCGGAGGGTCAGTACTGAGGGAGCGCTGCACTGTCGGAGGGTCAGTACTGAGGGAGAGCTGCACTGTCGGAGGGTCAGTACTGAGGGAGCGCTGCACTGTCGGAGGGTCAGTACTGAGGGAGCGCTGCACTGTCGGAGGGTCAGTACTGAGGGAGCGCTGCACTGTCGGAGGGTCAGTACTGAGGGAGTGCTGCACTGTCGGAGGGTCAGTACTGAGGGAGCGCTGCACTGTCGGAGGGTCCGTACTGAGGGAGTGCTGCACTGTCGGAGGGTCAGTACTGAGGGAGCGCTGCACTGTCGGAGGTGCCGTCTTTCAAATGAGATGTTAAACTGAGGCCCTGTCTGCCCTCTCAGTTAGACAGAAAAGATCCCAGTGCACAATTTTGAAGGGGAGTTCATCCCTTAACCAACATTACTAAAACAGATTATCTGCTCATTATCACATTGCTGTTTGTGGGATCTTGCTGTGCGCAAATTGGCTGCCGTGTTTCCTACAACAGAGATTACACGTCAAGAAGTATTTCATTGGCTGTAAAGTGTTTTGGGATGTCCTGAGGTCATGAAAGGTGCTATATAAATGCAAGTCTTTCTTTCTTTATCTGCGAGTTGGTTTCGGTGCTGCCTGCAGCTGCTGAAAGAAGTGTGGGCTCGATTGCTCTAAACTCATGTCAGCTACAGGGTACTGGTTACCTCACTGCCCTGTAAACAGGGAGGGCATTTATAGAAATTTGTACCACTGAAGGGGCCCATTTGGCCCATCGCCCCTTCATCCCTGCACCCTCTCTCTGAAAGAGCTCTCCCCTCAATCCCATTCCCCTGCCCTTTCCCCATTCGGCCCATCGTGCTAGTAACCCCTCTCTCTGAAAGAACTTATCCCCTCAGTCCCATTTCCCTGCCCTTTTCCCTCACCCTTTCCAATATTTTCCCTTTTAAAAGCAGTTTTGGATTCTGCTTTTGCCACTGTTTGAGCAGAGCAATCCTGTGTGAGTAAAGATATATCCTCGTGACCTCTCCCTTCATCGTCTTGTTGGTGACCTTTAATCTAACAGCTCAGTTACATTAATTCTGTTGCCCATTTTCCCTGCTTTGTTTGGGATTCTGTGACGTGACTGTGTGCAAGAATCAGTCCAGAAGAGATTTATAAAGTATCTTCTGAAGTCATTTCTAAAATCAAACTCCCAACGAGCTGAGGTTTCGATGAAAAAAAAACCAAGAGAAATCAGTAAAATGAAATGTCGGTATTTAGATGCATTTCTCACATTAGACAGTGCAGTGACACAATGTGGTGACTGTACCGGGTATAATTAGTAACATTTATAGTCGTCTAAATTTAGTGGTAAGTAATTTGTCCATTTACAGGGTAGATGCGCTGGTTTTCTGGATGCAGTCTATACACATTTGCAAT
This sequence comes from Heptranchias perlo, assembly GCF_035084215.1. NCBI lineage: Eukaryota > Metazoa > Chordata > Chondrichthyes > Hexanchiformes > Hexanchidae > Heptranchias > Heptranchias perlo. Next base: position 45,733,798 of record NC_090349.1, read on the forward strand.
TGAATTGTTTGCACATTTGTCGCGAGACTTAACTTGCTGACTGTACGATTACGTTTCGTCTATAAAGCTGCAGACATTAAATTGTAATCTGTGGCTGGAAAATTGGCCTGTTCATTTTTCACGGTACTGCCTCCAGAATGTGAATGAGGGTGAACTCCGTGCCGTTCTGATTTTAAATACAACGGCCGTTTGATCAAATTCACACGTATTGCTCCACGTCAATACCAGATCGAATTATACGGAGCCGAGGTTTTCTCTGCCTGCATCAATCGTTCCTTTTGTGTTTAAGATTCCCAGCGTGTTGTGACAATTCCCAGATTCATCCCTGAGTTAAGAGTTACCAACCAGCGCTCCCACAAGGCTCTCCCACAGACGTGTGATTCAATAATGTGACTGAATCCCAGTAACAGCAAACATTGAATCAGTGTCTGCAGCCTGTTCTGAAAATCACAGTGTATGGCTTTAAGGCTCTCACTCTAGAGAGAAAAATTGATGTGGATATGTAATTTTTCAGCTTGTGTAAGACAAACTAGTGATTAATAATGCATCAAATGGATCTGAAATGTTTACTCAGCCACTAATCTTTAATATAAACAGAAAATGCTGGAAACACTCAGCGGGTCAGGCAGCAACTGTGGAGAGAGACACAGAGTTAATGTTTCAGGTCGATGACCTTTCATCAGACCTGGAAGATGTCAGAGATTTAACAGTTAATAAACAAAGTAGAGAGTCAGGGGAAAGAGGGGGAGGAGGAAAAGAACAAAATGGAAGATCTGTGATAGGGTGGGGAGCAGAAGTGATTAATTGGCAAAAGGGATCATTGTTTGAGCTCATCCAAAACTCTGCTGCCCCGTATCCTAACTCGCACCGAGTCCCGTTCACCTGTTACCCCCTGTGCTCACTGACCGACATTGGCTCCCGGTCAGGCAACACCTCAATTTTAAAATTCTCATCCCTGTTTTCAAATCCCTCCACGGCCCTCGCCCCTCCCTATCTCTGTAACCTCCTCCAGCCCTACAACCCTCCGAGATCTCTGCGCTCCTCCAATTCTGGCCTCTTGCGCATCCCCGATTTTAATCGCTCCACCATTGGCGGCCGTGCCTTCAGCTGCCTGGGCCCTGAGCTCTGGAATTCCCTCCCTAAACCTCTCCCCCTCTCTCTCTCCTCCTTTAAGACGCTCCTTAAAACCTACCTCTTTGGCCAATATTAGTCACCTGTCCTAATATCTCCTTATGTGATTCGGTGTCAAACTTTGTTTGATAATCGCTCCTGTGAAGCGCGTTGGGACATTTTACTACGTTAAAGGCGCTATATAAATGCAAGTTGTTGTTGTTGTATGTAAATGGAGGTGTCTCGCTGCTTTTTTCCATTATCACTGCTGGAGATCAACAGGTGGAAACAACAAAATATATTCGTTCCAAGAAATCTGTCATTATTATCACATTGCATCAGTGGATATTTAAACATCGCCGAGTCTAATTATTGGAAGTTTTATTTTGCGGTCCACTTCACCCTGATTGCTCTGCTGTCAGCAAGTCAGGAAAAGATGTTTCTTTTCCACGATCCGATATTGGAAACAAAACTGTGCTAGAGTCCGGAAACATGAGATGTGTTGAATTTGCTCCAGAATCTCGCTCAGCCTCTGCCAGGTTAGCAGGGCTGTGTTTTTGTCGAGCTTGTTTTCCAATGTCTGCCACCCACAGATGTGTAAGGGACAGGGATAAACGGGGAGGGAGCTCGCCTTCTCGCAGGTGGGCTGCTAAGTTCCTCTGATGCTCAGTTTGTGCGCTGGGAATCCCTGTGTCTTCTGCTGTCTATCAGGACACCATTCTGTTTTGCACTGGGTTTGAAAGCACTTCCTGGGGATGTCTGACTATATTTCTGGGCAGATTAAACAGAATGCAATTCACCCATTGTAGTCAAACAGTGTGACAACTGCAAAGCAGGAACACTGCGACAAAGCATTGGAATGTTAAACAGAACAAGGAGGGATTTAATTTTCTTTTACGAGGGATTAATCCTGAAGGTGAACCCTGTTTTCAGATTGGTCTGAATTGGTCCAAAATCCAGATACTCAGAAACATTAAGCTCAATTCTGGAACGATTAGTTGGTTTGCATTCAGTCTGTGTAAATCCATTCACTCAGGATCAGACTATTTTAAAGGGGGTGCAGGAACAGAGAGACCTGGGGGTTCACATACACAAATCTTTGAAGGTGGCAGGACAGGTTGAGAAGGCTGTTAAAAAAGCACATGGGATCCTGGGCTTTATTAATAGAGGCATAGAGTACAAAAACAAGGAAGTTATGCTAAACCTTTATAAACCACTGGTTAGGCCTCAGCTGGAGTATTGTGTTCAATTCTGGGCACCACACTTTAGGAAGGATGTCAAGGCATTGGAGAGGGTGCAGAGGAGATTTACTAGAATGGTACCAGGGATGAGGGACTTCAGTTATGTGGAGAGACTGGAGAAGCTGGGATTGTTCTCTTTAGAGCAGCGAGGATTAAGGGGAGATTTAATAGCAGTGCTCAAAATTATGAGGGGTTTTGACAGAGTAAATAAGGAGAAACTGTTTCCAGTGGCAGGAGGGTCGGTAACCAGAGGACACAGATTTAAGATAATTGGCAAAAGAGCCGGAAGGGACAGGAGGAGAAATTTTTTACGCAGCGAGTTGTTCTGATCTGGAATGGGCTGCCTGAAAGGGCGGTGGAAGCAGATTCAATAATAACTTTCAAAAGGGAGAGAGCAGGGGAGCGGGACCAATTGGATAGCTCTTTCATAAAGCCGGCACAGGCACGATGGGCCGAATGGCCTCCTTCTGTGCTGTACGATTCTATGATCCCTCGATATGATGTTGCTGGATGAATTTCTTTTTCCATATGTTTTTCCCTCAACCCCACACCTGCTCACGACCACACCCCTTCCGATGATTTCTGTCACCGTCTGGGAAAGAGGGGCAGACTGACTCTACGGGCTCGCTAATGGGGTCCAGGCACCTGCAGCAAAATGGAACTAACCTCACTCAACGACATCAGGCCGTTGCAATTAAATGCTGGCGTGAGGCTGCCAGCGAGGATCACTTGACGTGCTGGGCGTATCGCGTGGTTTGGGGGCCAGGGTGTCCGGCGGGTGAGGCCGTTCGAAGGGGTAAAAAGCGCTGGGGGTGTTGGGGAGGTGAGGGTGGCCCTTAAAGAAGGAGACGACCACCCTGCAGTGCCATTGGCAGGCTGACCAGGCCCCCGAGCTTGATCAAGATTTGGGGCTTTAGTGAACCTCACACACAGGTTTTGGGCACCTCTGTGCCAATAATAAGGGGCGCCCACAATCAGACTATCAACCCTTGTATTTCCTGGCACTCCATTGTGGAGAATTCATCTAAAGGCTGTTCCCATTCACACCCTTGGCTACCATTTCAAAAGGAAGAGACTTGATTCATAGAATCATTTAATGATACAGCACAGACGGAAGCCATTCGGCCCATCGTGCCTTTGCTGGCTCTTTGAACGAGCTACGATAGGAAGGGACTGAGAGTTTAACAGTAATAGTGCATCAGTGAATAAGGTCAAATCAGGGAAAAATAGTAAAAAGTTAAAATTAAAGGCGCTTTATCTGAATGCACAAAACACTCGTAACAAGATAGACAAATTAATGGCACAAATAGAGATAAATGAGTTTGACAGTGGCCATTACTGAGTCATGGTTGCAAGGTGACCAAGGTTGGGAACTAAATATTCCAGGATACTTGACATTTCGAAAAGACAAACAAAATGGAAAAGGAGGTTGGGGTGGAGGTGGGGGTGTAGCCCTGATAATAAAGGATGAGATAAGGAGAGTGGTGAGAGAGGATCTCGGCTCGGAAGATCAGGAAGTAGAATCAGTCTGGGTGGAGATAAGAAATAACAAGGGGCAGAAAACACTGGTGGGGGTAGTTTATAGGCCCCCCTAATAGTAGCAATACTGTTGGACAGAGAATTAAACAAAAAACAAGAGGAGCTTATAACAAAGGTAATGCAATAATTGTGGGGGACTTCAATCTTCATGTAGATTGAGCAAACCAAATCGGCAAAAGTAGTTTGGAGGACGAGTTCATGGAATGCATTCGAGACAGTTTCCTAGAGCAATACATCGTGGAACCAACCAGGGAACAGGCTATTTTAAACCTTGTGTAATGAGACAGCGTTATTTTGTAATCTCATAGTAAGAGATCCTCTGGGGAAGAGTGATCATAATATGATAGAATTTCATATTGAATTCGAGAGTGATGTACTTAAGTCCGAGACTGGACTCTTAAACTTAAAGCCAATTATATAGGTATGAGGGGCGAGTTGGCTAAGGTTGATTGGGAAATTAGATTAAAAGATATGACGGTAGATAATCAATGGCAAACATTTCAAGAAATATTTCATAATTCTCAACGAATATACATTCCATTGAGGAATAAAAACTCCATGGGAAAAGTGATCCATCCGTGGCTAACTAAAGAAGTTAAGGATAGTATTAGATTAAAAGAAGAGGCTTATAATGAAGCCAAGAAGAGTAATAAGCCTGAGGATTGGGAGAGTTTTAGAAACCAGCAAAGGATGACCAAAAAATTGATGAAGAGGAAGAAAATAGAAAATGAGAGTAAACCAGGAAAAAATATAAAAACAGATTGTACGAGCTTCTACAAGTATGTAAAAAGGAAGAGAGTAGAGAAAGTAAACATGGGTCCCTTAGAGGCTGAGATAGGAGAAATTATAATGGGTAATAAGGAAATGGCAGAGACGTTAAACAAATATTTTGTATCTGTCTTCACAGTGGAAGACACAAAAAGCATACTGGAAATAATGGGGGACCAAGGGTCTAATGAGAGTGAGGAACTTAAAGTAATTAATATCAGTAAAGAAAAAGTACTTCAGAAACTAACGGGACTAAAAGCCAACAAATCCCCTGGACCTGATGGCCTACATCCGAGGGTTCTAAAAGAGGAGGCTGCAGAGATAGTGGATGCATTGGTTGTGATCTAAAATTCTAGAACGGTCCCAGTGGATTGGAAGGTAGGAAATGTAACCCCGTTATTCAAGAAAGGAGGGAGAGAGAAAACAGGGAACTACAGGCCAATTAGCCTGACATCAGTCGTCGGGAAAATGCTGGAATCCATTATTAAGGATGTGGTAACAGGGCACTTAGAAAATCATAATATGATTAGGCAGAGTCAACATGGTTTTATTAAAGTGAAATTGTGTTTGACAAATCTATTAAGAGTTTTTTGAGGGTGTAACTAACCCGGTAGATAAAGGGGAACCAGTGGATGTAGAATATTTGGATTTTTTAAAGGCATTCGATAAGGTGCCGCACAAAAGGTTGTTACACAAGATAAGGGCTCATGGGGTTGGGGGTAATATATTAGCATGGATAGAGGATTGGTTAACGGACAGAAAACAGAGAGTAGGGATAAACGGGTCATTCTCAGGTTGGCAGGCTGTAACTAGTGGGGTGCCGCAAGGATCAGTGCTTGGGCCTCAGCTATTTACAATCTATATTAATGATTTAGATGAAGGGACCGAGTGTAATGTATCCAAGTTTGCTGATGATACAAAGCTAGGTGGGAAAGTAAGCTGTGAGGGGGACACAGAGTCTGCAAAGGGATTTAGACAGGTTAAATGAGTGGGCGAGAAGGTGGCAGATGGAGTATAATGTGGGGAAATGGGAGGTTATTCACTTTGGTAGGAACAGTAGAAAAACAGAATATTTTTTAGATGGTGAGAAACTATTAAATGTTGATGTTCAGAGGGATTTGGGTGTCCTTGTACACAAAACATAGAAAGTTAGCATGCAGATATAGCAAGCAATTAAGAAGGGGTTTGGATTACAAGAGAAAGGAAGTCTTGCTGCAATTGTACAGGACTTTGAGACCCCACCTGGAGTACTGTGTACAGTTTTGCTTTCCTTATCTAAGGAAGGATATACTTGCTTTAGAGGCGGCGCCATGAAGGTTCACCAGATTGATTCCTGGGATGAGAGGGTTGTCCTATGAGGAGAGATTGAGTAGAATGGGCCCATACTCTCTGGAGTTTAGAAGAATGAGAGGTGATCTCACTGAAACATATCAGATTATGAGGGGGCTTGACAGGGTAGATGCTGAGAGGTTGTTTCCCCTGGCTGGAGAGTCTAGAACTAGGGAGCATAGTCTCAGGATAAGGGGTCGGCCATTTAGGACTGAGATGAGGAAAAATTGCTTCACTCAGAGGGTTGTGAATTTTTGGAATTCTCTACCCCAGAGGGCTGTGGATGCTGAGTCATTGAATATATTCAAGGCTGAGATTGATAGATTTTTGGACTCGAGGGGAATCAAAGGATGTGGGGATTGGGCGGGAAAGTGGAGTTGAGGTCGAAGATCAGCCATGATCCGATTGAATGATGGAGAAGGCTCGAGGGGCCAAATGGCCTACTCCTGCTCCTATTTCTTATGTTTCATCCAATTAGTCCCACTCCCCTGCCCTTTCCCCATAGACCTGCAATTTTTCCCCTTAAAGTATTTATCCAATTCCCCTTTTGAAAGTTATTATTGAATCTGCTTCCACCGCCCTTTCAGGCAGCGCATTCCAGATCAGAACAACTCACTGCATTAAAAAAATATTCTCCTCATCTCCCCCCTGGTTCTTTTGCCCATTATCTTAAAAAAATGCGAGCCCAACATTACCAATCTCACAAATTTAGATAATGTTTTACCACAACTCTCAGAAACGTCTCAAAACGTTTCACACCCATCCGATTGTTTTGAAGTTTAGCCACTGGAGATCTGTAGGCAAACGTGGCAGCCAATTTGCACAGAACAAGATCTCAACAAAGTGTTTTTGGTGACATTAGTTGAGATGAGAAATGTTGGCCGGGGTCGGAACTATTGGCCGTCTCTTCTTCAAATAGTGTGATGGGATCCCCAACATCCACCTGAGGTGGGTCCGTATTTAGCTGCAGTACCTCCACTGATGGGAGGGTGTAATTACAGCACGGCTCGTTTACTTCGAGGCGATTGTGTTCCCAGGGTATTTCTGCTCTTGTCCCAGTTTGCTGGAACAGAGGATGAAGTTTCCCTTTCCCCAGTCACATATCATATTCCTGTAAATCTGAAGTGATTGTGCCTCAAAAATCTTTGCTATCTCCTTGCCATGTTGCATTATGCTGTCTGCTGTCGGAGTTTCTTACAAAGGTACATAATGTGCTCCAGTTATTATATCCAGAAGAGAGTTGTGATGAGTGAGTTGTGGCAGGTAATACAACCTCAGTGACAGTGCAAGCACTTGAGTAGATTGTCAGAACTGCTTGATTGTATGACAGTCAGGGAACACATATCAATGAGCTGTCATTCGATGCGCAACATGCGGAAAGAGACTGCATAATCTAGTATTCCGTTGCAAATAACCTCTTATATATTCCAAACAGCCCAGGCAGAGTGTTTGAAGGTGAGAAGGTGTTGGACTCACCTGGCGCCTGGATTTGAGGAAGATTTGCATCCCGGTGAACACTGTGCGTGTGTTATAGAGACCCTGGTGAACACTGTGCGTGTGCTATAGAGACCCTGGTGAACACTGTGCGTGTGCTATAGAGACCCTGGTGAACACTGTGCGTGTGCTATAGAGACCCTGGTGAACACTGTGCTTTTTTTTATTTTTTCATGGGATGTGGGTGTCGCTGGCGAGGCCGGCATTTATTGCCCATCCCTAATTGCCCTTGAGAAGCTGGTGGTGAGCCGCCTTCTTGAACCGCTGCAGTCCGTGTGGTGAAGGTTCTCCCACAGTGCTGTTAGGAAGGGAGTTCCAGGATTTTGACCCAGCGACGATGAAGGAACGGCGATATATTTCCAAGTCGGGATGGTGTGTGACTTGGAGGGGAACGTGCAGGTGGTGTTGTTCCCATGTGCCTGCTGCTCTTGTCCTTCTAGGTGGTAGAGGTTGCGGGTTAGGGAAGTGCTGTCGAAGAAGCCTTGGCGAGTTGCTGCAGTGCATCCTGTGGATGGTACACACTGCAGCCACGGTGCGCCGGTGGTGAAGGGAGTGAACGTTTAGGGTGTTGGATGAGGTGCCAATCAAGCGGGCTGCTTTATCTTGGATGGTGTCGAGCTTCTTGAGTGTTGTTGGAGCTGCACTCATCCAAGCAAGTGGAGAGTATTCCATCACACTCCTGACTTGTGCCTTGTAGATGGTGGAAAGGCTTTGGGGAGTCAGGAGGTGAGTCACTCGCCGCAGAATACCCAGCCTCTGACCTGCTCTCGTAGCCACAGTATTTATATGGCTGGTCCAGTTAAGTTTCTGGTCAATGGTGACCCCCAGGATGTTGATGGTGGGGGATTCGGCGACGGTAATGCCGTTGAATGTCAAGGGGAGGTGGTTAGACTCTCTCTTGTTGGAGATGGTCATTGCCTGGCACTTATCTAGCGCGAATGTTACTTGCCACTTATCAGCCCAAGCCTGGATGTTGTCCAGGTCTTGCTGCATGCGGGCTCGGACTGCTTCATTATCTGAGGGGTTGCGAATGGAACTGAACACTGTGCAGTCATCAGCGAACATCCCCATTTCTGACCTTATGATGGAGGGAAGGTCATTGATGAAGCAGCTGAAGATGGTTGGGCCTAGGACAATGCCTTGAGGAACTCCTTGCGTAGGCTTCAAGGAGCTCTTGAAACATTTGCCTGAGGAAGGAGGAAATCTCCGAAAGCTTGTGAATTTAAAATAAAATTGCTGGACTATAACTTGGTGTTGTAAAATTGTTTACAATTGAGGAACTCCTGCAGCAATGCCCTGGGACTGAGATGATTGGCCTCCAACAACCACTACCATCTTCCTTTGTGCTAGGTATGACTCCAGCCTCTGAAGAGTTTTCCCCCTGATTCCCATTGACTTCAATTTTACTCAGGCTCCTTGGTGCCACACTCGGTCAAATGCTGCCTTGATGTCAAGGGCAGTCACTCTCACCTCACCTCTGGAATTCAGCTCTTTTGTCCATGTTTGGACCAAGGCTGGAATGAGGTCTGGAGCCGAGTGGTCCTGGCAGAACCCAAACTGAGCATCGGTGAGCAGGTTATTGGTGAGTAAGTGCCGCTTGATAGCACTGTCGACGACACCTTCCATCACTTTGCTAATGATTGAGTAGACTGATGGGGCGGTAATTGGCCGGATTGGATTTGTCCTGCTTTTTGTGGACAGGACATACCTGGGCAATTTTCCACATTGTCGGGTAGATGCCAGTGTTGTAGCTGTACTGGAACAGTTTGGATAGAGGCGCAGCTCGTTCTGGAGCTATAGTGACCCGGTGAATACTGTGCGTGTGCTATAGTGACCCGGTGAACACTGTGCGTGTGCTATAGTGACCCGGTGAACACTGTGCATGTGTTATAGTGACCCCGGTGAACACTGTGCGTGTGCTATAGTGACCCGGTGAACACTGTGCGTGTGTTATAGTGACCCGGTGAACACTGTGCGTGTGCCATAGTGACCCGGTGAACACTGTGCGTGTGTTATAGTGACCCCGGTGAACACTGCGCGTGTGTTATAGTGACCCGGTGAACACTGTGCGTGTGTTATAGTGACCCCGGTGAACACTGCGCGTGTGTTATAGTGACCCTGGGGAACACTGTGCGTGTGTTATAGTGACCCCGGTGAACACTGCGCGTGTGTTATAGTGACCCGGTGAACACTGTGCGTGTGCTGCAGTGACCCGGTGAACACTGTGCGTGTGCTATAGTGACCCGGTGAACACTGTGCGTGTGCTATAGTGACCCGGTGAACACTGTGCGTGTGCTATAGTGACCCGGTGAACACTGTGTTGTTGCTATCGTGACCCGGTGAACACTGTGCGTGTTATAGTGACCCCGGTGAACACTGTGCGTGTGTTATAGTGACCCCGGTGAACACTGTGCGTGTGTTATAGTGACCCGGTGAACACTGTGCGCGTGCGATCGTGCCCCGGTGAACACTGTGTTGTTGCTATCGTGACCCCGGTGAACACTGTGCGTGTGCCATAGTGACCCGGTGAACACTGTGCGTGTGCTATAGTGACCCGGTGAACACTGTGAGTGTGCTATCGTGACCCAGTGAACACAGTGCGTGTGCTATCGTGACCCGGTGAACACTGTGCGTGTGCTATAGTGACCCGGTGAACACTGTGCGTGTTATAGTGACCCCGGTGAACACTGTGCGTGTGTTATAGTGACCCCGGTGAACACTGTGCGTGTGTTATAGTGACCCGGTGAACACTGTGTTGTTGCTATCGTGACCCCGGTGAACACTGTGCGTGTGCTGTAGTGACCCAGTGAACACTGTGCGTGTGCTATAGTGACCCTGGTGAACACTGTGCGTGTGCCATAGTGACCCTGTGAACACTGTGCGTGTGTTATAGTGACCCGGTGAACACTGTGCGTGTGCTATAGTGACCCGGTGAACACTGTGCGTGTGTTATAGTGACCCCGGTGAACACTGTGCGTGTGCCATAGTGACCCTGTGAACACTGTGCGTGTGTTATAGTGACCCGGTGAACACAGTGCGTGTGCTATAGTGACCCGGTGAACACTGTGCGTGTGCTATAGTGACCCGGTGAACACTGTGCGTGTGTTATAGTGACCCCGGTGAACACTGTGCGTGTGCTATAGTGACCCGGTGAACACTGTGCGTGTGTTATAGTGACCCCGGTGAACACTGTGCGTGTGCTATAGTGACCCGGTGAACACTGTGCGTGTGTTATAGTGACCCGGTGAACACTGCGTGTGTTATAGTGACCCGGTGAACACTGTGCGTGTGCTGTAGTGACCCAGTGAACACTGTGCGTGTGCTACAGTGACCCTGGTGAACACTGTGCGTGTGCCATAGTGACCCTGTGAACACTGTGCGTGTGTTATAGTGACCCGGTGAACACTGTGCGTGTGCTATAGTGACGCGGTGAACACTGTGCGTGTGCTATAGTGACCCGGTGAACACTGTGCGTGTGTTATAGTGACCCCGGTGAACACTGTGCGTGTGCTATAGTGACCCGATGAACACTGTGCGTGTGTTATAGTGACCCTGGTGAACACTGTGTGTGTGCCATAGTGACCCGGTGAACACTGTGCGTGTGCCATAGTGACCCGGTGAACACTGTGCGTGTGCCATAGTGACCCCGGTGAACACTGTGCGTGTGCTATAGTGACCCAGTGAACACTGTGCGTGTGCTACAGTGACCCAGTGAACACTGTGCGTGTGCCATAGTGACCCCGGTGAACACTGTGCGTGTGCTATAGTGACCCCGCTGAACACTGTGCGTGTGCTACAGTGACCCAGTGAACACTGTGCGTGTGCCATAGTGAGCCGGTGAACACTGTGCGTGTGCCATAGTGACCCCGGTGAACACTGTGTGTGTGCTATAGTGACCCGGTGAACACTGTGCGTGTGCTATAGTGACCCCGGTGAACACTGTGCGTGTGCTACAGTGATCCGGTGAACACTGTGCGTGTGTTATAGTGACCCCGGTGAACACTGTGCGTGTGTTATAGTGACCCCGGTGAACACTGTGCGTGTGTTATAGTGACCCCGGTGAACACTGTGCGTGTGTTATAGTGACCCCGGTGAACACTGTGCGTGTGTTATAGTGACCCCGGTGAACACTGTGCGTGTGTTATAGTGACCCCGGTGAACACTGTGCGTGTGTTATAGTGACCCCGGTGAACACTGTGCGTGTGTTATAGTGACCCCGGTGAACACTGTGCGTGTGTTATAGTGACCCCGGTGAACACTGTGCGTGTGTTATAGTGACCCCGGTGAACACTGTGCGTGTGTTATAGTGACCCCGGTGAACACTGTGCGTGTGATATAGTGACCCTGGGGAACACTGTGCGTGTGTTATAGTGACCCGGTGAACACTGTGCGTGTGATATAGTGACCCTGGGGAACACTGTGCGTGTGTTACAGTGACCCCGGTGAACACTGTGCGTGTGATATAGTGACCCTGGGGAACACTGTGCGTGTGTTATAGTGACCCGGTGAGCACTGTGCGTGTGCTATAGTGACCCGGTGAGCAATGTGCGTGTGCTATAGTGACCCGGTGAACACTGTGCGTGTGCCATAGTGACCCCGGTGAACACTGTGCGTGTGCTACAGTGACCCGGTGAACACTGTGCGTGTGCTACAGTGACCCAGTGAACACTGTGCGTGTGCCATAGTGAGCCGGTGAACACTGTGCGTGTGCCATAGTGACCCCGGTGAACACTGTGTGTGTGCTATAGTGACCCGGTGAACACTGTGCGTGTGATATAGTGACCCTGGGGAACACTGTGCGTGTGCCATAGTGACCCGGTGAACACTGTGCGTGTGCCATAGTGAGCCGGTGAACACTGTGCGTGTGCCATAGTGACCCCGGTGAACACTGTGTGTGTGCTATAGTGACCCGGTGAACACTGTGCGTGTGCCATAGTGACCCCGGTGAACACTGTGTGTGTGCTATAGTGACCCGGTGAACACTGTGCGTGTGCCATAGTGACCCCGGTGAACACTGTGCGTGTGCCATAGTGACCCGGTGAACACTGTGCGTGTGTTATAGTGACCCCGGTGAACACAGTGCGTGTGCTATAGTGACCCGGTGAACACTGTGCGTGTGCTATAGTGACCCGGTGAACACTGTGCGTGTGCTATAGTGACCCGGTGAACACTGTGCGTGTGTTATAGTGACCCCGGTGAATACTGTGCGTGTGTTATAGTGACCCCGGTGAACACTGTGCGTGTGTTATAGTGACCCCGGTGAACACTGTGCGTGTGATATAGTGACCCTGGGGAACACTGCGCGTGTGTTACAGTGACCCCGGTGAACACTGTGCGTGTGATATAGTGACCGGAACACTGTGCGTGTGTTATAGTGACCCGGTGAGCACTGTGCGTGTGCTATAGTGACCCCGGTGAACACTGTGCGTGTGCTATAGTGACCCGGTGAACACTGTGCGTGTGCCATAGTGACCCGGTGAACACTGTGCGTGTGCTATAGTGACCCCGGTGAACACTGTGCGTGTGCTATAGTGACCCGGTGAACACTGTGAGTGTGCTATAGTGACCCGGTGAACACTGTGCCTGTGTTATAGTGACCCCGGTGAACACTGTGCGTGTGATATAGTGACCCTGGGGAACACTGTGCGTGTGTTATAGTGACCCCGGTGAACACTGTGCGTGTGCTATAGTGACCCGGTGAACACTGTGCGTGTGCTATAGTGACCCGGTGAACACTGTGCCTGTGTTATAGTGACCCCGGTGAACACTGTGCGTGTGCTGTAGTGACCCGGTGAACACTGTGCGTGTGTTATAGTGACCCGGTGAACACTGTGCGTGTGTTATAGTGACCCCGGTGAACACTGTGCGTGTGCTATAGTGACCCGGTGAACACTGTGCGTGTGCTATAGTGACCCGGTGAACACTGTGCGTGTGCTGTAGTGACCCGGTGAACACTGTGCGTGTGTTATAGTGACCCGGTGAACACTGTGCGTGTGTTATAGTGACCCCGGTGAACACTGTGCGTGTGTTATAGTGACCCGGTGAACACTGTGCGTGTGTTATAGTGACCCCGGTGAACACTGTGCGTGTGCTATAGTGACCCGGTGAACACTGTGCCTGTGTTATAGTGACCCCGGTGAACACTGTGCGTGTGTTATAGTGACCCCGGTGAACACTGTGCGTGTGTTATAGTGACCCCGGTGAACACTGTGCGTGTGCTGTAGTGACCCGGTGAACACTGTGCGTGTGTTATAGTGACCCGGTGAACACTGTGCGTGTGTTATAGTGACCCCGGTGAACACTGTGCGTGTGTTATAGTGACCCCGGTGAACACTGTGCGTGTGTTATAGTGACCCCGGTGAACACTGTGCGTGTGCTATAGTGACCCGGTGAACACTGTGCGTGTTATAGTGACCCGGTGAACACTGTGCGTGTGTTATAGTGACCCCGGTGAACACTGTGCGTGTGCTATAGTGACCCGGTGAACACTGTGCCTGTGTTATAGTGACCCCGGTGAACACTGTGCGTGTGTTATAGTGACCCCGGTGAACACTGTGCGTGTGTTATAGTGACCCGGTGAACACTGTGCGTGTGCTGTAGTGACCCGGTGAACACTGTGCGTGTGTTATAGTGACCCGGTGAACACTGTGCGTGTGTTATAGTGACCCGGTGAACACTGTGCGTGTGCTGTAGTGACCCGGTGAACACTGTGCGTGTGCTGTAGTGACCCGGTGAACACTGTGCGTGTGTTATAGTGACCCTGGGGAACACTGTGCGTGTGTTATAGTGACCCCGGTGAACACTGTGCGTGTGCTATAGTGACCCGGTGAACACTGTGCGTGTGCTATAGTGACCCGGTGAACACTGTGCCTGTGTTATAGTGACCCCGGTGAACACTGTGCGTGTGCTGTAGTGACCCGGTGAACACTGTGCGTGTGTTATAGTGACCCGGTGAACACTGTGCGTGTGTTATAGTGACCCCGGTGAACACTGTGCGTGTGCTATAGTGACCCGGTGAACACTGTGCGTGTGCTATAGTGACCCGGTGAACACTGTGCGTGTGCTGTAGTGACCCGGTGAACACTGTGCGTGTGTTATAGTGACCCGGTGAACACTGTGCGTGTGTTATAGTGACCCCGGTGAACACTGTGCGTGTGTTATAGTGACCCGGTGAACACTGTGCGTGTGTTATAGTGACCCCGGTGAACACTGTGCGTGTGCTATAGTGACCCGGTGAACACTGTGCCTGTGTTATAGTGACCCCGGTGAACACTGTGCGTGTGTTATAGTGACCCCGGTGAACACTGTGCGTGTGTTATAGTGACCCCGGTGAACACTGTGCGTGTGCTGTAGTGACCCGGTGAACACTGTGCGTGTGTTATAGTGACCCGGTGAACACTGTGCGTGTGTTATAGTGACCCCGGTGAACACTGTGCGTGTGTTATAGTGACCCCGGTGAACACTGTGCGTGTGTTATAGTGACCCCGGTGAACACTGTGCGTGTGCTATAGTGACCCGGTGAACACTGTGCGTGTTATAGTGACCCGGTGAACACTGTGCGTGTGTTATAGTGACCCCGGTGAACACTGTGCGTGTGCTATAGTGACCCGGTGAACACTGTGCCTGTGTTATAGTGACCCCGGTGAACACTGTGCGTGTGTTATAGTGACCCCGGTGAACACTGTGCGTGTGTTATAGTGACCCGGTGAACACTGTGCGTGTGCTGTAGTGACCCGGTGAACACTGTGCGTGTGCTGTAGTGACCCGGTGAACACTGTGCGTGTGCTATAGTGACCCGGTGAACACTGTGCGTGTGCTATAGTGACCCGGTGAACACTGTGCGTGTGCTGTAGTGACCCGGTGAACACTGTGAGTGTGCTGTAGTGACCCTGGGGAACACTGTGCGTGTGTTATAGTGACCCGGTGAACACTGTGAGTGTGTTATAGTGACCCTGGGGAACACTGTTGTTGCTATATTTCCCCTTTTCATGGTGTGGCACGTTTCCAGCCAAAACTGCCTCAGACTTTTCTTGATCCAAAGTTCAATAAATGTTCTTGCTGGAAATATTACCTTCCCCGAGTTTGTTTCTCCCGCTCTTCTGAGCATATTAAACCCCGTCACATTCACCCTCTGTCTTTAACAAGCTCTCTGTTAAACCACTGACATGACTCCCACTTCCCTCAAACACCTTCGCCTCATTCTCTCCTTGGAGTGAACACATTATTCACTCGATACTCGAATGATCTCTGTCGGCTGGACTTGTTTATTGAATTTTTACTTGTGTTGGTGAATCATGATTCTCCTTGGATTCCTTATTATCGTTTCCACTAATGATTCCCCCCTCCCCTCTGTTTCTAGTTTAAATGCCCTGCAACTCTACCTCAGTTCCAGGTTCAATAGGTCGCAACCTCCATTGAGACATCTTATTTCCTTTTAAAATTCTCACAACTTCTTCAAAATGTTCCTGGGTAGCTCGTAATCCAGAGGCCTGGACTAACAATCCAGAGATCATGAGTTCAAATCCCACCGTGACTCTTTGAGAATTTGAATTCAGTTTTTAAAATCTGCAAATAAAAACTCAGCTGGTTCACTGATGTCCTTTTAGGGAAGGAAACCTGCCGTCCTTCAGGTTTAGGGAGGGAATTCTTGAGCTCGGGGCCAAGACAGCTGACGGCACGGCCTTCAATGGTGGGGCGATAGAAATCGGGGATGGACAAGAGGCCAGAATTGGAGGAGCGCAGAGATCTCAGGGGGTTGTAGGGCTGGAGGAGGTTAGAGAGATAGGGAGGGGGCGAGGGCCACGGAGGGATTTGAAAACAAGGATGAGAATTCTTAAATCGAGGCATTGCAGGATTCAACCAATGTGAGAATCTAATGATCAGAGCGTAATAGAATGTGACCATTTAACGATGCTCCCTTACTTCAGATTCCTGGTTGGATTGTGTAAATTAGAGACTATCCCTTAACATTCAGTACCTTATAATGTAACAATTAGCCAACAGTATAAGAACATAAGAAATAGGAGCAGGAGTAGGCCAATCGGCCCCTCGAGCCTGCTCCGCCATTCAATAAGATCATGGCTGATCTGATCCTAACCTCAAATCTAAATTCATGTCCAATTTCCTGCCCGCTCCCCGTAACCCCTAATTCCCTTTACTTCTAGGAAACTGTCTATTTCTGTTTTAAATTTATTTCATGATGTAGCTTCCACAGCTTCCTGGGGCAGCAAATTCCACAGACCTACTACCCTCTGAGTGAAGAAGTTTCTCCTCATCTCAGTTTTGAAAGAGCAGCCCCTTATTCTAAGGTTATGCCCCCTAGTTCGAGTTTCACCCATCCTTGGGAACATCCTTACCGCATCCACCCGATCAAGCCCCTTCACAATCTTATATGTTTCAATAAGATCGCCTCTCATTCTTCTGAACTCCAAAGAGTAGAGCCCCAATCTACTCAACCTCTCCTCATCCCCGGGATTAACCGAGTGAACCTTCTTTGTACTGCCTCGAGAGCAAGTATGTCTTTTCTTAAGTATGGACACCAAAACTGTATGCAGTATTCCAGGTGCAGTCTCACCAATACCTTATATAACTGCAGCAATACCTCCCTGTTTTTATATTCTATCCCCCGAGCAATAAAAGCCAACATTCCGTTGGCCTTCTTGATCACCTGCTGCACCTGCATACTAACTTTTTGATTTTCTTGCACTAGGACCCCCAGATCCCTTTGTACTGCAGTACTTTCCAATTTCTCGCCATTAAGATAATAACTTGCTCTCTGATTTTTCCTGCCAAAGTGCATAACCTCACATTTTCCAATATTGTATTGCATCTGCCAAATCTCCGCCCACTCACCCAGCCTGTCTATATCCCCTTGTAGGTTTTTTATGTCCTCCTCACTCTCTACTTTCCCTCCCATCTTTGTATCATCTGCAAACTTTGATATGTTACACTCGGTCCCCTCCTCCAAATCATTAATATAGATTGTAAAGAGTTGGGGACCCAGCACCGACCCCTGCGGAACACCACTGGCTACTGGTTGCCAGTCCAAGAATGAACCATTTATCCCAACTCTCTGCTTCCTGTTAGATAATCAATCCTCCACCCAAGCCAGAATATTACCCCCAATCCAGTGATTCTTTATCTTGAGCAATAATCTTTTATGTGGCACCTTGTCGAATGCCTTCTGTATGAGGCAGACAGATCCAGCCAGAGCACTGGAGGTGGAGTTCTGGACAGCTGCTGTGTATAATGTTCTTAAAACTCATTAAATGATTCCATTTTCATTCAATCTGGGATAGCAAACAACCCCAAACAATTTTAAAACAATAGCTTTAATCCTGGACCAAGTATGGGAACTCTTCTTACATGCCCAGATTTTCACTACATCAAAATTCTTCATAATTGTTAAAAACCTCTCTTACATCTTCCCTCAGTCTTCTCTGTTCCAGTGGGAATAGTCCCAGTATCTCAACAATCTCCTCATAAGTATCATTTCTCAATCCTGGTATCATTACATAGAATTACATAGACTGTACAGCACAGAAACAGGCCATTCGGCCCAACTGGTCCATGCCGGTGTTTATGCTCCACACGAGTCTCCTCCCTCCCTACTCCATCTCACCCTATCAGCATATCCTTCTATCCCTTTCTCCCTCATGTGTTTATCCAGCTTCCCCTTAAATGTATCTGTGCTATTTGCTTCAACTACTCCTTGTGGGAGCGAGTTCCACATTCTCACCATTCTCTGGATAAAGAAGTTTCTCCTGAATTCCCTATTGGATTTATTAGTGACTATCTTATATTTATGGCCCCTAGTTCTGGCCTCCCCACAAGTGGAAATATCTTCTGTGTTTCTACCCAATCAAACCCCTTCATAATTTTATAGACCTCTATCAGGTCACCCCTCAGTCTTCTGTTATCTAGAGAAAAGAGCCCCAGCCTGTTCAGTCTTTCCTGATAGGTATAACCTCTCAGTTCTGGTATCATCCTAGTAAATCTTTTTTGCACCTTCTCCAGTGCCTCTACATCCTTTTTATAATATGGAGACCAGAACTGTGCACAATACTCCAAGTGTGGTCTAACCAAGGTTCTATACAAGTTTAACATAACTTCTCTGCTTTTCAATTCTATCCCTCTAGAAATGAACCCCAGTGCTTAGTTTGCTTATTTTATGGCCTTTTGAACCTGCGACTTTACTTTTAGTGATTTGTGTATCTGTACCCCCAGATCCCTCTGCTCCTCTCCCCCATTTAGACTCTTATTATCCAAGCAGTATGTGGCCCCCTTATTCTTCCTACCAAATGCACCACCTCACACTTATCTATATTGAAATTCATTTGCCAATTACACGCCCATTCTGCAAGTTTATTAATGTCTTCCTGTATTTTGACACAGTCCTCCTCATTATTAACCAAACCCCCCAATTTTATTTGTGGTGTTGGTTGCAAGAGGAACATTGGTCAGAACACAGGGGAGAACTCCCCTGCTCTTCTTCAAATAGTGGCCATGGGATCTTTTACACTCACCTGAGAGGGCTGACGGGGCCTCGGTTTAATGCCTCATCCAAAAGACAGCACTCCCTCAGTACTGCACGGGGAGCGTCAGCCTAGATTTTGTGCTCAAGCCTCTGGAGTGGGACTTGAACCCACAACCTTCTGACTCAGAGACGAGAATGCTGCCCACTGAGCCACGGCCCTAGAGAGTTAGTAGCCAAGGGTTGAATGATAGAGGAGCCCAGTGCTGTTCACACCTGACATCTACACCAAGGTGCGTAATAACATCACCAGGACACCTGGCCGTTGATTCCCCATTAGTAACTGAGGCCAATCACAGAAACCCACCATGTCCCCAACTAAACTCAACAAGTTCGGCACAGACTGGGGACCGACGCTGCAATCTTCATTTCTTTTTGTTCTACTCATTCTCGGGGATGTGGGTGTCGCTGGCAAGGCTGGCATTTATTGCCCATCCCTAGTTGCCCTGAGAAGGTGCTGGGCCTTTTTCTTGAATCACTAGTAACTGGTTTTATACAACTGAGTGACTTGCTCGGCCGCTTCAGAGGGCAGTTAAGGGTCAACCACATTGGTCTGGGTCTGGAGTCACAAATAGGCCCAGACCGGGTAAGGACGGCAGGTTTCCTTCCCTAAAGGACATCAGTGAACCAGTTGGGTTTTTATGACAATCCGACAGCTTCACGGTCACTTTTGCTTCCCGGCTTTTTATTTCCAGATTTTTTTTAAAAATGGGAATTCAATTTCTAAACCCAAACACGGTGATTGATATTGTTCGTCCTCCCAGCGGAGAAACGCTCCTCTGAGGTTTTACTGATGCAGGGTAGAATGTAATGAATAAAGAAAAATTAATTCTGATCACCACTCCGGATAATCCTCGTCTTTTGGAAACTTGACTTGATAAGTGAGCAAACTCCCACAACCAATAATTGCTAAATTTAATTTCACATCAGCTTTATTTATTTGCCTTGTGAGCGATTGTAACAATCAAAATGTTGCAAGGCCCAATGCAGGCAATCAAACTCCCCATGGAACGCAGCGTACCCACCATTGGTGCAAACCAGCTCGTCAGTGTAGGATAGTGTGGGCTGTAAGTGTGGATTCGTACCCTGGAGTTTCAGTTCATAGAATCATAGAATCGTACTGTGCAGGAGGAGGCCATTCGGCCCTTCGTGCCTGTGCCAGCTCTTTGAAAGAGCTGTCCAATTAGTCCCCCTCCCCCGCTCTTTCCTCATAGTTATTTGAAAGTTATTATTGAATCTGCTTCCACCGCCCTTTCAGGCAGCGCATTCCAGATCAGAACAACTCGCTGCGTTAAAAACAATTCTCCTCATCTCCCCCTCTGGTACTTTTGCCGATTACCTTAAATCTGTGTCCTCTGGTTACCGACCCTCCTGCCACTGGAACCAGTTTCTCTTTATTTACTTTATTAAAACCCTTCATGATTTTGAACACCTCTATCAAATCTCCTCTTAACCTTCTCTGCTGTAAGGAGAACAACCCCAGCTTCTCCAATCCCTCCTCATAACTGAAGTCCCTCATCCCTGGTACCATTCTAGTAAATCTCCTCTGCACCCTCTCCAAGGCCTTGCCATCTTTGACAGTTGATTGATTTTAAGAGATCAGAGAGAATTGTCTTCTCTTTGCGAGAGGTCCAGCTCGGCGGTCGGTTGCCTTGGGAGACCGAGTGAGTTAGAAAGAGTTGTTTAGGAGCAGCTCCAGGCCATTTGTCCACCAGAGCTTCAAGTGAAATCAAGAAAAATAAAATCCATTAAAGTTACAGAAATTCACAGGGCAAAAGCCACTGAATTGTAAATTTAATTGCTGAATCTGTAGGTCAGAATTGTCAGGAGCAAATCTGGTCTCCATTGGAGGCGATGATTTATTTGGTAACCTGTAGTAAGCCCTCTGTTTAATAACACTGGCGTGCATTAAAGGGAGGCAAGGCGAACAGCATTGTTCCTCATTGCCTGATTGATGGTGGAAATACAAAAGGACACTTCTCATAACTGTAGCTTCACCAAATCATGAATTTTGAGACCCCAAAAGAAGTATTTGGGAATGGGATTACTGAACTAGGGTGAGCCCAGAAAAAAACAAAGACTTGCATTTCTACAGCGCCTTGCATAACCTCAGGACGTCCCAAAACACTTTACAGGTATTTTTGAAGTGTCGTCACTGTTGCAATGTAGGAAACGCGGCAGCCAATTTTCGCACAGCAAGATCCCACAAACAGCACTGTGATAAATGACCAGATCATTTGCTTTAGTGATGTTTGTTGAGAGATAAATATTGGTTAGGACACTGGGGTGAACTCCCCATCCCTTGTTCGAAATAGTGGCCATGGGGTCTTTTACATCCACCTGAGAGGGTGGACAGGGCCTCAGTTTAACATCTCATCTGAAAGACGGCACCTCTGACAGTGCAGCACTCCCTCAGCACTGCACTGGGAGTGTGCTCACATTCCTGGAGTGGGACTTGAGCCCATGACCTTCTGACTCAGAGGTGAGAGTGCTACCCACTGAACCACGGCTGACACATTATTATTCCTCATCAACTCCAGCAGGGTCCTGAGGGTTTTACTAACTTACTGGGATAAGAGAGTCTGAACATTCTGCATTCTTCTGGGCTTTCCATTGCACCAATACAGACATTCAAGGGTTAACTGACCACTTATTATGAAGTTTAAGTCTTTCTAATTTTTGCAAACAAGTTGATAATAAGAAGCGGGGGGAAATGAAATCTTTTTCAATCAGTTTAGCCCAAGAATGTGCTTTTGAAGTCACCCAGCTGAGTTACATTTTTATATACAATTCATGGATCGTCTAAAAAATAATCTGCAAAATCTTTAATTAGATTTGTAAAGATGGCAAATATATTCATCCTCGCTGTCATCAGTTCTGCATTGACAGCAAATGAGGTTAGTGGAAAATAACTGACTGCAGTGAAGAGGTTTATCTCCACAAACCAGGCATTTTGTCATTTTGAGTCATTTATTTTTATTAAATTCACTGAGTAAAAAAGAACTTTTTTTAATACAGCACCTTATCAAATCTTTCAGAAACATCCTAAAGCACTTCACATCCAATGAATCGCCTTTGAAGTGCAGACATTGTTGCTATGTAAGCAAACGTGGCAGCCATTTTGTGCACAGTAAGATCCCACAGTGGCAGTTTGAGTGCATCTGTTTTTGGTGGTTTTGATTGAGGAACGAATGCTTGGCCAGGACATCAAGAAAACTCCCACTCTTCTTTGAATGGTGCAAATTTTTAACATCCACCTGAGGGGGCAGAGAGAGCCTCAGTTTAACATCTCATCTGAAAGACGGCACCTCCGACAGTGCAGCACTCCCTCAGTACTGCACTGGGAGTGCCAGCCTGGATTATGTGCTCAAGTCTCTGGAGCAGGTCTTGAATCCACGACCTCTGCATGTGATCAATAAATAAAACTGGCTGTGTGGTTTGCTGCATTAAATAAGTGACTACACTTCAAGAAGTACCTCATTGGCTGTGATGCGTTTCGGGATATCCTGAGGTTGGGACAGGCACTATATCAATGCAAGTTCTTTCTTTCTTTCAGTCCTACTGCCAATCTCTAAATATGGATTTTAAAATTCCTAGGAATGTGCGGGAGTGCAGTCTAAAAGGAACCACCCAAGAAGTAATAAATAACAACAACAACTTGCATTTATATAGCACCTTTTAACGTAGTAAAACGTCCCAAGGTGCTTCAGAGGTGCGATTATCAAATGCAATTTGACACCAAGCCACAAAAGGAGATATTAGGACAGGTCAAAGAGGGAGGTTTTAAGGAGCGATTTAAAGGAAGAGAGAAAAGCGGAGAGGTTTAGGGAGGGAATTCCAGAGCTTGGGGCCCAGGCAGCTGAAGGCACGGCCGCCAACGGTGGAGCGATGAAAATCGGGGATGCGCAAGAGGCCAGAATTGGAGGAGCGCAGAGATCTCGGAGGGTCGTAGGGCTGGAGGAGGTTACAGAGATAGGGAGGGGGCGAGGCCGTGGAGGGATTTAAACACAAGGATGAGAATTTTAAAATAGACACCAAATGCCTGTTGTAAGGGCCATTGCCTGGTGAGCAGGTGGAGAGGAGATGTCCCCTTTGTGCATGAGGATAGATTGGAGATATTGATGGTTAAACACTTCAACTGGGTAAAGTGGAGTTCTGTTACTCACTTTATGTTTTGAAGGACTTGGTTTGGTCAGAACTTCACCACGTGGCTTAAAACAATCTAGATTTCACCACAAACGTACTCACGGATATCGACTGCTCTTGGAAACCTTCCCAGTCAGACCTGGGTTGCCAACCTTCTAGGATTTTCTTGGAGTCTCCAGGAATTAAAAGCTACTGTGAGCTACAGGCGAAAAATCACTGGCATTGAAAAAAAATGTTTTTTTTTTCATTTTCTGTGAACACGTTTGTTTATTAATTACAGAAATATTGGAGATGGAGAAAAAAAGGCCATAGAATCACAGAAAGGTTACAGCAGGGAAGGAGGCCATTCGGCCCATCGAGTCCGTGCCGGCTCTACGTAAGAGCAATCCAGCTAGTCCCACTCCCCCGCCCTTTCCCCGTAGCCCTGCAAATTTTTTCCTTTCAAGTATTTATCCAGTTCCCTTTTGAAGGCCATGATTGAATCTGCCTCCACCACCCCCTCGGGCAGTGCATTCCAGATCCTAACCACTCGCTGTGTAAAAAAGTTTTTCCTCATGTCACCTTTGGTTCTTTTGCCAATCACCTTAAATCTATGACCTCTGGTTCTTTACCCCTCCACCAATGGGAACTGTTTCTCTCTATCTATTCTTTCTAGACCCTTCATGATTTTGAATACCTCTATCAAATCTCCTCTCAACCATCTCTGTTCCAAGGAGAACAACCCCAGCTTCTCCAGTCTATCCACGTAACTAAAGTCCCTCATCCCTGGAATCATTCTAGTAAATCTCTTCTGCATCGTCTCTAAGGCCTTCACATCCTTCCTAAAGTGCGGTGCCCAGAACTGGACACAATATTCCAGTTGTGGGTGAACCAATGATTTATAAAGGTTCATCATGACTTCCTTGCTTTTGTAGTCTATGCCTCTATTTATAAAGCCCAGGATCCCATATGCTTTTTTAACCACTTTCTCAACTTGCCCTGCCACCTTCAATGATTTCTGCGCCTATACCCCCAGATCTCTCTGTTCCTGCACCCCCTTTTAGAATTATATACTCTTCAGTTTATATTGCCTCTCCTTGTTCTTCCTACCGAAATGAATCACTTCATATTTCTCTGCATTAAATTTCATCTGCCATGTCTCCGCCCATGCCACCAGCCTGCCTATATCATAGAATCATAGAATCATAGAAGTTTACAACATGAAAACAGGCCCTTCGGCCCAACATGTCCATGTAGCCCAGTTTATACCACGAAGCTAGTCCCAATTGCCTGCACTTGGCCCATATCCCTCTATACCCATCTTACCCATGTAACTGTCCAAATGCTTTTTAAAAGACAAAATTGTACCCGCCTCTACTACTGCCTCTGGCAGCTCGTTCCAGACACTCACCACCCTTTGAGTGAAAAAATTGCCCCTCTGGACCCTTTTGTATCTCTCCCCTCTCACCTTAAATCTATGCCCCCTCGTTATAGACTCCCCTACCTTTGGGAAAAGATTTTGACTATCTACCTTATCTATGCCCCTCATTATTTTATAGACTTCTATAAGATCAGCCCTAAACCTCCTACTCTCCAGGGAAAAAAGTCTCAGTCTATCCAACCTCTCCCTGTAAGTCAAACCATCAAGTCCCGGTAGCATCCTAGTAAATCTTTTCTGCACTCTTTCTAGTTTAATAATATCCTTTCTATAATAGGGTGACCAGAACTGTACACAGTATTCCAAGTGTGGCCTTACTAATGTCTTGTACAACTTCAACAAGACATCCCAACTCCTGTATTCAATGTTCTGACCAATGAAACCAAGCATGCCGAATGCCTTCTTCACCACCCTATCCACCTGTGACTCCACTTTCAAGGAGCTATGAACCTGTACTCCTAGATCTCTTTGTTCTATAACTCTCCCCAACGCCCTACCATTAATGGAGTAGGTCCTGGCCCGATTCAATCTACCAAAATGCATCACCTCACATTTATCTAAATTAAACTCCATCTGCCATTCATCGGCCAACTGGCCCAATTTATCAAGATCCCGTTGCAATCCTAGATAACCTTCTTCACTGTCCACAATGCCACCAATCTTGGTGTCATCTGCAAACTTACTAACCGTGCCTCCTAAATTCTCATCCAAATCATTAATATAAATAACAAATAACAGCGGACCCAGCACCGATCCCTGAGGCACACCGCTGGACACAGGCATCCAGTTTGAAAAACAACCCTCTACAACCACCCTCTGAAGTCCTCTTGAAGTCTATCACTATCCTCCTCACTGTTTACTGCACTTCCAAGTTTTGTGTCATCTGCAAATTTTGAAATTGTGCCCTGTACAACCAAGTCCAAGTCATTAATATATATCAAGAAAAGCAGTGGTCC
Organism: Heptranchias perlo; assembly: GCF_035084215.1. Lineage (NCBI taxonomy): Eukaryota > Metazoa > Chordata > Chondrichthyes > Hexanchiformes > Hexanchidae > Heptranchias > Heptranchias perlo. The sequence continues at coordinate 45,759,331 of NC_090349.1, forward strand.
CAGCACTGATCCCTGGTTCCACTGGTTTCTCGAAAAGATCACTTTTGGACAGATAGTTAAGGGAAACAAATGATGTCATCTTTTTGTGCCAAGATTGTTGAATTCATTTTATTCACGGCCTGGTTATTATTTTTTGTGTCTTTTCTCAGGAGAATGAGCTGAAGGAAGTTCTTCAAGAAAAGTGTCACTTGAGTCTCCAATCAACTGGCCTTTCCCAGAAGGCCCTGCAATACGATCAGGTAATCCACGGGCTCACGAAAGGCACGAGGCACCCAGTGAATGTGGTGATAGGACAGAAACACAAATATTAGCACATGAATCAATCTCCCACCGCATCGCACAGAGCAAAGTCTAACCGAGTCTCATCCATCTTACAGATGAGACGTCAAACCGAGGCCCCGTCTGCCCTCTCAGTTGGAGGTGAAAGATCCCACAGCATATATAATCAGTACATATTAATCTTATTCTATTTAATCAGTCATTTATTACATATCAAGATATTTTGTTACCTCATTTTGTATATTTAAGTGAATAGTATTTTTTTATTTCAAAGAAGAGCAGGGGAGTTCTCCCCGGTGTCCTGGACAATATTTATCCCTCAACCAACATCACTAAAAGAGATTATCTGGTCATTTATCTCATTGCTGTTTGTGGGATCTTGCTGTGCTCAAATTGGCTGCCCCATTTCCCTACATTTCAACAGTGACTACACTTCAAAAAAGTACTTCATTGGCTGTAAAGCTATGGGACGTCCCAGGGCATGAACAGCACTGTATATTTCTTTCTTTCAGACCACACGTTTGGCCCCCATTTTAAAATGATACGGTTTGTCCTTATTTTTGTAATTCCATTATAAATTGCGATGTCCGGATTTATAATGGGATCGTCCTATGTAAACTTGTCACGCTGCAAACTGTAATTACCTTCTCCCATCAGTGGAGGCGCTGCAGTGTGACAAGTTTACAGAGGAATTTTCCATTTGAAATATGGACACGAGAGTTTATGATTAAAAAGGTTGACGGGGAGTGTGTGCAGATGTAAGATTTTGGATATCCTGTATCGATGGATTAGGAATGTCACTGGACAATGAAGAGGATGCCAGGATGGTTTGGTTGCTGGAATGAACATGTTTCAGAACCTCCCTGATCATTACAGTGATTAAGGAAAGATGCTCGAAATAAGGGCTTAGAAGCAGGGGACAATCTAACACTCCCTCACCTGGGCCGTGGATCTTGCTGTGCTAACAGTGAGATGAATTACACTGTTGTATAAAATAATCACAAAAAGATTTCTCAAACACATCCCATATGGAAATCAGATTATCCCTTACAGTAGTTTTCACTTAATTAAAAGATGCACCATTTATGTCTTTTAAAAAACGATTCTACCAATTAAGCAATATGTAATTGTATTTAATAATGCACAGATTTACAGAATTCTTTCTATTAATACATGCTGGATGAAACAAAAGGTTCACATCTCTCAAAACCTGATGGCCTTTCAGTGGTGGAAGGGTTAATGGTGTGCGATTGGCTGTATTTTTTTATATCAGATGCCTGTTGAAGATTTAGTTTCTAGCTGTTGTTTTGAAAGGAGAATCACTGAGCAATTAGCATATTCCCCACAGAGAGCAGCTGAAGAACTTACCAATTTAGACCTCGTGCTCCTTGGGTTTCTGGGCTGTTTGGTTCCAATCCAGATCAGAAATATCCTAAAATATTAAACCGCCCCACTCTTTCTTATTTATTTTGGCTCATTTTGTGTTATATTCAAACTTCACAAAGATAAAGTTCAAATGAGGGAGGCCATTCAGTCCATCTAACCCATTCTTCCCATCACAGAGCCTAACCGCCTCTTGAATGACTCCAGATTCTCGGACTCCACTCCCCTACCCAGCGCTCACTCCAGGTTTTGGTCAGTATGTGTTTGATGGTGGGCTCCCTGCCTTCAGCACTGAACTTGTGGTAAAATGTCCCAAGGTGCTTCACAGGAGCGATTATCAAACAACACTTGACACCGAGCCACATAAGGAGATATTAGGACAGGTGACCAAAAGCTCGGTCAAAGAGGTAGGTTTTAAGGAATGTCTTAAAGGAGGAGAGAGAGGGGGAGAGGTTTAGGGAGGGAATTCCAGAGCTTAAGGCCCAGGCAGCTGAAGGCACGGCCGCCAATGGTGGAGCGATTAAAATCGGGGATGCGCAAGAGGCCAGAATTGGAGGAGCGCAGAGATCTCGGAGAATTGTAGGACTGGAGAAAGTTACAGAGACAGGGAGGGGGCGAGGCCATGGAGGGATTTGAAAACAGGGATGGGAGTTTTAAAATCGAGGCATTCCCGGACCGAGTAGGTCAACGAGCACAGGGGTGATGGGTGAACGGGACTTGGTGCGAGTTAGGAAACGGGCAGCAGAAATTTGGATGAGCTGAAGTTTATGGAGGGTGGAAGATGGGAGGCCGGCCAGGAGAGCACTGGAATAGAGCATTGTCCCCTTATCCCACAGTCGTGGGTTAATGTGAAACAGTGCTCAGGATGAACCTTGTCTGGTTTGCACCGGGCGGGCTAGGGCGGGGGAGGTGAAATCAACCCCAGTGTTTCAAAATGATGCTCAGTGATACTCGGTGATGCTCAGTGATACTCAGTGATACTCGGTGTAAACTCAGTGATACTCGGTGATACTCGGTGATGCTCAGTGTAAACTCAGTGATACTCAGTGATACTCGGTGATACTCGGTGATGCTCAGTGTAAACTCAGTGATACTCGGTGATACTCGGTGATGCTCAGTGTAAACTCGGTGATACTCGGTGATACTCAGTGATACTCGGTGATACTCGGTGATGCTCAGTGTAAACTCAGTGATACTCGGTGTAAACTCAGTGATACTCAGTGATACTCGGTGTATACTCAGTGATACTCGGTGATACTCGGTGATGCTCTGTGTAAACTCAGTGATACTCGGTGTAAACTCAGTGATACTCAGTGATACTCGGTGATACTTGGTGTAAACTCGGTGATACTCAGCGATACTCGGTGTAAACTCAGTGATACTCGGTGATACTCGGTGTAAACTCAGTGATACTCGGTGATACTCAGTGTAAACTCAGTGATACTCGGTGATACTTGGTGTAAACTCAGTGATACTCAGTGATGCTCAATGTAAACTCAGTGATACTCAGTGATGCTCAGTGTAAACTCAGTGATACTCGGTGATACTCGGTGTAAACTCAGTGATACTCGGTGATACTCGGTGTAAATTCAGTGATACTCGGTGATACTCGGTGTAAACTCAGTGATACTCGGTGATACTCGGTGATACTTGGTGTAAACTCAGTGGTACTCGGTGATACTCGGTGTAAACTCAGTGGTACTCGGTGATACTCGGTGATACTTGGTGTAAACTCAGTGATACTCAGTGATGCTCAATGTAAACTCAGTGGTACTCAGTGATGCTCGGTGATACTCAGTGATACTCAGTGATACTCGGTGATACTCGGTGAAATAAGAGCTACTGTGAGGGAGGTTGAAACCTGCAGTTTCACCCCAGGGTCCAGTCAAGTTTCTTGAAGCACCTCATGCTTCATGTTCGAAGGCTTAAACCTTCCTGTCCATTGTGGCCTTGTAACTCCACCCCCCACAGTTGCTGTTACTCTCCTTTTCCTGAAGCTGGGTGACTTTTGTGGATTGATGTCTCATCCAATTCTTTGTTACCTCCAGACTCGACTATTCCAATGCTCTCCTGACCGGCCTCCCATCTTCCACCCTCCGTGAACTTGAGCTCATCCAAAACTCTGCTGCCCGTATCCTAACTCGCACCAAGTCCCGTTCTCCCATCACCCCCTGTGCTCGCTGATATACTTTGGCTCCCGGTCCAGCAATGCTTCAAATTTAAAATTCTCATCCTCGTTTGCAAATTCCTTCATGGCCTCTCCTCTCCCTATCTCTGTAACCTCCTCCAGACCCTACAACCCTCCGAGATCTCTGCGCTCCTCCAATTCTGGCCTCTTGCGCATCCCCGATTTTAATCGCTCCACCATTGGCGGCCGTGCCTTCAGCTGCCTGGGCCCTAAGCTCTGGAATTCCCTCCCTAAACCTCTCCGCCTCTCTCTCCTCCTTTAAGACGCTCCTTAAAACCTGCCTCCACCTGTCCTAATATCTCCTTATGTGACTCAGCGTCAAATTTTGTTTGATAATCGCTCCTGTGAAGCACCTTGGGACGTTTTACTACGTTAAAGGCGCTATATAAATGCAAGTTACAGTTGTTGATGTAATTATTTTTTTCTCTTCAGGTGAAACCAGAGTATGATCATCTCAAAAAAACCCTTACTGTTGTGACACAAGAACGAGATTTGGCCGTAAAGGAGACACATCGGCTCCGAGACAAGCTGGAGAACTTAGAGCAAGTTCTGAAGGTGAGGAGCAGGGGACCAGAGGGCTGGGCTCTGCCCATTGGCTGGGTGTTTCCTGACTATTATGGGATGGGGAGAGGTCACAGTTCAGCCCTTTTCCAGGAGTGAAACATTCGCTTTAGGAAGAGGAGTCGGGGTGGGGGCAAAAAAACGGCGATAGCGGATTGGCTGTACGGTATAAACCCCGCCCAGTTTCCTGCTCCATTGCCGTCAGTCGGGCGAAGGTATAACGGCCGTCTGATCCGGGACTGTCACTGAACTGGAATTTACCCCCTCACATCCTCCCAACGTTTAAACCTGAAAAATCATTAATTCGTCAAAATCTTTCTAATGGCGCCATCACAGCAGGAAGTTTCCAGAATGTACGTTTGGTGGAGTGGCAGTCTGACCAGACAATATCAGATGTACAAACACAGGAGAGGATGAGCAGCATTCGTCTCACTGATTGGTGGGGACGGTTATCCATGTCCCTCCATTACAACAGTGACGACACTTCTAAAGTATTTGATTGGCTGTGAAGCGCTTTGGGGTATCCTGAGGTTGTGAAAGGCGCTATAGAAATGCAAGTTCTTTTCTTTTTTTCTTATTGTGAAGACGTTTCTTGCCAATGACAACCTTTTGGGACAGTGGGCGATAGCGAATCGACAGCCAGGTTTGCTTTCTGCCTGATTTACTTTTCCATTGACTTCAAGATGAAGTTTCTAGCCCTTTGTGTTGAGATCATCACAAGGTGCCTGAAGATAAGGAAGGCCATTTGGCCCATCTTAATTGATCCACAACAGCCCTCCATTCCCCCCCCCCCCATTGCTTCATTTGGTTGTTCCTAAATGATTCCAGGGATTCTGCCTCCATCGTTCTTCCCAGAGTCCATTCCATGTGTCCATCACTCTCTGTGTGAAGAAGAATCTCCTGATTCAAACTCCGTTCCCTCGCCACCGACTCCATCCCTCTCCCTGGCCACTGTCTGAGGCTGAACCAGATCTTTCGCAGACCGTAAAAGAGGAGGTGGTTGAGATACTGGATGGGCTAAAAATTGATAAAGAGGATATACTTGAAAGGCGAGCTGCACTTAAAGCAGATAAGTCACCCGGTCCGGATGGGATGCATCCTCGGTTGATGAGGGAAGTAAGGGTAGAAATTGCGGAGGGACTGGCCATAATCTTCCAAACATCCTTAGATACCGGGATGGTGCCAGAGGACTGGAGAATTGCAAATGTTACACCCTTGTTCAAAAAAAGGGTGTAAGGATAAACCCAGCAACTACAGGCCAGTCATTTAACCTCGGTGGTGGGGAAACTTTTAGAAACAATAATCCGGGAAAAGTTAATAGTCATTTGGACAGTGTGGATTGATTAGGGAAAGCCAGCACAGATTTGTTAAAGGCAAATCATGTTCAACTAACTTGAAAGAGTTTTTTGATGAGGTAACAGAGAGGGTCGATGAGGGCAATGCGGTTGATGTTGTGTATATGGACTTTCAAAAGGCGTTTGATAAAGTGCCACATAATAGGCTTGTCAGCAAAGTTGAAGCCCATGGAATAAAAGGGGCAGTAGCAGCATGGATAGGAAATTGGCTAAGTAACAGGAAACAGAGAGTAGTGGTGAACAGTTGTTTTTTGGACTGGAGGGAGGTGTACAGTGGTGTTCCCCAGGGGTCAGTGCTGGGACCACAGCTTTTTCTTGATATATATTAATGACTTGAACTTGGGTGTACAGGGCACAATTTCAAAATTTGCAGATGACACAAAACTTGGAAGTGTAATAAACTGCGAGGAGGATAGTGATAGACTTCAAGAGGATATAGACAGGCTGGTGGAATGGACGGATATGTGTCAGATGAAATTTAACGCAGAAAAGTGCGAAGTAATACAATTTGGTAAGAAGAACGAGGAGAGACAATATAAACTAAATGGTACAATTCTAAAGCACTTGCAGGAACAGAGAGACCTGGGGGTATTTGTGCCAATCTTTGAAGATGGCAGGACAGGTTGAGAAACCGGTTAAAAAAGCATACGGGATCCTGGGCTTTATAAATAAACACATAGAGTACAAAAGCAAGGAAGTTATGATGAACCTTTATAAAACACTGGTTCACCACAACTGGAGTATTGTGTCCAATTCTGGGCACCGCACTTTAGGAAGGATGTGAAGGCCTTGGAGAGGGTGCAGAAAAGATTTACTGGAATGGTTTCAGGGATGAGGGACTTCAGTTTCGTGGAGAGACTGGAGAAGCTGGGGTTGTTCTCCTTAGAGCAGAGAAGGTTGAGAGGAGATTTGATAGAGGTGTTCAAAATCATGAAGGGTTTAGACAGAGTAGATAGAGAGAAACTGTTCCCATTGGCGGAAGGGTCAAGAACCAGAGGACACAGGTTTAAGGTGATTGGCAAAAGAAGCAAAGGTGACATGAGGAAAAACTTTTTTACACAGCGAGTGGTTAGGATCTGGAATGCACTGCCCGAGGGGGTGGTGGAGGCAGATTCAATCATGGCCTTCAAAAGGGAACTGGATAAATACTTGAAATGAAAAAAATGTGCAGGCCTATGGGGATAGGACGGAGGAGTGGGACTAGCTGGATTGCTGTTGCATAGAGCCAGCACGGACTCGATGGGCCGAATGGCCTCCTTTCGTGATGTAACCATTTTTTGATTCTGTGATTCTATGATTGGCGTCCTATTTGACCCTGAGATGAGCTTCCGACCACATATCTGCTCTATCACGAAGACCGCCTACTTCCACCTCCATAACATCGCCCGTCTCCGCCCCTGCCTCAGCTCATCTGCTGCTGAAACCTTCATCCGTGCCTTTGTTACCTCCAGACTCAACTATTCCAATGCTCTCCTGGCTGACCTCCCATCTTCCACCCTCCATAAATTTAAGCTCATCCAAAACTCTGCTGCCCGTCTCCTAACTCGCACCAACTCCCGTTCTCCCATCACCCCCTGTGCTCGCTGACCTACATTGGCTCCCGGTCTGGGAACACCTCGATTTTAAAATTCTCATCCTTGTTTTCAAATCCCTCCATGGCCTCGCCCCCTCCCTATCTCTGTAACCTCCTCCAGCCCTAAAACCCTCCGAGATCTCTGCGCTCCTCCAATTCTGGCCTCTTGCGCATCCCTGGTTTTAATCGCTCCTCCATTGGCGGCCGTGCCTTCAGCTGCCTGGGCCCTGAGCTCTGGAATTCTCTCCCTAAACCTCTCCACCTCTCTCTCCCCCTTTAAGACCCTCCTTAAAAACTCTTTGACCAAGCTTTTGGTCACCTGCCCTAATATCTCCTTATGTGACTCGGTGTCAAATTTTGATTGATGATCGCTCGTGTGAAACACCTCGGGACATTTTACTACGTTAAAGGCTCTATATAAATGCAAGTTGTTGTTGTTGTTGATATCAGTCCTGGGATTCCCTTTTACTGGTTTGAACCCGTGTCCCCTTGTCCTACTCCCACTGTTTAATTTAAAGTAATGCTCTGGATTTATCTTTTCCTTACCTTTCACTATCTTCCACACCTTTGTAAGATCTTCTCTCAGCTGCCTCCTTTCCTCTGAATTGTATTAATGTTGGGCCAGAGATCACCGTTACTGACTTTAGTGGGCACGCTGTTTATTTAAAGGGGCGGCTGCCGATGTCGTTCGTGTTGTATTCCAGCCAGGAGCCAACACCTTCAGGACGGGCGGGGAGAGGGAAGAAATCAATTTTTGATCGATGGGTCAGGGTCTTCTGCACACAGTTAATCAAACCAAGCCTTCCACTGAGTTAATCCCACAACTAGAATATTCAACGAGTAACTCTGGGCCATTGTTTATCCCTCTTACATGAGCACCTTCATAATTCAATCACGACTTTGACATTTGTAATCCTGTCGTCTTCCACACCAGTGAGGTGAATGTGGTTTCCATGGTTACCCATTGAACACTTTCAGTCACATAAAACCTGTCACGTGAGAATCATGCTCCCATCGTTCACTGGTCTTTCTGTCATTTTTCCTGTTTGTTTTGTTCAAGTGTCTACACCAGATTTCACGTTCAAAGTTAACATTTAGAAGCTGGCTAAAGTGAAAATAGTCTGTGGACTTTCAGAGCTGTTTAAAAATGTTACTTGTTAGTTCACTAGTCTGGTTGTTCTATTGTAATATTACAAAACATCAAATATATTAACAGAGCCAAATGTAAACAGCTGCTATAAAATATTGTACAGGATAAAGTGAACAGCAAACTGGACAGGTGTCTGATCTCAGGGACATCGCAAAGGAAAAAAACACAACAGACACCGTAAACACACCCAACACCGTAAACACACCCAACACCGTAAACACACCCAACACCGTAAACACACCCAACACCATAAACACCGCCAACACCAGAAACACCCCCAACACCGTAAACACACCCAACACCATAAACACACCCGACACCGGAAACACACCCAACACCGTCAACACCGCCAACACCAGAAACACCCCCAACACCGTAAACACACCCAACACCGCCAACACACCCAACACCGCCAACACACCCAACACCGCCAACACACCCAACACCGCCAACACACCCAACACACCCAACACCGCCAACACACCCAACACACCCAACACCGCCAACACACCCAACACACCCAACACACCCAACACCGCCAACACACCCAACACACCCAACACACCCAACACCGCCAACACACCCAACACACCCAACACCGCCAACACACCCAACACACCCAACACCGCCAACACACCCAACACACCCAACACACCCAACACCGCCAACACACCCAACACACCCAACACACCCAACACCGCCAACACACCCAACACCGCCAACACACCCAACGCCGCCAACACACCCAACGCCGCCAACACCGCCAATACCCCCAACACACCCAACACACCCAACGCCGCCAACACCGCCAACACACCCAACGCCGCAACACACCCAACACCGCCAACACCGCCAACACACCCAACACCGCCAACACCCCCAACGCCGCCAACACCCCCAACGCCGCCAACGTCGCCAACACACCCAACACCGCCAACACACCCAACACCGCCAACACACCCAACACCGCCAACACCCCCAACGCCACCAACACCCCCAACGCCGCCAACACCCCCAACGCCGCCAACGTCGCCAACACCCCCAACGCCGCCAACACCGTAAACCGCTCCCAACACCGTAAACTGCTCCCAACACCGGCAACACCGCCAACGCACCCAACACCGCCAACACCGTAAACTGCTCCCAACACCGTAAACTGCTCCCAACACCGGCAACACCGCCAACGCACCCAACACCGCCAACACCGTAAACCGCTCCCAACACCGTAAACTGCTCCCAACACCGGCAACACCGCCAACGCACCCAACACCGCCAACACCGCAAACCGCTCCCAACACCGTAAACCACTCCCAACACCGCCAACGTACCCAACACACCCAACACCGTAAACCGCTCCCAACACTGCCAACACACCCAACACCACCAACACACCCAACACCGTAAACACACCCAACACCGCCAACACACCCAACACCGCCAACACACCCAACACCATAAACACCGCCAACGCACCCAACACCGCCAACGCACCCAATACCGCCAACACCGTAAACCGCTCCCAACACCATAAACCGCTCCCAACACCGGCAACACCGCCAACGCACCCAACACCGCCAACGCACCCAACACACCCAACACCGTAAACCGCTCCCAACACCGCCAACGCACCCAACACCGCCAACGCACCCAACACCGCCAACGCACCCAACACCGCCAACACCGTAAACCGCTCCCAACACCGTAAATCGCTCCCAACACTGTAAACACCCCCAACACACCCAACACCCCCAACACCGCCAACGCACCCAACACCACCAAAGCACCCAACACCGCCAACATCGTAAACCGCTCCCAACACCGCCAACATCGTAAACCGCTCCCAACACCGCCAACACCGTAAAACCGTAAACACCTGTGAGGGAATCTACGACAAACCTGAATTCATAACCAAATTAAAGCACTTGTTCTTGGTAAACATAAGAAATGTGAGTGAAATTATTTGAGTCTTGAGAAGATTTCAGTGAGAGCGATCACAGCCCGGGTTTTACAAATGGTCATCCATTCAAATCCTGAGCATTGACAGGGTCACAAAACGTCTGTCAGTAATTCAGAGACTCTCTGGGCCAGGAGTTATTGCACCGACTCACCAGCCTGATCTCCAGATGGTAACACATCTCATCACTGCATGGATCTGTGAGCAAATTAAAGAACATGTTTTCCCCCGATTGTAATGAAAATGCTGATCTCTCATTTCGTGGGTCAGATAAAGTACAGCCTCCTCCTGATTGGCCTATGGAGTGTGAGACTGCATTACAGCTTGGCACTGGGGGGGGCGTCTCTGCCATTTACTGCCTGTGGCTCCCTCTACCTCAACCAAACTGAGTCCCTACAGGTGGCACTGAGGCAAACCCTCCTTTATCTTCCATGGTACGGTGGGGGGGGGGGGCCGCAAAGGAGGCGGGACCGGATCGACTGCCCGTTCTACGCCCTGCTCGATTGACCTCAATGGAAAGGAGAATTGGGCGGGGTGCGTGACGGGGTGCGTAACGGGGCGGGGTGCGTGACGGGGTGCGTAACGGGGCGGGTGCGTGACGGGGTGCGTGACGGGGCGGGGTGCGTGACGGGGCGGGGTGCGTGACGGGGTGTGTGACGGGGCGGGGTGCGTGATGGGGCGGGGTGCGTGACGGGGTGCGTGACGGGGCGGGGTGCATGACGGGGTGCGTGACGGGGCGGGGTGCATGATGGGGTGCGTGGCGGGGCGGGGTGCGTGACGGGGTGCGTGACGGGGCGGGGTGCGTGACGGGGCGGGGTGCGTGACGGGGCGGGTGCGTGACGGGGTGCGTGACGGGGCGGGGTGCGTGACGGGGCGGGGTGCGTGACGGGGCGGGTGCGTGACGGGGTGTGTGACGGGGCGGGGTGCGTGATGGGGCGGGGTGCGTGACGGGGTGCGTGACGGGGCGGGGTGCGTGACGGGGCGGGGTGCGTGACGGGGCGGGTGCGTGACGGGGTGCGTGACGGGGCGGGGTGCGTGACGGGGCAGGGTGCGTGACGGGGCGGGTGCGTGACGGGGTGTGTGACGGGGCGGGGTGCGTGATGGGGCGGGGTGCGTGACGGGGTGCGTGACGGGGCGGGGTGCATGACGGGGTGCGTGACGAGGCGGGGTGCGTGACGGGGTGCGTGGCGGGGCGCCCGTTTAACTCCCCACCCACTGAAGTTGAATTTCACCCCTATTACGATGGAAGCTGCACCGAGACCAATGTGGAAGTTGTGACCATTCAATAACTTTCATTAATTCTTGACTGGGCATCATGTTAAGTAATCCCTAACGCGCAGATTACTGGTAATGCAGCTTATATAAGGACGTAGGGAGCAACGGGACCAGGAGAGACTCCAACCACCACCAGCTAGTCCCAGAAACTATCGCCTCTCAGTCACCCACTCCCTCTGATGTCCATCTGATTCTCCCTTAAAGAGTCCACTCCATACACTCACCCTGCCCCTGTGTGAAGTGGTTAAATCTAAACTGTCTGGGCCTGTTCTCTCCTCTAAGCTCGAGCCTCCGTCCTCCGGTTCTAGAGTTTGTGCCGATCTCCAACATACCCTCAGAGTCCAGTTTATCTAAACCCTTGAGGACCTTGAATCCGTGGCTAATCTCGTCCATCTCCTCTCCACAATAACGAATCCCCGAGCTCAGGGAACCCGGCCAAAACTCACCCACAGCAGGAAAACTCTGAATTGGTCTTCTTGCATCATCAGGACACAACCGACCTGCTGGGGGGATTGGGGGGGGGGAGTGGAGCAGAGGAGGGGGGCCAGCGGAGGAGGGGGGCCAGCGGAGGAGGGGGGCGAGCTCCTGTGCCTTCTGGCTCTACATCAACAACAACTTGCATTTATATAGCGCCTGTCACAACCTCAGGATGCCCCAAAGTGCTTTACAGCCAATGAAGTACTTTTGAAGTGTAGTCACTGGTGTAATCTAGGAAATGTGACAGCCAATTTGTGCACAGCAAGATCCCACAAACAGCAATGCGATAATGACCAGAGATTTTAGTGATGTTGGTTGAGGGATTGGCCAGGAGACCAGGGAGAACTCCCCCTGCTCTTCTTCCAATAGTGGCCGTGGGATCTTTTACATCCACCTGAGAGGGCAGACAGGGTCTCGGTTTAAAGTCTCATTCCGAAAGACGACACCTCCGACAGTGCAGCACCCCCTCAGTAGATTGGGCCCCGCCTGTGCTGCAGAACTGCTCCCAGAAGGTGTTAATGGAAAGACAGATTCAGCAGTGCCCAAACTAACAAAGGTCAGGTTTACCAGGACATTGGTGCCAGCTACAACTCTGAACCCAGCAGGATAATGAGTTTCTTGTTAATTTGATTCAGCTTTCATTGCTTCTAAATACTTCAAATCGCCAAAAGCAACAAGAACCAAGACTCTCTTAAGCCTTGTTGGTTGTGCTCTCAGTGATGATATTTCACAAACCATTAATAAAGTGCTGCTGATAGGAAATGTGATATTACAGGTTATTAAAATCTAAGCGGCAGCAGATCCTATCCGCACCAGCCAGCCTAAAAGGAAGGAAGAAACAATAATGAAACAGATACAGAGCAATAATGTCCTTACAGTTAGTTTATTGCACTTCCCACTTCATCTGATGTGTAGGATGAAATTATTGCCAGTGACCATGACTGATTTAAAGAGTCTGATATTAAGGTGGTTATTTAAAGGCGGGGGTGGGATTTTAATGCCCTCTGCCCGCCCGGCCAAGAACAGGAGTTAAAATCAAACGGATCATTTTACCCCACGGAATCCCAATGGATCCGGGAGCCAGAAGATGGGTTGGGAGCCAATCCCAACAGGGTTTCTGCCCATCCTCTTTGGGTGGCTATTTTCTGACGGGGTGGCCATGGGTGAATCTTCCAGCAACTCCCCCACCCCCCCCCCCCCCCACGGCCAGTGGGTGAGTCCGGGGGAGTTACCAAAGAACCCTGGGGATTTTACCCTTTTCATGGATTCGGAGACGAGGGACTTCGGTTATGTGGAGAGACTGGAGAATCTGGGATTGTTCTCCTTGGAACAGAGAAGGTTAAGGGGAGATTTAATAGAGGTGTTCAAAATCATGAAGGGTTTGGATAGAGTAAATAAGGAGAAACTGTTTCCAGTGGCAGGAGGGTCGGTAACCAGAGGACACAGATTTAAGGTAATCGGCAAAAGAACCAGAGGGGAGATGAGGAGAAATGTTTTTTTACGCAGCGAGTTGTTCTGATCTGGAATGCGCTGCCTGAAAGGGCGGTTGAAGCAGATTCAATAATAACTTTCAAAAGGGAATTGGATAAATACTTGAAGGGAACAAATTTGCAGGGCTACGGGGAAAGAGCAGGGGAGTGGGACTAATTGGACAGCTCTTTCAAAGAGCCGGCACAGGCACGATGGGCCGAATGGCCTCCTTCTGTGCTATAAGATCCTAGACGGACTCAGCTGAACCCTGAGAACTAGTGTAAGTCGCCATTGAGGCCTTTTGAAAATCCCGAACTTTACTCAGACTAAGGTAATCGATCACGAAGGGGGTTGCTTAGAAAGAAAGGATTTGCATTTCTATAGCACCTTTCATGACCTCAGGACGTCCCAAAGCGCTTTACAGCCAATGAGGTACGTTTTTGAAGTGTAGTCACAATTTATGCACAAGGTCCCACAAACAGCAATGAGAGAATGACCAGACCATCTGTTTTTTAGTGATGTTGGTTGAGGGATAAATATTGGCCCAGGACACCGGGGAGAACTCCCCTGCTCTTCTTCAAAGTAGTGCCATGGGATCTTTTATATCCACCTGAGAAGGAAGACAAGGCCTCAGTTTAGCGTCTCATCCAAAAGACGGCACCTCCGACAGTGCAGCACTCCCTCAGCACTGCACTGGGAGTTTTTGCGCTCAAGTCTCTGGAGTGGGACTTGAACCCACAACCGTTTGAGTGAGAGGCGAGAGTGCTGCCCACTGAGCCACGGTGTGAACACCATACACTGAGAGCCAAGCCACCTAATGTTAATAACGTCCAGGTCTGTCAACCGTCTAGGGCCGCCAACCCTCCAGGATTGGCCTGGAGTCTCCAGGAATTAAAAGATTAATCTCCAGGACACAGTCGTAAGCAAACCTGGAGAAAAATCATAGGGGCATTGAAAGGAATTGTGTGTTTTTCATTTTCTTCAAACACTTCTGTTTGTTGGTTACAAAAATATTGCAGATGAGGAAAGAAAGGTTGTTTGGCTGGCCGCCAAGAATCATCCAATCGGGGACTGAAGATTCCTTGCTTTCCGATTGGCGTCGGAAGGCAGTGCGTTGTGAGGATTGATGTGTTGGGCGACCAATGGCAGGAGTTTGGGGGCGGGGCAGTTGGAGGCAGGCGGTCAGTTGATGAAACCTCCAGGAATATGTCCAACAAGAGTTGGCAACCCTCTACCCATCTCCTGTCCTCCATTTTGAAACTTGTTGACGGACAACAGCTTCCATTTTAACTCGAGCTATTTCAAAACTGTGAAGTAAAGGACGAAATTTCCCTATTTTGTCACACTCTAAAAGGCAAATTCTGTTGCCAACAAACATCTATTTTAACCGCAACCACTGCGAGCTTCCTCACATTGTGACACCAACGGTGAACGATCATTTGAAACATTCAGTTAGTTATTAGGAAATGAAACCTTTAATTGCTTTCACAGCTTAACAGCAATTATTCCCATTGTCGGGAGTCCCCTCAGCAATAACCAGCTTTGAGACCAGTGATTGCCTTTTATTCATAAGAAAGAACTTGCAATTCTACAGCACCTTTCACAAACTCCAGATGTCCCAAAGTGCTTTACAGCCAATTAAGTACTTTTGAAGTGTAGTCACTGTTGTAATGCAGGAGACAATTTGTGCACAGCAAGATCCCAGATGAGATAAATGACCAGATAGTGATAAATATTGACCAGGACAAACTCCCCTGCTCTTCAAATAGTGCCATGGGATCTTTTATATTCACCTGAGAGGGCAGACAAGGCCTCAGTTTACAGCCTCATCTGAAAGACGGCACCATCTGACAGTGCAGCACTCCCTCAGCACTGCACTGGGAGCGTCAGCCTGGATGATGGGCTTAAGTCTCTGGAGTGGGGCTCGCACCCAAAACCTTCTGACTCAGAGGCGAGAGGGCTGCCCTCTGAGCCACAGCTGACACTGTGACTACCATACACCTGGAGCCAAGCCAACTACCCACTGAGCCAAGGCTGAGTCATAGAATTGTACATCACAGAAGGAGGCCATTTGGCCCCTCGAGCCTGTGCTGGTTCTTTGAAAGAGCTGTCCAATTAGTCCCACTCCCCCACTCCTTCCCCATAGCCCTGCAAAATTTTTCCTTTTCAAGTATTTAACCAATTCCCTTTTGAAAGTTACTATTGAATCTGATTCCACTGCCCTTTCGGGCAGTGCGTTCCCCTGACGATGGTTATTTTTTGCTAAAGTCTACCCAGATGAAATTGTTTTACTTCAGAATTAACTGAGGTTATATTCCATTTGACGTGTTCTCGGATCGGTAATGGTTAACTCTTGTATCTCTCCAGCGCTGTGTGACAGAGACATTAAGGTAATACTGATGAGAGCAAAATGTAAATGGAAGATTCCTAATCTATTTATTTGTAACAGAGAGTGAAAGTTTGTAATAGAACAAGGGAAGGGGCTAAACTCTGGTTAGGCTACCACACGGAGTAGTTGAGGCGAACAACATAGGTGCGTTTAAGGGGAAGCTGGATAAACACATGAGGGAGAAAGGAATAGAAGGATATGGTGATAGGGTGAGATGAAGTAGGGAGGGAGGAGGCTCGTGTGGAGCATAAACACCAGCATAGACCAGTTGGGCCGAATGGCCTGTTTCTGTGCTGTAATTTCTATGTAATTCAGAGGAAATACTGTTGTTAAAGGTACAATTACCAGCTCACTATTTGCACCATTATTTGATGAATTGGATTATAATAGATTTTAAAATCATTGAACTATATCGAGCATCGTCAAAAATGGAGTACCAAATTGAAGCCCATATCATAAGTTCCGTGTTGTTGAAATAGCCCATCTACTTTGCTTCTAATTCACAAAACCAGACTGTGAGTAGGAAGTGATGAATACAAGAGACAGTAATTACAGCCTGACACTCCAGTTAAACAGGACCCTTCACCAGCTGTTTATTACTGAGCTTCTCTGGGCTGTTGAATATATTTTTCCTGATCTCGGGATCGTCCACCACGTGTCCAGCTTTGATGTTTGTTCTCGCTCCCTAAACTCTACCTGTTACCTTTTATTCCCGTAATGAAGTGAACAACAACTTGCATTTATATAACTTAGTAAAACGTCCCAAGGCGCTTCACAGGAGCGATTATCAAACAAAATTTGACACCGAGCCACATAAGGAGATATTAGGACAGGTGACCAAAAGCTCGGTCAAAGAGGTAGGTCTTAAGGAGCGTCTTAAAGGAGGAGAGAGAGGCGGAGAGGTTTAGGGAGGGAATTCCAGAGCTCAGGGCCCAGGCAGCTTAATGGTGGAGTGATTATAATCGGGGATGCGCAAGAGGCCAGAATTGGAGGAGCGCAGAGATCTCGGAGGGTTGTGGGGCTGGAGGAGGTTACAGAGACAGGGAGGGGCCGAGGCCAAACTATTGCTAGGCATGTTGTGGGTGGGGTCAGATTGCTCTCTCTCTCTCTGGCTCTCTCTCTCTCCCTCTCCCTCTATAAGCGCAGTGCGACTCTGATCCAAACTGCGAGCTACTACTGATGTTGCCTTGACCCTTGTCTTCCAGCATATGAGAGAAGCTGCAGGGCGACGGCAACAGTTGGAATTGGAGCATGAGGAAGCCTTGGTCGTTCTCAACACAAAGCAGCAAGAGATTGAGGTGTTGCAGAAGGTAAGCGGGGGCGGGGGGGCTCGAGGCTCGATGGGGGTGGGAAATCAGCAGCTTCTATGAAGATTATCCTGTGGGAGATTTCTTACGTTTCTGAACATTGAAAACATGATTTTCTTTTTAAAAATGTTGAGACCTGTGAGCTGGAGGAGCAAAGGGTTACAGCAGCTGGGAGCAATTCCATTGATTCTACCGTCGGGGAAGGACATCAGATGCCGATCGGATATTCCCCATAAGGAGAAGGATCTGTTGCCCAAAGATACTTTTTGGTCTTTCTTTGCACCAAGTCCCGTTCACCCATCACCCCCTGTGCTCACTGACCTACATTGTCTCCGCGTCCAACAACGCCTCAAATTTAAAATTCTCGTTCCTGGTTTTCAAACCCCTCCATGGCCTCACCACATCCCTCTCTCTGTAACCTCCTCCAGCCCTACAACCCTCCGAGATCTCTGCGCTCCTCCAACTCTGGCCTCTTGCGTGTCCCCCACTCCCTTCACTCCACCATTGGCGGCCGTGCCTTCAGCTGCCTAGACCCTAAGCTCAGGAATTCCTTCCCTAAACCTCTCCACCTCTCTACCTCTCTCTCCTCCTTTGAGATACCTCTTTGACCAGACTTTTGATCACCTGTCCTAATATCTCCTTCTTTGGTTCAGTGTCATTTTTTGTTTGATAATCGCTCCTGTGAAGCTCCTTGGGACATTTCACTACGTTAAAAGCGCTATATAAATGCAGGTTGGTGTTGGCTCAAAACTGGCCAGGTTGAGTGTTGGGAGAGGGTTGTCCATCCCTATTCTGGTGTCTATCACGGGGAGATCAAAAAGGGAGTGGAAAGAAGCAAAAAATAGACCAGGAAAAGATATATCGATCCCCATTACTGGGAAGTAACTGGGATTGTGTTCTTTCAAGTTCTTCCTGTGACACAGGACTGTCCACACCTGTGGATCCAGTGGGAGGGGTGAAGTCTTGTGAATATAGCGTCAGCAGCGAGTCACCAAGCTGTAACACAACCAAAGGGTTCGGAGTGCGACAAGAGTGAAACTTAAACTATTCATAAAATATGTAAAACCCACTGTTTTAGCTCGAGCTGAGACACTGCCAGCCAACGCATTGCGCGCTGCTAGTGCTGTTTGCAAATTGTGAGATTGTGACGTTGATACAGAGGAACAAACCATAAGCAGCCATCGAGACTACAACATCGTTTAAGATGGAATTCAGCGAATATTTGAAAAGGAAGAGCACAGAAGGATATAAGGAGAAGGGGAGAGGAATGGGATTAAAGTAGAGAACTCCAATTGAACAGCAGGCATGATGGGCCGAATGGCCCCCCTTCTGTCTGTCATTTATATGATGACACCCTTTATGGCATAATCATGGAAGGATTACACTGTCAGGTGGCAGGTGAAAGAAAATGAGAAGGTTGTTCTGTTACATAACTTTTTTTTTCCAAAAAAAAATAAAAAATATACTTCATTCATAAAATTTGCAGCAAAACAGTTGTCATATCACATTCCAAACGTACACAATACGATACAATTTGCAGATTACATCAAGTACAGTTCAATGAACACATTGTACATAATTACGGTTCATGACACTCTGGGGTGTCTCATTGCATTACACTCAATACAGATTATTGATTACAGATTCATTACAGGTACATTACAGATTCATTACAGGTACATTACAGATTCATTACAGGTACATTACAGCAATTTGAATTTTACATTCTGCCCAGGGGGGGTTTTTTCCCTGATTGCAGCCCCTCGGTATACAATGGCGGGAAGGCTCAAAATGACCAAGTTAATGGTTTTCCACATTGATGCTGACAGGAGGCTTCGGTACAAAACATCCGAGACCCTTTCCTACCTGGTGCTCCTGTAACTGGCCACTGAGGTTCCCTCATCGTTCATCCTGATAATAAATGAAGGTTCTTTATTTCCACTTGTGTGCAGCATTTTCCTGGTCAATCTGAACTTGCACATAAGCTGCCTGACTGAAATATATAGAATCATAGACTGATATATGAGACCCAGAGCAATTCCAACAGTTTGATTGGATGGATTGAAAATCACCTTCCAGTTTTTGACAAAACAATTGGTTTTGTTTTAAATTCCATTAGTTGCATTTCAACCGTTTCCTGCAATAATTATCGATTAAATTGTAGATTGTTTTTGCACAGAAAGAGTTAAAATATTTATGGGACTCATGGCATTGATTTTCTGTCGTGGTGCCTTGTTGATGAATGTCCTGAGATTACAACTTGGCAACAGCACAGGATGGGAGACGGCATTTTGGTCCAGCAATTCCTATGTTCCAGAAAGCTCTCTACAATCCCACCGTTTCTATTCCATGCCTGTACTTTGAACAACGATAACGGATACAAGATCACGACAGTGTCCACTTGTTCTGGATTCCCCTGCCAGAAGAAATAGTTTCTCTGTATCTAATTACTTAAGCATTTTAAACATCTCGATTAGATCACCCCTCAACCTTCTAAACTCAAGGGAATACACAGAAACATAGAAAATAGGAGCAAGAGTAGGCCATTCGGCCCTTTGGGCCTGTTCCGCCTTCAAAATGATCATGGCTGATCGTCTAACTCAGTACCCTGTTCCCATTTCCCCCATATCACTTGATCCCTTTAGCATTAAGAAATATATCTATCTCCTTGAATACATCTAATGACTTGGCCTCCACTGCCTTCTGTGGTAGAGAATTCCACAGGTTCACCACCCTCTGAGTGAAGAAATTTCTCCTCATCTGAGTTCTAAATGTCATACCCCGTATCCTGAGACTGTGACCCCTGGTTCTGGACTCCCCAGCCATCGGGAACATCCTCCCTGCATCTTGTCTGTCTGGTCCTGTTAGAATTTTATATGTTTCGATGAGATCACCTCTCATCCTTCTAAACTCTAGTGAATATAGGCCTAGTCGACCCAATCTCTCCTCATACGTCAGTCCTGCCATCCCAGGAATCAGTCTGGTAAACCTTCGTTGCACTCCCTCCATGGCAAGGACATCCTTCCTCAGATAAGGAGACCAAAACTGCACACAATACTCCAGATGTGGTCTCACCAAGGCCCTGTATAACTGCAGTAAGACATCCCTGCTCCTGTACTCAAATCCTCTTGCAATGAAGGCCAACATACCATTCGCCTTCCTAACTGCTTGCTGCACCTGAATGCTCGCTTTCAGCGACTGGTGTACAAGGACACTCAGGTCTCGTTGCACCTCCCCTTTTCCCAATCTATCACCATTCAGATAATAATCTGCCTTTCTGTTTTTACAACCAAAGTGGATAACCTCACATTTATCCACGTTATACTGCATCGGCCATGTTCTTGCCCACTCACCCAACTTGTCTAAATCACATTGGAGCCTCTTTGCATCCTCCTCACAGCTCACATTCCACCCCAGCTTTGTGTTGTCTGCAAACTTGGAAATGTTACATTTATTTCCCTCATCCAAATCATTGATATATATTGTGAATAGCTGGGGCCCAAGCACTGATCCCTGCGATACCCCACTAGTCACTGCCTGCCACCCCGAAAAAGACCCATTTATTCCTACTCTCTGTTTCCTGTCTGTCAACCAATTCTCAATCCATGCCAGTATATTCCCTTCAATCCCATGTGCTTTAATTTTGCACACTAACCTCTTGTGTGGGACTTTATCAAAAGCCTTCTGAAAATCCAAATACACCACATCCACTGGTTCTCCCCTATCTATTCTACTAGTTACATCCTCAAAAAACTCCAGTAGATTTGTTAAGCATGATTTCCCTTTCATAAACCCATGCTGACTTTGTCCAATCCCGTTAATGCCTTCCAAGTGTTCTGTTACAAGCCTAGTCTGTGCAACCTGTCCTCATAATTTAACCCTTTTAGCCCCGGTATCATTCTGG
The DNA here is from genome assembly GCF_035084215.1 of Heptranchias perlo. Taxonomy (NCBI): domain Eukaryota; kingdom Metazoa; phylum Chordata; class Chondrichthyes; order Hexanchiformes; family Hexanchidae; genus Heptranchias; species Heptranchias perlo. Next base: position 45,780,596 of record NC_090349.1, read on the forward strand.
TGAATCTACGCTGCACCCCCTCCAAGGCCAATATATCCTCCCTGAGGTGCGGTGCCCAGAACTGAACGCAGTGTCCAGATGAGGTCTGACCAAGGCTCTGTACAACTGAAACATCACCTCCTCCCTTTTGTATTCCAGCCCCCTTGAGATAAAGGCCAACATTCCATTCGCCTTTTTGATTATTTTTTGTACCTGCCCTCTAGGTTTTAGTGATTTGTGTACCTGGGACACCCAAATCCCTTCACTCCTCCACACCTCCTAGTCTCCGATCATTGAGAAAATATTACGATTTGACTTTCTCTGATCCAGAGTGGACGACCTCACACTTCCCCACACTGAACTCCATCGGCCACAGATTTACCCACTTACTTAGTCAGTCTAAGTCCCTTTGTAACTTCCTGCTCCCATCAACACTACTTACTGTGCCTCCTAACTCAGTGTCATCTGCAAATTTAGACATGCAACTCTCTATTCCTTCTCCCAAGTCACCGATATATCTGGTGAGAAGCTGAGGCCCCAGTGCAGATCCCTTGGGAACACCACTCGCCAATCCAGAGATTATTACCTTTTGAGGTTCTGCTTTTTAATTTAGCTCCTCAAACTGTCTCAGCAGGACCACATTCTTAGTTCTACCTATATCGTTGGTTCCTACATGGACCACGACAACTGGATCCTCCCCCTCATGCTCTAAGTTCTTTTCCAGCCACGAGGAGATACCCTTAACCCTGGCACCGGGCAGGCAACACAGCCTTCGAGACTCTCTGTCGCAGCTGCACAGAACAGTGTCTATCCCCCTGACTATACTGTCCCCTACCACTACCACATTCCTTTGTACTCCCCCCACTTGAATGGCCCCCTGTACCACAGTGCCGTGGTCAGGTTGCCCATCCTCCCTGCAGCCTTTGCTCCCATCCACACAGGTAGCGAGTACCTTGTACCCTGTTGGACAAGGTCAAGGGTTGAGGCTCCTCCATCACTAGATCCTGGGTCCCCATACCTGCCTGACTCGAAGTCACACCCTCCTGTCCCTGACCACTGAACAAATCTAAACTACTACCTAATCTAATGGGGTATGACTGCCTCCTGGATCAAAGTGTCCAGGTAACTCTCCTCCTGGATGCATCACAATGTCTGCAGCTCGGACTCCAGCTCAACAACTCTGAGCTGAAGTTCCTTGAGCTGCAGACACTTACTACAGATGTGGTTGCCTGGGATCACGCTGCTCTCCTCAAACTCCCACATGCTTTCCGCCATGTTAGTGACCTCCTCAAAATATTCCACTAGATTAGTCAGACATGATCTACCCGTCACACACCACCTCTCCCTCATCAGCTGATATTTGTCCAAGTGCTCAGTCACGCTGTCCCTGATGATAAATTCCACTTACTTCCCCATCACTGATGTTAAACTGACAGGTCTGTAGTTACCTGGTTTCTCCCTCTCTCCTGTCTTAAATAAGGGAGTGACATTTGCCATTTCAAAGCATGTGGAGAAAAGGTGGGAGTTGAGGTGCAGATTAGCCAATGACCCACTAGAACAGTGGGACAGACTCGAGGGGCTGAATGGCCCACTCCTGTTCCTTTGTTGGTGTTTATTAATAAATTTTAGAATAATGTTTTTTTTCATCTGTTCTGATTCAGGCTCAAGTTGCAGCTAAGAAGGAACATGAAGGAGCAGTTCAGCTGTTAGAGGTGAGTAACACCGTCCTTCACCGTCCTTCACCGTCCTTCACCATCCTTCACCGACCTTCACCGTCCCTCACCATCCTTCACCGACCTTCACCGACCTTCACCGACCTTCACCGTCCTTCACCGTCCTTCACCGACCTTCACCGTCCCTCACCGTCCTTCACCGACCTTCACCGTCCTTCACCGACCGTCACCGTCCTTCACCGACCTTCACCGTCCCTCACCGTCCTTCACCGTCCTTCACCGACCTTCACCGTCCCTCACCATCCTTCACCGACCTTCACCGTCCTTCACCGTCCTTCACCGACCTTCACCGTCCCTCACCATCCTTCACCGACCTTCACCGACCTTCACCGTCCCTCACCGTCCTTCACCGTCCTTCACCGACCGTCACCGTCCTTCACCGTCCTTCACCGTCCCTCACCATCCTTCACCGACCTTCACCGACCTTCACCGTCCTTCACCGTCCTTCACCGTCCTTCACCGACCTTCACCGTCCTTCACCGACCTTCACCGACCTTCACCGTCCTTCACCGACCTTCACCGTCCTTCACCGACCTTCACCGACCTTCACCGTCCTTCACCGTCCTTCACCGACCTTCACCGTCCTTCACCGACCTTCACCGTCCTTCACCGTCCTTCACCGTCCCTCACCATCCTTCACCGACCTTCACCGTCCTTCACCGTCCTTCACCGACCTTCACCATCCTTCACCGACCTTCACCATCCTTCACCGACCTTCACCGTCCTTCACCGACCTTCACCGTCCTTCACCGTCCCTCACCATCCTTCACCGTCCTTCACCGACCTTCACCGTCCTTCACCGACCTTCACCATCCTTCACCGACCTTCACCATCCTTCACTGAACTTCACCGTCCTTCACCGTCCTTCATCGTCCTTCACCGACCTTCACCGTCCTTCACCGACCTTCACCGACCTTCACCGACCTTCACCGACCTTCACCGTCCTTCACCGACCTTCACTGCCACAGATAATCAGCCTGTTTCTACATCCAGACTTGCTGTATTTGTTCTTTGTGTTTTTATTTTAAGTTGGTTAAGTAGAATCGGGTGTGTCTCTATGCTATTTTGTCCAGAGATTCTGTATTCTGATTCACAGATTCTAGGGAAAAAGTTAAAATTGTTACATCCTAAAACTTTTCAGGTGATTAGATGGAGTTTTTTTCCCTGTTATTGGAAATCCCTCCTTATGGGGGAGAGTTTTGTTCCAGTACTTGGGGTGTGTCAGTCTCGGGGACATGTGTGAATTAGCTTCTAATCTGAAATGAAATCCATTTTATTTTAAAGGTATGTCAGGCCCAGAACCAGGTCTAATATTATCAGAAATTCCTGTATTTTCTTGACAGCAAATGCAAAATATTAAGTATTGAAGTAAGTGAAATGCCTTTTAGACCCTGTCCCATCACCTTGCCAAAATGTTCAGAAAACTTAAAAAGGTTTTGGAAAAATAACTTTCAAAAGGGAATTGGATAAATACTTGAAGGAGAAAAAATTCACAGGGCTATGGGGAAAGAGCGGGGGAGTGGGACTAATTGGACAGTTCTTTCACAGAGCCAGCACAGGCACGATGGGCCGAGTGGCCTTTTCCTGCGCTGTATCATTCTGTGATTCTATAGAAACTTAATTCTATTGTTGCAGTGTGTGAGTCACTGCGACACTCGATGGGCTGAAACTACTGATCGACAAGCAAATAACAGTTGGAGAATCGAGGTCAGTGTGATGGAATTCTACTTCATAGTTTACATCTGAAAATGACATAAATTCCTGTCGGTCCGAATGCCTCAGTTGATTTTAATGGGACATGAGTTTAATACATTGAGCGTTTTCTGCAGTTCTTCTTAAACCTTCCCCCAATCACACAAACTGGGGGCAATTTTAACCCCCCAGGCCGGGCGGGAGAGGGTCGGGGGGCGGGGTTAATTTGTTAAAAATTGAAACTCGACCCCAACCCGCTGCGAACGCACCCACTTCTGGATTAACCGGGTGCGGGTTTGGGGGGTGGGCGAGTAACCTGCTCCAGAGAGGCGGGTCAGTGATTATAATATGTTAATGAGGCTGCGGGCCGGGTCCCCGGGGCTCAGGAAACCCGGCAGGTGAAGGGAGGCGAAAACGGCCGGACCCAGCGGGTAAATAACTTTCCGGCTCTGCACGTGGGCCAGGAGGAGCGGGAGTGTTCCCCCGCCCCCCATCCCGGACCCCTCAAGCAAACCCCCCATGATTGTCCGACCCTCCCCCCCCCCGCGATCGTCCGACCCTCCCCCCCACGCGATCGTCCGACCCTCCCCCTCCGCGATCCTCTCCCCCCCCTACCCGATCCTCTCCCCCTGCGATCCTCTCCCCCAGCTCCTCTCCAGTGCCCGACTGCTTCCTTCTACCGCTGGTGACCCCTGACACCAGCCTCTCAATCTGGCCGCAGCAGGACGGGAAACGGCGAAAGGAAAGTTCACATGAGGTCGTGTCGTTAAATTCGGCAGGGCCGCCGTGTTCCCCCCTCACCCCCGCTCCCTCCCTGCCTCCCCGTAAAATCCCAGCGCCTCAGGAGGTTTCACCATGTTAAAGGCGCTATATAAATGCAAGCTGTTGTTGTAAATGTAAAGCTGGCCAATCGTTTTAACCTAATGTGGCTGCCGGTGGACTGATGGGATCTGATTGGCTGCCCGATTTATACCGAGTCTCAACTTTACTTTCTGGTCATTTTGGTGGAAAATAAACCCCGGGCGGAGTTTAAAAACCGAGCAGGGACCCAGTCCCATCACTCTCCCAGCGGGCAGGTCCAGTGAGAATTACCACCAGTTCCAGATCTCATTCAATGCTTTCCAAAAACAGGTGTGAGCAGGTGTGCACACTGTAATCAGGTGTGAACAGGAGTGCACTCTATAACCAGGTGTGAGCAGGAGTGCACTCTATAACCAGGTGTGAGCAGGAGTGCACACTGTAATCAGGTGTGAACAGGAGTGCACTCCATAACCAGGTGTGAGCGGGAGTGCACACTGTAATCAGGTGTGAACAGGAGTGCACTCCATAACCAGGTGTGAGCGGGAGTGCACTCTATAACCAGGTGTGAGCAGGAGTGGTCTCTATAACCAGGTGTGAGCGGGAGTGCACTCTATAACCAGGTGTGAGCAGGAGTGCACTCTATAACCAGGTGTGAGCAGGAGTGCACACTGTAATCAGGTGTGAACAGGAGTGCACTCCATAACCAGGTGTGAGCGGGAGTGCACACTGTAATCAGGTGTGAACAGGAGTGCACTCCATAACCAGGTGTGAGCGGGAGTGCACTCTATAACCAGGTGTGAGCAGGAGTGGTCTCTATAACCAGGTGTGAGCGGGAGTGCACTCTATAACCAGGTGTGAGCAGGAGTGCACTCTATAACCAGGTGTGAGCAGGAGTGCACTCTATAACCAGGTGTGAGCAGGAGTGCACACTGTAATCAGGTGTGAACAGGAGTGCACTCCATAACCAGGTGTGAGCGGGAGTGCACTCTATAACCAGGTGTGAGCAGGAGTGGTCTCTATAACCAGGTGTGAGCGGGAGTGCACTCTATAACTAGGTGTGAGCAGGAGTGCACTCTATAACTAGGTGTGAGCAGGAGTGCACTCTATAACCAGGTGTGAGCAGGAGTGCACTCTATAACCAGGTGTGAGCGGGAGTGCACTCTATAACTAGGTGTGAGCAGGAGTGCACTCTATAACCAGGTGTGAGCAGGAGTGCACTCCATAACCAGGTGTGAGCGGGAGTGCACTCTATAACCAGGTGTGAGCAGGAGTGCACTCCATAACCAGGTGTGAGCGGGAGTGCACTCTATAACCAGGTGTGAGCAGGAGTGGTCTCTATAACCAGGTGTGAGCGGGAGTGCACTCTATAACCAGGTGTGAGCAGGAGTGGTCTCTATAACCAGGTGTGAGCAGGAGTGGTCTCTATAACCAGGTGTGAGCAGGAGTGCACTCTATAACCAGGTGTGAGCAGGATTACAGAAGAGCTTTAGGTGAGTTTTCTGTCCCCTCTGATTTTCCATCCCTCGCTCCCTCTGGACCCTCCACTTGGCGCCTAGATTGGAGCCCAGAGTCAGACAGGGGCCGACCAGAGAGTGGATCGATTCTGTGTTCAGAAAACAGACCCGCTCCTGCAACTATTGCCGGCCTGTTTGAGTGTGAGCAGACGCAGTGTCCGTGCAGCCAGGGTAGAAGTGTCACTTTCAGCCAGAAACCGCAGCCCTGCCAATGTGACAGACACTGAGCTGTCAGTGAGTTCCGTTCTTACTGAATCAGCAGCTCATCTGATGCCAACCTCAGCCCTGTGAGTCTTTCCCGTTGTTTCAAATCAAACCCCCTCCCCCCTGCCTCCAACTCAACCCCTCCCCTCCCCAGGTGTGATGCTGAGTCTTGTCTCTGTTACAACAACAATAACTTGCATTTATATGGCGCCTTTAACGTAGAGAAATGTCCCCAGGCTCTTCACAGGTGGCGCTGAACCAACAAAGGAGATATTAGAAGGGGTGACAAAAAGGGTTTTAAGGAGCGTCTTAAAGGAAGAGAGGGAGGCGGAGAGGCGGAGGGGTGCATGAGGGGAATCCCAGAGCGTCGGGTCTAGGCAGCTGAAGGCATGGCATGGCCGCCAGTGATGGGCCGAAGGGGGGGTGGGAATTCATTGAAGTCCAGAGTGAGTGGAGTGAGGTGGGCGGAGGTGGGGGGGCGTTGGAGGGCTGGAGGAGTTTACAGCGATAAGGACGGGCGAGGCCACAAAGGGATTTAAACATGAGGATGAGAACTTTACATTTGAGACGCTGTGGGACCGGGAGACATCGTAGGTCAGCGAGGGGAGGTGGGTGAACAGGACTGGGTGCGAGTTAGGATACGGGGCAGCAGAGGTTTGGACGAGCTGAAGTTTATGGAGAGTGGAGAATGGGAGGCCGGCCAGGAGAGCCTTGGAATAGACGAGTCTGGTTCAACCTGAGACAGTGGCCAGGGAGAGGGATGGAGTCGGTGGTGAGGGAACGGAGCTTGTGGTGGGGACCGAAGGTGGCGGCTTTGGTCTTCCCAATATTTAACTGGAGAAACTTAAATGGAGTTACATCTCATAAATGGGCACAAACACGGTCCAGTAGAAGTGGAATATTAGACGGAGACCCGTAAAGCTGGACCTACCCCCCACCCCGGCTTGGCACAGTGCTGTGTAATTCCACCCTTAACAAAATGGGGGCAAGATGCCCGTATTCGAGCACTTCATTGACAGTGAACAGAACCATTCCCAGATTTCCCCGAGGGCAGAGCCTGGTAGTTGGCGACCACCACGTTCAGCTCAGACCATTAAGGCTGGCTGAGGCCTACTGACAGGCCTGGAGCACTGCCATCCTTTGGGGAGAGTGCCCTGAATCATCGTACAAGTCTATCCGGCTCCGGCCCACCTCAATCGGTGGTACAGCCCCCCCCCGCACCATGTTGGGGGTGAGATGCTGCACCATCCAAGACCCCTTCTTGTGCCTCCACGTCAAGTTATCTCGCATTTGATTTTTTTTTTCCGGGGTCTCCAGCCCGGCCCCCGCCCCCTCCCCCGAGCCCCCGAGCGAAGGCCGACGAGCTATCTCGTACCCGTTTTTGAAAAAAAACAGTAGAAGCAATTTACAACCACTTACCTTTAACCGGATGGACCTCCTTTAAAACTGACCAGCTGGCCCCAGCTTTCCTCTGCCCATTACCCGGCCTGCAAGCTCGGAGTTGTCGTGGAGTTTGTGATAATTATATAAATAAAGCGCCCTCAGAAAATTGGACACAACCAGCCCTGTGAGCAGTGAGTCACCTCGTCCTGGGCGGCACACGGTCTTGGCAAAGACTTTCCGATGATATAAACGCCTCTATTCCCTTGACCGTTATTTCCAATCCATGGCCCGTGGACCCAGTTCCAGCTCTCTCCACTTTAACCTGGTTTTTTTTTTTCTCTTTCGACTCTAGAAGTGGCTTTAAACATTAATATTCTGCCTTACGTTTGACGAGATCGTCAGAGACGAGGAAGGCCATACAGCCCTTCTTGATTCATCCAATCAGAGAGGTCCTACAGTCTGGCCATTGGAACAGTCATAGAATCATGGAATGGTTACAGCACAGAAGGAGGCCATTCGGCCCATCGAGCCTGTGCCGGCTCTTTGTGAGAGCAATCCAGCGAGTCCCACTCCCCCGCTCTTTCCCCGTAGCCCTGCAAATTTTTTCCCTTCAAGTATTTATCCAATTCCCTTTTGAAAGCCACAATTGAATCTGTCTCCACCACCCCCTCGGGCAGCGCATTCCAGATCATCACCACTCGCTGCGTAAAAAAGTTTTTCCTCATGTCACCTTTGGTTCTTTTGCCAATCACTTTAAATCTGTGTCCTCTGGTTCTCGACCCTTCCATCAATGGGAACAGTTTCTCTTTATTTACTTTATCTAGACCCTCCATGATTTCAAACACTGATTCAGTGGTTCTTCAATGATCCCTGGTTGATTTGCTCCTGCTATTCGACCTGGGAGTGCACACCGTGATCAGTCTGTGCGTAAATAAAAACTTTCTGATATCAGTGCTAAAGTCACTCTTTATTAGTTTGACCCTGTGTTCTCCTGTTCTACTCTCACAATTTAATTTAAAGTTTATATCTCACATACCTCTAAGACTTCCTCCCTACTGGACCACCAAGCCCTAGTCTCTTCAGTCCTCCCTCATAACTGGGAATCAGCCTTGTGGCTCGTCTCTGCTCTGCCTCTTGAATGTCTCTCTTGTGTCTCAGTGTCTGGTTTGAAGTATAAAACCACACTTGCAGAGTACTGTGCACAGTTCTAGTCTCCAAAATGGAGGCAATTAAGGTACAAAAAAGATTTGCTACGTTGATACCAGAACTGAGAGGTTAAACTGAGAGGTTATTTCTATCAGGAGAGATTGAACAGGCTGGGGCTCTTTTCTCTAGAAAAGAAAAGGCTGAGGGGTGACCTGATAGAGGTCTTTAAGATTATGAAAGGGTTTGATAGGGTAGACGTAGAGAAAATGTTTCCACTTGTGGGGAGACCAGAACTGGGGGGCCATAAATATAAGATAGTCACTAATAAATCCAATAGGGAATTCAGGAGAAATTTCTTTACCCAGAGAGTGGTGAGAATGTGGAACTCGCTCCCACAAGGAGTAGTTGAGGGGAATAGTTGATGCATTTAAGGGGAAGCTGGATAAAAACATGAGGGAGAAAGGAATAGAAGGATATGGTGATAGGGTGAGATGAAGTAGGGAGGGAGGAGGCTCGTGTGGAGTTTCTGCAATTTCTTCTTCCCACATCCTTGGGTTTCTCTGGAACTTTATGGGATGCCTTTTAGAAATCTAAATATCCCACTTCACAGAGTTGTAGAATTTTACAGCACAGAAGGAGGCCATTTGGCCCATCATGCCTGTGCTGGCTTTCTGAACGAGCTTTTCACTGAGTCCCATTCCCCTGCCCTTTCCCTGTGCCCTTTTTAAGTTTCTCTGAATTCTGCTCTTTTTTTTGCTCTTGGTTGATTTTAACCTACAGCAGAGTTTATTCAGTCAGACACATCTGCTTCAGTATTCTGCCCCAAAGGCCTTTTTATCCATTGATGCCATTTCAAACACGGCCATCCAGCTGTTTTGTAACACACATTGTGCACTGCAGTAAAAACAGAAAATGCTGGAGAAGCTCAGCAGGTCAGGCAACATCTGTGGAGAGAGACACAGAGTCAGCGTTTCGGGTCAATGACCCATCGTCAGAACTGGAAGATGTTAAAGTGTTTGAGCAAAGTACAGAGGGCCGGGAAAAGAGGGAGGGAGAGGAGGAAAGAACGAAAGGGAAGGTGTCTGATAGGGTGGAGGGCAGGAGTGATTAAATGACAAAAGGGATGATGGTGCGAGGCGAGGAGGGTGGGAATGGGACAAGTAAAGAATCAAAAGATGGGTCTAGAGGAGCTGTAAATGGCAACAGCAGAACCATTACCAGCATCTGCTGTCCAAAAAAAATGGGAGCAGTGGTTATAATCTGAAGATATTGAAATCAATGTTGAGTCCAGAAAATTGTAAAGTGCCTAATCGAAAGATGAGGTGCTGTTCCTCGAGCTTCCATTGAGCTTCATTGGACAGTGTAAGAGGCCGAGGACGGAGAGGTCAGAGTGGGAGTGGGACGGGGAATTAAAATGACAAGTGACCGGCAGGTCAGGGTCACACTTGCGGACTGAGCAGAGGTGTTCAGCACTGCACAGCTGGATCAGTAAATCTTACGAGTTACAAATGACTCATTTGCTGCTTGAGAATCGTAGGGCTCGATATTTGTTTAGGCCCGTTGTCGAGCCTGAAATAGGCCGTGTGCTCCTGAGCACTCTACCAGAAGCCAGAGGCCCGAGGCTCATCCAAAATTCACCCCAGGCTTCAGCTGCTTACTTCAGGCGAGCAGCCAGAGACCAGTCGGGCGTCTGGGCGCAGCTCGGGGTTTGAAGTGGATTGGTTTCGACCGTCTGTTAGGTCCCTGGAATGGGGGAGGGGGGCGAGCCAGGGTTGGGGGGAGAGGGGGATGGGGAGGGGGGTGAGAGGGGAGGGGTAGAGGGTGGTGAGCCGGGGTGGGGGGGGAAAGGGGGATGGGGAGGGGGACGAGAGGGGGGTGGGGAGGGGGGGTGGGGAGAGGGGTGAGAGGGGAGGGGTAGAGGGAGTGAGCCGGGGTGGGGAGGGAGCGAGCGGGGGAGGGGAGACGATAGTGGCCTGCAGCCTCCTGATTCCCCCCTCCGCCCCTCCACGTTTAGGGAGGTTTGATACTTACCTCTCTGGTGGCGGCCTGCGGCCTGCAGCAGCCCCTTTAATGACCTGTGGTTAGGGGTCAGAGAGAAGACCCACCCGGCCCAGGCCAGTCCTCGGTGCCGAACACCTGGAATGGTCGTTAAACAGGTGTTAGGCCCCCTCGTTAACACCTGTTTTAGGCGGCCGCCAGGGATGCTTGAATTTTGCCCGACCTGAATATTTCAGTCGCCCTCGGGCGCAGGACATAGCTCCACAAAATTGTTCCTTTTTACCCCCGTTTCCCACCCCATAGACCCCCGACAAGGAAGCCTCCCCATGTTAAAAGAGATGGCTGCTTTTAGCGTCATTGCCAGAACTTGCCGGAAGGTGACCTGTTTATTAGTGTTTCTGTATTTTAAAATTAGTGGACTCAAATATTCCCTTCTCTGGGATTGGTGGTCGAGGGATTGGGACAGCTGCCGGAAACACGGGAAGGTTGAATTTCTTGAGTTAACGGCAGTAACAAGCCCACCCCAAGCAAAGGCAACACCTCACTGAGTCAGCGGCGATGGGCTCATTAACAGAACGTGCCGGTCTTTCAGGGGTGAAGTCAGGAAACATTTCACACAAAGGGGAGCGGAAATCTGGAACTCTCTCCCCCAAAACACTGTAGACGCTGGGGGACAATTGGAGCTTTCAAGATTGAGATCGATGGATTTTTGTTGGGTATCGAGGGATACGGAGCAAAGGCGGGTAAATGGAGTTGAGGTACAGATCAGCCCTGATCTATTTGAGTGGTGGGACAGGTTTGAGGGGCTGAATGGCCTCCTCCTGTTCCTATGTTCCAGTGAACCTCTTGCCTGTGAATCAGATCTCCTGCTCTACAGGAAGCCAGTAGATCCCCACAGCTCCCTGGACTTTAAGGCAGCTGTTGATTGTAATGTGCTGCTCACTTCCTCTCATTTCTCCCCAGTGTCTGACGTACATTGGTGCCAACCTTAAAAACTCTAAAGCTCGTTCTTAGCGGCTGATAGAATTACACTGTGTGAAATCTCCCATTGAAAACAAAATGGCTGTCCACCATTTTGTTTGCAGGTTGAAAATAACAATTAAAAAAGGGTCATAGCCTTTAATTCGAGCAAATATATCCCCTGAAGACATGGCAACTGAATTCTTCACCTGCATCACCAGCAGAAAACATTGCTTTTTTATTCATTCTTGGGATGTGGGCATCGCTGGCGAGGCCGCCATTTATTGCCGTTCTCTAGTTGACCCTGAGACGGTGGTGGTGAGCCGCCTTCTTGAATCTTTGTAGCAGGTTCGATTCAATTGAGGGGTTTGTTGGGCCACTTCAGAGGGCAGTTAGGAGTCAACCACGTTGGTGTGGGACTGGAGTCACATATAGGCCCAGACCGGGTAAGGACGGCAGGTTTCCTTCCCTAACGGGACTTTAGTGAACCAGATGGGTTTTTATGTCAATCTGACAGTTTCATGGTCACTTTTACTGAGACCAGCTTTTCATTTCAAAATTTTTTTCAACTGAATTCAAATTCTCAAACTGCCCGTGGTGGGATTTGAACTCGTGGGGCTCCATTTTAACATTAAAAATTGCCACCATTTCAGGCCAGCTTCCAACCCGCTCATTTCCGGTTTTCACTGGGGTTGGAAGAGGGGCGGGCGACCAACCCAATCCCAGGGAGCAGGCCGGGCCTTGAAACCTTTCAAGGAGGCTTTGGGCCTCCATTTTTCTGGACTTCCTGATTTCAACCCCGGGTCCCGGGGCCTTCTGTCTTACACCTCGTGTAAGGAGGCGAGAAGGCCCGAGACTAACAGGTAGGTGCCCAGAAAGGCACAGGTTGTGGGCCCAGAGGAGCAGGAGTGCTTCCCCCAGGCCCAACAAGCCCACCTGCACCGACCACCCAACGGTCACGGACCCCCTCCCCCCAATTGCTGACCCCCGACCCCGATCCTCTCCCCCACTCCGACCCTCCGATCTCTGACCACGGTCCTCTCCCCGACCTTCGACCCCGATCCTCCCCCACTCCAATCCTCCCCCCCCCCCCCCCCACTCCGATCCTCCGACCCCCAATCCTCCCCCTCAATGATTGCGGACCCCCGCGATGACCCCCAATCCCAACCCCCAATCCCAACAACCACTCCCCCCATGACTGACCCCCGATCCCATCCCCCATGACTCCCGACCCTGTGCCCCTCCCATGCCCCCTGTGCCCCTCCCATGACCCCCCATCCATACAATCAAAGACTTACCTAAAGACTAACTGAACACGTCCTCTCCCAGGTTGCTCTCCCGTCCGTCTGAGACCAGCCGGTCAGTCAGACCAATCAGTCAGGCCGGTCAGTCAAACGGGAAACCGACAAAAAAAAAGCCGTCCTTACGCAAAATCGTACGAAGGTCCGGGAAGCCCGGACTGACCCCACCCCCTTCCCGGCTCAGTATTAAAATTGAGCCCATGTTCTCTGGATTACTGGTCCAGTAACACAACCACTGAATCACTGAACAAATCAGAGATCAGTTTTTAACTGAGAATTAAGAGACAGTAAATCATCAGTCCCCTTTCCCAGGAAACTCAGGAAACCTTTGGAGTCTTTCTTTAAACCTCCCTCATGTTCTGTTCCTGGATAAACGGTATTTTCTGTTGGTTACCGGTGTAAACAAGGATTTTTAAGTCAAGTTTTGTTAACGACAGCAGTATTGGTGCATTTTTGGGAATTTGTGACAGTTTCCTGCCATGTTAGTGTTTCGAGGGTGAAATCGCGATTCCCTCCAAGTGTCTGTTTTCCAGTTTTGGCGCCTGGTCTCGCACTTTGTACAATGACATTCGTTAATGGTGTAAAACCCTCCGGGGTTTGTTTTAAAGGAAATCTGTCCCCAGAAAAGGGGAGCAGACAAATCTCGTAATTCATTTTTAAAAATCCCAAAACACTACTTGAGGGAATCGGGTGAGTTACCTTCCCCCTCCCCCTCCCCCCTCCCCCCTCCCCCCCCAATCCCTCCCCCTCCCCATCTTTCCCCCTCCCCCCCTCCCCGACCCCCCCATCCCCCCAATCCCTCCCCCTCCCCATCCTTCCCCCTCCCCCAATCCCTCCCCCTCCCCCTCCCCCCGTCCCTCCCCATCCCTCCCCCTCCTCCCCCTCCCCGACCCCCCAATCTCTCCCCCTCCCCGACCCCCCGTTCCACCCAATCCCTCCCCAATCCCTCCCCCTCCTCCCCTTCCTCCTCCCCGACCCCCCCATTCCCCCCATCCCTCCCCCTCCTCCCCTCCCCATCCTTCCCCCTCCCCATCCTTCTCCCTACCCCTCCCCTCCCCATCCTTCACCCCCTCCCCCTCCTCCCCATCCTCCCCCTCCCCTCCCCATCCTCCCCCTCCCCATCCCTCCCAGTCCCTCTCCCTCCCCTCTCTTCTCTCTTCCCCCTCCCCCTCCCCGTCCTCTTCCCTCCCCTTCCTCTTCCCTCCCCTCCCCTCCGCTCCCCTGCCTCTCCCGCTCCCCTTCCTCTTCCCTCTTCCCTCCCCATCCCTCCACCCCTCCCCCTCCCCGTCCCTCGCCCTCCACTCCCCTTCACTCCCCTCCCCCCTCCCCACCCCCTCTCCCTCCCCTTCCCTTTCCCCCTCTCCACCCCTCCCCCTCCCTGTCCCCTCCCCCTCCGTCCCCTCCCCCTCCCCGTCCCTCCCTCCTCCCCCTCCCTCCCCTCCCCTCCCCCCTCACCAGTGGTTAGCAGCTGACCTTTTTTGCAGGAAGCACTTTTTCACACAAAGGGTTGTAGAAATCTGGAACTCTCTCCCTCATGAGGCTGTGAATTGGGGATCGATAGATTCAGATCGATAAGGGGATCAAGGCGGGTAAATGGAGTTAAGATACAGATCAGCCATGATCTCATTGAATGGCGGAACAGGCTCGAGGGGCTGAATGGCCTCCTCCTGTTCCTGTGCTCTCAGAGAATGTTTGACCATGTGAAGCGGTCGGCAGCATTCGTGTATTTTCATGTCGTGTGTATATTGTTCTCAAGCACAGTTCAAAAGTATAATGAAATATCAGCTCAGCAAAGCTCTTGGAATGTCATAAAACTGATGAAAGAACAGAACTCTGGAGACCCGATGCTCTCACAGTGTTAACAGTCTCCATTAATATGAGGACAAATTCTTTACTGTGTTTATTTTGCACCATATCACTGTGCGACATCATTTAAATATTGAAATTAATATTTGCTGCAACTATGAAATGTCCATTTTTTAACGCACTCCACAGGACAGATCACCAGGTCACCGCCTAATTCATCATTTCTGGAGGGTTTCTTTTCAAGAGATTTTCTCTGTAGAAGGACTGTTGTGTTTATCACTGATGTTCATTTGCCCAGACTAAACGTAGCTTGTTTCTGAACACCCCGTATAACACTGGGTCCCATGCTGTGTATTCGAACTCATTGCTTATTGATGCAACTCAACACTTTTATTATCCACTGCATAAAGTGTTTCTGATCTGTCTCTGTTGGTGATACGGGTTTGTTTAAATGCAAATTATGCATTAGAATTTCATCACAATGCATTTATCATAGTATCATAGTACGTTACAGCACAGGAGGAGGCCGTTCGGCCCATCGTACAGTGCCGGCTCTTTGAAAGAGCTATCCAATTAGTCCCACTCCCCCCTGCTCTTTCCCCCTAGCCCTGCAAATTTCTCCTTTTCAAGTATTTATCCAATTCTCTTTTGAAAGTTATTATTGAATCTGCTTCCACCGCCCTTTCAGGCAGTGAATTCCAGATCAGAACAACTCGCTGTGTAAAGAAATTGTACCATTTAGTTTATATTGCCTCTCCTCATTCTTCCTACCAAAATGTATCACTTCACACTTCTCTGTTAAATTTCATCTGCCATGTGTCTGCCCATTTCACCAGTCTGTCTCTGTAAGTCTGTCTCTGTCCTCCTGAAGTCTGTTACTATCCTCCACATTGTTTACTGCATTCCCGGGTTTTGTGTCATCTGCAAACTTTGAAATGATGCCCTGTATACCCAAGTCCAGGTCATTAATATATATCAAAAAGAGCAGTGGTCCTAATACTGACCCTGGGGGACACCACTGTAAACTTCCCTCATTTAAGGGGAAGCTGGATAAACACATGGGGGAGAGAGGAATAGAAGGATATGGTGATAGGGTGAGATGAAGTAGGGAGGGAGGGAGGCTCGTGTGGAGCATAAACACCAGCATGGACCAGTTGGGCCGAATGGCCTGTTTCTGTGCTGTAAATTCTGTGTGAAAAGCAGACGTAAACCTTCCTGCTTTAATCTGGCCTCAGATTGGCAGCTCACAGGCTGTGTTGAGAGTGGGTTCGGAGAGGTATCTGTCAAGCAGCCTGCCCTCTCCTTACTGAGTGGAGGAGGGCAGGAGAAGGTGAACTGCTTTGGGGAGATGAGGGAAATATAGACAAGAGGAAAGGATTTGATAGAGAGGGGAAAAAAAACGTATCACCAAGAAGTGAAACCTTGCCCCAAAAGAGCAGAGACACATTTGCACCCATTGTATGTGCTGGCTTGATGCAAAGTTGTACCAGTCAAACATGTGAGAAAAAGTATTTGTTACGTGTGTCCAGATGTGTAAATTTTGTGTCCTGATGTTTTTTTACTTTAATGCTTTGCACCTAATCCAGAACACCTTGGACAGCATGCAGGTATCCAGGCTTAAACCCCATGTGTTAGTTAGATTTCTCCTTGCATTTAGCCGTTTAACCTATTGGGGAAGCTGCTGTTTCCTGTTTTGTAAGTTTTGCCCACAATGGCCAGAATCGATAAAATGCAAAGTCATTGGGAAAAAAAACTGATGGATTTGGGTATCCCAACGAGCAAGTTACTTAGAGCCGTCCAGCAATACAGCACAGAAAGAGGCCATTTGGTCTATCGTGCCTGTGGTATTTGAACTTGTGGGTGTTTGAAGTAATATTCAACAGAAAATCACTTTCCTGCCACTTTTTCCTTTTAATTGTAGCCTTTCAGCTACAAACCCAGGTAAAAATAAACACACAGAAAATGTTAAAAAAACTCAAGAGAGTTTACAGACGGAGGGGCCCTGAGCCCAGGACCTGAGTAAATTCCAAACAACAATCTGTACACTGCAGATTTTACATGAAAACTTTCAAAAGAGGAAAATGCAGAGACAAACAACAATGTGCTTGTTCTGGGTGAGGCAATCTGAGCAAGACCAAGGGATGAGAATGATTCTGGTGACTGGTTTATAAACTGTGGTGTGTTCAGAACGAGCACAATCTTGTGATTTCTTTTCTCCCCCAAGAATCTTGTTTTGTTTGCACTTTGCCATTTAATGCACATGAAACTTTTACCATTAATGCGTCAGCAAAAGAAACAGCTCCACGGGATAAATGGAATGGTTTTGCAAAAAGGATTCTCGAGTAATGCACCAGTGTTTAGCTTTTATCATTGCTGCCTGCACTTTGACACCTAAGAGAGAGACACGTGAAACTCTCTCGAATTTGCTTCTAGAGATTTCCTAGTTTTAATCTGCTGGGAAAAAATACCCTAATTTCTTGATCAGGACTAGCATCTAATGTAAGATTTAGAAATGGCGCATCAAGAAACATCTACTTTCCCCGTTCTTCCCTCTTTTATAATGGGTACGGTAGTGTAGTGGTTATGTTACTGGGCTAGTAATCCAGAGGCCTGGACTAAAATCCAGAGTCACGAGTTCAAATCCCGCCACGGCGGCTGGCAAATTTAAATTCAATTAATTAAATAAAAAATCTGGAATTAAAATACGAGTATCAGTAATGATGGCCATGAAACTACCGGATTGTTGTAAAAACCCATCTGGTTCACTAATGTCCTTTAGGGAAGGAAGCCTGCTGCCCTTACCTGGTCTGGCCTATATGTGACTCCAGACCCACAGCAATGTGGTTGATTCTTAATTGCCCTCTTAGGGATGGGCAATAAATGCCGGCCTTGCCAGCAACGCCCACATCCTGTGAACCAATGAAAAAAAAATATTCCTGCCTCGATGTCTTCCCACCTCTGTTGTTGGCAGTGGGAAAGATGACCCTGCACCGGGACAGTTCTACTGTTAATAACATTCCACATAGATTGACTGCAGGTGTACACTTCTCAGTCATTAAATTAGACTGGTATTTTTATGATAAATACTAGTTTAGTTCCTGTGGTGTTGTACACAGGGCGTCAAAACGTAGTCACCAACTCTGGTCACATATATTCGTGGAGGTTTCATCACATGACCTTCAACCGCCAAGCCCTCCCGCCATTGGTCGCCCAACACGTCTATCTTCACGTGCCCCTCCCGCCATTGGTCGCCCAACACGTCCATCTTCACATACCCCACCCCCCCACTCCCGCCATTGGTCGCCCAACACGTCTATCTTCGCGTGCCCCGCCCCCCACTCCCGCCATTGGTCGCCCAACACGTCCATCTTCGCGTGCCCCGCCCCCCACTCCCGTTATTGGTCGCCCGACATGTCCATCCTCACAGTGCCCTTCCTTCCACAGCCAATCAGAAAGCGAATAGACTCTTCATTACCTGATTGGATCATTCTTCGCTATCAAACACCCTATTTTCATCCTGTCCGATATTTTTATAACTGATCAATAAAAGTGTTCAAAGAAAATTTTAAAAACAGCACCAATTTCTAATGCCCCGATAATTTTTCTCCCCAGGTTTTTGCTCGCAGCAGTGTCCCCGGAGATTAAACTTTAATTCCCGGAGACTCCAGGCCAATCCTGGAGGGTTGGCAACCCCTAGGTCAAAACCAAGTGTGGTCTTCAGGTTAAGCGAGGTTGGATGGGAGGAGATTATTGGACCAGAACACAGATGTAAGTCAGTCCCCACTTTAAAGTAAGACATTCCATCCTAATTTTTATATTTCCATTATAAATTCCAACATCTACATTTATAATGGGAAACGTACCAGGGAACTGGAGATTTGAAACTCTCCCCGGCGTCTCAGTTTTGTGTCTCCCAGCTTGCTCTGAGTTTTGCTATTTAACTACACAAAAAAATAAAATAAAATCAAAGGATTGCATAAAAACAAAGACAGAATGTATGACTTTAAAATGAATTCTGACGGCATGCCCTGGTCCCAATATCAATTGAATTTTTCAAGACTGAGATCGATGGATTTTTGTTGGGTGAGGGTATCGAGGGATATGGAGTGAAGGTGGGTAAATTGGGGTTGAGGTCCTTTTTGCTGTGTTCCCTGCCCTCGATCACTGCTTCACCTGAAGATTACACTTGGTTTTTACTCCCCGTGTCCAACATCACAAGAGAGCAACGAGTGGTTAATCTCTTACTCCGTCACCTTTGATTTTAGACTTTTTAAAGATGTATGTTCAATCCAGAAATTAGGGTATATGTACATATACTTGTGGGTATCGCACATGGTTGGCTTTGCAATGCACTGTCCTTACTTTCCTAGTTGGCATGTGATTTGCTAACCAGCCTGCAGGCAGGGATCTACGCGATTAAATTGTCTCTCGGTATACAAGCCTCGATCTTGGGTCAGCATGCACTAAAGATCGAGGAATTAATCCGTCTTTAGCGAGTAACCGAAGTTAACAAGGCCTGATTGCACATCAATTGTGAATGTAAAGATTTCTATTTTACCATGTTACCGTGTTAAGTGTATGAATACTTAATGAATAAATTAGCACAAAAAAAAAGATCAATATGTTACAGCTGTTAACTGCAAGCGATTGTCTGATAGAAAATATGATCACAAATTCTATCAGACACTGAACTCTTGACTAAATTATTTCCATTTTGGATTGGACTGAAACAGGGACAGATTCTTCTTGGATCTGAGTGTTTAAAATCTGATTAATTTGCCGTTTCTGTGTTTCCACTGATGTTGTAAAAGGTAGATGGAAAAATCTACAAGCAGGCCTAGAAATTGGATCGAGCCGCGCCAGCTTATCAGGCTTGAAACGGCTGCCAAACTTCCAATATGGCAGACGGTGCGCGCCGCGTACCCTGCGCTGTGAATGCGCTGCCCGCCATATTGAATCAGGGCCCCCATTAGCACCAAGACATGAACGGAAGAATTCTGAAAGCTCATTATAATATTCAAATAAGGGTCCAACTGCACGAGCTGTAGGACCCTTTTAGGGGAAATTGGGCTGGCCCCAGTGCCTGACTCGATCCGGAATAAACTCACCCCATAATAAACTCACCCCATTATAAAACTCCCCCGTAATAAACTCACCCCATTATAAAATTCCCCCGTAATAAACTCACCCCATTACAAAACTCACCCCATAATAAACTCACCCCATTATAAAACACCCCGTAATAAACTCACCCCATTATAAAAAAACCCCCAATAAACTCACCCCATTATAAAACACCCCGTAATAAACTCACCCCATTATAAAACACCCCCTAATAAACTCACCCCATTATAAAACTCCCCCGTAATAAACTCACCCCATTATAAAACTCCCCCGTAATAAACTCACCACATTATAAAACTCACCCCGTAATAAACTCACCCCATCATAAAACTCCCCCTAATAAACTCACCCCTTTATAAAACACCCCCTAATAAACTCACCCCATTATAAAACACCCCCCTAATAAACTCACCCCATTATAAAACACCCACTTAATAAACTCACCCCATTATAAAACACCCCCGTAATAAACTCACCCCATTATAAAACTCACCCTGTAATAAACTCACCCCATTATAAAACACCCACTTAATAAACTCACCCCGTTATGAAACACCCCCTAATAAACTCACCCCATTATAAAACACCCACTTAATAAACTCACCCCATTAAAAAACATCCACTTAATAAACTCACCCCATTATAAAACACCCACTTAATAAACTCACCCCATTACAAAACACCCCGTAATAAACTCACCCCATTATAAAACTCCCCCGTAATAAACTCACCCCATTAGAAAACACCCCCGCAATAAACTCACCCCATCATAAAACTCCCCCTAATAAACTCACCCCTTTATAAAACACCCCCTAATAAACTCACCCCATTATAAAACACCCCCCTAATAAACTCACCCCATTATAAAACACCCACTTAATAAACTCACCCCATTAAAAAACATCCACTTAATAAACTCACCCCATTATAAAACACCCCCTAATAAACTCACCCCATTATAAAACTCCCCCGTAATAAACTCACCCCATTATAAAACTCCCCCGTAATAAACTCACCACATTATAAAACTCACCCCGTAATAAACTCACCCCATCATAAAACTCCCCCTAATAAACTCACCCCTTTATAAAACACCCCCTAATAAACTCACCCCATTATAAAACACCCCCCTAATAAACTCACCCCATTATAAAACACCCACTTAATAAACTCACCCCATTATAAAACACCCCCGTAATAAACTCACCCCATTATAAAACTCACCCTGTAATAAACTCACCCCATTATAAAACACCCACTTAATAAACTCACCCCGTTATGAAACACCCCCTAATAAACTCACCCCATTATAAAACACCCACTTAATAAACTCACCCCATTAAAAAACATCCACTTAATAAACTCACCCCATTATAAAACACCCACTTAATAAACTCACCCCATTACAAAACACCCCGTAATAAACTCACCCCATTATAAAACTCCCCCGTAATAAACTCACCCCATTAGAAAACACCCCCGTAATAAACTCACCCCATTATAAAACACCCACTTAATAAACTCACCCCATTATAAAACACCCACTAATTAAACTCACCCCATTATAAAACATCCACTTAATAAACTCACCCCATTATAAAACACCCACTTAATAAACTCACCCCATTATAAAACTCCCCCGTAATAAACTCACCCCATTAGAAAACACCCCCGTAATAAACTCACCCCATTATAAAACACCCCCTAATATACTCACCCCATTATAAAACACCCACTTAATAAACTCACCCCACTATAAAACACCCCCTAATAAACTCACCCCATTATAAAACACCCCCGTAATAAACTCACCCCATAATAAAACACCCCCTAATAAACTCACCCCATTATAAAACACCCCCTAATAAACTCACCCCATTATAAAACACCCCCTAATAAACTCACCCCATTATAAAACACCCACTTAATAAATTCACACCATTATAAAACACCCACTTAATAAACTCACCCCATTATAAGACACCCCCGTAATAAACTCACCCCATTATAAAACACCCTCGTAATAAACTCACCCCATTATAAAACACCCCCGTAATAAACTCACCCCATTATAAAACACCCTCGTAAGAAACTCACCCCATTATAAAACACCCCCGTAATAAACTCACCCCATTATAAAACACCCCCGTAATAAACTCACCCCATTATAAAACTCACCCTGTAATAAACTCACCCCATTATAAAACACCCACTTAATAAACTCACCCCATTATAAAACACCCACTTAATAAACTCACCCCATTATAAAACACCCCGTAATAAACTCACCCCATTATAAAACACCCCGTAATAAACTCACCCGATTATAAAACACCCCATAATAAACTCACCCCATTATAAAACACCCCCGTAATAAACTCACCCCATTATAAAACACCCCCCTAATAAACTCACCCCATTATAAAACACCCCCTAATAAACTCACCCCATTATAAAACACCCCCGTAATAAACTCACCCCATTATAAAACACCCCCCTAATAAACTCACCCCATTATAAAACACCCACTCAATAAACTCACCCCATTATAAAACACCCCCTAATAAACTCACCCCATTATAAAACTCCCCAATAATAATCTCACCCCATTATTAAACTCCCCCGTTATAAACTCACCCCATTATTAAACTCCCCGTAATAAACTCACCCCATTATAAAACACCCCCCTAATAAACTCACCCCATTAAAAAACATCCACTTAATAAACTCACCCCATTATAAAACACCCACTTAATAAACTCACCCCATTATAAAACACCCCGTAATAAACTCACCCCATTATAAAACTCCCCCGTAATAAACTCACCCCATTAGAAAACACCCCCGTAATAAACTCACCCCATTATAAAACACCCACTTAATAAACTCACCCCATTATAA
The DNA here is from genome assembly GCF_035084215.1 of Heptranchias perlo. Lineage (NCBI taxonomy): Eukaryota > Metazoa > Chordata > Chondrichthyes > Hexanchiformes > Hexanchidae > Heptranchias > Heptranchias perlo. Next base: position 45,803,138 of record NC_090349.1, read on the forward strand.
AACACCCACTTAATAAACTCACCCCATTATAAAACATCCACTTAATAAACTCACCCCATTATAAAACACCCACTTAATAAACTCACCCCATTATAAAACTCACCCGTAATAAACTCACCCCATTAGAAAACACCCCCGTAATAAACTCACCCCATTATAAAACACCCCCTAATAAACTCACCCCATTATAAAACACCCACTTAATAAACTCACCCCACTATAAAACACCCCCTAATAAACTCACCCCATTATAAAACACCCCCGTAATAAACTCACCCCATAATAAAACACCCCCTAATAAACTCACCCCATTATAAAACACCCCCTAATAAACTCACCCCATTATAAAACACCCCCTAATAAACTCACCCCATTATAAAACACCCACTTAATAAATTCACCCCATTATAAAACACCCACTTAATAAACTCACCCCATTATAAAACACCCCCGTAATAAACTCACCCCATTATAAAACACCCCCGTAATAAACTCACCCCATTATAAAACACCCTCGTAAGAAACTCACCCCATTATAAAACACCCACTTAATAAACTCACCCCATTATAAAACACCCCGTAATAAACTCACCCCATTATAAAACACCCCGTAATAAACTCACCCGATTATAAAACACCCCATAATAAACTCACCCCATTATAAAACACCCCCGTAATAAACTCACCCCATTATAAAACACCCCCCTAATAAACTCACCCCATTATAAAACACCCCCTAATAAACTCACCCCATTATAAAACACCCCCGTAATAAACTCACCCCATTATAAAACACCCCCCTAATAAACTCACCCCATTATAAAACACCCACTCAATAAACTCACCCCATTATAAAACACCCCCTAATAAACTCACCCCATTATAAAACTCCCCAATAATAATCTCACCCCATTATTAAACTCCCCCGTTATAAACTCACCCCATTATTAAACTCCCCGTAATAAACTCACCCCATTATAAAACACCCCCCTAATAAACTCACCCCATTATAAAACACCCCCCTAATAAACTCACCCCATTATTAAACACCCCGTAATAAACTCACCCCATAAAAAACTCCCCTGTAATAAACTCACCCCATTATAAACCACCCCCGAATAAACTCACCCCATTATAAAACACCCGGTAATAAACTCACCCCATTATAAAACACCCCCGTAAGAAACTCACCCCATTATAAAACACCCCCTAATAAACTCACCCCATTATAAAACTCACCCTGTAATAAACTCACCCCATTATAAAACACCCACTTAATAAACTCACCCCATTATAAAACACCCCCTAATAAACTCACCCCATTATAAAACACCCCGTAATAAACTCACCCCATTATAAAACACCCCGTAATAAACTCACCCCATTATAAAACACCCCCGTAATAAACTCACCCCATTATAAAACACCCCCCTAATAAACTCACCCCATTATAAAACACCCCCGTAATAAACTCACCCCATTATAAAACACCCCCCTAATAAACTCACCCCATTATAAAACACCCCCCTAATAAACTCACCCCATTATAAAACACCCCCCTAATAAACTCACCCCATTATAAAACACACACTTAATAAACTCACCCCATTATAAAACTCCCCCGTAATAAACTCACCCCATTATAAAACACACACTTAATAAACTCACCCCATTATAAAACTCCCCCGTTATAAACTCACCCCATTATTAAACACCCCGTAATAAACTCACCCCATTATAAAACACACACTTAATAAACTCACCCCATTATAAAACTTCTCCGTAATAAACTCACCCCATTATAAAACACCCCCTAATAAACTCACCCCATTATAAAACACCCACTTAATAAACTCACCCCATTATAAAACTCCCCCGTAATAATATTACCCCATTATAAAACACCCCCCTAATAAACTCACCCCATTATAAAACACCCACTTAATAAACTCACCCCATTATAAAACTCCCCCGTAATAAACTCACCCCATTATAAAACTCCCCCGTAATAAACTCACCCCATTATAAAACACCCACTTAATAAACTCACCCCATTATAAAACACCCACTTAATAAACTCACCCCATTATAAAACTCCCCCGTAATAAACTCACCCCATTATAAAACTCCCCCGTAATAAACTCACCCCATTATAAAACACCCACTTAACAAACTCACCCCATTATAAAACTTCACCGTAATAAACTCACCCCATTATAAAACACCCCCTAATAAACTCACCCCATTATAAAACATCCACTTAATAAACTCACCCCATTATAAAACTCCCTCATAATAATCTCACCCCATTATTAAACTCCCCCGTTATAAACTCACCCCATTATAAAACTCCCCCGTAATAAACTCACCCCATTATAAAACTCCCCCATAATAATCTCACCCCATTATTAAACTCCCCCATAATAAACTCACCCCATTATAAAACACCCCCGAATAAACTCACCCCATTATAAAACACCCCCGTAATAAACTCACCCCATTATAAAACACCCCGTAATAAACTCACCCCATTATAAAACACCCCCCTAATGAACTCACCCCATTATAAAACACGCACTTAATAAACTCACCCCATTATAAAACACCCCCGTAATAAACTCACGCCATTATAAAACACCCCCGTAATAAACTCACCCCATTATAAAACTCACCCTGTAATAAACTCACCCCATTATAAAACACCCACTTAATAAACTCACCCCATTATAAAACACCCACTTAATAAACTCACCCCATTATAAAACACCCCGTAATAAACTCACCCCATTATAAAACACCCCGTAATAAACTCACCCGATTATAAAACACCCCATAATAAACTCACCCCATTATAAAACACCCCCGTAATAAACTCACCCCATTATAAAACACCCCCCTAATAAACTCACCCCATTATAAAACACCCCCTAATAAACTCACCCCATTATAAAACACCCCGTAATATACTCACCCCATTATAAAACACCCCCCTAATAAACTCGCCCCATTATAAAACACCCACTCAATAAACTCACCCCATTATAAAATACCCCCTAATAAACTCACCCCATTATAAAACTCCCCCATAATAATCTCACCCCATTATTAAACTCCCCCGTTATAAACTCACCCCATTATTAAACTCCCCGTAATAAACTCACCCCATTATAAAACACCCCCCTAATAAACTCACCCCATTATAAAACACCCCCCTAATAAACTCACCCCATTATTAAACACCCCGTAATAAACTCACCCCATAAAAAACTCCCCCGTAATAAACTCACCCCATTAAAAACACCCCCGTAAGAAACTCACCCCATTATAAAACACCCCCTAATAAACTCACCCCATTATAAAACTCACCCTGTAATAAACTCACCCCATTATAAAACACCCACTTAATAAACTCACCCCATTATAAAACACCCCCTAATAAACTCACCCCATTATAAAACACCCCGTAATAAACTCACCCCATTATAAAACACCCCGTAATAAACTCACCCGATTATAAAACACCCCATAATAAACTCACCCCATTATAAAACACCCCCGTAATAAACTCACCCCATTATAAAACACCCCCCTAATAAACTCACCCCATTATAAAACACCCCCTAATAAACTCACCCCATTATAAAACACCCCGTAATAAACTCACCCCATTATAAAACACCCCCCTAATAAACTCACCCCATTATAAAACACCCACTCAATAAACTCACCCCATTATAAAATACCCCCTAATAAACTCACCCCATTATAAAACTCCCCCATAATAATCTCACCCCATTATTAAACTCCCTCCTTATAAACTCAACCCATTATTAAACTCCCCGTAATAAACTCACCCCATTATAAAACACCCCCCTAATAAACTCACCCCATTATAAAACACCCCCCTAATAAACTCACCCCATTATTAAACACCCCGTAATAAACTCACCCCATAAAAAACTCCCCCGTAATAAACTCACCCCATTATAAAACACCCCCCTAATAAACTCACCCCATTATAAAACACCCCCGTAATAAACTCACCCCATTATAAAACACCCCCCTAATAAACTCACCCCATTATAAAACACCCCCCTAATAAACTCACCCCATTATAAAACACCCCCCTAATAAACTCACCCCATTATAAAACACACACTTAATAAACTCACCCCATTATAAAACTCCCCCATAATAAACTCACCCCATTATTAAACTCCCCCGTTATAAACTCACCCCATTATTAAACTCCCCCGTTATAAACTCACCCCATTATTAAACTCCCCCGTAATAAACTCACCCCATTATAAAACACACACTTAATAAACTCACCCCATTATAAAACTTCTCCGTAATAAACTCACCCCATTATAAAACAACCCCTAATAAACTCACCCCATTATAAAACACCCCCTAATAAACTCACCCCATTATAAAATACCCACTTAATAAACTCACCCCATTATAAAACTCCCCCGTAATAAACTCACCCCATTATAAAACACCCACTTAATAAACTCACCCCATTATAAAACACACACTTAATAAACTCACCCCATTATAAAACTTCTCCGTAATAAACTCACCCCATTATAAAACACCCCCCTAATAAACTCACCCCATTATAAAACACCCCCTAATAAACTCACCCCATTATAAAACATCCACTTAATAAACTCACCCCATTATAAAACTCCCCCGTAATAAACTCACCCCATTATAAAACTCCCCCATAATAATCTCACCCCATTATTAAACTCCCCCGTAATAAACTCACCCCATTATAAAACACCCCCGAATAAACTCACCCAATTATAAAACACCCCCGTAATAAACTCACCCCATTATAAAACACCCCGTAATAAACTCACCCCATTATAAAACACCCCCCTAATGAACTCACCCCATTATAAAACACCCACTTAATAAATTCACCCCATTATAAAACTCCCCCGTAATAAACTCACCCCATTATAAAACTCCCCCTATAATAAACTCACCCCATTATAAAACTCCCCCTATAATAAACTCACCCCATTATAAAACACCCCCTAATAAACTCACCCCATTATAAAACACCCCCTAATAAACTCACCCCATTATAAAACTCCCCCTATAATAAACTCACCCCATTATAAAACTCCCCCTATAATAAACTCACCCCATTATAAAACTCCCCCTATAATAAACTCACCCCATTATAAAACACCCCCTAATAAACTCACCCCATTATAAAACACCCCGTAATAAACTCACCCCATTATAAAACACCCTCGTAAGAAACTCACCCCATTATAAAACACCCCCTAATAAACTCACCCCATTATAAAACTCACCCTGTAATAAACTCACCCCATTATAAAACACCCCCTAATAAACTCACCCCATTATAAAACTCACCCTGTAATAAACTCACCCCATTATAAAACACCCACTTAATAAATTCACCCCATTATAAAACTCCCCCGTAATAAACTCACCCCATTATAAAACTCCCCCTATAATAAACTCACCCCATTATAAAACACCCCCTAATAAACTCACCCCATTATAAAACACCCACTTAATAAACTCACCCCATTATAAAACTCCCCCGTAATAATATCACCCCATTATAAAACACCCCCCTAATAAACTCACCCCATTATAAAACACCCACTTAATAAACTCACCCCATTATAAAACTCCCCCGTAATAAACTCACCCCATTATAAAACTCCCCCGTAATAAACTCACCCCATTATAAAACACCCACTTAATAAACTCACCCCATTATAAAACACCCACTTAATAAACTCACCCCATTATAAAACTCCCCCGTAATAAACTCACCCCATTATAAAACTCCCCCGTAATAAACTCACCCCATTATAAAACACACACTTAATAAACTCACCCCATTATAAAACTCCCCCGTAATAAACTCACCCCATTATAAAACACCCCGTAATAAACTCACCCCATTATAAAACACCCACTTAATAAACTCACCCCATTATAAAACACCCACTTAATAAACTCACCCCACTATAAAACACCCACTTAATAAACTCACCCCATTATAAAACACCCACTTAATAAACTCACCCCACTATAAAACACCCCGTAACAAACTCACCTCATAACAAACTCACCCTGTAATAAACTCGCCCTCCGATAAACTCACCCTGTAATAAAACTCGCCCCATAATAAACTCATCCCGCAATAAACTTGCCCTGTGATAAACTGATCCCATAATAAACTCATCCCATAATAAACTCACCCCGTAATAAACTCGCCCCATAAGAAAGTCACCCTGTGATAAACTCACCCCGTAATAAACTCACTCTCTGATAAACTCTCCCCGTAATACACCCCCCCCCTTTATGAACTCCCCCCGTGATAAACCCACTCGTGGCGCTACTGGTCAGCGAGGGCCCTACAGGAGTGTTATTTAAAGGGCTCACCCACTCCATGCAGGTCAGGTGCTGGTTTGCCCTGTTTGGCTGCTGGTCCCACATGACCCCCGCCTGCCCCTGCCCCGTCCCCTGACCGCCCCACATCCCCAGGCACTCCAACCCCCCTCTGCGCCCCTCCCCCCCTGCGCCCCTCCCCCTCTGCGCCCCTCCCCCTCTGCGCCCCTCCCCTCCTGCGCCCCTCCCCCTCTGCGCCCCTCCCTCTATGCTCCTCCCCCTCATGCCCCTCCACCCAGGGCCCGTTTCCGGGGCGATTGAATGTCTGGGCCTCGATTGATTGTTAAGTCTGTAACTGAGCCAGGTGCTGTGATCCTGAAGGCCTTTCATCTTCAAAGTGGAGGGTTAGAGATCACCACAGGTGGACTCGCCCCCCGTCACCGTCTTTAGGGAGAGATGAAACAGACCGTTTACAGATTTAACTTTAAATAGTCTGTTGTAAAAGGAATTATGTCGGCAGGGGGGGCGGGGGCTTTGCCTGCAAATGGACTGAATTATCTTTCAGTTCAAGACTAAATTATCCACCTATCCATCACCTATCTATCACTGTAATAACCAATAAACCAGAGGGATGAGCAGGAACGGTTTACTGTGTGCTATAATCAATAATGTGAGATTAAAGAATGAAATGAGAGAACTCTCTGCCTGTGGCTCGGGCTGGGCAGTTTGTTCTGTGCCGGTGTCTGCGGAAGTGCTGAAAGTCCCTGTGTGTGTGTGTGTGTGTGTGCGTGTGCGTGTGCGTGTGTGTTTTGTGCAGGCCAAGGTGCGAGAGTTGGAGGAGAAATGTCGGAATCAGAGCGAACAGTTCAACCTCCTCTCCAGGGAGCTGGAGAAGTTCCGTCAGACCGCTGGTAAAATCGAACTCCTGAGCAATCCTTCGTCAGTCTGCGGGAGCCCAGTCTCACCCAGCAAGTCCCAGCCCGAGCTGATGAACGGATTGGCCACACCCATCACCAAAGGTAGGAGGAGCTTATTTGGAGGCAATATTTGCATCTTCATGAGGTTAACTGTCCATCTTTTGATCATCTCAAGCGGCCCTTAATGTTGAAACTGCTTCCAACTATTGAGAACAGGGCGGTGTAGGTCAACAGCGTAGATTATTCTTTTGGTTCTTGTCCCTTTCTGTCTCGGTGGCAACCCAGTGGAACTTCAGAGCTCCCAATGGATAATCTGTGATTGATGTTACACACTAGGACTGGGTTGTACATCTCACCGTCCAAGTTAATGTCTTCTGGATGCCCCACTGTAGTCCCCAGGATTACCGTCTTTCAGACGAGACGTTAAACCGAGGCCCCGTCTGCTCCCTCAGGTGGACGTAAAAGATCCCACGGCCCTCACTGAAAGAAGAGCAGGGGGGAGTTCTCCCCGGTGTCCTGGGCCAATATTTATCCCTCAACCAACATCACTAAAAAAAAAACAGATTATCTGGTCATTTATCTCATTGCTGTTTGTGGGATCTTGCTGTGCGCAAATTGGCTGCCATGTTTCCTACATTACAACAGTGAGTTCAAAAGTACTTCATTGGCTGTAAAGTGCTTTAGGACATCCTGAGGTTGTGAAAGGCGCTATAAAAATGCAAATTCTCTCTTTCTTACTGATTTCCTTTATGAGAGTTAATCTAAGTAAAATGAAATTACTCTATCAGTACGTGGCTTTTAGTCACTGATTCCTTCCCCAGTCATGAATTGTCCACCGCAGACTTGCAGAGGGATGGAGGGAGTGAGGTCACTCCACTCTTGCCCACCGACTAGGAGCCCTGTGAGAATGTCATTCTCCTCTCCTCCTGGTCGAAAAGAGAAGGGAGGAAATAAAAGAATCAAAATGTGATGTGATGGGATGGGATGTGATGGGATGGGATGGGATGGGATGGGATGGGATGGGATGGGATGTGATGGGATGGGATGGGATGGGATGTGATGTGATGGGATGGGATGGGATGTGATGTGATGTGATGGGATGGGATGTGATGTGATGGGATGTGATGGGATGGGATGTGATGGGATGGGATGGGATGGGATGTGATGTGATGTGATGGGATGGGATGTGATGTGATGGGATGTGATGGGATGGGATGTGATGTGATGGGATGGGATGTGATGGGATGGGATGGGATGTGATGGGATGGGATGGGATGGGATGTGATGTGATGTGATGGGATGGGATGTGATGTGATGGGATGTGATGGGATGGGATGTGATGTGATGGGATGGGATGGGATGTGATGTGATGGGATGGGATGGGATGGGATGGGATGTGATGTGATGTGATGGGATGGGATGGGATGTGATGGGATGGGATGGGATGGGATGTGATGGGATGGGATAGGATGTGATGGGATGGGATGGGATGGGATGTGATGGGATGTGATGGGATGGGATGTGATGGGATGGGATAGGATGTGATGGGATGGGATGGGATGGGATGTGATGGGATGGGATGGGATGGGATAGGATGTGATGGGATGGGATGGGATGTGATGGGATGGGATGGGATGGGATGTGATGTGATGTGATGGGATGGGATGTGATGTGATGTGATGTGATGTGATAGGATGTGATGGGATGGGATGGGATGGGATGGGATGTGATGGGATGGGATGGGATGGGATGGGATGGGATGTGATGGGATGGGATGTGATGGGATGGGATGGGATGGGATGGGATGGGATGGGATGTGATGGGATGGGATGGGATGGGATGGGATGTGATGGGATGGGATGGGATGTGATGGGATGGGATGGGATGGGATGGGATGTGATGGGATGGGATGGGATGGGATGGGATGGGATGTGATGTGATGTGATGGGATGGGATGGGATGTGATGGGATGGGATGGGATGTGATGGGATGTGATGGGATGGGATGGGATGTGATGGGATGGGATGGGATGGGATGGGATGTGATGGGATGGGATGTGATGGGATGTGATGGGATGGGATGGGATGGGATGTGATGGGATGGGATGGGATGGGATGTGATGTGATGTGATGGGATGGGATGTGATGTGATGTGATGTGATGTGATGGGATGGGATGTGATGGGATGGGATGGGATGGGATGTGATGGGATGTGATGGGATGGGATGTGATGGGATGGGATGTGATAGGATGGGATAGGATGTGATGGGATGGGATGGGATGGGATGGGATGTGATGTGATGGGATGGGATGGGATGTGATGGGATGGGATGGGATGTGATGGGATGTGATGGGATGGGATAGGATGGGATGGGATGTGATGGGATGGGATGGGATGGGATGGGATGGGATGTGATGGGATGGGATGTGATGGGATGTGATGGGATGGGATGGGATGGGATGTGATGGGATGTGATGGGATGTGATGGGATGTGATGGGATGGGATAGGATGTGATGGGATGGGATGGGATGGGATGTGATGGGATGGGATAGGATGTGATGGGATGGGATGGGATGGGATGTGATGGGATGTGATGGGATGGGATAGGATGTGATGGGATGGGATGGGATGGGATGTGATGGGATGGGATGTGATGGGATGGGATGGGATGTGATGGGATGGGATGTGATGGGATGGGATGTGATGGGATGGGATGTGATGGGATGGGATGGGATGGACACCTCTTCACGTGATCAGTGCTGAGGGATCGGAGTGTCACATGCCTTGGTCTCTCTGACGGGCGATCAGTTGGGTCTCATTCTGGGTCTGAGGGCTCGATTTTAACTCCCGGGAGGGAATGCGGGCCTAGTGAGCGGCTGGGCCCATCTGGGAGTAGGTAACAGGCAGGCTCGCCCGATTATAACAGCCGGGCCTCATTAACATCGCCCTGGCTGAGTCCTCTTGACCAAAAAAAATGGCCGAAATATTGGCAGGGGTCGGCTGACCCGCTGTTTAAATTGCACGGCCCGGGGGAACCAGGAGAAACTGTTCCCCGACACAAGGTGAATCTTCAGGGAAGGGAACCCCTATCTGGGGGGGAGCGGGGGTGAGGGGTGGGCGTGCCAAAGTGCAGGCCCAAGGCCTCCGTGTGGGGCCCGGAGAAATGCTCCTGACCCCGGCTTCTGGCGGGTTTGGCCTGATGTGGAAACCGACCCAGCTTCCCCCGCGCTCAGGCCTCGAGCTAAAGTAGCAGAGCAGGCCCCAATGACATCATCAGAACCCGATCTGCAGATTTCTTTATTCTCTGGATGTGGGCGTCGCTGGCGAGGCCGGCATTTATTGCCCGTCCCTAGTTGCCCCTTGAGAAGGTGGTGGTGAGCCGCCTTCTTGAACTGAAGCGGTTTGATACAACTGAGGGCAGTTAAGAGTCAACCACGTTGGTGTGGGGTCTGGAGTCACATATAGGCCCAGACCGGGTAAGGACGGCAGGTTTCCTTCCCTAAAAGGACATCCGTGAACCAGTTGGGTTTTTACAACAATCCGACAGCTTCACGGTCACTTTTACTGAGACCAGGTTTTTATTTCCAGATTTTGTTAAACTGAATTTAAATTCTCAAACTGCCCTCGATGGGATTTGAACTCACGATCTCTGGATTATTAGTCCAGTAACAGAACCACTGCACTAACCGCGCCCAATATACCCAGTCTATTTAAAGAAGGACCCCATCAGCTTGGGACAGGTGTCGGTGCCACCTTCAATTTAAAATCACTGTTGGTCACATTGGGGCAGGAACCCAGTGTAACTCCCTCCCACCCTGCTCTGTATTAAAGTTCCCCATTGGGTTTTGATGGAGTAGATGGGGAGAAGCTGTTTCCAGTGGCGGGGGGGTCGGTAACCAGAGGACACAGATTTAAGGTAATTAGCAAAAAAAAATCCATGGGGAGGAGATGAGGAGAATTTTTTTTACGCAGCGAGTTGTTCTGATCTGGAATGCGCTGCCTGAAAGGGCGGTGGAAGCAGATTCAATAATAACTTTCAAAAGGGAATTGGATAAATACTTGAAGGGGAGACATTTAGAGGGCTATGGGGAAAGAGCAGGGGGTGTGGGACTAATTGGAAACTTCTTTCAAAGAGCCGGCACAGGTACAGTGGGCCGAATGGCCTCCTTCTGTGCTGCATCATTCTATGATTCTACCAACTGAGCCAAGCTGACACTCTTAAATTACAAAAGATGAGACCTGAATTGTCAGGACCCAGAAATCCAGGTAAGAGAGAAGGTAGCGGTTTCAGAGGACGAGGACTTTGCATTCTTTTCTATTTTCCATTTACACAGGACCAGGAGGGGGCCAATCAGCCCTCGAGCCTGTTCCGCCTTTCAATTAGGTCATAGCTGATCTGTACATAAACTCCATTTACCCACCTTGGCCCCATAATCCTCGATGCCCTTTACCCAACTCAATGACCTTCGGGGCCTTTCCTGATACCTCATTTGGCTCGCGACTATTGAATCCCACTGAGGCCATAACAGGGCAGGTTAGGTGGAATTCCTGGCGCATCCCAGGAAATCCCCACATTCCCCATCGACGTAGGACTGGGTTAGCAGAGGATTTGCCCAGACCAGCTCCCCGCCCCAAACCCCCATCCCCGATCGAAAACATGGGGCTGAATCCCAGGCAGAACCTGCCCGATTTTCCAACTCCAGGTCCAGGAATTCCGCTGGGATTGGACCATTGGCTCCAATCAGAATTCCCGTCCACGGGAAAAGAGCAAGTTGTGTTAAAGAGCACAGTGTGTTCGAGCAATAAGCGTGAATCAGGTGTCAGAAAAAAAACAGAAACTGCGTCAGCACAAAGCCTCTGGATAGTCTGATCACTGATCTTTTGTTTATTTGGTGATTGGAGAAAGTTGTCAGTTCATTTATAAAAAAAACACTCAGTGAACGCAAAATGAGTTGGTGCTGGAGCAGGACCCCAGTATATTATTAAACGGCAGAGATATCACAGGGATGAATCTGTCACTTCACCATAGCAGGAATCGACGTGATTAATCTTATTCACTGCGACACCCGTACTGGTGTCAATAAACTTAAAGCTGCCGGGTTCTCAAATTAAAATTGCGCTGGGAAAATGAATCAGGCTGGCATGTGCAATCTCAGGCTCTAATGGTGTCCCATCAATTCCTGCTTCACAGAATTCTTTGACAACTTCAAATTCGGTGCTGCCTTCTTCATGTAAACCAGAAAGTGCGGGAAATAAATATCCAACACTTTGTCGCTCCTTTAAAAATGCCCAACAGAGGGTGAAGATCTCTGCGCTCCTCCAATTCTGGCCTCTTGCGCATCCCCGATTTTCACTCCACCATTGGCGGCCTGGGCCCTAAGCTCTGGAATTCCCTCCCTAAACCTCTCCGCCTCTCTCTCCTCCTCTCCGCCTCTCTCTCCTCCTTTAAGACGCTCCTTAAAACCTACCTCTTTGACCGAGCTTTTGGTCACCTGTCCTAATATCTCCTTATGTGGCTCGGTGTCAAATTTTGTTTGATAATCGCTCCTGTGAAGCACCTTGGGACGTTTCACTACGTTAAAGGTGCTATATAAATGCGATTCATTGTACACATTGCCCATCAATGTGTAATAACATCTTAGGACGATTGTTGCAGGTGAAACCTGAGTGATGAGGTGATGCCAATTCAGGAAGCACGGTGTAGATGGAAATATAAAATGGGACCATTGACAATCTCCGCTCTGCACAGCGCTGCTATTGAAAGGACACAGCAGCGAGCAACCTGAACGATTGATCGAGGGGATGGAGGGATTGGGTTATGAGGAGCGATGATGTAAATTGGGCACGGAAAAGAGAAGGTGGGGAGGGGATACGATCGCTGGGTTTAGGATTCTAAAGGGACTGGATAATGTTGACCGAGACAAACTGTTTCACCTTGTCCAGGACAGTAGAACCAGAGGACACGGCCTGTGCTTGGAGGGGGGTCAATTCAAAACTATTCAGGTGAAACATTGGCCTCGATATTAAGCCCCCCAAAGACGGGTAGGAGAGGGTCGAGGTGGGCGGGGGGAGCTAAACCCTTAAATGCGCAAAATGCGACCCTAACCCATGGAGCACGGGCCCGTGGGTATTTTTACGGTGACGGGGTTACAAGTTTTTGGAGAGTTGTGCTGGGGAGAGGCGGCTCCGTCATTAACACATTTAAACCGGGCTCTCACCGTGTGACTGGGAGCCCGCAGTGAAATTCCCTGCTGCTGCGGGGGTTTCCCAGGGTCGGGAATCTCGGTGGTGATCGGGAGGCTGGAGCTGTCGGCTCCGCAGGGTAAGTGACTCTTTCTACACTCCTTGTGGGCCAGGAGGAGCAGGAGTGCTTCCCCCCTCCCAGGCCCCCGCCCCCCCCCCGCCGATCGCAGCCTCTCCCCGCCCCCCCCCCCCCACCCCCCTCCCGATTGCCGAGGACTGCCCCCCGACTGCGACCTCTCGCCGGGCCGGCCTGTCCATTTGTCCGGCTGTCGGGCAGCAAACAGATCTGAAAAATGATAATGAGGTCCTGCCGTTAAGTTTGGCAGAATCCGCGCGTCCCCAACCTTGCCGGGTTCCTCAGCCACCTCTGGACCCTCCACCCGCCCCCAAACGCTCCCCCTCCCCCGCATCCTCCCTTCTCCCCCGCTCCCTCCCCCCTACACCGTCCTCCCTCCCTCGGTCCCTCCCCGGACCTTCCCTCACTCACTCCCTCCCCCCTACACCCTCCTCCCTGCCCCCCATCTTCACTTCCTCCCTCGCTCCCTCCCCCCCTCCTCCTCCCTCCCCCAGTCCCCCCCCGAACCTTCCCTCACTCACTCCCTCCCCCTCCATCTTCACTTCCTCCCTCACTCCCTCCCCCTCTCCTACACCCTCCCCCGGTCCCTCCCCACCTCCCCGTAAATATCGGGGTGAGTGGTCAATCTGTGGATCAGGCTCCCTGGGGAGACGGTGAAGCAGGTCAGCATCGATTCACTCAAATGCAAATCAGATCAGAAAATGACATGTTGGGAGACGGTATTTGAGGGATTTGAGACAGGACAGCTGGTGAGTGTGACAGGTTTGGGGGAGCAGGGATGGACCGAGGGCTTTTCTTGTCCAGCGATTCCCATGGCCCCATATTCACATCTCACTGACAGCACAGCCAAGATAGGGAACTCACTGTTCATCTTTTGATTTTAATGTCCATAATTTAACGCGCATCAAGGTAGATAAATCTCCGGGACCTGATGAAATGTATCCCAGGACGTTATGGGAGGTTAGGGAGGAAATTGCGGGTCCCCTAGCAGAGATATTTGAATCATCCACCGCTACAGGTGAGGTGCCTGAAGATTGGAGGGTAGCAAATGTTGTGCCTTTGTTTAAGAAGGGCGGCAGGGAAAAGCCTGGGAACTACAGACCAGTGAGCCTGACATCTGTAGTGGGTAAGTTGTTAGAGGGTATTCTGAGGGACAGAATCTACAGGCATTTGGAGAGGCAGGGACTAATTAGGAACAGTCAGCATGGTTTTGTGAGAGGAAAATCATGTCTCACGAATTTGATTGAGTTTTTTGAAGGGGTAACCAAGAAGATAGATGAGGGCTGTGCAGTAGACGTGGTCTACATGGACTTCAGCAAAGCATTTGACAAGGTACCGCATGGTAGGTTGTTACATAAGGTTAAATCTCATGGGATCCAAGGTGAGGTAGCCAATTGGATACAAAATTGGCTTGACGACAGAAGACAGAGGGTGGTTGTCGAGGGTTGTTTTTCAAACTGGATGCCTGTGTCCAGCGGTGTGCCTCAGGGATCGGTGCTGGGTCCGCTGTTATTTGTTATTTATATTAATGATTTGGATGAGAATTTAGGAGGCATGGTTAGTAAGTTTGCAGATGACACCAAGATTGGTGGCATTGTGGACAGTGAAAAAGGTTATCTAGGATTGCAACGGGATCTTGATAAATTGGGCCAGTGGGCCGATGAATGGCAGATGGAGTTTAATTTAGATAAATGTGAGGTGATGCATTTTGGTAGATCGAATCGGGCCAGGACCTACTCCGTTAATGGTAGGGCGTTGGGGAGAGTTATAGAACAAAGAGATCTAGGAGTACAGATTCATAGCTCCTTGAAAGTGGAGTCACAGGTGGATAGGGTGGTGAAGAAGGCATTCAGCATGCTTGGTTTCATTGGTCAGAACATTGAATGCAGGAGTTGGGATGTCTTGTTGAAGTTGTACAGGGCATTGGTGAGGCCACACTTGGAGTACTGTGTACAGTTCTGGTCACCCTATTATAGAAAGGATATCATTAAACTAGAAAGAGTGCAGAAAAGATTTACTAGGATGCTACCGGGACTTGATGGTTTGACTTACAGGGAGAGGTTAGACAGACTGGGACTTTATTCCCTGGAGAGTAGGAGGTTAAGGGGTGATCTTATAGAAGTCTATAAAATAATGAGGGGCACAGATAAGGTCGATAGTCAAAATCTTTTCCCAAAGGTAGGGGAGTCTATAACGAGGGGGCACAGATTTAAGGTGAGAGGGGAGAGATACAAAAGGATCCAGAGGGGCAATTTTTTCACTCAAAGGGTGGTGAGTGTCTGGAACGAGCTGCCAGAGGCAGTAGTAGAGGCGGGTACAATTTTGTCTTTTAAAAAGCATTTGGACAGTTACATGGGGAAGATGGGTATCGAGGGATATGGGCCAAGTGCAGGCAATTGGGACTAGCTTAGTGGTATAAACTGGGCGACATGGACATGTTGGGCCGAAGGGCCTGTTTCCATGTTGTAACTTCTATGATTCTATGATAATTACTCTTGGTAATGGAGGCCTTGATATGATTTATATCTAGTGATGAATTAAACAGTAGAACCCAAGCCAAAAGTGAACTAGTAATGGAAAAACAGGGAAACCCACCATCATAGAGGCAACATTTTGCAGCATTCCACCCAGCCATTGAAGGGGTCAGTTAGGGGTCAGAGAGGTACAGCGACCATATTCCAAGTGGATCATGAGCTTAGCCTGTGGGTGACTGGAAAATGCCATTCTCAACATTTAACGGTAACTGCCCACATCTCCCTATTCTCTGTCAACTGTATTCTTGCCCTGAGCTTTGGATTGGCAATGAAGAAATTTGCTTCTGCTGTCTTGCGTGCAAGGAGAGTTTGGGGTCTATAATGTTTCATAGAAAAATATCCAAGTTCGGAGGTTCCTGTCTCCGCCCCTGCCTCAGCTCATCTACTGCTGAAACCCTCATCCATGCCTTTGTTACTTCCAAACTCGACTATTCCAATGCTCTCCTGGCCGGCCTCCCATCTTCCACCCTCCGTAAATTTGAGCTCATCCAAAACTCTGCTGCCCCCGTATCCTAACTCGCACCAAGTCCCGTTCACCCATCACCCCCTGTGCTCTCTGACCTACATTGGCTCCCGGTCCAGCAACGCCTCGATTTTAAAATTCTCATCCTTGTTATCAAACCCCTCCGTGGCCTCGCCCCCTCCCTATCTCTGTAACCTCCTCCAGCCCTACGACCCTCCGAGATCTCTGCGCTCCTCCAATTCTGGCCTCTTGTGCATCCCCGATTTTAATCGCTCCACCATTGGCGGCCGTGCCTTCAGCTGCTTAGGCCCTAAGCTCTGGAATTCCCTCCCTAAACCTCTCCGCCTCTCTCTTCTCCTTTAAGACTCTCCTTAAAACCTCCCTCTTTGACCAAGCTTTTGGTCACCTGTCCTAATATCTCCTTATGTGGTTCGGCGTCAAATTTTGTTTGATAATCGCTCCTGTGAAGCACCTTGGGACGTTTTACTGCATTAAAGGCGCTATATAAATGCAAGTTGTTGTTGAGGTTAAGAAGCTAAGTGTTAGATATGTTTGAACTAATACGGTATTTCTCGAATCAGTTGAGAATAAATTACCATTGACATTTTCTACTCAAGATTAACTCTGAGCAAATCAATACTGAGCATCAAAACTGCACTGTAGATTGACGCTTGACTTGACTGAAATAATTGGGATGTAGTCTGGAACCAAAAAGGGACTGAGATAGGCCCGGCTTAGTCCTCTTGTATGAAATGGTCTTGATCTTAACACAGACCTGGCTGAACAACTTGCAGTAGGATTAGTCGAGAACTACAGTTGCATGTGTCGGTGGAATTTTTCAGATCACAGCATGGTTTAAAAAATACAAATACAGACTTAGACCTCAGGCTGCTTCTGTCTGCTGTGAGTTTTCTGTTACTGTGAACCAGTGAGATAGACGACTCTTCAGTCAATCTCAGGACCAATCGCTGCTTCTTCTTTTTGCTCTACTTTCAGGCAATGAAAGTTCTTCTGGTAACAGATCAGTGATTGCCGAGTATATCAGACCCCTACCGATGTCTGGTGGAAAACCAGAGCTCCTTTCTGTCAAACCTACTTTCCTGTCGAGGTCGCGGCCCAGCAACCAGAGGCTGGGCTACCTCTCCGAGGTCAGTCGGTCTTACGTTACTCGATAACGTGTCATTGTTTAAGAGACAAAAGAAAGATCAAAACTCACGCCATTGTGTAAAATCGACTCTCATGACGGTTAAAGTAACTCTCATCGTTCTGCACATTGACGAACCCAACTAATCGTCACCAATTTTGGAGATTTTTTTTTTGCTAACATTTAATTCTTAACCAATAGTTTCCTGGCAATCATTCCGCTGTTTCCTAGCAATGACCCTTGAACCCATCATTATATGTTGCATAGAATTACATGGGATTTACGACACAGAAACAGGCCATTCGGCCCAACAGGTCTCTGCTGGAGTTTATGCTTCACAAGAGCCTCCTCCCAACTTACTTCATCTCACTCTATCAGCATAACCTTCTAGGTAGTGGGTCCCATACCCTAAACCCATTGTGGGAGAACATTCCCTCGAACTCTCCCCATGCTTTCAGTGCTCAATCTAAATTCGTACCAACTAACGTAGCATCACATCTGAAACATTAACCCATTGGTCTCCTTCAGCTGATCAGTTCACCTGAGCAGTTCCAACATTTTGTTTTTATTTTGAATTCCCAGCATGTGCCTTTTTTAAAATGTATTTATTTGGTTCTTTTGGGGGTTATTTAGTCCAGAGTTGGTATTCTGCAGTGTTTGTGACTCCGTATAGTTCTTATTATTGACTGCGGGACGTTAAAGGAGCTCTCACAGTTGTCAGGAATGAGACGCGTGACGTTAGTGTCATGTGACATTAAGAGACAGTTTTTACTGGGGTTTCCCATATTAAATATCTGAGAAACTAGTTGGTCCTAAATAGCAAAACCTGCATTAAATGCTCTCTGTAACATGCTTGGGGGGTTGTTTTAATTTTTGAGGGTATCGATCAGCCCCCTCTTCTGATTTTCAATCTGATTGAGGGCAGTGGGGAGAGGGGTGTAACAGGCAGCAAATCGGATAGTCCCTGTTTTACACCATCACCAAAAGTTAATTACCCCACATGGTGTTCCATTCACAAAAGGAGAATTTTATAATGTAGTTTCCTACATTACAACAGTGACTACACTTCAAAAAAGTACTTCATTGGCTGTAAAGCGCTTTGGGACGTCCTGAGGTTGTGTGAAAGACGGTGTATAATCCAAGTCTTTGGCCCCAATATTTACAGGGGGGAGAGGGAGCTCGTAGCAGTTGGGAAACCCGGAGATACGGCTCCCCCGGAGGCTCTGCCGAATTTAATGGCACGGCTTGATTTAAATTTTTTGACTCTGTTTCCCGACTGGCAGCCGGCCAGATTGAGAGACTGTCTGGCTGTCGGGAGTGGAGAGGAGGGAGGGGGAGATCATGGGTGGGGAGGACATTGGTTGGGGGGGGTGGGTCCGATCGCAGGGGGGGGTGGTCAGCAGATCGTGGGGTGGGGGGGGGAAGCAGGTTAGCTTGAGGGGTCCGCGGGAAACATTCCTACTCCTCCTGGCCCACCAGCAGTGCTGGAAAGGCGTTAGGGTAGATTTTCACCGTGTGTTATACTACCCATGTGACTTAGGCGCCAGCCGTGTCTCAGTGGGTCGCACTCTCGCCTCTGAATCAGAAGATGATGAGTTCAAGTCCCACTCCAGAGACTTGAGTACAAAAATGCAGGCTGACACTCCCAGTGCAGTACTGAGGGAGCGCTGCACTGTCGGAGGTGCCGTCTTTCAGATAAGACATTAAACCGAGGCCCCGTCTGCCCTCTCGGGTGGACGTAAAAGATCCCGCAGCACAGCAGAGTTCTCCCCGGTGCCCAACCAACTAAAACAGATTATCTGATTGTGGGATCTTGCTGTGCGCACATTGGCTGCCACGTTTCCTACATTACAACAGTGACTGCACTTCAAAAGTACTTCATTCACTGTAAAGCATTTTGGGACCTCCAGAGGTCATGTAAGGCACTACATAAATGCAAGTCCTTTCATTTTCTTACACCAATTCTGTTGAGCAAACATCTGGATTTGACCTTCCAGGTGTGTAATGGGCTCCTAATTGCAGTTTTCAGCAGATTTGGAGAATAATGGATTACCCCCTTTTCACGAGCTGGCCCACCACAATCGAACAAACCAGCAACTGTAGTTGCTTTTATAAAGCTCCTCTCATAACCTTAAAATGTCTCAAAGCATTTTACAGCCAATTAAGTACTTTTGAAGTGAGGTCACTGTTGTAATGTCGAAAAACAGCAAAATCTGTCGGGAAATTTGCGCACAGCAAGATCCCACACTTTCAGCCCCGAGATTGCCGAGACCAGTATCTTGGGGTAACCCAGCAGGAGGGAATCCTCCCAGAAATCATCAGTAACTCACAGTTTGCCCCGGGGATAAAACCAACAGCAGTTTCTAGGCTGCTGAATTCAAAGTATTCCCCGAAGGATTGGAAATGACAGTTGAGTTTTCAGTCACCACCTCACGGCCCGGCCCACTCTCTGTCCTTAGTGCTCTCTGTACATGTGGTGGTTTGATGACTCACTGTGGGTGGGTTACCATTCTACAGAGAGTAGCACCAGAAGGCAAGATGACAGATAACTAATGCCTTTTGAGTGAACTATCAGTTATCACCATCGAGCAGTTTAATCCCCAGGCACTTTCTTGCTTAAATGTGAGAGCCTGGAATCCCCAGGGAGTAGAACCACTGGTGACACTTTGAGAATTTCCCTTCCCACAAGACAAATGAAGGTTTGCTGTGTAGATGAAGGGAAATTGTCAAAATACCCCAAGTAATAAACGTCTCATAAACTGGCAGTCTGAGGAGCAGGGCTGTTTTATAACTGACCGTAACTCAGACCATAAAAATATCCTGATCACCAGATAAAACCATCACTTCAACTCATTTGCTTTCATTTATCTGGCAATTTCAATCATATGATTGTCTTACATCATTGTCATCATCTGCTTATTTATCTATGTCTATAATCAATATCACTACCCCTGGCTGGAGAGTCTGGAACCAGGGGTCATAATCTCAGGATAAGGGGTCGGCCATTTAGGACTGAGATGAGGAGGAATTTCTTCACACAGAGGGTTGTGAATCTTTGGAATTCTCTCCCCCAGAGGGCTGTGGATGCTGAGTCGTTGAATATATTCAAGACTGAGATCGATAGATTTCTGGACTCTAGGGGAATCAAAGGATATGGGGATCAGACGGAAAAGTGGAGTTGAGGTCGAAGATCAGCCATGATCTGATTGGATGGCGGAGCAGGCCCGAGGGGCCGAATAGCCGACTCCTGCTCCTATTTCTTACGTTCTTGAAACAGATTGCGTGATCATTTATCTCATTCCTCACTCTACCATTACCAACAAGCCAGGGGATCAACCCTGGTTCAATGAGGAGTGTAGAAGAGCATGCCAGGAGCAGCACCAGGCGTACCTAAAAATGAGGTGCCAACCTGGTGAAGCTACAACTCAGGACTACATGCATGCTAAACAGCGGAAGCAACATGCTATAGACAGAGCTAAGCGATTCCACAACCAACGGATCAGATCAAAGCTCTGCAGTCCTGCCACATCCAATCGTGAATGGTGGTGGACAATTAAACAACTAACGGGAGGAGGAGGCTCTGCAAACATCCCCATTCTCAATGATGGCGGAGTCCAGCACGTGAGTGCAAAAGACAAGGCTGAAGCGTTTGCAACCATCTTCAGCCAGAAGTGCCGAGTGGATGATCCATCTCAGCCTCCTCCCGATATCCCCACCATCACGGAAGCCAGTCTTCGGCCAATTCGATTCACTCCACGTGATATCAAGAAACGGCTGAGTGCACTGGATACAGCAAAGGCTACGGGCCCCGACAACATCCCAGCTGTAGTGCTGAAGACTTGTGCTCCAGAACTAGCTGCGCCTCTAGCCAAGCTGTTCCAGTACAGCTACAACACTGGCATCTACCTGACAATGTGGAAAATTGCCCAGGTATGTCCTTTCCACAAAAAGCAGGACAAATCCAATTTGGCCAATTACCACCCCATCAGTCTACTCTCAATCATCAGCAAAGTGATGGAAGGTGTCATCAACAGTGCTATCAAGCGGCACTTACTCACCAATAACCTGCTCACCGATGCTCAGTTTGGGTTCCGCCAGGACCACTCGGCTCCAGACCTCATTACAGCCTTGGTCCAAACATGGACAAAAGAGCTGAATTCCAGAGGTGAGGTGAGAGTGACTGCCCTTGACATCAAGGCAGCATTTGACCGAGTGTGGCACCAAGGAGCCCTAGTAAAATTGAAGTCAATGGGAATCAGGGGGAAAACTCTCCAGTGGCTGGAGTCATACCTGGCACAAAGGAAATGGTCGTGGTTGTTGGAGGCCAATCATCTCAGCCCCAGGGCATTGCTGCAGGAGTTCCTCAGGGCAGTGTCCTGGGCCCAACCATCTTCAGCTGCTTCATCAATGACCTTCCCTCCATCATAAGGTCAGAAATGGGGATGTTCGCTGATGACTGCACAGTGTTCAGTTCCATTCGCAACCCCTCAGATAATGAAGCAGTCCGAGCCTGCATGCAGCAAGACCTGAACAACATCCAGGCTTGGGCTGATAAGTGGCAAGTAACATTAGCGCCAGATAAGTGCCAGGCAATGACCATCTCCAACAAGAGAGAGTCTAACCACCTCCCCTTGACATTCAACGGCATTACCATCGCCGAATCCCCCACCATCAACATCCTGGGGGTCACCATTGACCAGAAACTTAATTGGACCAGCCATATAAATACTGTGGCTACGAGAGCAGGTCAGAGGCTGGGTATTCTGCGGCGAGTGACTCACCTCCTGACTCCCCAAAGCCTTTCCACCATCTACAAGGCACAAGTCAGGAGTGTGATGGAATACTCTCCACTTGCCTGGATGAGTGCAGCTCCAACAACACTCAAGAAGCTCGACACCATCCAAGATAAAGCAGCCCGCTTGATTGGCACCCCATCCACCACCCTAAACATTCACTCCCTTCACCACCGGCGCACTGTGGCTGCAGTGTGTACCATCCACAGGATGCACTGCAGCAACTCGCCAAGGCTTCTTCGACAGCACCTCCCAAACCCGCAACCTCTACCACCTAGAAGGACAAGGGCAGCAGGCGCATGGGAACAACACCACCTGCACGTTCCCCTCCAAGTCACACACCATCCCGACTTGGAAATATATCGCCGTTCCTTCATTGTCGCTGGGTCAAAATCCTGGAACTCCCTTCCTAACAGCACTGTGGGAGAACCGTCACCACACGGACTGCAGCGGTTCAAGAAGGCGGCTCACCACCACCTTCTCAAGGGCAATTAGGGATGGGCAATAAATGCCGGCCTTGCCAGCGACGCCCACAACCCGTGAATGAATTTTTAAAATTTTTTTTTAATTTGCTGCTTGTGGGACCTTGCTGTACGCAAATTAGCTGCCACGTTTCCAACATTACAACATTTCAAAAGTAATGACTGTGAAGCACTTTGGGATGTCCTGAGGCTGTGGAAGGTGATATAGAAACGCAAGTCCTTTCCTTTTTCTTTTAATTCAGTGCTAATTGACAATCGCATTCAGAAGCTTATGTGAAAAATGGAAAAATTTAAGTCAGTGCAGTTGGAGATTATCTTCTGAGGTTGGGGATAAGGCACTGTGGTAAAACAGAATACCACGAGCTCTCTGTACCCCCCGCAGTGCTTCATCTCACCGAGGTCTGCTTGATACTGGCACTGTGGCAGAAATTTACCTTTTATCAAAAACGGGGAAATGCTTTCTCCATAATTAACAAACCACTAACGAAATGAAAGAAGGAAATGTTTCCAGTGGCAGGAGGGTCAGTAACCAGAGGACACAGATTTAAGATCATTGGTAAAAGAACCAGAGGGGGAGAGATGAGGAGAATTTTTTTTAACGCAGTGAATTGTTCTGATCTGGAACGCGCTGCCTGAAAGGGCGGTGGAAGCAGATTCAATAATAACTTTCAAAAGGGAATCGGATAAATACTTGAAAAGGAAAAATTTGCAGGGCTACGGGGAAAGGGCAGGAGGAGTGGGACTAATTGGATAGCTCTTTCAAAGTGCTAGCAGAGACACAATGGACCGAATGGTGCCCTTCTGAGCTTTATCATTCTATGATTCTACGATCACAGCAAGCTGCATCTTTGACCATATACAAAAAAATGCCCCATAAAATAAAGGTTTGTGTTGGAATAATAGATGAAGAGGTAGCTTTTCTATTCTACTTTACAACAGTGAAGAGCAGGGGAGTTCTCTCCGATCTCCTGGAGCCAATATTTATCCCTCAACTAACATCATTAATAAACAGATAATCTGGTCATTTTCTCATTACTGTTTGTGGGATCTTGCTGTGCGCAAATTGACTGCTGCATTTCCTACATTACGACAGTGACTGCACTTCAAAAGTGTTACATTGGCTGGGGATTGGTTTGGATTGTTTGGATTGATTGGATTGATTGGATTGATTGGATTGATTGGATTGGTTGGATTTGTTTGGAATGTTTGGATTGGTTTGGATCAGAATCATAGAATCATAGAAAGGTTACAGCACTAAAGGAGGCCATTCGGCCCATCGAGTTCGTGCCGGCTCTATGCGAGAGCAATCCAGCTAGTCCCACTCCCCCCGCCCTATCCTCATGGCCCTGCAAATTTTTTCCTTTCAAGTACTTATCAGTTCCCTTTTGAAGGCCATGATTGAATCTGCCTCCACCACCCCCTCGGGCAGTGCATTCCAGATCCTAACCACTCGCTGCTTAAAAAAGTTTTTCCTCATGTCACCTTTGGTTCTTTTGCCAATCACCTTAAATCTATGTCCTCTGGTCCTTGACTCTTCCGCCAATGGGAACAGTTTCTCTCTATCTACTCTGTCTAGACCCGTCATGATTTTGAATACCTCTATCAAATCTCCTCTCAACCTTCTCTGTTCCAAGGAAAACAACCCCAGCTTCTCCAGTCTATCCACGTAACTAAAGTCTCTCATCCCTGGAATCATTCTAGTAAATCTCTTCTGCACCCTCTCTAAGGCCTTCACATCTTTCCTAAAGTGCGGTGCCCAGAACTGGACACAATACTCCAGTTGTGGCCAAACCAGTGTTTTATAAAGGTTCATCATGACTTCCTTGTTTTTGTACTCTATGCCTCTATTTATAAAGCCCAGGATCCCGTATGCTTTTTTAACCACTTTCTCAACCTGCCCTGCCACCTTCAACGATTTTTGCACATATACCCCCAGATCTCTCTGTTCCTGTACCCCTTTTAGAGTTGTGCCCTCAAGTTTATATTGCCTCTCCTCGTTCTTCCTACCAAAATGTATCACTTTGCATTTTTCTGCGTTAAATTTCACCTGCCACGTGTCCGCCCATGCCATCAGCCTGTCTATATCCTGTTGAAGTCTATCACTATGTTCACTACACTTCCAAGTTTTGTGTCATCTGCAAATTTTGAAATTAAATTGTGCCCTGTACACCCAAGTCCAAGTCATTAATATATATCAAGAAAAAGCAGTGGTCCCAGCACTGACCCCTGGGGAACACCACTGTACACCTCCCTCCAGTCCGAAAAACAACCGTTCACCACTACTCTCTGTTTCGTGTTACCTAGCCAATTCTGTATCCATGTTGCTACTGCCCCCTTTATTCCATGGGCTGCAATCTTGATGATAAGCCTACCATGCAGCACTTTATCAAATGCCTTTTGAAAGTCCATATACACCACATCAACTG
Organism: Heptranchias perlo; assembly: GCF_035084215.1. Taxonomy (NCBI): domain Eukaryota; kingdom Metazoa; phylum Chordata; class Chondrichthyes; order Hexanchiformes; family Hexanchidae; genus Heptranchias; species Heptranchias perlo. The sequence continues at coordinate 45,828,610 of NC_090349.1, forward strand.
CATTGCCATCATCGACCCTCTCTGTTACCTCATCAAAAAACTCTATCAGGTTAATTAAATACGATTTGCCTTTAACAAATCCGTGCTGACTTTCCCTAAACAATCCACACTCGTCCAAATGACTGTTAATTCTGCCCGGATTATCGTTTCTAAAAATTATTTGGATTGGATTGATTGGATTGATTGGATTGGATTGATTGGATTGGATTGTATTGGATTACATAAGAACATAAGAAATAGGAGCAGGAGTAGGCCAATCGGCCCCTCGAGCCTGCTCCGCCATTCAATGAGATCATGGCTGATCTGATCCTAACCTCAAATCTAAATTCATGTCCAATTTCCTGCCCGCTCCCCGAAACCCCTAATTCCCTTTACTTCTAGAAAACTGTCTATTTCTGTTTTAAATTTATTTAATGATGTAGCTTCCACAGCTTCCTGGGGCAGCAAATTCCACAGACCTCCCACCCTCTGAGTGAAGAAGTTTCTCCTCATCTCAGTTTTGAAAGAGCAGCCCCTTATTCTAAGATTATGCCCCCTAGTTCTAGTTTCACCCATCCTTGGGAACATCCTTACTGCATCCACCCGATCAAGCCCCTTCACAATCTTATATGTTTCAATAAGATTGCCTCTCATTCTTCTGAACTCCAATGAGTAGAGTCCCAATCTACTCAACCTCTCCTCATATGTCCGCCCCCTCATCCCCGGGATTAACCGAGTGAACCTTCTTTGTACTGCCTCGAGAGCAAGTATGTCTTTTCTTAAGTATGGAGACCAAAACTGTATGCAGTATTCCAGGTGCAGTCTCACCAATACCTTATATAACTGCAGCAATACTTCCTTGTTTTTATATTCTATCCCCCGAGCAATAAAAGCCAACATTCCGTTGGCCTTCTTGATCACCTGCTGCACCTGCATACTAACTTTTTGATTTTCTTGCACTAGGACCCCCAGATCCCTTTGTACTGCAGTACTTTCCAGTTTCTTGCCATTAAGATAATAACTTGCTCTCTGATTTTTCCTGCCAAAGTGCATAACCTCACATTTTCCAATATTGTATTGCATCTGCCAAATCTCCGCCCACTCACCCAGCCTGTCTATATCCCCTTGTAGGTTTTTTATGTCCTCCTCACTCTCTACTTTCCCTCCCATCTTTGTATCATCTGCAAACTTTGATATGTTACACTTGGTCCCCTCCTCCAAATCGTTAATATAGATTGTAAAGAGTTGGGGACCCAGCACCGACCCCTGTGGAACACCACTGGTTACTGGTTGCCAGTCCGAGAATGAACCATTTATCCCAACTCTCTGCTTCCTGTTAGATAACCAATCCTCCACCCATGCCAGAATATTACCCCCAATCCAGTGATTCTTTAAAATTTGATTGGATTGATTGGATTGGTTTGGATTTGATTGGATTGGTTTGGATTGATTGGATTGATTGGATTGATTGGATTGATTGGATTGGTTTGGATTGGATTGGATTGATTGGATTGATTGGATTGATTGGATTGATTGGATTGGTTTGGATTGGTTTGGATTGATTGGATTGATTGGATTGATTGGATTGATTGGATTGGTTTGGATTGGTTTGGATTGATTGGATTGGTTTGGATTGGTTTGGATTGATTGGATTGATTGGATTGATTGGATTGATTGGATTGGTTTGGATTGGTTTGGATTGATTGGATTGATTGGATTGATTGGATTGGTTTGGATTGGTTTGGATTGATTGGATTGGTTTGGATTGATTGGATTGGTTTGGATTGATTGGATTGATTGGATTGGATTGGATTGATTGGATTGGATTGATTGGATTTGATTGGATTGATTGGATTGGTTTGGATTGATTGGATTGGTTTGGATTGGTTTGGATTGATTGGATTGATTGGATTGATTGGATTGATTGGATTGGTTTGGATTGGTTTGGATTGATTGGATTGATTGGATTGATTGGATTGGTTTGGATTGGTTTGGATTGATTGGATTGGTTTGGATTGATTGGATTGGTTTGGATTGATTGGATTGATTGGATTGGATTGGATTGATTGGATTGGATTGATTGGATTTGATTGGATTGATTGGATTGGTTTGGATTGATTGGATTGGTTTGGATTGATTGGATTGATTGGATTGGATTGGATTGATTGGATTGGATTGGATTGATTGGATTGGATTGATTGGATTGGTTTGGATTGATTGGATTGGTTTGGATTGATTGGATTGGTTTGGATTGATTGGATTGATTGGATTGGATTGGATTGATTGGATTGGATTGGATTGATTGGATTGGATTGATTGGATTTGATTGGATTGATTGGATTGGTTTGGATTGGTTTGGATTGATTGGATTGATTGGATTGATTGGATTGATTGGATTGGTTTGGATTGGTTTGGATTGATTGGATTGATTGGATTGATTGGATTGATTGGATTGGTTTGGATTGGTTTGGATTGATTGGATTGATTGGATTGATTGGATTGATTGGATTGGTTTGGATTGGTTTGGATTGATTGGATTGATTGGATTGATTGGATTGGTTTGGATTGGTTTGGATTGATTGGATTGGTTTGGATTGATTGGATTGATTGGATTGGTTTGGATTGATTGGATTGATTGGATTGATTGGATTGATTGGATTGGTTTGGATTGATTGGATTGATTGGATTGGTTTGGATTGATTGGATTGGTTTGGATTGATTGGATTGATTGGATTGATTGGATTGATTGGATTGGTTTGGATTGATTGGATTGATTGGATTGATTGGATTGATTGGATTGGTTTGGATTGATTGGATTGATTGGATTGGTTTGGATTGTTTGGATTGATTGGATTGATTGGATTGATTGGATTGATTGGATTGGTTTGGATTGATTGGATTGATTGGATTGATTGGATTGGTTTGGATTGTTTGGATTGATTGGATTGATTGGATTGATTGGATTGATTGGATTGGTTTGGATTGTTTGGATTGATTGGATTGGTTTGGATTGTTTGGATTGATTGGATTGATTGGATTGGTTTGGATTGATTGGATTGATTGGATTGATTGGATTGGTTTGGATTGTTTGGATTGATTGGATTGATTGGATTGATTGGATTGGTTTGGATTGGTTTGGATTGATTGGATTGTTTGGATTGATTGGATTGATTGGATTGATTGGATTGGTTTGGATTGGTTTGGATTGATTGGATTGTTTGGATTGATTGGATTGATTGGATTGATTGGATTGATTGGATTGATTGGATTGGTTTGGATTGGTTTGGATTGATTGGATTGATTGGATTGGTTTGGATTGATTGGATTGTTTGGATTGATTGGATTGTTTGGATTGGTTTGGATTGTTTGGATTGATTGGATTGGTTTGGATTGATTGGATTGATTGGATTGATTGGATTGGTTTGAATTGTTTGGATTGGATTGGTTTGGAGTGATTGGATTTGATTGGTTTGGATTGGTTTGGAGTGATTGGATTTGATTGGTTTGAATTGTTTGGATTTGATTGGTTTGTTGCCCTGAGGTTGTGAACTGTGAAAGTTCTTTTCTTTTTTTTCTTTCAAGTTACCTGTGAGGAAATTGATTTTGTTCCCAATTTGCTTTGCGACAACAGATGGACGGTGATCTAGACTCTGGTAACCCCAAAATGAAGTATACCGGGAAGGTCCGTCTGTGTGTTGCACGTTACAGGTAAGCCGCTCACTCTGTGTTCTGCCGGGTGGATATTTTTCCATCACTTGAAAATATGATCTGTTAAACTCAGCACAACTCCTCGAGTTGTGAATCGAAGCAAATGGGCCGTTTGCTCCTCTGTGAATTTTAACTTCAATTTTACTTGATGCCGATGATCAGAGCAGGGTGAGGCTCAGGTGAGTTCTGAAGAATTGTATTTCACATCAAGCTATGAAGTCAGAGTTTCGGGCAGATCTGTGTCTCCAAATGTACAATATACGGAGGTGATAAAGCTCTGCCAAAGTTCTTTCCCAAGTGAGAAAGGCGCAAGACCAGAAATACACAGAATTACAATTTGGACGCAGACCATTCAGCCCAATCTTGGTCCCACTGCCAGTCTGTTTCAGCCTCAACCACTAACCCTGGAAGTGAATCCCAGTGTCTCACGACTCTCTCTGTGAAGACGTTTCTCCTGCCCTCTGTTCTGAATCTTACATTTAATCTTGTATCGATGGCCCCTCGTTCTTGACCCCTCGATTACTGGGAACAGTCTGATTCTATCTACCCTGTCTCACCCTTTCATACTTTTAAACACTTCTATCATATCACCCTGCACATAATCAGTCTCACTCCCCCCTATCCTATCCCCTAATCTCACTCACCATCGCTCCTGTCCTCACCCACCTTCATTGGCTCCTCTGTCCCCAACACACTGAATTCAAATTCTTCACCTTTGTTTACCAATTTCTCCACAAACTCTCCTCACCCTAACTCTGCAACCTCCTCCTTTACGTCCCAACTCTTGCCTTCTACTCTTCCAACTCTGGCCTACTGTGCATCCGCTCCGCCATCCCCTCCACTCCATCAGGTGCAGTCTTCAGCTGTCAGGACCCTACACACTCCCCCTAGACCCCTCCCCATTGCTACCTCTCTGCCCATCTTCAAAAGCCTCTTCAATTTAACCTACCTGAGGGTCACCGTCCCTGGCGCTGGTGCTGCCTCTTGACGTCCAGTCCACTCCCCACATTTTCTCCTCTGTATAGCATCATAGGACGTTTCATCATCATCGTCAGAGCTCCTGTGACTGTCCACCACACCTCTGAAAGGCAGGGACATGAACCCTGGGGTTGTGTTCGGGACTGTCCGCGATTGCTCTTTCATTGACCCGTTCCGTACTGAGGCTGGATCACGGTTTGCAGGTCAGAGGTCAGGGCTAATTCAAGGATTAGATCATACGCCTTTTGATGTCATTTCCTCCATCGAGGGTCCCACTGCCCCCTCCCCCAGACCTTGGTCCCACTGCCCCCTCCCCACATACCTTGGTCCCACTGCCTCCTCCCCACATACCTTGGTCCCACTGCCCCCTCCCCACATACCTTGGTCCCACTGCCCCCTCCCCCAGACCTTGGTCCAACTGCCCCCTCCCCCAGACCTTGGTCCCACTGCCCCCTCCCCCCAGACCTTAGTCCCACTGCCCCTCCCCCCAGACCTTGGTCCCACTGCCCACTCCCCCCAGACCTTGGTCCCACTGCTCCCTCCCCCAGACCTTGGTCCCACTGCCCCTCCCCCAGACCTTGGTCCCACTGCCCCCTCCCCCCAGACCTTGGTCCCACTGCCCCTCCCCCAGACTTTGGTCCCACTCCCCTCCCCCAGACTTTGGTCCCACTGCCCCCTCCCCTCAGACCTTGGTCCCACTGCCCCTCCCCCAGACTTTGGTCCCACTCCCCTCCCCCAGACTTTGGTCCCACTGCCCCCTCCCCTCAGACTTTGGTCCCACTCCCCTCCCCCAGACCTTGGTCCCACTGCCCCCTCCCCTCAGACCATGGTCCCACTGCCCCCTCCCCCCAGACCTTGGTCCCACTGCCCCCTCCCCTCAGACCTTGGTCCCACTGCCCCCTCCCCTCAGACCTTGGTCCCACTGCCCCCTCCCCTCAGACCTTGGTCCCACTGCCCCCTCCCCCAGACCTTGGTCCCACTGCCCCCTCCCCTCAGACCTTGGTCCCACTGCCCCCTCCCCCAGGGGTCAAATGGCCAAAACCATTGGAACTTTCTGGAGGTGACCGGGTCATTTAACCTCCACGTAGAGCTTATTCTTCACCAATCACAGGTAGCACCGTCTTCTGTCACTACGGTAACAGGTTTTAACACCTGACCTGACACCATTAAGATATTTACTACTTTAAACATAATTGCAAGTTGTTGTTGAGTCATAGCACCTAGAATCATACAGCCATTCGGCCCATCGTGCCTGTGCCGGCTCTTTGAAAGAGCTATCCCATTAGTCCCAACCCTCCCTCCGCTCTTTCCCCAGAGCCCTGTGAATTTTTCCTTTTCAAGTATTTATCCGATTCCCTTTTGAAAGTTATTATTGAATCTGCTTCCACCGCCCTTTCAGGCAGCGCATTCCAGATCAGAACAACTCACTGCGTAAAAAAAATTCTCCTCCTCTCCCCCCTGGCTTTTTTGCCAGTTATTTTAAATCTGTGTCCTCTGGTGACCAATCCTCCTGCCACTGGAAACAGTTTCTCCTTATTTACTCTGTCAAAACCGTTCATGATTTTGAACACCTCTATTAAATCTCCCCTTAACCTTCTCTGCTCTAAGGAGAACAACCCCAGCTTCTCCAGTCTCTCCACATAACTAAAGTCCCTCATCCCTGGTACCATTCTAGTAAATCTTTTTTCTGCACCCTCGCCAAGGCCTTGACAGTAACAAGTGGACTAAAAATAAAGTTTATATCGTGACAGAGACATAAAATGTAATTACCCGACAAGAAAAGAAACTTTGAACTCACCCGTGATATTGTCCATGTCCTTTTGTAAATCCAGCCCTTGAGATTACCCCACGACCTCTCTTGAGTCTTGCTCTGTATTGGAATTCCTTTGTTCAGCTCAGCTTTCTCTCCTGATTCTTTTCAGGCCCCCTTATGTGTGCAACAAGCAGAATTTTGCACTTTGAAGTGTTACCTTTGTTTATTAATTTTATAAATCATATAAACAGTTACAGTGATTGTATTTTAGAATGATACTCGGACTTCAAGGGTTAAGTTACGAGGAGAGATTACACAAATTGGGGTTGTATTCTCTAGAGTTTCGAAGGTTAAGGGGTGATCTGATCGAAGTTTATAAGATATTAAGGGGAACAGATAGGGTGGATAGAGAGAAACTATTTCCGCTGGTTGGGGATTCTAGGAGAAGGGGGCACAGTCTAAAAATTAGAGCCAGACCTTTCAGGAGTGAGATTAGAAAACATTTCTACACACAAAGGGTGGTAGAAGTTTGGAACTCTCTTCCGCAAACGGCAATTGATACTAGCTCAATTGCTAAATTTAAATCTGAGACAGAGAGCTTTTTGGCAACCAAAGGTATTAAGGGATATGGGCCAAAGGCAGGTATATGGAGTTAGATCACAGATCAGCCATGATCTCATCAAATGGTGGAGCAGGCACGAGGGGCTGAATGGCCTCCTCCTGTTCCTATGTTTCCTATGTCCACATGTATTTTGAGGACAGGCCAAAAGCAACCAGCAATATTAGGGTTGATGGAAGAGCAGGAGATTCTGGAGGGACTGTACCTTAATTCTAGTTTGGAGGGAGGTCCTGAATCAATGTCCTGAATTTCAATATGTTTATTTAAGGAGAACCTTTAAGTTGCACAAAGTACTGGAAATATTCGGGAAAGTAGCAAAATGCAAATTAATTTAATTTCTTAAAGTTTTATATTTCTGGTCTTTCCCTATAAAAATCCAGATCCTAAACGGATGGGACAGTCTGCCCACCTGATATTCTAGGTGAGGAGTTACTGTGATCAGTCTTACTCAGAAAACATTTGATAGAAAATGTAATTCATATATTTTTGCTCAAAACATTGAATTTTATACCTCTGAAAGAATCGTAGAAGGAACTGCAAGGCAAAGTATTAATGTTAAAAGCTGACTTTGAAATTGAGAGAAAAGTGTTGATTAAAATAGGGGTCCACAATACGGATTGTATAATATAGTTTACTTAATACACATCAAATAAATGTACATTTTATAGTATAACTTTGACTTTTGATTCCCCGAGAAGATGTCTATTTTGTGAATGTGATACTCTGATATTCTACCCAGCAATGTTAATGTTGGCCTGGGCTTTATGGGTGAATAAACTACACTTTCTGACTTCTGTGCCTAATAGAGAGAGAGAGAGGGAAAGAGAGAGGGGGGAAAAGAGAGAGAGAAAAAGAGTTTGTGTGTTTAAAAATAGATTATAACAGAGCAGTCAAACACAAGTCAGAATCTTCACATACAGGGGCGTGTAGAGAAAGGGAAGGATCCTGTGGTACAGGCCTCAGTCTCGGAGTCCAAGGACCAGCCAGTCCTGTGGATGGACATTATTAAAAATATTCAGCTTGTTTCCCAGGCATCTATTGCAAGTCCTTCAGCTCCAACACCACAGGATGCACTGCAGCAACTCGCCAAGGCTTCTTCGACAGCACCTCCCAAACCCACGACCTCTACCACCTAGAAGGACAAGAGCAGCAAGCACATGGGAACAACACCACCTGCACGTTCCCCTCCAAGTCACACACCATCCCGTCTTGGAAATATATCGCCGTTCCTTCATCGTCGCTGGGTCAAAATCCTGGAACTCCCTTCCTAACAGCACTGTGGGAGAACCTTCACCACACGGACTGCAGCGGTTCAAGAAGGCGGCTCACCACCACCTTCTCAAGGGCAATTAGGGATGGGCAATAAATGCCGGCCTCGCCAGCGACGCCCACATCCCATGAACAATTTTTTTAAAAACTGGCAGCACTGGCTATTGCATTGGGTATTTCCTTGGTGCTTACACGAAATGTTATTTTCAAAACTTTTTAAATGTACATCCCACCGTTTGAAATATTTGTAATTGAGAGTGTCCTGCAATGAATAATTAAATTCCTGATACTTGGGGTGACTCGGATAGGGTAGAAGCAGGTAACAGTGTCAGGAGTGATTGCAGTGGGGGGATGTCACACGCACCATACTCCACACATACTGCAGAAGACTCTTGTCCAATGGGCTTGTACAAAGTGACAAACAGCAAATGAAACAACGGGACATCTCCTTGAACAGCTTTCAACGGATTGAACGCATGTTCAGTGAGACAGGAGCTTTAACAACAACAACTTGCATTTATATAGCGCCGTTAACATAGTAAAACATCCCAAGGTGCTTCACAGGAGCGATTATCAAACAAACTTCGACACTGAGCCACATAAGGAGATATTAGGACAGGTGACCAAAAGCTTGGTCAAAGAGGTAGGTTTTAAGGAGCGTCTTAAAGGAGGAGAGAGAGGTTTAGGGAGGGAATTCCAGGGCATAGGGCCCAGGCAGCAGAAGGCACGGCCGCCAATGGTGGAGTGAAGGAAATCGGGGATGAGCAAGAGGCCGTGTTTCGGGCGATGTTTCATTCATTGCCTCAGTTCAGTTCTAAATAGATCATGAGGCACAAGGATGTTTTCAGCATCTCACCAAACAATACTTGCTGCCCTTCCTTAATTTAGAAATCAGACCCAATGCATGAAAGAACATAAGAAATAGGAGCAGGAGTCGGCCATTCGGCCCCTCGAGCCTGCCCCGCCATTCAATCAGATCATGGCTGATCTTCAACCTCAACTCCACTTTCCCGCCCGATCCCCATATCCCTCGATTCCCCCTAGAGTCCAAAAATCTATCGATCTCAGTCTTGAATATACTCAGTGACTGAGCATCCACAGCCCTCTGGGGTAGAGAATTCCAAAGAAGCTAACACACACTAATCTCCTGTACGATGTCTCCCTCTCCAGAATTAAATGAAAACTACAAGTGATGTTACATCTCAGTGTCTCCCGCAGTTGGTAAAGGGACTGAACTCAAAGCACTGAAAGTTTTAGAACGAGAGAAGCTGTGTTTTATTCGCACCTTTCCACGTCCTCAGGACATCCCAAAGTGCATCACAACCAATGAATTATATTTTGAAGTTTGTTTTCAAGACAAACGCAGCCAACATGGCAAGGACCGAGAAAGAGCAGCGAGATGAAGAACCAGTTAAACTGTTTTGGTTGAGGGATGAATGTTGGCCAGGACCCTGGGGAGACCTCCCCTTCAAACGGTGTCAGTGGGATCTTTTGCGTTTACCTGAACAAGCAAATAGGGTCTCCATTCAATGGCTCATTATAAAAACAGTCCCTTTCACAGTGCAGCACTGGCGTATCAACCTGGATTATGTGCTTAAAACCTGGAACGTCAGCTGTGACTCAGTGGGCAGCACTCTCGCCTCTGAGTCAGAAGGCCGCGGATTCAAAGCCCCACCCCAGAGACTTGAGCACGTAATCTAGGCTGACGCTCGCAGTGCAGTACTGAGGGAGAGCTGCACTGTCGGAGGGTCAGTACTGAGGGAGAGCTGCACTGTCGGAGGGTCAGTACTGAGGGAGCGGTGCACTGTCGGAGGGTCAGTACTGAGGGAGCGCTGCACTGTCGGAGGGTCAGTACTGAGGGAGCGCTGCACTGTCGGAGGGTCAGTACTGAGGGAGCGCTGCACTGTCGGAGGGTCAGTACTGAGGGAGCGCTGCACTGTCGGAGGGTCAGTACTGAGGGAGCGCTGCACTGTCGGAGGGTCAGTACTGAGGGAGCGCTGCACTGTCGGAGGGTCAGTACTGAGGGAGCGCTGCACTGTCGGAGGGTCAGTACTGAGGGAGTGCTGCACTGTCGGAGGGTCAGTACTGAGGGAGCGCTGCACTGTCGGAGGGTCAGTACTGAGGGAGCGCTGCACTGTCGGAGGGTCAGTACTGAGGGAGCGCTGCACTGTCGGAGGGTCAGTACTGAGGGAGCGCTGCACTGTCGGAGGGTCAGTACTGAGGGAGCGCTGCACTGTCGGAGGGTCAGTACTGAGGGAGCGCTGCACTGTCGGAGGGTCAGTACTGAGGGAGCGCTGCACTGTCGGAGGGTCAGTACTGAGGGAGCGCTGCACTGTCGGAGGGTCAGTACTGAGGGAATGCTGCACTGTCGGAGGGTCAGTACTGAGGCAGAGCTGCACTGTCGGAGGGTCAGTACTGAGGGAGAGCTGCACTGTCGGAGGGTCAGTACTGAGGGAATGCTGCACTGTCGGAGGGTCAGTACTGAGGCAGAGCTGCACTGTCGGAGGTGCCACCTTTCCGATGTTAAACCGAGGCCCCGTCTGCCCTCTCAGGTGGACAGAAAAGATCCCATGGCACTAATTCGAAGAAGAGCAGGGGAATTCTCCCCGGTGTTCTGGCCAATATTTATCCCTCAATCAACATCACTAAAACAGATTATCTGCTCATTATCACATTGCTGTTTGTGGGATCTTGCAGTGCACAAATTTCCTACATTACAACAGTGATTACACTTCAAAAGTACTTCACTTGCTGTAAAGCACTTTGGGATGTCCTGAGGCTGTGAAAGGTGCTATATAAATGCAAGGCTTTCTTTTCTTCTGACTCAGCATCAAGAGTGTTACTAACTGAGCCAAGCTGACACCAGTTAGTCGAAGATCCAATAAAATAATGAGCCTGGAAGGATCTTGGGCCATGCTGTCCCAGCAGATTAAATCCTTTCAATCAGACTTTTTTTTTGCTGCAGTATAATTCTGGTGACATCACTGGTTGGAACATAGGAACAGGAGGAGGCCATTCAGCCCTTCAAGCCTGCTCCGTCATTCAATTAGATCATGGCTGATCTGTACCTCAACTCCATTTACCCGTCTTCCATCCATATCCCTTGATTTCCTTTCCTAAAAAAAAACTCTACCGATCTCAGTCTTGAAAGTTCCAATTGCCCCCAGCACCCACTGCCTTTTGGGGGAGAGAGGTCCAGATTCCCACTCCCCTTTGTGTGAAAAAAACACTTCCTGATATCACTCCTAAACGGCCGAGCTCTAAATTTAAATTGTGTCCCCGTGTTCTGGATTCCCCCGCTAGAGGATATAGTTTCTCTGTAACTGCCTTACTGAATCGTTTTATCATTTTAAACACCTCAATTATATCGCACCTTTTATTGATTTCATTACTGTAATGATGGTTTACAACGAATTATGGAGGAGACACATTGGCAGTGTTCACAGAATCATAAAATCGTACAGCACAGAGGGAGGCCGTTGGGCCCATCGTGTCTATGCCAGCTCTTTAAACACACTATCTAATTAATCCCACTCCCCTCCACTTTCCCCATGGCCCTGCAAATATAGATCCGATTCCCTTTTGAAAGTTATTATTGAATCTGCTTCCACCGCCCTTTCAGGCAGCGCGTTCCAGATCAGAACAACTCGCTGCGTAAAAAAAAAATTCTCCTCATCTCCCCCCTGGTTCTTTTGCCGATTACTTTGAATCTGAATCCTGTGGTTACCGATATAAGAAGAGCAGAGTAAATTACAGTGACCTCAGCACCTTCACCTGCCTAGTTCGACACGTTTAATGATGAACAAAAATATATTTTGGCGTGTTACTGTTATTCACCCTGCCAAATATGCAGCAAACGGAAATAGATTTCTTTCTCTAGAGTATATGAGTAATTTGAGACAGGACGTGCGGTGAGTGGTAACAGGCTCGGGAGGAACAGGTGACTTTGGACCTCTGGTTCCCAAATCTCTCCCCCACTGGGAGTTTTCCTCACCTCATGTCTGGGTCTGTTGGAGACTCATTGATTGAGATTGATTGCTCTGATTAGTCAACAACTCCATTATCGTTGTATCATGGGACTACCAGGATGGGAGGTGGTGAACTAGATGGACCTTGGTCTTTTTCTGTCCAGCAATTCCCATGTTTCTATGTTTCGCACTCATCAAAAAACAATAGATTAAGCCTCAGATTTCACACCACAGTTCAAGACTTCTCTTAACTAACTCCTGTTATCTCTCTTTTTGAATCTAGTTACAACCCTTATGAGGGACCTAATGAGAATCCAGAAGCAGAACTGCCCCTCAAAGCTGGGAAATATCTGTACGTTTATGGAGACATGGATGAAGATGGTTTTTATGAAGGTTCGTTGTGTTGACATCTGAAAACCAGGAGAATGTCAGATCCAAAACACAAAAGTGGCCCCCGTCATTTTTTACTCTATTGTCCTGAACTCTCCTGTCAGCTGATGGCAAGAGAACAGTAACTAATAACAAATAAGGAGCATTGTGACTGTTCACTACAGTTCTTGTACAAACACCTGACACACTTGTATCACATTTCTCTTTGTGCTATTTTAATTCAGGCAAAACTTGGTTGAATGATAAAAAAGACTTGCAATTATATAGTGCCTTTCATGACCTGAGAACGTCCCAAAGCCCCTTTACAGCCAAGTACTTTTTTGAAGTGTAGTCACTGTTGTAATGTAGCTGACACAGCAGCCAAATTGCACACAGCAAGATCCCACAAGCAGCAATGAGAAAATGACCCGATAATCTGCTTTTTTAGGTATTGGTTGAGGGATAAATATTGGCCAGAACTCCCCCCTGCTCATCTTCGAAATAACGCCTTGGGATCTTTTACGTCCACCTGAGAAGGCAGATGGCACCTCGGTTTAACGTCTCATCGGAAAGACGGCACCTCCGACAGTGCAGCACTCCCTCAGCACCGCACTGGGGAGTATCGGCCTGGATTATGGGCTCAACTCTGTTAAGTATTCTTCCAAAAACAGGGGAATGGAAATTTCTACCTCCCAAACTTTCACACGTTCCCATCAGCACTAATTGCTTTGAAAATAAATTCTTTGCAGATAATGTAACTTCAAACCCTCCACCAATTATTGTCTCATTGCAAAGTTGGAGTTACTCATCCTCCTAAATCCGATATTGGAACGTTTTACTACTTTAAAGGCGCTATATAAATGCAAGTTGCTGTTGTTGATATATGTCCAAGTCAGGATGGTGTGAGACTTGGGGGGGAGCTTGGAGGTGATGCTATTCTCATGCATCAGATAAAAGGCCAAAAACAGCATCTGATAGGAATTCTAATTTGGGTGATCAGGAATGACAAGGTGTGGGTATGGGATTCGATGTTATAATGCTGCTGATTGGTTTGGCATGAGGCAAAACTGGGCACTAAAAGAATTCCCACCATGTTAAAACCTCAATAATTGGAGCTCCCAATATCCAGGATCCCATTATTCCCATTATCCACCCTCCAAATTATCAACCTTTGTACAAGACGTGGCCCCATTACACAGCCTGCTAACACCAGTCTGATTTAAGGGTTAGTCCCACGTCCCAGCAGGTCACTGTGAGGATTGGATACAGAATCGGGGTACAGTTCACGAGCCCTATCCCCACCCACATTCCCTTCGAGCATAGCTTCCCTGCAGGGAGCGGGGATTGTAGAGTTAACCCTATAGAATCATCTCACTCCCCTTCATCTCTTGCCCAGGGTATTGCTGTACCAACAGGACTCGGGATTCCCATTAACTACCTCGGGGCTGGGGGCAGGTCCATTAAATGGTAATAATAGGGGGATCCACTCAATGTGCAAAAAAAATCACAGAAACTACAGCACAGAGGGAGGCCATTCAGCCCATCCTGCCTGTGTTGGTGCTATCTCTTCAACTGGAGCAAAGTACTCCAATCCCATTTCCCCGTCCTTTTCCCATATCGCTCTTTGTTCTCTGACGCCCTTAGGTCACTAAATGAGTTGTAGATCGGTTTTGATGTTGGACTGAACAAGAAGTTTGTGCCAGTTTGGTAACAGGTACGCTGGTGTAGTGGTTAGGGTACTGGACCAGAAATCCAGAGGTTATGAACATATGAAACTAATGGGCAGGAAAACACCAACTGGCCCATCAAACCTATCCCAGTTGTGAGTTCAAATCCTATCATGGCAAGTTGGGAAACAGTATTTATTAAATCTGATGATTTGTGGGCTGGCTCCATATAAAATAACCACGAGAGTTCCCAGATTGTCATATAAACCCAGTGGTTCATTAATATCCTTCAGGAAAGGTCTGGCCTATAGGTGACTCCAGTCCCACGTTACACGGTTGACTCTTCACACCCCTCAGGGTGACTAGGGATGGACAATAAATGCCGGCCTTACCAGCGATGCCCATCCCGAGAATGTTTAGTTTAAGAGTTCAGCTTTACGATGAAAATGAATTAAATCTGCTGTCCCTGTCCCATCACTAGGAGCCAATGGACCAAGTAACATCCTGCAATATTGACAGTGACCAAAGCCTGGACATGACAACTGACAACATTAGTGGCCAAACTCTTAGCGTATTTGTGCGATGTTCCTTTGCTATTTTTTCAGAGGTACTAACTCATATACAGTAAATGTGTTCAAATAACAGGTGGGGAGTGTCAGGTGAGTGTGTGATAGGCTCGTCCGATATCACAGGCAATAATCTCAGTACTTTAAACTGGAAAATCAGAAAGAATGAAGGAAAGAGTTTGTAGGATTTACTGTTGGAAATAGCTTGTCTGAGTAAGAAACACTTTAAAAGTACTTTGTTGGCTGTGAAGCACTCTGGGACATCCTGAGGATGAGAGGGGTTTTGATAAAGTGAACAGGGAGAAACTGTTTCCAGTGGCGGGAGGGTCGGTAACCAGAGGACACAGATTTAAGGTAATCGGCAAAAGAACCAGAGGGGAGATGAGGAGAATTTTTTTTACGCAGCGAGTTGTTATGATCTGGAATGCGCTGCCTGAAAGGGCGGTGGAAGCAGATTCAATAATAACTTTCAAAAGGGATTTGGATAAATACTTATAGAAGTTTACAACATGGAAACAGGCCCTTCGGCCCAACATGTCCATGTCGCCCAGTTTATACCACTCAGCTAGTCCCAGTTGCCTGCACTTGGCCCATATCCCTCTACACCCATCTTACCCATGTAACTGTCCAAATGCTTTTTAAAAGACAAAATTGTACCCGCCTCTACTACTGCCTCTATAGAATCATAGAAGTTTACAAGAATCATAGAAGTTTACAGAATCATAGAAGTTTACAAAAATGAGATATTAGCAGGGCTATGGGGAAAGAGCAGGGAGTGGGACTAATTGGATAGCTCTTTCAAAGAGCCAGCACAGGCACGATGGGCTGATTGGCCTCCTTCTGTGCTGTATCATCTTATAAAGTTCTTTTGTTCCAGTCGTGCTGCTCTTTGACCTGCCTCCTTGTTGCGAGTGCATTGACTTTGTGTTGCCTTTCCCTCTCTCCACAGGTGAACTGATGGATGGCCGAAGAGGACTCGTCCCTTCCAACTTTGTTGCTCTGTTGCAAGATGAAGAATTGTTTCTGTTCCATTCTGTGGACACCGAGCTGGACAATAATTTACTCAATTCAGACGGGAATCACGTGGGCCTCAATCTCCACAGCGAAAGCACGTTGCAGGATTCCAAGGCAGATAGTCTGTTGCCCAGTCAGACGGAGACCACCATGTATAATAACGGCACAGGAACACTGGACGTGAATATCGACGAAATTGGTGAAGATATTGTGCCTTATCCCAGGAAAATCAACCTGATCAAACAACTAGCCAAAAGTGTGATCGTAGGATGGGAACCGTCAGTCGTGCCTCCAGGATGGGGAACCATCAACAGCTACAATGTTCTAGTGGACAAGGAAGTGAGAATTAATATACCCTTTGGAGGCAGGACTAAAGCCCTGATAGAGAAGCTCAATCTGACCAATGTTACCTATCGGATATCGATTCAGAGCGTGACAGACCGAGGAAACTCGGACCGCCTGAGGTGCACCTTGTTGGTTGGGAAGGATGTCTGTGTGGCCCCTTCCCATCTGAAAGTGGACAACATCACCCAGACGTTTGCTGAGGTCTCCTGGTTGCCCAGCAACAGCAACTACAGTCACGTGATTTTCCTCAATGAGGAGGAGTATGACATGGTCAAAGCTGCTAGCTACAAGTACCAGTTTTTTAATCTAAAGCCCTGCATGACCTGTAAGATAAAGACCGTCGCTCAGCCCCATCAAGTGCCCTGGCAGCTTCCCCTGGAACAGCGGGAAAGGAAGGAAGGGTTTGTCGAGTTTTGCACACTCCCCGCAGGTTTGATATCGGCCAGAGTTTTATATTTTAATCCACCAGTAGAGTCACGACAAACGTGGAGGAGATTCCCTGGGTTTATTTCATCGCTTGGGCCCAGTAAAAAAAAAAACAGGACAATCAGGCCAGAGGGGCCTGGGGGGAGCCTGCCCGAAATCCCTTAGCAACGCACGCTTAGTGTCAGCCATGACTCGGTGGGCAACACCCTCGCCTCTGTCAGAAGGTTGTGGGTTCGAGTCCCACTCCAGAGACTTGAGCACAAAATCCAGGCTGACACTCCCAGTGCAGTACTGAGGGAGTGCCGCACTGTCAGAGGTGCCGTCTTTCGGATGAGACGTTAAACTAAGGCCCTGTCTGCCCTCTCAGGTGGACGTAAAAGATCCCACAGCACTATTTTGAAGAAGAGCAGGGGAGGTGTCCTGGGGCCAATATTTATCCCTCAACCAACATCATTAATGAACAGATAATCTGGGCATTTATCTCATTGCTGTTTGTGGAATCTCGCTGTGCGCAAATTGGCTGTAAAGTGCTTTGGGACGTCCCGAGGTTGTGACAGGCGCTATAGAAATGCAAGTTCATTCTTTCATTCTTTCACACTCCCCCGTGCCCACTGTTCCTGTTTTCTTGTCCAGACCATCTGATACACCAGAACAAGGAGAATCTACCTTGCGATTTGTTGAAATGTTTCATGTTGGGAATTTTCTTGTGGATCCGTTGAAGGCCCTGTGTTGTACTGTCTCACTGGCCGATGGAAAGGGAAGGGATTTATTCATCGTTGCCCCTATATTTACAGCTCGGTGTCAAATTTTGTTTGATAATCGCTCCTGTGAAGCGCCTTGGGGCCTTTTACTACGTTAAAGGCGCTATTTAAATGCAAGTTGCTGTTGTTGGTTAAACACGCTGCCTGGGATTGGGCCTAGTTCACACTGCCTGCCTGAAACAGCAATTTCCAATTCAAATCCTAATGACGAAAGCAACTGATTTGAAATAAAACAAAGGTGTAAACTTTGGAAATGAATTCTTTAAACAGAGACACTGGCTCAGAATCTCCTTGGATCTTGAGGATAGAAGATTAAGGGGTGATCTAATTGAGGTGTTGATGATTAAAGGATTCGATAGGGTAGAGAGAGAGAAACTATTTCCTCTGGTGGGGGGAGTCCAGAACAAGGGGGAATAACCTTAAAATTAGAGCCAGGCCGTTCAGGGGTGATGTCAGGAAGCACTTCTTCACACAAAGGGGAGTGGGAATCTGGAACTCTCTCCCCCAAAAAGCTGTTGAGGCCGGGGGTCAATTGGAGCTTTCAAGACTGAGATTGATCGATTTTTGTTGGGTAAGGGGATTAAGGGTTACGGCACCAAGGTGGGTAAATGGAGTTAGGATACAGATCAGCCATGATCTATTTGAATGGCAGAACAGTCTCGAGGGGCTGAATGGCCTCCTCCTGTTCCTATGTTCTTATGTGTTCCCAATCTGTCCACGTAACAGGGTTTACGACGCACTTCCGACGAAAGTTATGACGTCAGTGTGGGCACGTCTCTGAGGAAACTCCTTATTTTTCCACGTCTGTCTTGTCGATCAGAACCTACAAAAATGTGACGATCCTTCTTTACAAATGACACGCTTTAAAATACCGACACCTCCGAATGTATCGTCCCCGTCTCTCACTGTAACAAAGGCTGAGGCCCTGGATTTCCGCAGGGGTTGTCCCAGTTGTCCGGCAGGAGACTAGCGGAGCCCCCACAAAACGTGGCAGTAGCCCAGCGTCCCCCATCTGTGTGGGGGGGGGGAGCTGGGGGGGTGGGGGGGTTTGGTCGCCCCTTAGAGTTACGTCAGGTGACCGTAGAAAACTCCAGGGGAGTGATTTTGAGTCTAATTGGTTAAAAATACCAATGCCTTATTCCCATCACTGTATCGCAGTTACGTGCCTGCAGACGGACTGTATCGCAGCTACGTGCCTGTGGACGGACTGTATCGCAGCTACGTGCCTGCAGACGGACTGTATCGCAGCTACGTGCCTGTGGACGAACTGTATCGCAGATACGTGCCTGCGGACGGACTGTATCGCAGCTACGTGCCTGCGGACGAACTGTATCGCAGCTACGTGCCTGCGGACGGACTGTATCGCAGCTACGTGCCTGCGGACGAACTGTATCGCAGCTACGTGCCTGCGGACGGACTGTATCGCAGCTACGTGCCTGCGGACGGACCGTATCGCAGCAACGTGCCTGCGGACGGACTGTATCGCAGCTACGTGCCTGCGGACGGACTGTATCGCAGCTACGTGCCTGTAGGGTATCCCAGCAGAATTTGCTACTGCAGTTTTTTCTGTGCTGATCATAAAATCATAAAATATAAACAGAAGATGCTGGAAAACACTCAGCAGATCAGGCAATATCTTTGGAAAGAGAAACAGAGTTAATGTTTCAGGTCGCTGACCTTTCATCGGAAATGGAAGATGTTAGAGATTAAAACAGTTTTTATCTAAGTACAGAGCCAGGGAAGGGACGAAGGAAAGAGCAAAGGGAAAGGTCTGTGATAGGGTTAGGGCAGAAGTGATTAAATCACAAAAGTGATGGTGGTGCAAGACAAAGTGGGGTGGTAATGGAACAAATAAAGTAAACAAAAGATGCATCCAGAGGAGGTGTAAATGGCCACAGCAGAATAGCAGAGGGGGAGGGAAACACGGAAAATCCAGCGTAGAGGAGAAGGCTCCCGTGGCCCAGGAATGTGGCAGAGAAAGGTG
This sequence comes from Heptranchias perlo, assembly GCF_035084215.1. Classification (NCBI taxonomy): domain Eukaryota; kingdom Metazoa; phylum Chordata; class Chondrichthyes; order Hexanchiformes; family Hexanchidae; genus Heptranchias; species Heptranchias perlo. The sequence continues at coordinate 45,848,016 of NC_090349.1, forward strand.
GGTAGACCCCAGGGGTGCGGGCCACCCGATAGGGGATTCCACCCCCACTCCCAGCACCTCCCCCCACCTCCCCCACTCTCCCCCCCACTCTCCCCCCCACTCTCCCCCCCACTCTCCCCCCACTCTCCTCCCCCACTCCTCCCCCCACCTCCCCCACTCCCCCCACACCTCCTCACTCCTCCCCCACTCCTCCCCCTGCACCTCCCCACTCTCCCCCCACACCTCCCCCACTCCTCCCCCCACACCTCTCCCACTCTCCCCCCCCCACTTCCTCCCCCTCACTCCCCCCACACCTCCCCCACTCCTCCCCCCCACCTCCCCACTCTCCCCCCACACCTCCCCCACTCCTCCCCCCCACCTCCCCACTCTCCCCCCACACCTCCCCCACTCCTCCCCCCACACTTCCTCCCCCCACCTCCCCCCCACCTCCCCACTCTCCCCCCACACCTCCCCCACTCCTCCCTCCACACCTCCCCCACTCCTCCCTCCACACCTCCCCCACTCCTTCCCCCCACTCCCCCCACACAAGTGGAGACCCGAGTTCCAGACGGTCCCACCGAGCGGAGACCGGAGCTCCGGACCTGAATTCTGGGTTGAGATCCAGCGGGATCCTTGTGTCCAGTGGGTGTGGGTGGCCCCCCCTCATTGTGTGGGTCGTGGGAGCTCATAAAACCCTCCGGGATAGGACTGACCCCCCTCCCCCCGCCATTCGCTGGTATACTGATGGTTACGGCCATGGTAGGAGTGTAGACGTCAGGACCTGTCAGACTGTTACTCAGCCTCACAGGGAAGGGTGAGAAGATGCAAGAGCATTTCCCTGACAGTGAAGCTGGGGTTAGAGCCCGATTGTCCTGAATTGAAGGGGGGGAATTTGAGTTGCTGTGCGGGTGACCAGTGTCCTTGTGTGTCCCAGGTCCACCAGCACCTCCTCAGGATGTTATAGTCAAGGTCGGATCAACACCGGGAACAATTCAGGTCAGCTGGAAACCGCCACTGCTCAGCTCATCGGGAACGTCGAATGGAGCGAGAGTCACGGGCTACACCGTGTGCGCTAAAGGCCAAAAGGTAAATAATCACAGCAACCAGTCAGCGTCGGGTTTGGGTGAGAAAATTTGAAAACTTCTGATGGCAAGTTTTAAAAGAAAAGAATGAGGCTAAAATATCGGCCCCAGACAGTATCAGACCCAGACAGTATCAGCCCCAGACGGTATCGGCCCCAGACGGTATCGGCCCCAGACGGTATCGGCCCCAGACAGCATCAGACCCAGACAGTATCGGCCTCAGACGGTACCGGACCCAGACAGCATCAGACCCAGACGGTATCGGCCCCAGACGGTATCGGCCCCAGACGGTATCGGCCCCAGACGGTATCGGACGGTATCGGACCCAGACAGCATCAGACCCAGACGGTATCAGACCCAGACGGTATCGGCCCCAGACAGTATCAGACCCAGACAGTATCAGACCCAGACGGTATCGGCCCCAGACAGTATCAGACCCAGACGGTATCGGCCCCAGACAGTATCAGACCCAGACGGTATCCGGCCCCAGACAGTATCAGACCCAGACGGTATCGGACCCAGACAGTATCGGCCCCAGACGGTATCAGACCCGGACGGTATCCGGCCCAGACAGTTTACCCCTTCCAAGGTACACGCTGACCTTCCCTCACTGGGTGACCACTTGTAGTTCTGAGACAGACTCCTATTATGGAGGGGCAAAAAAACAGAATAAAATCTCACAGCCAATAAGGGAAAAAAACTCTGGAAAATTCCTCTTCAACCCCCAGATGAAAGGTCATCGACCTGAACCGTTAACTCTGTTCCTCTCTCCACAGACGCTGCCTCACTCGCTGAGTATTTCCAGCATTTTCTCTTTTTATTTCTAACATGTCCTTATGTGTCTCGGTGTCGGTTTTTGTCTAATTACCCTCCTGTGTCGCTCCTTGGGCCGTTTTCCGATGTTAAAGGCACTGTATAAATAGTGTTTTGTTGTAATCTGTAGGTTGCAGAAGTGATGCTCGCTACAGCAGATGGTGTGACTGTGGACTACTTAAGGATACAAAATCTGGAAACCAGAGAGATAATCGTAAGGACAGTATCTGCCCAAGGGGAGTCTGAGGACTCTTCGGCTGCAGCCATTCCAACTCACCTACTGGTGCCTCCAACTCCTCGACCCTGGGCTGCTCCCAGAACCAAGCCATCAGCAAGTGCCAGATCTCCCGATACCAAAGACCAACCAATGGGCCCGACTCTGAGAAGGGATGAGCCATGGGAGCAAACACATTCACCATCTCCTCTCCATGGACGTTCTTTGGAGCCCACTTTGCCCAACTACCACGGGCCCTCCAACAACAGGAGGGGGGACGGGAGATCCCCGTCTCCCCAGAGAATTCTCCCACAGCCCCAGGGAGCACCTATCCCAAACACCGTCGCTAAAGCCATCGCGCGAGAAGCAGCTCAACGGGTCGCAGAGAGCAACAGGGTAAATTCTTTCTCTTTCTCTCCAGCTCCGTCACCAATTCCGCGGCACTGTCTCGCTTTTAACACTCACACATTTTTATGGGATTTTCTCTCGCTTCGTGACGGGGGCCAATCACATTCCCACCGGTAATCGGGCTGTGTGTGGGAGCATAAATTAAACATTGCACCAATATCACTGCTCATTTGCGTGAATTCGAATCCCCCCGAACTCGGGATTACTGCGAGGGTCTGAGGGGAGGAGCAAAGGAACATCAGGAACAGGAGGAGGCCGTTCAGGAGTGAAATCAGGAAGCACTTTTTCACGGAAAGGGGAGTGGAAATCTGGAACTCTCTCCCTCCCAAAAGGCTGTGGATGCTGGGGGATTATTGGCGCTCTCAAGACTGAGATCGATAGATTTTTGTTGGGTATCGAGGGACGTGGAGCAAAGGCGGGTAGATGGAGTTGAGGTACAGATCAGCCCTGATCTAATTGAGTGGCTCGAGTTGCTGAATGGCCTCCTCCTGTTCCCATGTTTCGGTTTCTCCGAGTGATATGCTCCGAGTCCCTTAGCTTCTGCCTTGATCTGCTGTCCTTACCAGTGACTCAGCTCCCTAACGGAGTTCTTTTTATTGAGATTAGCCCGAAGCTCTTGTTTAGCTTCATGAATTAACACAATGCGATCATTCCTGATGCAGAATTGACCCTTCCCTGGTCTGTCAGAGATTTGTGAAGCCGTGTGTTATAGAGAAGCAAATCCCCCCAAGGGCAGATTGAGAATTTGGATTCAGTTTTTAAAAATCTGGAAATAAAAAGACTGGCATCGGCAAAAGTGACCGTGAAACTGTCGGATTGTCGTAAAACCCCAACTGGTTCCCAAATGCCCTTCAGGGAAGGAAGCCTGACGTCCTTACCCAGTCTGGGCCTATATGTGACTCCAGTCCCACGCCAATGTGGTTGACTCTTAATTGCCCTCTGAAGTGGCCCAGCGAGCCCCTCAGTTGTATCAAACCGTGACCAGCGGTTCAAGAAGGCGGCTCACCATCACCTTCTCAGGGCAACTAGGGATGGGCAATAAATGCCGGCCTCGCCAGCGACGCCCACATCCCCGAGAATGGATTTTTAAAAAACTGTACTAGTTTTAAATGCAACATACGACTGACAGATGTTTGATTAATCTTTCATTGCTGAGGAATAACAGGTAACTCTGAGTTATATTGTAGTTTGTGATTGTACGTGAGACCATTAAATCTTTCTGTTTGCATTTTCTGCTAAGTAGGAGTCCCAATTCTGTTACCTCTCGCAAATTCTTACTGAATTATCGTGTTCCCTCAATCTTTGCTTTGAATCAGATAATGTCTGCATGTCTTGCTGGATTAATACTCGGTCCTGTATATCCATCACTAACTAACGATCATCATTTTCAGGCTGAGAAAAGAAGTATATTTAGCGAGAGGAGCAGCTCGTTGCACCAGGAAAACTCTGATGATGAAGAAGATATTTACGATGCCCAAAGCATCAAACGACCCGGTGTGTCAGTAGATGATTTCCTGAGGGGTTCGGAGCTCGGGAGACAGGTGGGAATTCAGGAATAATCGCTGCATTTTCTGTTTGTCATTTAAAGATTTCAAATCTTTTTCTTTTGTCAATGGAAGACCTCAGAGTTAAAGTAAGACTGTAGATTTTATGTAATTAGGATTCTGTTTGGTTGACTCCCAGTCTTTATTTGGTGTTAGGAAGTGTTGGATTTAATAAGCAACTTGTAAGCAGCTTTAGAATTAAATCAAAGTCGAACAAAAAACATTGAACCAGTTAAAATGGAAATGATTTGGAAGTTTGTCCAAGGTTTGTGAGTGAGCAGGAGACAGCTCACTGCTTCTTAAAATCGAACTCTTTCCTGTCCTAATATCTCCTTATGTGGCTCGGTGTCAATTTTTGTTTGATAATCGCTCCTGGGACGTTTTTACTACGTTAAAGGCACTATATAAATGCAAGTTGTTGTTGCTTCAAGTCCTCGGCCATCACTGCACCATTTGATCTGCTCCATGCCGGCTCAGATACTTAGCCACATGTGCACCGTAACCTAAATCTGCGGAGCTCACGTACGGTAATCTGGCCCTTGAGGCTCAGACAGTTCAGTCCTGTTTGTGTTTACGTTTTCTGGCATCGACAATGTGGAAAATTGCCCAGGTATGTCCTGTCCACAAAAAGCAGGACAAATCCAATCCGGCCAATTACCGCCCCATCAGTCTACTCTCAATCATCAGCAAAGTGATGGAAGGTGTCGTTGACAGTGCTATCAAGCGGCACTTACTCACCAATAACCTGCTTACCGATGCTCATGCTCAGTTTGGGTTCCGCCAGGACCACTCGGCTCCAGACCTCATTACAGCCTTGGTCCAAACATGGACAAAAGAGCTGAATTCCAGAGGTGAGGTGAGAGTGACTGCCCTTGACATCAAGGCAGCATTTGACAGAGTGTGGCACCAAGGAGCCCGAGTAACATTGAAGTCAATGGAAATCAGGGGGAAAACTCTCCAGTGGCTGGAGTCATACCTAGCACAAAGGAAGATGGTCGTGGTTGTTGGAGGCCAATCATCTCAGCCCCAGGACATTGCTGCAGGAGTTCCTCAGGACAGTGTCCTAGGCCCAACCATCTTCAGCTGCTTCATCAATGACCTTCCCTCCATCATAAGGTCAGAAATGGGGATGTTCGCTGATGATTGCACAGTGTTCAGTTCCATTCGCAACCCCTCAGATAATGAAGCAGTCCGAGCCCGCATGCAGCAAGACCTGGACAACATCCAGGCTTGGGCTGATAAGTGGCAAGTAACATTCGCACCAGACAAGTGCCAGGCAATGACCATCTCCAACAAGAGAGAGTCTAACCACCTCCCCTTGACATTCAACGGCATTACCATTGCCGAATCCCCCACCATCAACATCCTGGGCATCACCATTGACCAGAAACTTAACTGGACCAGCCATATAAATACTGTGGCTACAAGAGCAGGTCAGAGGCTGGGTATTCTGTGGCGAGTGACTCACCTCCTGACTCCCCAGAGCCTTTCCACCATCTACAAGGCACAAGTCAGGAGTGTGATGGAATACTCTCCACTTGCATGGATGAGTGCAGCTCCAACAACACTCAAGAAGCTCAACACCATCCAGGACAAAGCAGCCCGCTTGATTGGCACCCCATCCACCACCCTAAACATTCACTCCCTTCACCACCGGCGCACTGTGGCTACAGTGTGTACCATCCACAGGATGCACTGCAGCAACTCGCCAAGGCTTCTTCGACAGCACCTCCCAAACCCACGACCTCTACCACCTAGAAGGACAAGGGCAGCAGGCACATGGGAACAACACCACCTGCACGTTCCCCTCCAAGTCACACACCATCCCGGCTTGGAAATATATCACCGTTCCTTCATCGTCACTGCATCAAAATCCTGGAACTCCCTTCCTAACAGCACTGTGGGAGAACCGTCACCACACGGACTGCAGCGGTTCAAGAAGGCGGCTCACCACCACCTTCTCAAGGGCAATTAGGGATGGGCAATAAATGCCGGCCTCGCCAGCGACGCCCACATCCCATGAACGAATAAAAAAAAACATTTCTCACTCGCTGATTTGTCTTGTTTGAGTTTCATGGTCCAGGAGGTTTGGAAAAGGCTGATACCCGATTGGCGGATAAATCCTTAATCAAAACAGCAAGATCCGTTAGTATCAGCAGCTTGGGATCTCGGGGAATTAATGGGAACAGGGATTTCAGCCTCTTGGGGCAAATTTCCCGCTTTTGCGTTTGGGCATCAATAACCACCAGAGAATCCCCTCACATTTATCGTCCGATTTAAGTGAATGGATGGAAAATCGAAGGAGCTCTATTGGGAACGTGGAATCCTGCTCACTCCATCGACCTCCCTCTGTCCCAGTGATTATTTACCCGAGCACAAAACTGTAAAGGCTGCACCAAGGTGAGGTCCACCAGGACCCGTACAGCCCGCAGAGACCAAGCACCGGCCACACCAGGTGACAAGCCGAAGTTAACCCCTCGTCCCCTTTCCTGTGATGATTAGAAAGAGGCTGCTCTTTCAAAACTGAGATGAGGAGAAACTTCTTCACTCAGAGGGTAGTAGGTCTGTGGAATTTGCTGCCCCAGGAAGCTGTGGAAGCTACATCATTAAATAAATTTAAAACAGAAATCGACAGTTTCCTAGAAGTAAAGGGAATTAGGGGTTACGGGGAGCGGGCAGGAAATTGGACATGATTTTAGATTTGAGGTTAGGACCACATCAGCCATGATCTTATTGAATGGCGGAGCAGGCTCGAGGGGCCGATTGGCCTACTCCTGCTCCTATTTCTTATGTTCTTATGTTCTTATGTCCCTAAACAGGAACAAGTGCGACGCGATCCTGTGTTTACAAACAACACTCAGTCCCAGGGAAGCAGCCCCATCATTTATCTTTTCCCTCCACTCCCTTTGCTTTCCAAGATCCTTAGACTGCAGCCAATGAGAGCTCGGTTCTCTGATTTAGGGAATTTGAAGTTTTTGACTCTCTGCCTTTACTCTCCCCGTCTTCTGGTCGAATGGTGAGATGGCTGTGGGGCCGTGTTCACTTCTCCGAGCTGTAGCTTGGGATGTGAATGTTGGAACAGACGGACTGACCATGTGCTCTCCGGGGAAGGGACCCATTTCATCCCATGTATCGCCGTTTTGTGGGATGTTATAAAGAGAAGTTTCCATGGGGAGGAGATTGGAATCCTCTGATACCTCCCAAGAGTGTCTCTCCCTCAGCACTTTGAGAAGGCCTTTGGTCCCTCGTGTGATTCTGTCTGAAGCACATGGTCAGCCTTTTGGTGCCTATTCTCAGTACATCCCTGCTTCCCAGTGCACGTGTTCATGTTCATGGCCTTTGTAGATGTTTTGGGACGTTTAATGTTCTTACAGAAAGCTGCCCATACATGTGGTTTATTGGAATCAGACACTTCTTCTTTTTGCTTCAGAATTTCTGCTAAAGATGATTTTCTACACTCCATTTACAAGAAATTAATTGGCACTTCCAATTTCTGCTAAAGCCCTACAGAAACTCACTCAAGCCTTCGACTCTTAAAGCTCTCATGTTACTTCTTACACACAGTTGCTAATAGACCAGACAGTTAAGTGGCCTGTTCATGGAGAATAAACAGAGGGATTGGTCATTGGTGAGAATTGTCTACGGGCCTGCTTAGGAGGAGCAGGAATCAGCAGCTCATTTCAAGTTGTGTCAGAGTTAGTTTGACTTGAACAACATCATAGATTCAGTCACGGAGCCCAGTTTGGATTTGGTGATGAATCATGATTGGGAGATGAGAGGAACCAAGTCTCCAAAAAAAGTTAAATATTCCTTTAGTTAGTTGATTGTGGCGGGGGTCAGCATTAAAATATCCCACCAGTGTTTGTGATTGGGTAACCATTACCTCATTAGAATGTTCCTCCAGTGTTTGTGATTGGGTGACCATTACCTCATTAGAATGTTCCTCCAGTGTTTGTGATTGGGTGACCATTACCTCATTAGAATGTTCCTCCAGTGTTTGTGATTGGGTGACCATTACCTCATTAGAATGTTCCTCCAGTGTTTGTGATTGGGTGACCATTACCTCATTAGAATGTTCCTCCAGTGTTTGTGATTGGGTGACCATTACCTCATTAGAATGTTCCTCCAGTGTTTGTGATTGGGTAACCATTACCTCATTAGAATGTTCCTCCAGTGTTTGTGATTGGGTGACCATTACCATATAATAAACCAGGCAGTGGTGACATATTCTTACCTACACTGCAGATCCTGTAAGAAAGTAACGATCGTTCCTGGTGTGACGAAACACAGAGACAAGTTTACCTTTTACACTTTTTGGTGTCAACAGCAACACTACGGCCAAGCCGATGACTACCACACAGAGAGCAGCCGGGGATCGGATTTATCGGACATCATGGAGGAGGATGAAGAGGAGCTGTATTCAGAAATGCAGCTCGATGAGGCGGGTAGGAGAAGGCACAGTGTAACTTCACATAACGCACTGAAGGTAAGGCATATTCTACATACTTAACAACACTGACTGCACTCCGATCGTACTGAAACACTTGGGGGCATTTCAGAGAAAAGGCACTATATAAATGCAAATCTGTCTTCCTTGCTTAGATATCGCAAAGTCCTCAATTACAGAAACAACGTTTTATTTTCTGAGTTTAAGGAAATACATTGTAAATGTAAGGTTTTAATCTGGTTCCCTTCACTGGTTTAACGTCCTCCTTGACCTTGCTGTGGCACTGGTTCTCCAATCGGCAAGTGGTCCGACTATTGGTGGCAGTGGGTTTTCCAGCTGTCCCTCTCCCCCAGCTCAAGCTCTGATGATTGGAAGCTCGAAGTAGAGTTGGGGGTGTGAAGAGGCAGCTTGCAAAGGTTCAGCAGTCAGGGCTCCGACCAGTTACAGTCCCTTCTCATGTTGGAGAAGGGCAAATGAATTTCAATATAGATCAGTGTGAGGTGGTACATTTTGGTAGGAAGAATAAGGAGGCCACAAACTGCTCGGATAATAAGAGTCTAAATGGGGTAGAGGAGCAGAGGGATCTGGGGGTACAGATATACAAATCACTAAAAGTAGTGATGCAGGTTCATAAGGCCATAAAAAAGGCAAATCAAGCAGTGGGGTTCATTTCTAGAGGGATAGAATTGAAAAGCAGAGAATTATGTTAAACTTATATAGAACCTGGATTTGACCACACAGAATACTGTGATCAGTTCTGGTCTCCATATTACAAAAAGGATATCGAGGCACTGAAGAAAGTGTAAAAAAAATTTACAAGAATGATTCCAGAACTGAGAGGTTATAGCTATCAGGAAAGACTGAATAGGCTGGGGCTCGTTTCTCTCGAAAAGAGAAGGCTGAGGGGTGACCTGATAGAGGTCTTTAAGATTATGAAAGGATTTGATAGGGTAGACGTGGAGAAGATGTTTCCACTTGTGGGGGAGACCAGAACTCGGGGCCATAAATATAAGATAGTCACTAATAAATCCAATAGGGAATTCAGGAGAAACGTCTTTACCCAGAGAGTGGTGAGAATATGGAACTCGCTCCCACAAGGAGTGGTTGAGGCGAATAGTGTAGATACATTTAAAGGGAAGCTGGATAAACCTATGAGGTAAGGTGGGAGGTCTTGTGGAGCATAAAAACCAGCATAGACCAGTTGGGCCAAATGGCCTGTTTCTATGCTGTAAATTCTATGTAATACTACGGCCAGAGACGAGACCAGCTAGGAGATGGTCTTGATTGTCTGTGGTAGTTCAACTTGATATCCTTGTGGAGTCTATTCCTGCTCAGACCAACAAGATGGGGCGTAGCTCACTGTTATACGTTGTTTGTGTAAAAGCAGCACACAATGTGGTACCGAGCATTACTGACCAGGGAGTCGGTCTGTAGACTCTGCTGCATTCACTGATCTCAATTGAGGCGGCGATGAGGGTGTGAAGCTGGTCACGGTATTTCCCGAGCTCAGCCAGTGTTCCTCATCACCATCCAGTCACCCTCCTATAAACAGATATCAGGTAAGGCCATGACCAGGCTCACCTGGGAAAGGCCATGAGCAAGAACTTATTCGTCAGGAATTTAAGGGCAAATTTTATGAATTTGCTCTCCTGGCGTAGAGCTTCACGCACTGGGACTGTGCATCGGAAACTCAGGATACCCTGCCGGACTTTCCACCCACTGGCCTCTTTGCCTGAAATCCCAATACACACGTCCAGCCCACAAAGTTCTAGCCAGAAGCGCAATTCCATCAAACCTCCCATTGAAGAGGACGAGGCAGAGCTGTGCAAGAACTCGGTGGCAAGGTTTGGTGTTGATTTCTTTGCCTCTAAATGGAGCAACGGGGCTATATTTTGGGAATGAGTGTGGCCGAACTCAACTGCATTCCCAACTCAAGCCTTCGTTTCCCATTCCAAGCCCCAAACAGGTGCATCGAAGTGCAACATTCCTGAAGCCGATAGTTTATCCTTTCCACGGAGAGTTACAGGCTTGGGATTCCTGTACTCTGCTGTCACTGTGATTGTGTGAGAGAACACTGAAGTGCCTGATTGCAGTGAGGGGCTGACTCTCCTTCAGGTTCTCCTGCAAGTTGACACAAACATCAAATAATATTTTGTTATTGATTTAAAGAGTAAATCCTCTGATTCTGCCCTCCTGGCAGAGAGCTACGCTCAAAGGGAATGGGGCTGGAGATAGGAATATAAGGCTGATTCTCCCACTCCCACCACTTCAACCCAGGCCCCCTATTCCTAAAGTGAATTTACCCTTAAATCACAATCTAACCCACGGCTGACTGATCGCTAGGAAACCCAAGATGATCAGTGAACCCATTACATAGGATGGGACCTGTTGTCAAGATCTGTCTATTTGTTGAAGTAATCGGTGTTATTTTGTTATTTAAACCAGTTGTTTTAACGAATGAGCTGTAATCATTTAGACAATGCACATTTTGGTATAAACAACACCTTCCCACGTCCCACTCTAGAAACTAATTCTGTCTTTATTTTCTACCCCCTATTTTATTGTGGTGCCTGAATACCCTCAACTCCCATTGAATCATAGAATCTTACAGCACAGAGGAGGCTATTCGACCCATCGTGTCTGTGCCGGCTCTTTGAAAGAGCTCTCCCATATAGTCCCACTCCCCTCCTGCTCTTTCCCCATAGCCCTGTAAATATTTACTTTCCACACACACACAAGATACATTTGCCCGAGGGGCGGGTTTTACAACTTAGCAATCCTGGCGGGGAGCTACACGCGATGGGAATGCAGATTGGAAATTCGAACCCAATTCCCAGTGTGCACTTCCCATTGTGCAAAGCACTACACTGGAAGCACTAAAGCATAAAATCTACCCCACCGTCTTTTTCTCCCATGGTTTTCAATTTGCAAGCACATCTGGATGTCTTCAGCATGCACATCTGGCTGTTTTCTTTTTGATCTGCATATCTGGATATTGTCTAAATGAATGACCTCAATGGTGCACCACTGTAATTATCTTCGTCTGAAACCCGTCAAACCATTTGTTCCTCGTGTTTCAGATTTAATTTTTCCTGCTCCTCTTCATGGCCTTTTCCAAATGCTCCAGTTCTACATGACAGTTAAAAAGACATGAATGTTTCTGACTAACGTTGCACACAAGGTCTTAGAGCCATGGGGCAATTGGGCAGATACTTTCCGTTTCAGTGCTTGTTCAGCCGAGTTCAGGGGTGCACATTAGTTCTATATGTTTGCAGTTTTGCTTGCGTTATGCTAATGCTGTATTGGTTTTGCCTGCCTCATTGGATAAATCACGGAGCAGCCAGACCCTTGTGTTCGTATCAAGCTTTAGACCCTCCGTGTTTAATACTTCAAATAACTTCTGTATCATGATCTTATTTTTACAGATTCCCCATTAAGATGCATGGCATCACCCACATGGGATGGACTGCATGCTTTCCGTTTCCCATTGGCTCTAGAAACTAATTCTGTCTTTATTTTCTTTTCCCCATTTTATTGTTTTACCACACTGTCTATTGTCTTGTTTAACAAACCAATTGTAGATCTCCCCTCAGAATAAAAGTGTTGAAGAAGCTCAGGAGGAGCATCTTGAGATTTCATCACAGAAACGTCACTGTAAAAAACTTTTCAGTATTCCTGAGCTAGTGGAGGAAGATGGAGGAAATGCAGGAGCAGAGCCGTCAATAACAGTAGAAGGAAACTCAAACTCGGCTGGTAGAGAAAAGGTAGAGGTGCAATCAAAAATGGAGAAAGGATTGCAGAGTAATAGGACGTGCAAACCCTACATCCAAGACAACAGACAGCAATCATTCCCCATAACATCAAAGAGACACGCTTGGGGACAGAGCAGATCCTCAAAGGCTGCTCCCAGTATGGATGATTACTTGTGGGAAGATGGGGTTAGCAGACTAAGTAGAGAGGCCACACTGAGCCCAGGCAGCGGATTAGACTGTGGAAGTGGGGAAGAGGTCGCACGATCTTTGAGTAACAGACAGAGCTGTGTAATTCTGAGCCTTTCGACTACAGGACAGGACAATGGTTCAGGAACCACTGGCTGCCCGAACAGATGTGGCCCCGTGCAGTCAGCGGGACGCAAAAGACCTTTACAAAGGCAGGTTAGCGTCGAAGAGGATTTCTTCAGTGAGGATACTACGAGCGGGAGGTCCGTGTCAGTCTCAGATGTTGCAAGTAGGGACAAACCAGAATACAGAGCTGAGAAGATTGTCACAGAGAACAATAATGGAAGGGACATTCTCTCAAGTGAACAGAAGCAGGTTGCCGGGACAACTAAATTAAAAACCAGTAACACTAGTGTGCCAAATGCAGTTGAAATTTGTGTCCACAGGGACAAGGAAAGATCACTGGTGTGTGGAATAAAAAATCCCTCCTCCCATCTGCTTGCCAATCAGACTCGTTCATCTTTCCTAGACTTTTTTCTTTTTTCTCTGCTTATTTATTTCCTTTTTTTTCAGTACTTCTCATGATTTATTTCTGCTCTGCTTGGCTTGGTCAGCACACAGTCAAAACATCAATGTCGATATTTCCATTCGCTTGCAAACAGCTCGACTCTGCACTGGGTTTATTTTTGCCCATTGCCGCTGTTGTTGATTTGACCGGTTGCTTTTCTGTAGACTAGAATTTACCCAAGTAGACCTGTTTCTTTTGTTTCTTTAAGTTTCTTTGCTGTAGAATGAAAACTGAGCATGTTTCCGTAGTGACGATTTACCTCGCTCTGTCTGGATTTTTCTCTCCAGATTTTAGGCAACCCATCGGGCTCTGGTCGCTCATCAGACAGAATGGATCATTCGGGTCGAAGGTCGTCACATGGCAGTGCTGTACAGAGGGGAAGGGTCATGACCGTGCCCTCGATCGGTAAGTTGAACCCCTAAATAACGATGTCAGGAAGCGGGAAGGGCAATGTCCCTGTACATAGAATCATCACAGAGAATTTACAGCACAGAAACAGGCCATTCGGCCCATCAGGTCCATGTCGGTGGTTAAACTCCACACGAGCCTCCTCCCTCCCCTCTTCATCTCACCCTATCAGCATATCCTTCTATTCCTTTCTCCCTCATGTGTTTATCTAGCTTCCCCTTAAATGCATCCATGCTATTCGCCTCAACTACTCCTTGTGGTAGCGAGTTCCATTCCAACCACTCTCTGGGTAAACAAGTTTCTCCTGAATTCCTTATTGGATTTAATCATTCAGCACAGAAGGAGGCCATTCAGCCCATCATGTCTGTGCCGGCTCTTTGAAAAAGCTATCCATTTAGTCCCACTCTCTCTGCTCTTTCCCCAGAGCCCTGCAAATTTTTCCTTTTCAAGTATTTATCCAATTCCCTTTTGAAAGTTATTATTGAATCTGCTTCCACCGCCCTTTCAGGCAGCGCATTCCAGATCAGAACAACTCGCTGCGTTAAAAAAAAATCTCATCTCCCTCCTAATTCTTCTGCCAATTATCTTAAATCTGTGCCTCTGGTTGCCAATCCTCCTGCCAATATTCAGTGGCAAATGAATTTCATATAGATCAGTGTGAGGTGGTACATTTTGGTAGGAAGAATAAGGAGACAACAAACTGCTTGGATAATAAGAGTCTAAATGGGGTAGAGGAGCAGAGGGATCTGGGGGAACAGATACACAAATCACTGAAAGTAGCGACGCAGGTTCATAAGGCATAAAAAAGGCAAACCAAACACTGGGGTTCATTTCTAGAGGGATAGAATTGAAAAGCAGAGAAATTATTTTGAACTTCTTTAGAACCTTGGTTAGACCACACTTGGAGTATTGTTCACAGTTCTGGTCTCCATATTATAGAAAGAATATAAAGGCATTGGAGAAGGTGCAAAAAAGATTCACAAGGATGATACCAGAACCACCTGGTCTGGATAGGATGCATCCTAGGTTGCTGAGGGAAGTAAGGGTGGAAATTGCGGAGGGACTGACCATAATCTTCCAAACATCCTTAGATACGGGGTGGTGCCAGAGGACTGGAGAATTGCAAATGTTACACCCTTGTTCAAAAAAGGGTGCAAGGATAAACCCAGCAACCACAGGCCAGTCAGTTTAACCTCGGTGGTGGGGAAACTTTTAGAAACGATAATCCGGGAACGAATTAATAGTCACTTGGACAAGTGTGGATTGATTAGGGAAAGCCAGCACAAATTTGTTAAAGGCAAATCATGTTTAACTGACTTGAAAGAGTTTTTTTGATGAGGTAACAGAGAGGGTCGATGAGGGCAATGCAGTTGATGTGGTGTATATGGACTTTCAAAAGGCGTTTGATAAAGTGCCGCATGGCAGGCTTGTCATCAAGATTGAAGCCCATGGAATAAAGGGGGCAGTGGCAGCATGGATACAAAATTGGCTAAGTGACAGGAAACAGAGAGTAGTGGTGAACGGTTGTTTTTCGGACTGAAGGGAGGTGTACAGTGGTGTTCCCCAGGGTGCAGTGCTGGGACCACTGCTTTTCTTAATATGACTTGGACTTGGGTGTACAGGGCACAATTTCAAAATCTGCAGATGACACAAAACTTGGAAGTGTAGTGAACAGTGAGGAGGATAGTGATAGACTTCAAGAGGATATAGACAGGCTGGTGGAATGGGCGGACACAAGGCAGATGAAATTTAACGCAGAAAAATACGAAGTGATACATTTCGGTAGGAAGGACGAGGAGAGGCAATGTAAACTAGAGGGCACAATTCTAAAAATTCTAAATTCTCCCTCCACTCCGAGAAACAACCGTTCACCACGACCCTCTGCTTCCTGTTACTTAGCCAATTCTGGTATCATCCTTGTAAATCTTTTTTGCAGGAACAGAGAGATCTGGGAGTGTATGTGCACAAATCATTGAAGGTGGCAGAGCAGGTTGAGAAAGTGGTTAAAAAAGCATACAGGGTCCTGGGCTTTATAAATAGAGGCATAGAGTACAAAGGAAGTCATGATGAATCTTTATAAAACACTGGTTCGACCACAACTGGAGTATTGTGTCCAGTTCTGGGCACCGCACTTTAGGAAAGATATGAAGGCCTCAGAGGGTGCAGAAAAGATTTACTGGAATGATTCCAGGGATGAGAGACTTCAGTTACGTGGATAGACTGGAGAAGCTGGGGTTGTTCTCCTTGGAACAAAGAAGGTTGAGAGGAGATTTGATAGAGGTATTTAAAATCATGAAGGGTCTAGACAGAATAGATAGAGAGAAACTGTTCCCATTGGCGGAATGGTCAAGGACCAGAGGACATAGATTTAAGGTGATTGGCAAAAGAACCAAAGGTGACATGAGGAAAAACTTTTTTACACAGCGAGTGGTTAGGATCTGGAATGCACTGCCCGAGGGGGTGGTGGAGGCAGATTCAATCATGGCCTTCAAAAGGGAACTGGATAAGTACTTGAAAGGAAAGAATGTGCAGGGCTACGGGGATCGGGCGGGGGAGTGGGACTAGCTGGATTGCTCTGCATAGAGCTGGCACGGACTCAGTGGGCCAAATGGCCTCCTTCCGTGCTGAAACCTTTCTATGATTCTAACTGAGAGGATATAATTATCAGGAAAGGCTGAACAGGCTGGGACTCTTTTCTCTAGAAAAAAAAAGGCTGAGGGGTGACCTAATAGAGGTCTTTAATATAATGATTGTGTTTGATGGGGTCGACGTAGAGAAAATGTTTCCACTTGCGGGGGAGACCAAAACTAGAGATCATAAATATAAAATAGTCGCTAATAAATCCAATAGGGGATTCAGGAGAGACTTCTTTACCCAGAGAGTGGTGAGAATGTGGAACTCGCTCCCACAAGGAGTAGTTGAGGCGAATAGCAGAGATACATTTAAGGGGAATCTAGATAAACACACGAGGAAGAAAGTGTGTCCTGATAGGGTTAGATGAAGTAGGGAGGGAGGAGGCTCGTGTACAGCATAAACGCCGGCATAGACCAGTTGGGCCGAATGGCCTGATTCGATGTAACTCCTTTATTGTCTGTGTACTTGGTATATTTTTTTTAGTTCCAATCTTACCCTTATCTATTTATTCATCCATGGTCTTGCACTATTGGTTAGTTTGTTCTCGTTTCATGGAGGAATATATTTCTCCTGAACTCTTATTGTTCACGGTTTTAAATATTTCTCACTGCTGTTTATCTCTTTGTCTGTCAAAATCCCATTCTCATCCCCTCAAAATTAGCTTTGTTCCAATCTAATACTTTGGTCTTTGTTTTACTTATGTCTTTCTCAATCATTATTTTAAACCTTATCATGTTATGATTGCTATTGCCTCGAGGTTCCCCTGCACTTATTTCTCTTTTTTTTTAAATAGAATAGTTTTTAAAAGGCGAGAGACTAAGAAATGTTGTTAGTCAGAGGGATTTGGGTGTCCTTGTACACGAATCACAGAAAGTTAACATGTAGGTACAGCAAGCAATTAGGAAGGCAAAATGGTATGTTAGCCTTTATTGCAAGGAGGTCTTGCTGCAATTGTACAGGGCTCTGGTGAGACCACACCTGGAGTACAATGTACAGCTTTGGTCTCCTTACCTAAAGAAGGATATACTTGCCTTAGAGGCGGCGCAACAAAGGTTCACTAGATTGATTCCTGGGATGAGAGGGTTTGTCCTATGAGGAGAGATTGAGTAGAATGGGCCTATACTCTCTGGAGTTTAGAAGAATGAGAGGTGATCTCATTGAAACATAACATTTTTAGAGGGCTTGACAGGGTAGATGCTGAGAGGCTGTTTCCCCTGGCTGGATAGTCTAGAACTAGGGGTCATAGTCTCAAGATAAGGGGTCGGCCATTTAGGACTGAGAGGAGGAAAATTTTCTTTACTCACAGGGTTGTGAATCTTTAGAATTCACCACCCCAGAGGGCCGTTGAGTATATTCAAGACTGAGATCGATAGATTTTTGGACATTAAGGGAATCAAGGGATATGGGGATAGGGCAGGGACAGTGGAGTTGAGTTAGAAGATTAGCCATGATCTGATTGAATGGCGGAGCAGGCTCGAGGGGCCGTATGGCCTACTCCTGCTCCTAGTTCTTATGTTCTTATCTGTTCTGGTTCATTTCCCATTACTGGATCCAGCAGTGATCCCTCTCTTGTTGGGCTTCTCACATACTGGGTAAGGAAGGAGTCCTGAACACACTGTAAAAACCGCATTCCCTTTTCCCCTCTCCCTATCTCTTCTGTCCAGTTTATTTGGGGGGAGTTGGAATCTCCCAGGATTATTATTCGATGTCTTTTACTCAGTTCACAGATTTGGCTCCACATTTCATCCTCCATTTCCCTCCCACTATCAGGTGGTCTGTAGAATATCCCAATTAACGTGATCGATCCCTTCTCATCCTTTGTCTCAATCCATGTGGATTCTGTTTCTATCTTAATGTTAATTATGTCCCTTTTTTCTATTGTCATTATATTATCTCTAATTAGCACTGTTACCCGCCCCCCCTTCTTCCTTCCCTATCCTTTCTAAAAATACGTTATAACCTGCAATATTTAGTTGCCAGTTCTGTTCTTTGTGTCCATGTTTCAGTTATCCCCACTACACCTGGCTCCTCACTAAGAATTATTGCCTCCACTTCCCCCGTTTTGTTTCAGGTGCTGTGCACATCGCTGGACAGGCAATTTCATTTGTTTTTACTAATTGTTCCTCTCACTTTATTTTTAACAGCCATTTTATATTTATGTTCTATAACTGTGTTTGTTCCCTGTCTGTTTCTGTTAACTTTATTCCTCACCTTTGGTCTGACCTTTACTCTCATCTCCTATTTCTTTTATCTTCAGACTTACGTTATTTTCACCAGATCCCCCAAAACCCCCTCCTCCCCCTCCTCCGCCTCCGCCCCCCTCCCCCTCCCCTTCCCCCCTCCCCCCTCCCCCCTTCCCCCTCCCCCCTTCCCCCCTCCCCCCTTCCCCCCCTCCCCCCTCCCCCCTCCCCCCCTTCCCCCCTCCCCTTCCCCCCTCCCCCTCTTATCCTTTCCGCTTGGACTCTGGTCCCATTCTGGTTGGGGTGGACCCTGTCCCAGTGGTACAGCTCCTTCCTGTCCCAGTACTGGTGCCAGTGTCCCATGAAATGGACCCCCTCCTGCCCACCCCAGTCTTTCAGCCACACATTCACCTTCCTGATCTGAATATCCCCATGTCAATTAGCCCGTGGCTCGGGTAGTAATCCTGAGATTACCACCCATGATGTCCTGTTTTCTTAATTTAGTTCCTAACTTCTGATATTCCCTCGACAGGACCTCCTCCCTATTCTTCCTTATGTCATTGGTCCCAACATGGACCACGACAACTGGATCTTCCCCCTCCCTTTCCAAGTTCTTCTCCATGATGTCCTTTACCCTGGCACCAGGTCGGCAACGCACCCTCCTGGACTCACGGTCGCGACTGCAGAGGACGCCATCTATCCCCCTGATTACAGAATACCCTATAACTGCAACCTTTCTATTCTGCTCCTCTCCCACCTCCACCTTGGACTGCCTCCCTCTCCATGGTGCCATGATTAGCATTCTGGCCGTCCACCCCGCAGCCTACATCTTTATCCTCACAGGTAGCAAATACTTTGTACCTGTTGGACAGGACCAGTATCTGTGGGACCTCCTTCCCTTGGTTCCCCTTACCCTGCTAACTAACAGTCACACTCTCCCCTTCCTGTACCTGTGCTTTACTCCGAGGTGTGACTGTACTCTGGAGAAAATTACCCAGAAATTCCTCCCCCTCCCTATTGTGTCAGAGTGTCTCTAACTCGCACTCCAGGACTCTGAGCTGGACAGAAACAGGGAAATGGCTAAAATCACTGCACAGTTACAGCAAAATGGGTAAAATCACTGGACGCCGGATTTCAGTAAAGACCCAGCTACAGGCAGTGTTACGATGCAGATTACTTTGACTTGGTAACGTCTCCTGTTGTATCTCTGCCCCGGGTAGAAATCACGGTGGACAGTAACAGTGAGGGCGGCCGCTCCCGTTCAGGGAGTGAAGGCAACGTTTCCCAGGGGAAAGAGGACGCTTATTATCGCAGTGTTGCTGGACGAAGGAAATGGCCGCTCCAACGCAGCGTAGTGTCCGAGAATCGATACGGTAAGTAGTAGTTGGCGACCGTTACGTTCTCCGATCCACCTACATTAGACAACAGATAAATCCTCATTAGTAAATAGTGCAAATGATCGCTGTAACTGGCTGAGCGTCATGGCAGATGGCAGGTATCCCATAATCTTCCAGACCCACCATCTCTGCCATTGCACCAAAGTTATCATTTCATTCATTAAAAAAAATCCTGGACATTTTCATTAAAAAACTGCTAAGTTTTAAAAAGTTGAAGAAGTTTTTAAAACTTTAAAAAGCTCCTGAGTCAGAGCCGAATCCCTGTGACTCACCTCTCGCTGTGTTTCTACTCCATGCGGTGAGTCCTTGTACTGAGCAGGTGAGTCTGCTCCTCACACTGTCACTTTGAATTTTGCAGCAGTAAAAAGAACGACTTGTATTTATACAGCATCTTCTACGACCTCAGGATGTCCCAAAGTGCTTTACAGCCAATGAAGTAGTTTTGAAGTGTAGTCACTGTTGTAATGTAGGAAACGCAGCAGCCAATTTGCGCACAGCAAGATCCCATAAACAGCAATTTGACAATGACCCAATCATCTGTTTTAGTGATGTTGGTTGAGGGATAAATAATGGCCCCAGGACGCCTCCCCTGTCCTTCTTCGAAATAGTGCCATTGGATCTTTCACGTCCACCTGAGAGGCCGGACGGGGCCTCAGTTTAATGTCTCATCTGAAAGAATGCACCTCCGACAGTGCTGCACTCCCTCGGTACCGCACTGGGAGTGTCGGCCTGGATTTTGTGCTCCCGTCTCTGGAGTCGGGCTTGAACCCACGACCTTCTGACCCAGAGGTGAGAGTGCCCCCCACTGAGTCACAGCCGACATTCAAACAGAACTTAATGGCCCAATGTACAGACAATCTGTGAAATTCTTCACGTGTAACGAGGAGTCTAGCCCAAACCGGTTGTAGGACTCAGTGTGAGCATTACACTCACACAATCAGTGCAAATAGTGATCAGGAAAATCGGATTCAACTTTGTAAACAAGAGTCTGGCATCTCACACTCATCAGTTACACTCCAGACCTCACAGCTCAAGTGTTAAGAGCACATGAACAAAAAATGAGAAAGAGAGACAGTCACTCTGTGCTGGTTTCTTCTGACCTGCAGCCAGAAATTTACAAATACCAGCCAATCAGCAAACTTCCCACTCAATCACCAGTTAACTTCCACCTGATCTCAGGATGTCCCTATTTATTAGACTGTGTGGCCTTAAAGGGACAGGCCACTCAAATAAAGCTGCTCCTTAGCAGAATGAGACATTGGTGTTGAAATTACGATGTGGGACAATTGTATACGAATCGTTCGCGATTATTGTAATTCCTTTGTTCACAGCAACAATGACGAGGAGCAGCATCGCTGTGTGGGAGACGAGGGAGGCTGGAGGCTGATTTTTCTGACCACCTGCCCCTTACCAAACAATACTAGACTTTAAAAAAAATACACAAGGAATATTAATTTCCCCATTTACTGTTCTTTGGTGTCAGTCATGGTTCAGTGGGGGGGGCACTCTCACCTCTTAGTCCCGAGGCAGTGCGTTCATAGTCCCATTCCAGACATTTGAGCACAAAATCTAGACAGACAACTCCAGTGCCAGTACTGAGGGAGTGCTGCACTGTCAGAGGTGCCGTCTTTCGGATGAGACGTTAAACCGAGGCCCTGTCTGCCCTCTCCGGTGGGTGTAAAAGATCCCACAGGCACTATTTGAAGAAGGTCAGAGGCTGGGTATTCTGCGGCGAGTGACTCACCTCCTGACTCCCCAAAGCCTTTCCACCATCTACAAGGCACAAGTCAGGAGTGTGATGGAATACTCTCCACTTGCCTGGATGAGTGCAGCTCCAACAACACTCAAGAAGCTCGACACCATCCAAGATAAAGCAGCCCGCTTGATTGGCACCCCATCCACCACCCTAAATAATCACTCCCTTCACCACCGGCGCACTGTGGCTGCAGTGTGTACCATCCACAGGATGCACTGCAGCAACTCGCCAAGGCTTCTTCGACAGCACCTCCCAAACCCGCGACCTCTACCACCTAGAAGGACAAGAGCAGCAGGCACATGGGAACAACACCACCTGCACGTTCCCCTCCAAGTCACACACCATCCCGACTTGGAAATATATCACCGTTCCTTCATCGTCGCTGGGTCAAAATCCTGGAACTCCCTTCCTAACAGCACTGTGGGAGAACCTTCACCACACGGACTGCAGCGGTTCAAGAAGGCGGCTCACCACCACCTTCTCAAGGGCAATTAGGGATGGGCAATAAATGCCGGCCTCGCCAGCGGCGCCCACATCCCATGAACGAATAAAAAAATAGAGCCAGGGGAGTTCTTCCCGGTGTCCTGGGTCAATATTTATCCCTCAACCAACACAACTAAAACAGATTATCTGGTCATTATTTCATTGCTCTTTCTGGGATCTTGCTGTGCACCAATTGGCAGGCATGTTTCCTACTTAACAACAGTGACTACACTTCATTGGCTGTAAAATGCTTTTGGGACGTCCTGAGGTTGTGAAAAGTGCGATAGAAATGCAAGTCTTTCTTTCTGTCTTTCTTTCTTTCTTTCTTTCTGTTATATAGAAACTGCCACTATCGAAAGAAAGGAGTTGCATTTTTATAGCGCCTTTCGTGAATAGTTACAGCATTTTCAGTCTGACAGCAACCAGTCCAATACTGCAACAAATGACTTCACCCCAATTGCATAACTCACTGTATGAACCATCTGGTTTTTGCAGACAGGTACTGTGGGACAG
Source organism: Heptranchias perlo (assembly GCF_035084215.1). Classification (NCBI taxonomy): domain Eukaryota; kingdom Metazoa; phylum Chordata; class Chondrichthyes; order Hexanchiformes; family Hexanchidae; genus Heptranchias; species Heptranchias perlo. Next base: position 45,870,380 of record NC_090349.1, read on the forward strand.
AGCACTTGTCTCCGGAGATTTATGAAGAATCAGAGGCCGATGTTTGTGCTGAAGATCTCCCAGCTCGAGTTTTTGTGGCTCTTTTTGACTATGATCCATTATCAATGTCGCCCAATCCTGACGCAGCAGAGGAAGAACTTCCATTCAAGGAGGGACAAATAATTAAGGTAATGCCCCCTAATTATCGGCAGAAATCCAAACATGACGAGTCGTGAGTGGAACAGGCTCGGGAGGAACAGGTGACTTTGGACCTCTGGTTCCCAAAGCTCTCCCCCACTGGGGGTTTTCCTCACCTCATGTCTGGGTCTGTTCGAGACTCATTGATCGAGATTGATTGCTCTGATTAGTCAACAACTCCATTATCGTTGAATCATGTGATTACCAGGATGGGAGACGGTGAACTAGATGGACCTTGGTCTTTTTCCGTCTATCAATTCCTATCTTCCTACGATGCACTGTGTCAGTATATTTGGTTAACTGTACGATTTTAAAATAGTTATAAACCTTTTATAGTTATACAAAAGTTTGTTATATTAAATGTGTTCATTGTTTGACTCCTTTTTTGGGCTGCTTGTTATAATTATTTTTTACTTTACTAATAATCCAGAGATCATGAGTTCAAATCCCACCGAGGGCAGTTTGAGAATTTGAATTCAGGTTTAAAAAAAATTTGGAAATAAAAATCTGGTCTCAGTAAAAGTGACCATGAAGCCGTCAGATTGTCATAAAAACCCAACTGGTTCATTAATGTCCTTTTAGGGAAGGAAACCTGCCGTCCTTACCCGGTCTGGACCTATATGTGGCTCTAGCCCCCACACCAACATGGTCGACTCTTCACTGCCTAGCAAACCATTCAGTTGTACCAGCACCTTCTCAGGGAAACTATGGGATGGGCAATAAATGCCGGCCTTATCAGTGACGCCCAAATCCCGAGAAAGAATCTTTAAAAAATTCAAACCTGATTTGTTCAGCCAAGTTAAATAGCAGGAAGAATTGGTGGATGTTCTGAGATTCCAAACTGTCAGTTCTGAAATAACAACACCTCCTTAATGAAGCATTTCCATAACAATTTGGAATTCAAGCAAATCATGAGATGTCCAAATGATTAAAACCACTCCCACAATGGTTCAGCCATTAACCAGGTGACTACCTGACCCACTGGGACCCAGAAGGTCCCACAAATCAAAATGTAAATGTTTTTGGTTGGCCAGGACCACATTTAATTAACACACAATCTTTATTGCAATTTCATAGGTCAAGCCTCAAAAACAAATTCAGGGGAGAATATTTTAATTTGCTTATTTTTAGCTCGGAACAGTTAATTCAGTATGGACTGGTTTGAGCTGGTATTTGTTTTACTGATTGATTTATTAAGTAGGTAGTATGATTAGCTGTTCCCTAATTGGCTGTTTTTCTGTGGTAGTTGGGCTGATGTGAAAGTTAAGAAAGTATAAGTTTGAGTTTACTAGTGAGAGAATATTCTTGAGCAACAATAAGCCAGGAAAGTACAGAGTTTAGCCTCGGTGGGAGTTTAGCCTCGGTGGGAGTTTAGCCTTGAGTTGCACTTGGCCTAAAACTAGATTTCAGGGATTAAATGACTAAATTGTTGTGTTTGTTTCAATTAAATGAGAAAGAGTTCAGTTTACATCGAATTTTACAGCACAGAAACAGGCCATTCAGCCCAACTGGTCTCTGCCGGTGTTTATGTTCCCCATGAGCCTCCTCCCTCCCAACATCATCTCACCCTATCAGCATATCCTTCTATTCCTTTCTCCCTCATGTGTTTATCCAGCTTCCCCTTAAATGTATCTTAGCTACTCCTTGTTCCACATTCTCACCACTCTCTGGGTAAAGAAGTTTCTCCTGAATTCCCGATTGGATTTATTGGTGACTATCTTATCTTTATGGCCCTTAGTTTTCGTCTCTCCGCAAGTGGAAAGATTTTCTATACGTCTATCCTATCAAACCCCTTCATAATTTTAAAGACCTCTATTAGGTCACCCCTCAGTCTTTTTTCTAAATTGGCTGCGTGTTTCCGTACGTTGCAACAGTGATTACACTTTGAAAGTACTTCATTGGCTGTGAAGCGCTTTGGGACGTCCTGAGGATGTGAAAGGCGCTATAGAAACGCAAGTTCATCCTCCTTTATTTGCTGGGTGTATTTTCCGCGCATCATGTTTGTGATGATAGGCGGGTTTTCCATGGGTGAAAGTTGATGGTCTGTGTTTTTTTTTTAAAATGGCTATTTTTTCAGGTCCGTGGGACTAAGGATGTGGATGGATTCTACCATGGAGAGACAAATGGAAGAGTCGGCCTCATCCCGTGTAATATGGTCTCTGAGATCCAGACGGATGATGAGGAGATGATGGACCAGTTGGTGAACCAGGGCTATCTGCCCCTCAACACCCCGGTGGAGAAAATTGGTATTACTCACTCTCAAATTAAAAGAGATACTTTACCTGATTGTGTTTGATCTGCATCCATTTGCGGTCTTTAGATGCACCAAACCACATTTGCATTAGACGGTGGTTGTTATGTGTACATTGGATAATGGTTGGGAGACTTTCTGTGTCTCTGATTGTTAACACATTAATTATGGCTTAATCCAATCAGATTTGAATTTGGTACATTCTAAAGAAATATTCAGCACGTAATTCAGGAAAAAACCACCGACATCAAAAACTAGAAGAAAACTTTCCCACATCACTGCTAAGATAGCAAACCTTACAATCAGGAGCAAAATACTGCGGATGCTGGAAATCTGAAATCAAAACAGAAAATGCTGGAAATACTCAGTAAGTCAGGCAGCATCTGTGGAGAGAGAAACAGAGTTAATATTTCAGGTCGAAGTGTGCCTTTTTAATTCCCCGTCCCTCTCCCACTCTGACCTCTCTGTCCTCGGCCTCTTACCCTGTTCCAGTGAAGCTCAACAGAAGCTCGAGGAACAGCACCTCGCCTCTCGATTGGGCACTTTACAACCTTCCGAACTCAACATTGATTTCAATAACTTCAGATTATAACCACTCTTTTAACATCTTCCAGTTCTGATGAAAGGTCATCGACCTGAAACGTTAACTCAGTTTCTTTCTCCACAGATGCTGCCTGACCTGCTGAGTATTTCCAGCATTTCCTGTTTTTATTTCAAACTTTACAACCGGTTGGCTGCAATGGGATAGTTTTAGATACACAGCGGTGAGAGGGACGGGAGAATGGACTTATTAATGACAGTGTTAGCAAAATTAGACTCTTGCGAAATGACCTCTCCAGGTAATTATGATATTAATGTGATGATTCCAGTTAAATGAGTGTTTTTACAATTCGACATGCCTCACAGACAAGGCATTTCATTGCAGCAACATTTCATTTGGGACCATCTCAGGTCACAGCTGTCACAGACACACAATCCTCCCCCAGTGTTATCCCAAGTATTTGGAAGCAGGATTCACCGCAGTCAACAGCCTGTTCCCAGTCTAGTCCGTAACACCTTGTGCTGATTCACTTGAAACTCCTGCTTTGCCTCTTCGATTCTGACCGTCTATTTTAACACATCATCTTACGCCCGTGAAGGTGTCGTAGAAAATCCTCTGGTTGCTTCACGTTTCTTCTTCTTCTTTGTTTTTATTTGTACGCATCCCTTTCCTGAAGTCAACTCTGAGCGTTACAAAGAGAGCGCGCGCTCTATTAACCGCAGGTCCCGAAAGTCGAAACGAGGTCTGTGTAAACTAATTTGTTTAATAAAAGTCGTGTGCTGTTTTTATTCTTGCATGTGCTGATTTGGGCTGATTGCAAAGTTGTGTATCTTTTAATTTTATTTTTGTATTTCGATGCTTGTCTAACTCCTTAAACAAAAGGTGTGTGTCCGTGCGCGAGTGTGTGCGTGTGTGCGTGTGTCCGTGCGCGAGTGTGTGCGTGTGTGCGTGTGTCCGTGCGCGAGTGTGTGCGTGTGTCCGTGCGCGAGTGTGTGCGTGTGTGCGTGTGTCCGTGCGCGAGTGTGTGCGGCGCGCGAGTTTACGATTCCCTTTTATTTTAATTTCCTCATTTTTCAGTCACTTTTTTTAATTGTAAAACATTGAAACTTATCTCTGTCGTGTTGGGGCTGGGTTTTCTGCTGCTGTTCTGGATGGAGACACTATTTGACTGATGAACATAGGAACAGGAGTAGGCCATTCAGCCCCTCGTGCCTGCTCCGCCATTTGATAAGATCATGGCTGATCTGTGATCTAACACCATATACCTGCCTTTGGCCCATATCCCTTAATACCTTTGGTTGCCAAAAAGCTATCTATCTCACATTTAAATTTAGCAATTGAGCTAGTATCAATTGCCATTTGCGGAAGAGAGTTCCAAACTTCTACCACCCTTTGTGTGTAAAAATGTTTTCTAATCTCGCTCCTGAAAGGTCTGTCTCTAATTTTTAGACTGTGCCCCCTACTCCTAAAATCCCCAACCAGCGGAAATAGTTTCTCTCTATCCACCCTATCTGTTCCCCTTAATATCTTATAAACTTCGATCAGATCATCCCTTAACCTTCGAAACTCCAGAGAATACAACCCCAATTTGTGTAATCTCTCCTCGTAACTTAACCTTTGAAGTCCGGGTATCATTCTAGTAAACCCTCCAAGGCCAATATGTCCTTCCGAAGGTGCGATGCCCAGAACTGCTCACAGTACTCCAGGTGCGGTCTAACCAGGGTTATGTATAGTTGCAAATATAGGACAAGTAGAATTTTTACCCATCACAGTTACAAGAGTTACTTTCCCCCCTGTTCACATCTAATCTCACCCCCCCAATGATCAGTCACACACCTCGTTGCCAACTGGTATCTAAGCAACTTCAAAGAGGTGAGCCAATAAAAACAGAGCCAGTAGACCTCACTAACTCCCACCGGAGCAACATATTCCCACAGGGAGGCTCCTCGGCTTTCACTCGTGCACACCGGCCATCAGTTCACTTTTTTGGGCGTGACCCTCCCCCCCCTCCCCCTCCCTCTCCTCCCCTTCCCTCTCCCTCCCCTCCCCTCCCCTCTCCTCCCTCTCCCCTCCTCTCTCCTCCCCCTCCCCTCTCCTCCTCCTCTCCCTCCCCTCTCCTCCCCCTCCCTCCCCCTCCCCTCTCCTCCCCCTCCCCTCCCCTCTCCTTCCCCTCCCCCTCTCCTCCCCCTCTCTCCCCCTCCCCTCCCCTCCCCTCTCCTTCCCCTCTCCTCCCCCTCCCTCTCCCCCTCCCCCTCCCCTCTCCCTCTCCCTCTCCCTCTCCCTCTCCTCCCCCTCCCCTCTCCTCCCCCTCCCTCTCCTCCCCCTCCCCTCCCCCTCTCCCCGCCCCCCCCCCCAGTTTTGATTGCCTGTCAGGTGGGGTGTGGGTGGGAGATGAATTTTCCAGATTTTTTTTTCTTCGCTAATTGTCTTTTATCTGTTCCCCTGCCTCTCCCGGGAGATTCTGTGTCTCCGGGTGAGTCGGGGAGTGTCTGAATCGCGACATGTGCGACTGTGTGAGACGGGCTGGATGGACCAGCTGCTCTTTTCCTGTCCAACGTCCTGTCCAATGGCCAAGTACACACAGACCTAGAACGGTCAGGGCAGATTCCCTCTGGTCCGTGCATGTTACTGATATTGTAAATCTAGCAGGGAGATTCCCAGTGTTCCCTTATCCTATCTGGAATCACTAAACGTTGGAATTTATGGTTTTGCTAGCAATGGTGATCAGAGGAGGCCGTCCCCTCACCTGGTTGTTTGAAAGATGAGGAATGTCAGTCTTGAGTTATGTTCTTGAGCTGTGTCCCTCTTGCCTTTCCAATGACCCTGGTCACCCTATTATAGAAAGGATATTATTAAACTAGAAAGAGTGCAGAAAAGATTTACTAGGATGCTACCGGGACTTGATGGTTTGACTTATAGGGAGAGGTTGGATAGACTGAGACTTTTTTCCCTGGAGAGTAGGAGGTTACGGGGTGATCTTATAGAAGTCTATAAAATAATGAGGGGCATAGATAAGGTAGATAGTCAAAATATTTTCCCAAAGGTAGGGGAGTCTATAACGAGGGGGCATAGATTTAAGGTGAGAGGGGAGAGATACAAAAGGGTCCAGAGGGGCAATTTTTTCACTCAAAGGGTGGTGAGTGTCTGGAACGAGCTGCCAGAGGCAGTAGTAGAGGCGGGTACAATTTTGTCTTTTAAAAAGTATTTGGACAGTTACATGGGTAAGATGGGTATAGAGGGATATGGGCCAAGTGCAGGCAATTGGGACTAGCTTCGTGGTATAAACTGGGCGACATGGACATGTTGGGCCGAAGGGCCTGTTTCCATGTTGTAAACTTCTATGATTCCATGATTCTATGATTCTAATGACGTTGTACCAATTCAATGATTGGTTCACTCCTTCCGGCGAGATCCCACTTAGATTCAAATTGCGGGAGGGGGGGGTCAGGCGGGGAAGAGTTAATCCAAATAACTTCCACACGCGAAGGAAACATTAATAATGTATTATTTTAAAATCTGCATTTCCTGTGTATTTCACAACAGAAAGGAATCGACGGAGCAGCAGGCAACATCCCATCGCGACCCGGAGAATGGTGGCCCTGTACGACTACGACCCGAGGGAGAGTTCACCAAACGTTGATGTGGAGGTAGTGACCTCAAATAATCCACATTGCTAACTGTCCATTCTAAAGTTCTCTATAAAAACGTCTATTTTTAAGGTGCTTTTCTAACCAATCTGGACATTCGAGAACGACAGAGGAAAGTTGATCCTATTCCCTCGGTATTTTTGTTCCACCCTATGAAGGGCTTCGATAGAGTAAATCGGGAGAAACCGTTCCCAGTGGCAGGAGGGTCGGTAACCAGAGGACACGGATTTAAGATAATTGGCATAAAAGCCAGAGGGGAGATGAGGAGAAATGTTTTTTTACGCAGCGAGTTGTTCTGATCTGGAATTCACTGCCTGAAAGGGCGTTGGAAGCAGATTCAATAATAACTTTCAAAAGGGAATTGAATAAATACTTGAAGGGCAAAAATTTACAAGACTATGGGGAAAGAGCAGAGGAGTGGGGTGGGGGGGAGTGGGACTAATTGGATAGCTCTTTCAAAGAGCCGGCACAGGTACGATGGGCTGAATGGCCTCCTCTGATTCCCTTTATATTTCCCACACTGCACGGCCTTGCTAGGCCGACAGTCTGACAGCTGATTTGTCTCCAGGCCTCCGACCGTGAACTCCTCACCTTACTCAGGAGGTGCTCTACAGCACCACAGCTTTACTCACCCGATGATCTTCGAGGAGTCCATAATCCAGGCCGACACTCCCAGTGCAGTACTGAGGGAGTGCTGCACTGTCGGAGGTGCCGTCTTTCGGATGAGACGTTAAACCGAGGCCCCGTCTGCCCCCTCAGCTGGACGTATAAGATCCCGTGGCCACTATTTGAAGATGAGCAGAGGAGTACTCCCTGGTGTCCAGGCCAATATTTATCCCTCAACCAACACCTGAAAACAGATTATCTGTTCATTTATCACATTGCTGTTTGTGGGATCTTGCTGTGCGCAAATTTGCTGCTGCGTTTCCTACATTACAACAGAGACCACAATTCAAAAGTACCTTCTTTGGCTGTGAAGCACTTTGGGACGTCCTGAGGTTGTGAAAATATCTATCAATGGAAGGACTAACCAGCCGTCTCCCTCCTTGACCACTGTTCCTGAGACCTCCAATCATCTGTTTTTTAAATAAGCGGAAATGTTTTCAAAATTGGTTGACGTTTCTGTGTTTCAGGCTGAGCTGACGTTTTGTGCTGGAGACATCATTACTGTCTGGGGAGAACTGGATGAAGATGGATTTTATTATGTAGGTTTATCTTTAACTGTATTTAAAATAAACTTAAAAGGCGTCATTTTTTTTTATTCAACAGGAGAAAAAGAATTAGCTTTATCGTGTGTAAATGCAGCTCTCACTATTAATTTGTCGTTTGTGGGATCCTGCTGTGCGCGAATTGGCTGCTGTGTTTCCTACGTTAATAGTGACTACACTTCAAAAAGGTTGTGAACTGTTTTGGGACATGAAAAGTACAGTCTGAGTATATAAGCCTTTTGTCTTGGGGATATTTGGCCGGCATTTATTGCCCATCCCTAATTGCCCTTGAGAAGGTGGTGGTGAGCCGCCTTCTTGAACCGCTGCAGTCCGTGTGGTGAAGGTTCTCCCACAGTGCTGTTAGGAAGGGAGTTCCAGGATTTTGACCCAGCGATGATGAAGGAACGGTGATATATTTCCAAGTCGAGATGGTGTGTGACTTGGAGGGGAACGTGCAGGTGGTGTTGTTCCCATGCGCCTGCTGCCATTGTCCTTCTAGGTGGTAGAGGTCGCGGGTTTGGGAGGTGCTGTCGAAGAAGCCTTGGCGAGTTGCTGCAGTGCATCCTATAGATGGTACACACTGCAGCCACAGTGCGCCGGTGGTGAAGGGAGTGAACGTTTAGAAAAAGCACGTTACCGCATCCTTAAGATATCCCAAAGTGCCTCAGATCCAATGATTTCTGTTTGAGTTGTAGTTGCTGTTGTTATGAAGGTAAATGAGATGGCCAATGCGAGCACAGTAAGATCCCACAAACAACAAAAGAGAGCAAATAATAGATGTTCAAAAGGGAACTGGATGAGTTCCTGCGAGTGGAAGGTATCAGGAATTCTAGAAGGTGGATGGGTTGACAAGGACAGTGTTACCTGTCTCCTGGAGCTTGATCACCAACATGGATCCAGTTTAGGTCCATCCACATTTTAGAAGCTCCAGAACTTTGCAAACTGAAAGATTCATGAAAAATAAAACTTCAAACTTAGAAGAATTCTCCCCCCCACCCCCCCAAAACTACACATGGAACAAATTTGCAGGACTATGGGGGAAGTGGGGGTGGGGTGGGGTTGGTGGGACTGACTGAATAGCTCTTTCAAAGAGCCGGCACAGGCACGATGGGCTGAATGGCCTCCAGTGCTGAATGATTCTATGAGGTAATATTGTGTGATTAACTTGCAGGGTGAGATCAATGGACAGAAAGGTCTGGTTCCTTCAAACTTCCTCGAAGAAGTGCCTGATGATGTTGAAGTCTATCTCTCTGATGCACCGTCCAGATATCCGCCAGATACACCAGGGCGCATAAAAGGAAAAAGGGCAAGTACTGTACTCACAACTGGCTTTACTGACGGGGAATAAATCATCGACTAAAAGTACCTTCAGGGTTTGCTTCATTTCATGGCTGTTTTGTTGGTTTTATGTTTTTGTCTTTTCGATATTCTTTGTGATGTAACATTAAACATTATCCTTTGGGATTTAAAAGTTACCAGTTATGATTTTATTGCTTCACGCACCAGTCATCAGTGTGATTTGCAAATCTCTAAACAAGCTGATCGTGGAGGCCCAGGCCCTTTCCGCAATCGTGAAGTTCAAAAATTGTCCCAAACGTCTGTGCAGAAAGCTCCTGGTCTCTGCTCAGTTCCTGCTACCCACCTGGCAGTGCCTTTTACCAGGGCCGTTGGCTGCAGATTGGCTCCCAAACCAGTCCAGAATCTCAGTCCCTATTAAAAGGAAAGGAATTACCTCCTATCCCCATCAGTGACCTCATCTGATCCAAGGGAAAGCAGACCCAATATGGCAGTTCTTCATCAGGATGAGAAACTGGACCTCAAAATGTCGACATATATTTTTATAACAACCTAATTTTATTTCGATATCGGACAAGTAAGAACATAAGAAATAGGAGCAGGAGTCGGCCATACGGCCCCTTGACCCTGCTCCGTTATTCAATCAGATCATGGCTGATCTTCGACCTCAACTCCACTTTCCCTCCCAATCCCCATATCCCTTGATTCCCCTGGAGTCCAAAAATCTATCGATCTCAGCCTTGAATGTACTCAATGACTCAGCATCCACTGCCCTCTGGGGTAGAGAATTCCAAAGATTCACAACCCTCTGAGTGAAGAAATTTCTCCTCATCTCGGTCTTAAATGGCCGACCCCTTATCCTGAGACTATGACCCCTAGTTCCAGACTCTCCAACCAGTGGAAACAGCCTCTCAGCATCTACCCTGTCAAACCCCCTCAGAATATTATATGTTTCTATGAGATCAGCTCTCATTCTTCTAAGCTTCAGTCAGTACTTTTCCCAAGACTTTCCTTCCCTTTCAGATTCCAATCACACAACTCTGGGATCAGCCGATATCTGACTATCGCATTGTCTCAAAAAATGTACCTTTGACCTGAGTTTAAAATGTAAGGGAATAAAACTGACCTGCCAAACCCTAATGGGCAGGAGAGCATCAACAGGTTTCCCTGAGCCCCCCTGTTCAGTGTTTAGTGACGCACGGGGTTTAGTGACGCACGGGGTTTAGTGACGCAGTGTTTAGTGACGCAGTGTTTAGTGACGCACGGAGTTTAGTGACGCACAGAGTTTAGTGACGCACGGGGTTTAGTGACGCACGGGGTTTAGTGACGCACAGAGTTTAGTGACGCACAGAGTTTAGTGATGCACGGGGTTTAGTGACGCACGGGGTTTAGTGACGCACGGAGTTTAGTGACGCACAGAGTTTAGTGACGCACGGGGTTTAGTGACGCACGGGGTTTAGTGACGCACGGGGTTTAGTGACGCACAGAGTTTAGTGACGCACGGGGTTTAGTGACGCACGGGGTTTAGTGACGCACAGAGTTTCGTGACGCACGGGGTTTAGTGACGCACGGGGTTTAGTGACGCACGGGGTTTAGTGACGCAGGGTAGTGACGCACGGAGTTTAGTGACGCACGGGGTTTAGTGACGCACGGGGTTTAGTGACGCACAGAGTTTCGTGACGCACGGGGTTTAGTGACGCACGGAGTTTAGTGACGCACGGGGTTTAGTGACGCACGGGGTTTAGTGACGCACAGAGTTTCGTGACGCACGGGGTTTAGTGACGCACGGGGTTTCGTGACGCACGGGGTTTAGTGACGCACAGAGTTTCGTGACACACGGGGTTTAGTGACGCACGGGGTTTAGTGACGCACGGGGTTTAGTGACGCACAGAGTTTAGTGACGCACAGAGTTTCGTGACACACGGGGTTTCGTGACACACGGGGTTTAGTGACGCTCGGGGTTTAGTGACGCACGGGGTTTAGTGACGCACGGGGTTTAGTGACGCACGGGGTTTCGTGACACACGGGGTTTAGTGACGCACGGGGTTTCGTGACACACGGGGTTTAGTGACGCACGGGGTTTCGTGACGCACGGGGTTTAGTGACGCACGGGGTTTAGTGACGCACGGGGTTTCGTGACACACGGGGTTTAGTGACGCACGGGGTTTAGTGACGCACGGGGTTTCGTGACGCACGGGGTTTCGTGACGCACGGAGTTTAGTGACGCACAGGGTTTCGTGACGCACGGGGTTTAGTGACGCACGGGGTTTAGTGACGCACGGAGTTTAGTGACGCACGGAGTTTAGTGACGCACGGGGTTTAGTGACGCACGGAGTTTAGTGACGCACGGGGTTTAGTGACGCACGGGGTTTAGTGACGCACGGGGTTTAGTGACGCACGGGGTTTAGTGACGCACTCTTATCAGTTTTAATTGATCAATTCCTTCCTTTCTGTGTGGCAATCCAGTCAGCTGATGTGCAGACACTGATTTATTTTTCTGCTTTCTGTGGCTTCCTTTTGTAATGTGAACTGTGCTGGATCCTTAAATTAACCCAGGATGTTTAGAAAGGGCAATGTGAAGAAGTGAGGGAGGAGACAAGGGACAGAGAAATGGGGGGAAGCAGGAACATTACACACAGGGAGTAGCAACGGGATATGATTTTTTTAAATGACTCGGTCACTCCATAAAAGTTGGAATCAGGATGTGATATTTTTTCTAAAGTACCTAATTAACCAGTCACAATATTTGAATCAGATATTAATGAGGCACCTTATAGTATTCCATTCTGATGGCACTAAATGTTGGTGGTTTTGATGTTATGGCGGTGATGGGAGTTCATTTTAACTATTACTTTAGCCTTTTGTAAAATTTTCTCTCAACTGTGAACAATAAAAGGATAAAGAGTAAAATTCACAATCTTTGTCTGGTGGAAGTCGCTGCAATATTTGCTTTCTGTGGTATTGCTGGTTAATGCATCCTTCCCTTGCACTCGAAGACAGCTCATTCTCACAACATCTGTAATTCCATATTGTTGTTTGAATCAATCGGCAAATTATTTCTTTTGCTTCCAGACATTTAGTTCATTGAAAGTCTGCAATTTCCCTCAAAAAGGGGGATATTTTCTGGAAGTTTATTTAAAATTGGTATAAATTTAACTTGCTGTAAACACATCTTTTTTGGATTAAGTTCGGTTCAGTTGCCTTTTGCTTGTGTTCAAGATGACAGTTTGTGCCTTGCTTTGTGGCAGAATTCGCATTAACCCCTGGTTAAATCCTTAATTAAAAGAAGTACACGCGGGAATGAATGCGTTTAGCAATGTGAACTTCATTGGTCAAAAATTACAAACCATACGATAAAGGGCAGGAAATGACCAACTGGCCGGCCAGGCCATTCCTACACACCCTACCAGCACCAGCAAACCTCCCCCCACCCCACCCCGTCACACAGCCTCCTGGTCGAGGAAAAAGACCACCACAAAACCCCACAGCAAGTTTAGGGAGAACAAAACTCTGGGAAATTCCTCTTCAACTCCCAAAGGCAATCAAGCAAGCTCTGGTTAACTGCAGTGACTGATATCACCGTCCTTGTCAACCCACTGACCTTCTGTAACTCCAGATGTCTTTCACTCACAGTTTACCCTCACACCTTGTGCCTGTTGCAACGGCGTGAAATTCAAGCCAAAATGAATTGATTGAATAAAATAATTATTCATCATTAATCTGGACACAGTGACATTAATAGAGGAGGAAAATGACCAATTGTGATCTTGCGCATCCCCGATTCCCATCGCTCCACCATTGGCGGCCGGCCTTCAGCTGCCTTGGTCTTAAGCTCTGGAATTCCCTCCCTAAACCTTTCCCCTTCCCTCTCTTCCTTAAAACCTGCCTCTTTGACCAAGCTTTTGGTCACCTGTCCTAGTCTCCTTATTTGGCTCGGTGTCAAATTTTGTTTGATAATCGCTCCTGTGAAGCTCCTTGGGATGTTTTACTACGTTAAAGGCGCTATATAAATGCAAGTTCTTGTTGTTGTACTTAGTATTTTTTCCTTCTGATTGGTGTCAATCTGGAAGTCCCCTTTGATTATAGATTCCTCAAAGCTCAGTCTGTGTGAATCCAGTGCTTTATATGTTTTTACTGTCCAGTGTTTTCATTTATTGCTCAGCAGCAGCATTATCTGTCATTTTAAAAATACTTAATTATTCTACCCTGGATCCGATTTCTGGGGTGCAAAAGTGTACTTAAGTAACAGAACATGAAGCAGATCTGTGTGCTTTCATTCAACAAACAAGCGAAGTATTGTGAAGGTGTGAAGTAGCATGTGCCCCGATTACTGAGGGGATTCATTGCCAATCGAATTAGAACTAACAATTTATTTTCATTAAATTGAATTAAAGAAATCCAGTCCCCAAAATGATCGAGTATCTTGGGCAGTGGCTTGAAAAACTAAGCCTGAATAAATCCAAAACATTGCTTTCCTGGGAATGTCAGTATTCTCTTCATACAAACCTATATAATAACAGTGAGTGCACTTCAGAGTAATTCGTTATGTGTGAAGCACATAGAAATGTTTCTGAGAGATGAGATAAGGTGCTGTATAAATACAACTAAATCAGTCCTTTCACATTCAGAGACTGTCCTTTTGAGAAGATGAAGAAGATGCTTGTTTTGAAAGTACACTTTTTTTTTAAGTCACCCAAAAAGCAGAATTGAAGCGGTCAGCAAACCAATTTTTAAAAAATTACATGGGGGGAGAAAAAACTCAAGTCAACTCCTGTGTGTGCTGGACCTAACTTCAAAGTGTTAAAATAGATTTAAACAAATCTTTCTGGGATTGAGCCCTAATGGATGATATGTGTGTTTTTTATTATGGGTAACGATGTTTGTTGGGGTTTTGATTTTCTTCCATTTCAGCATCATCATTGCAAACTTTTCTGTTTTGTTTCTTTGCTCATCTGCTGGGAACAGAAGAAGAGTGTTCATTTCACATCTTAATAAACGCACTGTAACCTTCACGTAAGTGAGCAACTGAAGATACCGATAACAGGAGCTCCTGTAGTTCTGATGCAGCTGAGACCAATCCATTTTGAAATGATTGTGAAAGAAAAACATTCTTCCCCATGTGATCTTGTGAAAATTCATCACTAATCCCGCACACTAAATGAACCGTAAATAGATTTTTAAATTTTGATTTGCCTGAGATCATAAGAAACTATTTTGATCAGCAAACTCTCCCAATGTAGAACATTATTTATTCATTTGGTCTCTCTTTAGTTAAAAGCAAAGAATCCAAGACTTTGGGGAACACTTTTTCTTTCAGGACCTTGTGTTTATTTTCCTCGTGAAGTAGACTAGTTCAGTTTGAGCTGCGCAGGTGCATTAGACAAACCTCGTCTATGGTATCTTCAGGTGTGTAATATTTGGGTGCTGTAACTGAGTCACAGAATAGCCCTTTGTGCATTGTAGAATCGGTGTGCAGAATTCTGGTTTTCATTTATCCTGTAACACAATCCCTTCCTACATTGAAAGAAAACTAATCAAATCGTATGATGCACACTAGGTCCTTGCTGAAAACACTCCAAGGAGGGTTCCGTCTCCAACTGTACACCATCACCACCACCAGCACTCTGGAGCTGCTATAGTAGGCGGGGCACGTAGCCCAATGTGGCCCAGAGATATGGCTTCCAAAAAGAAAAAGGGACTGTTATCAAAAGGAAAGAACCTACTAAGAAAGCTTGGTGGAGTGAAGTGATTCTTGTGTATTCTGAATAACCGTGCACTTCCACATTCTTCTTTTCACATGGTGTAATAGGCGCCCTTTTCCAGCTTTGCCTTAGAGATGCACAATGATCATCTCTTTCCACATCGCCCAGTGGTGGAGAAGGTACACGTTGTATGTCGTGTCTGTATTCATAATTCCTCTTTCCACCGAAAGCCATTAGTTCAAAACTGTGACAGTGTTGTGTTGCCTTCCTGGGTTGATGTCCAATGTTCCCCCTCTCCCCCCCCCCCCCCCCTGGATTATGGCTGTACTCCCCCCCCCCCCCCCCCTGGATTATGGCTGTACTCCCCCCCCCCCCCCCCCCTGGATTATGGCTGTACTTGTCCATTCCACAGTGAACTTTCATTGTCTTAGCGACATAAAATGGCATTCAATTGAAGAGCAAAGCAATTAGCAACCCCCATTCTCTTTGTTACTTAATGCATTTCATACCACATACATGAAAATGCATGCTTTTCCCTCAAAATGTATATTTTATATCAGTTTTTGTGTCATAAACTGGTTAAAATTGATATATGTTCTTGATAATTAATGGCATGCAAACTGCAAAAAATAAGCAGGTGAAAGACCAATGTTAAATAAAACATACCTTTAATGTGTTCATTGCTACATCCCAGAATTTTTATTCCATACCTTTCCCTCCCCCGCCCCATGAAACACTTTCAATTGCAGCTGATGGGTTGTTTTAAGTGCAACGCAGTTTTTGTAAAACAAAAAACAATTGGTTGGCTGGATAATGTGTTCTTTCCACCCTGCCAGGTATGGCTATGAAAGTATGCAACTGAACATTAACCAGCCAATGAAGCAAATTTCGTACATACTTTTACTTTAGTACAATAGCATTTAACTAATGTTTCTCTTTTGTACTTCGATCATTTGTAAATTCTTGTTTTTACTGTTTCTATACATTATTTACAGATTGCCTTTCTTTTTGTAAAATGTCCTTCCAATGAAATGATGATACTCCCTCCCCAGATTGTGACTATAACAATCAGACTACAATGTAAAGTATTGTATAATATTGCTGTATTCACGTGCTATCCTTACTGAAGAGCTAATCAGCCTTTAATATGTTTGTGGTAACAGATGTGGGTGCGTGCATGTGTAAATTTATTCATGTGTAAAAAGTTTTTATAAATAAATGATTTGATTTTTTGTAGAATAACCTACTTCTGTATTGTTTATGTTCTGCACTCTATGCGTTGAGCATTTACTGGCAACTGGATTTCATAACTTGGAAAATTATGTCTACAAACATTTTCATGAGACCCATCGTGTTTTTGCTAGTCACCAAGCTCGAATTACAAATGATGCTCATTAGCCACTGATAGAAATGACAGCGCAGGAGGCCATTCAGCCCATTACACCTATGCTGCTGCTAGCTCTTCACCTGCAGCTATCTACCTTCATCCCATTTCTAAAGCAAGGGTATTTTTTCTGTTTAAACATTCACATTTATTGAGTCTGTTTATATACAACAGCCAGCAAAACATTACAGCAATTCATCAGAATTTCTAATAAAAAGTCAGTTTATAACTATTAATAGTTGGCTCAAACCTATATATACAATGATGAATTGGGAAAATATGAGCTAAGATTGATTATCACAATATCAGATCGAGGAGGCGGGAGTGTAATCAGGGAGTGGTATTAATACCAGGGAGCGGTATTAATACCAGGGAGCAGGTGCAATTGGTCAGTAGTCACCTTATTAATGAAAGACCTGTGATTGTAGTGAGAAGTACCTTCTACTTTCTTTTATTGACAAGCTGTGGTGAAAGGCTAAGTGCTTTTTCCATAGCCCAAGGACACCAAGGTTGAATAAAGTAACGGGGATAAACGAGATAAATCAGGAAATAGCCATTAGATGTTGCCAAGCTTGACTTTTCAGGATTGTGGGATGGAGAAAATCCTGAGGGAGATGAGGAATAGCAAGTTCTGACATCCTGGGACTTGTCGAATAATTCATACTGGAAGCTTGACCCCATTGCAATCGCCCTGATAACGGCCCAATGAAAAGAATATAAATGGTTATGAGTCAAGTAGGATAGAATAAACAGACTTGTAACGTTACACGGCCCCATGAATGGCACATCATTGCTCGGCAGTTAATCATGAATGAAATGTTGCGATGAAGGGCGAGTTCATCAATGTAACACTATTAATCCATCATCTGCTTTCCATAATTCAAATAACAATTTTCAAACGTGCCAGTTTTATCAATAATTAGGATGTTTGACCATTTTTGTGGTGTTGAGAACATTAACTCGACCTGTTTTTGTCAGTTTCACTAATCTTGACTTCTTTCACTTCAGGTGGATGGAGCTAGCCAATCATAGGCAAGAGGCAAACGGAAGACATCAGCGGTCCATCTATTGGTCGAGATTGTTCTTCTACAGTAAACTTGAAGGAACAGCATTCATTTTTTTTTTGCTTTTTCTTATTAAAAAATTGGGTCTACGTTGAGGATCTCTCCATCCATCTGGAGGGTGCTATTTTTTTTTAAAAAGAAAAGCAGTTTTTAAAAATATATATTTTTGTTACAAATTGCTCCAGCAAACTTCTAACCCAATTGTTTTCCAATCAAATGGAGCAATGGATGTGATGGTGAGACTATCATGGCTTGTGAAACAGGGTCTATCTGCAATAGGAGCTGCCATCTGCCCAGCCCATTCACACTGAAAGGCTGGAAACTCGCTGTGTGCAGGATTTGAATTGGGAATCGACTGTGGAATTGCAATTCTTTGGCTAACATCACCAAATAAGGACTTACTGCTTCGTTAATGACCTTTCAGAGTAAAGGAAGGAAGAAAGGACACAGGCAAACTGCAAGGCACTAGCTCATGTTTATTGAAGGACTAACTCCTATTTTAAATAATTGCTCTTTCATTCTTTCCTCTTCGCTAATCCTACATCGGCCTTTCAAGTGAGCATATTAAAAAAAACAGCCAAAACATGGCGAGACCTGTGTCTCAGGGGAAGGGAATCTGTGGAACTCACGTTCCAACGGCTGGATCTTCAACAAAAACATGATACAAGACTGTCCGTGTGGGCACAACACGAGCAGAGCTCCCAACACACGAAGCTGCCCTGTGTGAGCCGGATCGACTCCAGGAGTTCTTTGTCTAATCCAGTTTAGGTCCATCCACATTTTAGAACCCATAACTTTGCAGACTGAAAGGTTCATGAAAAATAAAACTTCAAACTTAGAAGAACTGCACCCCCCCCCCCCCCCCCAAACTATACAAGGAATAAATTTGCAGGGCTATGGGGAAAGGTGGGGGGGTGGGATTGATTGAATAGCTCTTTCAAAGAGCCAGTACAGGCACGATGGGCCGAATCATTCTATGAAAACATTGGTACCAATAATGTTTTCAGCAACAAAAATTGGCAACAGAACATAAAGCTGTTCAGTCTCCATCTAACTCACCCACTCCTGCTCCGAACCCAATCTAGCTTTTTTCCCCCATCTTTTCCCCACCCTGACCCCATCTAGTGCTCTTCCAAATCTGTATAGTTCCTTTCGGAATGCTTCCATTAACCATCAACAAGTTTCCACCAAAAACTCTGAAGTGTACACTGAACAACTTTGACGGAAGGGAGGGAGAAAAAGAAAAGACGCCTTTAAAAACAGTCTCGGAAGAAAAATACTAAGGCAGAAACTCTTGGTTATCATGTGCAAATTATTCTAAATATTCCTCATTGCGACCTATTTTGAAGTTTGCACAAATCTTGCCGTATGATTGTAGTCTTGCTAAAAGGGTGACAAAGGGGAAAATAATCCACCAATCAGTGCAGCAAATATCATTTTGAGTTTAGGGAGACTCGAGTCTTACCCCCATAATACAAAACCAACACTGCAATTTTCTTTGGAAAAAAAAGTGCTCCCAGAGATCCTGAATCTACTAGATATTTGTTAATGAAAAATCTGCTGGTGCACATGGATTGAAGCTGATGGGCCCCAGGATCAAATACTTCCCACTTGATAATCTAAGCCTTTAAAGCATATGGTGCTTTAGATATCGAGATTAGATCTACTAAGCCAGTCTTCTGGAGGGCTGCGTCAGCAATTGAAAGTTCCAGGGGGCAGAGTGTTGAATTTAACCCTTTGTCAGCACACCAGGAGAGGGCAACTGTAGAAGACCCAAGTGGGTCAATGCTGAGCACCAAAAGGTCCAAGGACAAAATTCTCCTCAGCCAACAAGTCATGAAGATGGCCAGTTTCTTCCACCCATCGCTCGTGTACAAAAGCTGTGCTGTGAACAGAAGTAAAAGGAAAGTTCATACAGACCTACAATCCAAGAGATTGGCAGGCAGATTAAACACCCTGCATATTATTATTTTGTGTTTGCAACAAGATTCCAGAAGGTTCTGATCTGTAGCCATCATGAGCTGCATCTCCAGAGTTCAACTCAATTGAAAACTGATTAAGCAACTCAAATTGGAGATTCCATTCAGACGATGTACCCTTTCCTTGCTAAGGGCACCCATTCCTTTTGCATTAATGGAAGGTGCTCTAGCATTATATTGATGGAGTTTGCCCAACACCAATATCCAATCTGCTGAGGCATGGGCCCAAGTGCATCAAATCCCACTCAAAATACTGCAATGACTCCCTCCATTATCCAACTTGAAGGTAGGGTCCATGATTATAAATGATGACAGGTTTGAGCTTTTCAGAAAAAACAATCAAACGTATATTTATATAGCACCTTTCAGGACATTGCAATGTGCTTTACGGTCAATGAAATGCTGTTAAAAGTGCAGTCACCTTTGTCGGTAAATGCAGCAGCCAATTTGCGCACAGCAAGATCCACAAGCAGCATATCTGATAAATGACTAGTTAATTGGTTTCAGTGGCATTGGTTAAGGGATAATTGCTGGCCAGAACAGGAGAAATCCCTTGCTCTTCTTTGAATGGTGCTGTGGGATCTTTTATGTCCACCTGAGCAGGCAGAGATCTCATCCAAAAGATGGCACCTGCAACAATCCTTCAGTACTAAATGGAAGTGTCAGCCTTGATTATGTGCTGAAGTCTTGCAGTGGGGTTTGAACCCAGGACCTACTGCGTCAGAAGCAGAAGTGTTACAACTGAGCCAAGATGGATTACAGCTATCTTTTTGAGATTAAGAATTTGTTGGAAACCTACCCTCTTGGACCCTACCTCCTTAAGAACATCGGTGCACAATAAATCTTCTGCCCATCATCCTGAGAACTGAACCAACATGATCAATGACACAATGCTCTGAAAGATTGAAGGCCCTTTGAAATGAAAATTGCTTGCCTGGTCCTTATTCCTCATTCTGGAGCAACTGGCAATTATCTTTAGCAAAATACTGTGGATGCTGGAAATCTGAAAAAAAATCCCAGTTCTGACGAAAGGTCTTCGACCCGAAATGTTAACTCTGTTTCTTTCTCCACAGACGCTGCCTCACTTGTTGAGCTCCTCCAGCATTTTCTGTTTTTATTGGCAATTATCTTTCATGTGAGGATACTAAACAGTAAGGGATTGTCCCTATTGAATCATATTGAGATCTCACATCTATATTGTGGCAGAAGTCACAGTGTAGTTATTGACTAGATACTACATTTGACTTATATAGAACATTAAAACTTGTCAAAAGATCACTTATTGCAAATTCAGCACTTCGTAGATACCTTCTAACATTCAGTGGCGTCTATTCCTCTTAAGTGATCTGAGCATCTTTTATAGGAGTTAACTTACACCCTCTTTGTATCTACTTGTACAATAGTGTAACACAGCGACAGCTTGCATTTATATAGTGCCTTTAATGTAGTAAAACATCGCACGGCGCTTCACAGGAGCATTACCAGACAAGATTTGAAACCAAGCCACTTAAGGAGATATTAGGACAGATGACCAAAAGCGTGGTCGAAGTAGTAGGTTTTATGGAGCAACTTAGGAGAGGTAGAGAGCTGAAGAGGTTTAGGGAGGGAATTCGTGTTTAGAGCCTAAAAACCTGAAGGCACGGCTGCCAATGGTGGAGCGATTAAAATCAGGAATTCCTAATAGGCCAGAATTGGAGGAGCGCAGACGTCTTTGTGGGGGGGGGGGGGGGGGGGCTGGTGGAGGTTACAGAGAGGGGGAGGGGCGAGGCCATGAAGTGATTTGAACACTAGGCTAAGTGTTTTAAATTTGAAGCGTTGCCAGACCGGGGTGATGGGTGAACGGGACTTTGAGAGTTAGGATTAGGGCAGCAGAGTTTTGGATGAGCTCAAGTTTACGGAGGGTGGAAGATGGGAGGCCGGCCAGGAGAGCATTGGAATGGTCAAGTCTGGAGGTAACAAAAGCATGGATGAGGGTTTCAGCAGCAAAAGAGCTGAGACAGGAACAGAGAAGGGCGAGGTGGAAGTAGGTGGTCTCGGTGATGGAGAGGATATGAGGTCAGAAGCTCATCTCAGGGTCAAACAGGATACCAAAGTTGTAAACAGTCTGATTCAGCCTCAGCTAGTGTCCAGGGAGAGGGATGGAGTCGGTGGCTAGGGAACGGAGTTTGTGGCAGAGACCAAAGACAATGGCTTTGGTCTTGACAATATTTAGTTGGAAGAAATTGCTGCTCATCCAGTACTGAGTGTCGGACAAGTAGCGTGACAAATCAGATGCAGTGGAGGGGTCAAGAGGTAGAGCTGGGTGTGATTAATGTTTGTGAAACCTGATGTGTTTATGGATGATGTCACCGAGGGGCAGCATGTAGATGAGAAATAGGAGGGGGCCAAGAATAGATCTTTGGGGGACTCCAGACGTAGCAGTATGGGAGCAGGAAGTGAAGTCATTGCAGGACATTCCTTGGCTACGACTAGGTGGACAAGAATGGAACCAGGCAAGGGTGGACCCATTCAGCTGGACAATGGAGGAGGGGCATATCAACCATGTCAAAGGCTGCAGACAGGTCAAGATGAATGAGGCAGGATCATTTACCACAGTCAGATAGGTCATTTGTGACTTTGATAAGGGCCATTTCAGTATTGTGGCAAAGGCAGAAACCTGATTGGAGGGGTTCAAACATGGAGATGCAGGAGATATGGGCACAGGTAATATATCCTCATCATCTAGAACGAATACTCTGTCTTCTGCACATGTATTGCTTTAATCTTTCTGAAGGTAGACAGAACAGGTGGAGAGACAACCAGTAGATCAGGTCAAAGCTCTGAATGGATCCACCCGTGCCTGGTTCCATTCTTGTCTACCTAGTCATAGCCAAGGAATGTCCTGCAATGACTTCACTTCCTGCTATATCCAGTTGTGAATAATGGTGGACAATTAATCAACTAACAGGAGAAGGAGGCTCCATTAACAGCCTATCCTCAATTGTGGTGGAGCCAAGCAGGTGAGTGCAAAAGAGAAGGCTGAAGTGTTTGCAACCATCTTCAGCCAAAAGTGCTGAGTCAAAGATGCTTCTTGGCCTCCCCGAGATCCCCACCGTCACAGATACCAGTATTCAGCCAATACAATTCACTCCACATGACAAGAAACGGCTGAAGGCCCTGGACACAGCAAAGGCTACAGGTCCTGACAACATCCTGGCTGTAGTGCTCAAGACCTGTGCTCCAGAACTCGTTGAACCCCTAGCTGTTCCAGGACAGTTACAAAACTGGCATCGACCAGACAATGTGGAAAATTGACCAGGCATAACCTGTCTGCAAAAAGCAGGACAAGTCCAAACTCCCTTTGTCCCACCACTGGCGGCTGGGCCTTCAGCCATCTAGGCCCTAAATTATGGAATTCCCTCCCTAACCCTCTCCTCCTTTAAGATGCTACTTAAAACCTACCTTTGACCAAGCTTTTGGTCACCTGTCCTAATGTCTTCTTTGGCTTGGTGTCAATCTTTGATCAGGTTCCTGTGAAGCACCTCGGGACATTTTACTATGTTAAAGGTACTATCTAAAAGTTGTTGGCCAATTACCACCCCATCAGCCTACTCCCAAAGTAATGGGAGTCATTGTCAACAGTGCCATCAAGCAGCACTGACTCACCAAGAACCTGCTCACTGATGCTTAGTTTGGGTTTTGCCAGGACCACTTGGCTCCAGACTTCATTACAGCTTTGGTCAAAACATGGACAAAAGAGTTGAATTCCAGAGGTGAGGTGAGAGTGACTGCCCTTGACATCAAGGCAGCATTTGACCGAGTGTGGCACCAAGGAGTCCTAGTAAAACTGAAGTCAATGGAGATCAGGGGAAAATTTTTCAGTGGTTGGAATCATACCTGGCACAAAGGAAGATGTCCATGGTTATTGGAGGTCATCATCTCAGCCAGAGGACATTGCTGCAGGAGTTCCTCAGGGCAGTGCCCTAGGCCCAACTATCTTCAGCTGCTCAGTCAATGACCTTCCCTCCATCATAAGGTCCAAAGTGGGACTGTTCACTGATGATTGTAGAGTGTTCAGCTCTAATTGCAATTCAGTGGACCTAGACAATATCCAGGCTTGGGCTGATAAGTAGCAAGTAACATTCATGCCACTAAGTGTCAGGCAATGACCATCTCCAAGAGTCTAATCACTTCCCCATGACATTCAATGACATCACCATTGCTGAATACCCCAACATCCTGGGGGTCACCATTGACTAAAAACTCAACTGAACCAGTCTCAAAATGCCAGTTACTAGGGGTCAGAGGCTGGGTATTCTGTAGCAAATGGTTCCTCTCGATTCCCCAAAGCATTTCTACCACCTACAGGGCACAAGTCAGAAGCGTGATGGAATACTCTCCATTTTCCTGGATAGGTGCAGCTGTATCATCACAAGAAACTTGACACTCTCTGGGACAAAGCAGTCTACTTGATTGCACCTCACTGACTGGCTTAAACATCCACTCCCTCCACCATCAAAGTACTATGACTGCAGTGTGCAGCAACTCCCAAACCTGTAACCTCCATCACCTAGAAAGACAAGGGCAGCAGGTGCAGGGGAACAACAGTCATCTCCAAATTCCCCTCCAAATCACACACCATCCTGACTTGGGACATATATCACCTTTCCTTAGTCAGTCAAAATCCTGGAACTCATTGCCTAACATCACTTAGGGAGCACCTTTACCACACAGACTGCAGTGGTTCAAGAATGTGGCTCACCACCACCTTCTCAAGGGGCAACTAGGAATGGGCAATAAATGCCATTCCTGCCAGCAATGTCCACATCCTGAAAGAAGAAAAACCAATAAGCTGCTTTATTTGTGTCAGGTGGACATATAGATCAACTTATCAGAATCAACTATTTCCATCAATACAACCTTAGTGTAATACTATAAAAATTATGACTATGCTACACTACCCCATTTTAGTGGGACTTGATCGATTTAAACTGATTTTCTAACTCTTCTCTCCAGCTTCCCATCGCCTGCGAAGCATCCCGTTTCAAAGCCAGAATGTCTGTCAGTGAATCTGCTTTATTCTCTAACTGTTCGTACCCAGATCAAAAACCTACCAACGTAATGGGTGTGAGGTGTTTATTAATTACTAAGATAAGCTAATAAATTGCTTATTATTTGCAGTCTATGAGGAAACATCAAAGCTAGTCCACTGGCATCGGAACAGCCTACTGTCTCAAAACCCTTCTCTCTTTTACAGGGATATATCAGGCTTTATTATTCAATATTTAAAGTCACTTCTTTTCTTCCCAAATCCTCTGTGGAAAAAGTAGTCAAAAGATCCTATTACCATGACGATCACAATGGTAAAATTCGACACTTCACATACAATCAGCTGTTTAAATGAATGACTTTTTAAAAAAAGTTACAAGAATGTTTGGTAGATAAAATGGCCCTAGTTCATAAAATTGAGATTTCAGGCTCCCACATTCAGAAATTTAGATGTTGTGCATTGTCACTGCAAATAAAACCTAAATGCTGAAACATGGAATTTGGTTTATTGTTGTTTTTCTCAGCCAGTGGTATAAACATTTTCACCCAGAGGATGGTGGGGGTCTGGAACTCACTGCCTGAAAAGGGTGGTAGAGGCAGAAACACTCAACTCATTTAAAAAGTACCTGGATGTGCACCTGAAGAGCCGTGACCTGCAGGGCTACGGACCAAGTGCTGGAAAGTGGGATTAGACCGGATGGCTCATTTTCGGCCAGCACAGACACAATGGGCCGAATGGTCTCCTTCCGTGCCATAGATTTTCGATGATTCTTTCTATGAATGTGTAGGCAGCAATGTTTAACTGGAGTTTTCCAATAATAAAAAGCAGTTGTTCATGCATGGTGCATATTTTGCATCATTGGGTCGTGTGCACTGGGATTTGGTGTAATTTACCAATAAACGTGTTTTAAAAGTAGTTCTTGCTGAACATATGGATCCTTTACTATCAGGTAACAGTATTCACAGCCCATAAAAGTTCTTTGGGCATTTTGGTGCAGTGACTGCACACTCCAGAACATACTTGCAGATGTTGACAGGTTAACTGAGACAGTGGCTAATTATAATCAGGAACAAAGATCTCTGGTTACATTTACTGCACCCCCCCCCACCCCAAATTGAGGCACAGGAGGAAGGTTCACCACCACATCTAGTTTGTGCTCAGTACACTACCCTAGTAGCAGCTGCTGACAAGTATTTTGTCTCTTTCAGAAACTATCAGTTCATTCCCAGACCAGGTTCATAGTGCAGAAGAATAATTAACCTAAAGCTGCAGAGCGCGGAGTAGGTGACATTAGCAATCTAGTTGATGTCCTAAACGAGCACAGGGTCATAAATCCCCAGGATGCTGTGTTGGAATAATGTCACACCAGTCCTTCCAGCATGAGCAAGACGCATTTAGTGACTCCCTAGAGCAACCTCAAGCATATTCAGGCTGGATGCGTCATTTGTGCATTGAATGTTAGTGTGAAGCAGCATACTAACCATCACTTCAAAAACTATTAACACTTTTATTTTGAACCAGCTATGAATTGATGCAATGCACATGCAGAAATAAATGAAAAGGTACAAAAGTTTACAGCTGCATAAAACAACAATCTTTATCCTTTTAAAGACCATTTTAGTTGAGCATCATTAGACATTTGGTATTACTCATACCAGCAGAAAACAGTTCAACCAGAACCATGTTAAAGGTATCAGTAGTGATCAGTGCCACGGACTTCACATATCTCGGTGAAAGGGCACTCGCAAAAGCGTGTCCTGAGAAAGTGTGCACGTGCACTGATGATACTTGTGGCTGAGGTCAGCTGAGTTCACTCACAGAAACTGATGCATACTGAGTCCTTTCGCCAAGTTAAATAAAACTAGTACATAACCAAGGGAGGGGGTAGTAAATCCTTTCCAGGTACATCTCAAACTCACCCCTTTTATTAAAAAAAAGTGTAATTCAATCTTACACATTTAACACTGAATTCTGTAACATTCACCACATGACTTTATGCTATTGATTGGCTGAGGTGTAAAACTCCTAATAACTAATTTAGTTCAAACCTGCTGTTCTGCATAGGAGCCAAAAATACCATAATCAAATGCCAATAATCATTCAAGGGATGTGCATTTACACCTTAGCAAGCTGGGGTCCATTTTAACTCCATCATGTCACAGCAGTTTCTAGCATATTGAAACACTAACATTTTATTACTGACTTTGCATGGTGTTTGCAAAATCTGTTCTCTAAAAACCTAGTCATTTCCTGACTGCTGACTTCAGCCATCACAGAACCACTGAACATTCCTTAAAATTAACAATCGAGCCAACTAAAGAACTAAAAACAAGTATTATTGCTGAAGATTTGAAACTCTTAATTTTGCCACTGTGCTCAGAAGTAAATGTGTAATATTCACATTTAACAATTCTGCCCATGTTAAACTCCTGTAATGTTAACAAAATCATAAATCAAAGATATGTAAATATTTGGCTTACAACAATCCCTGAACTTTTCCTGCCATATAACCGCATTATTTTTATGCTTCTACCAAACAAAGTTTCTCCAAAAGGTCTACAGTATTTGGCATCCTAATAAATTCAACATCCCAACAGTGACAATAGTCAAAAAGCGACAATTGCAAAATGCACACTTTAAGTAACTAAATTATATACAGTCTAATCAAAGCAGAAACACAGCAATATCCAATACACAGGACAGGGCTTCAAAAAGTCACAGACATGCAAAATGATTCAGAAAAGTACTTTACACAGAAAAGCTATGAATTATTTACCAAGTAATTTGTCCAATTGATGTCCACTTGGACAAGATACAAGTTAATACAGTAAAACAAGCTGATTCCCGTAGTTTGTAAAATGCTAAAGTAAATCTGACATAGCACAAGCTTGACATCCAACATCCATCTCCACCCTTAAAACAAAATTATTTGATTAAAAAGATCCATACACTGGGGCTCCAATGCACTACATTATGGAGTGAGGGAGTGGGATCCTTGTCCACAATCCCAAGTCCATAACCTCAGCTGTGTTAGTATGGGCAAAAGACCAGCTTTCTACCCAGTGAACAATCAGAGGCCATCAATAGGCAGCTTTTACACATTACCTCATGACCTGCTGAGTGGCATCCAGCGAGGCTGAAATTTGTACGTACCCAAGAGCATTGGGGAGGGAAAGATAGTGTTCATAGCTCCAGTCCAGCCTTGCCTAAAATTTTTAACATATTTCAGTTTGAGCATAGAGATCAAATGAGCGTCAAATTAAATTTACTGTGGAACTTCAAATAATAAGACCAAAGGGTTGCTGAGTGGTGAAAGGCACTGCTGTGCATCATCCAGACCAGAAGGTCCAGACTCAATTGCCCAGTCTGCGCTGAGGTATATGATCGCAGCCAGGGCTGCTGTATGGCAGTCAGCTTCACCAGCCCTGGGGGTAAGAAGTGAAATCCTGCTTAGGCTCCTGTCAGCTAGTCAGTGACCCCTGAAGTTTGCGCGTGTGGACATTAAGTGAAGCCAGGACCAGGCTCAGCTGCACATCTTTTATAATCAAACAGATGTTCACCCTCCAGGGTCACACAAGAATAATGAGCACAGGTGAGTAGCCAGAGGGGTACTGGTGTTAGTGGAACCATACTGAAAGATTGACTCAAGGGAGGAAACTGTAGGATTATGCAGTACATTTTGGGGAAAACAGCAAAAGTAAGTCTACCCTGAACAGTAAGACTGTAAACAGTAGAGGAACAGAGATAACTAGAGGTGTGGATGCACAGTCCATTAAAAAATGGGGTGTGCCGGTAGTACAGGTAAATGGGATTCTGCGTTTTATTCATTGGGTCACTATATAAAGCAAGCAATACAGAATTTGTACAAGACATTAGTTAGGCCACAGAGTACTGTATGTAGTACTGGGCACTGCATTATAAGGTGAGTGTGAACACTCACTAGATCAGTACCAGGAATATGGGGTCATGGATATAAAGAATTGGTTTCTTCTCAAATGGAAAAGCAGTTTTCAAAATTCTGAAAAGCTTCAAGGAGGTTAAATAATGGTACCTAGACCTAGGTTTACATATTAAAAGAATCACCAAATGAACAAAGGAGATTTTTATTTATTTATAAGCACATGGAATGCACTCAGTAGGGGAAGCAGAATCCACAATAACTTCTAAAGGGGAAGTGAACAAAAGCTTAAGAAAAATTTAAGGTTATGGGGAAAGGACAGGGAATAGGACTAAGTGGGTAAGTTTTTCAGAAAGCTGGCATTGATGCAATAGGCCAAATGACCACCTTCTGTGCTGTAAAATTCTCTGATTTTATCAGTGACTAAGCAGGAAGTTAGAATTTTTTTTTTTGGGGGTTATTAGAACATGGAGTGCAGAGACCAACCGCATTTAAAGGGAAATGGATAAGCATTTGAAAAGAAATACAAAGGGACACCAGGGAAAGGGTTTAGAGCAGTTCCAGTTGAGCTAATACCAGCAGAGGCTCAATGGGCCAAATGGCCTTTTTCTGCACTCCAATTTCAATGATTATGTTGCATTAATCCAGGGAACTAAACATTAGCAAATACATCAAAGGTTGTTCAAGGAATCTGTTCCTGAATGGCTCAATGGAAAAATGCAATCAGTACAGAATCATACAAATTAGGTGAACCCAGTTTTGATTCCTGATCCAAGGAGAGGTATATCTCAGCCACAGCAGTAGTGAGGGCACTATAGTGCAGTATGTCCCTGCCTAAGGAAGGGAAAATTCAAACAGCATCTCAGCTGTTCATCCAGTGACCCTTGCAGGAACGTGCATATTTGTGAAGACGATCGGGCTCCATTCACTTGTGCGTGGATGTCCTGCTGCCACACTGTTCAGGTTCACTAAGAATGGCCACTTGTGCAAGTACTGGGGGGGTGGGGGGCGGTGTCTGAATTTGAGAACTGAGGAGCATTTGCCACAAATACTGAACTTCTGTAGTTGCACAAGACACAGGGCATTTAGAAAGCTGCAAGACAATGTTCAAACAAATTAATATCCAGATAGACTTAACACAATTAGATCAGGCTCTCCATTCATATACAAATCTGCACAAGCATTTGAAAATTTCCCTGGCCTAATAAAAGTATCTTTGGTAAATGCTTTTTAAAGCAATGACCACAATAGGAAACATTGATTCTTGTTACATTCACAGGTAATAAAGTCGGTCTGCCAATGCCAGACTGGGTTCTCGATGAATACTCTGTCCTACCAAGAATGCCAGCTTGTGGGCATACTGACAAGGGGCAGGCACACGGATGACACCCTATAAAAACACACAAAACAATCAGTTTTTTCACAAAAGTTGCAACAAAAAACTAAGTTAAATTCAGCATCTTAAGATGTAGATACATTTGTTTTAAAAACTTCTGGGTGGAATCATGTCATTTCTTTCCGAACTACAAAATGGCACCCCTACGGCCTCATTTGACCTGAAAGATCTTCCTTAACCTGAGGCAGCAGTAAAACAATTCACTTTGTTTCTTTAGAGACAAATTAAGCAGAGATGTATGGATATAATAAACTTTTTAGCCACTGTACAACTGGAAAACAAACATGATTCAATTACATCTTATTTGGATTTTACCAAATGACAATGTGCCCTACATTAAGAAAAGGCACTGATGAGAGATTCATTCAGCCAAAGTTCAGCTCGCCCATCACAGCATCATGAACAACCAATGTTTCTGCCTCAACCCTGCCTAGCATATTATTTGAAGTGTTTACTACAAAGTAAGGTTCTTCTTGACAGGTGAATGTACTTTTCATCCAATTTTCTTCTTCTGGTCCAACTTTCCTTGGTTAGTTTGAAATATGTTCATATCATTTGATTAACCCACACACCATCTTTCCTATCTGAATATTGAATTTCTCCCTGTCCTCATAGTCCATCCCCATTTACACTTTCAAACAAGCTTGCTGCTCTCCCTGTAACCTCCACTGCATATTTATTCTCACTGAATGTTGATTAAAAAGTTTTCAGGGCTACAGAGATGAATGACTAGGATAATACCAGAACTTAAAACTAAATTGTAAGACTAGATTGAAGAATCCAAATGATAATTAAGAGGAAACATGATTCAGGTCTTTAGTGATAAATGGATGATGTGCAGATGTTAAGTTTTGCAAATAAAAAGACAACTCCCCCACCACCCCCCGCTGTGACTAAATGAAAGTGATCACCGGCCTCAAAAGCCTAGCAGGTGACTACTATCGAGCAGTGTTTAATTTGTATATTTAGATAGGGCTGAGGGCTGCTTTAAAACACTGAACATGCTCTGCCATTCAATAAGATCATGGCTGATCTTCAACCTCAACTCCACTTTCCTGCCTGATCCCCATATCCCTTGATTTCCCCTAGAGTCCAAAAATCTATCCATCTCAGCCTTGAATATATTTAACGACTCAGCATCCACAGCCCTCTGGGGTAGAGAATGCCAAAGATTCACAACCCTCAGTGAAGAAATGCCTCCTCATCTCAGTCTTAAATGGCTGACCCCTTGTCTTGAGACTATGCCCCCTAGTTTTAGACTCTCCAGCCAGGGGAAACAACCTCTCAGCATCTACCCAGTAAAGCCCCCTCAGAATCTTATGTTTCAATGAGATCACCTCTCATTCTTCTAAACTCGAGAGTATAGGTCCAGTGAAGGTTAAAGCCTCCGGCCTTATCAGTTTTAGCAAATAAAGCAGAGCCCATTTCACTTACCGGCCAATTGTAATACATGTGGCACAACTTGTAGGTTAGTCGCTGCATATAATCTGGTTTCAAGTTGCTGCTGTCGTACACTACATTATAGTGAGTCGGTGTAACTGTACCAACTTTCACTGATTGGCTGACTATATAGAAGTCGTACCTGATTCAAAAAACAAAGCATACGTTCAGGAGTTTGATTTTTATTTCCAATATATATTAACTTGTCAGCTAAAATCCTTTAAGCTATTGGAAGATTATACTTGAACCTTTGAAACTGTACTTTACCATTCTGGTCTTGTGACGTCTGTATCAATGACAGTGCCAGGCGGTGGATTCTGTAATCTTCCACCAGCTTGCGAAAAAAACCTAGCATTGACACGCTTCTTTACAACAATCACCGACAGTTTCGGACTGAAAAGAAAATGCTCCATGTGTTAATAAAACAAAACTTTTTCACACTGCTTAGGTGTTTGAGAATTTGCATAACTTACTTGTAGTCAGTCAGGTATTTCAAACAATCCAGCAGTTGCGGAACCTCATAATTTACCACAGTGTTGAGCTGTCCATCACCAACTCCATCACGGTACACGATGATACGAGCAGGCAGGCACTTATTATATGCATGCCATGTCTTCAAAGCAGCTGAGGAATCAAAATTCAGCAACAAGTTCACTCAAGTAACATTATTGAACTTACTAATAGGGAACATCCACATCATTACTAATAGGGAACATCCCTTCAGTGATATCTAAACGCATCTCCACATCATTACTAATAGGGAACATCCCTTCAGTGATATCTAAACGCATGAACAACTATCAACCTTATTCTTTCATTGTGAACTTGGCTTGAAAATGTACTTGACTGAACTTCCCCGCTGCTCTTACTGGTGGAGAACTTGGCGATTTGCATCTAGATAATCTTCAAGTTTGTGCCTAATGATCAATTCAAATATTTTGTCAGTTATTGATGCATGACTAAAGGGTTTTTAGCTGCCCAGGTTTGTTTCATCATTTTAGATCCCACTTTGGCCGTTTCGGTGGGAACTCTCATATCAAGATTCCCTCAAGCCAGCTGTCAGCACTTTGTAGATCTCGTTCCCTAGTCTCATTCAACATTGTGTCCCTACGGAGCCTGCCTAGGACCTCCTTACAAGTGGTCAAAGTCATCGAGGGTGAATATCTGCAGGGGTTCTCCCGCTCAGTTGCTGTAACTTCAGCAGTCGTCATCTCTGGGGAGAGGCAGTGGATAATTCACACAATTCCAGCACCATACAAGCAAGTTAAAGTAAAATGGAGCTTTTGTCAAATTGTGATCTCACACTACATTGAGAACACAATACAAAAAAATTTCCTGCACACACACACTAACTACTATGGAACGTAGCATCTTTATTTGGGAGCTAGGAACCTATCATGAATGTATTCAACACTGTCCCATTATGCATACTTTAAATGCTTTAAGTATATCATAGGTTTTCTCTGATTCTGGTATAAACCTACCTTGCAAGCAAACTTTTAATCCGTCTACAAGTTCTTGTCCACGCTCTTGAAAGATGCAGCGAGAAAACCACCTAATCACAAAGCTCAATGAGTTATTCATCTTAAGTTCTTCAATCTGAAGAAAAGTTGGCAGTGTAATCCTTCACACAGATCTCATACTGCAATCAACCAAGTTTAATAGATTGCAAATAAAGATTCCCATCTTTAATAGTTTGATCAGATATTAAAAAACCTCAATTCTAAAAGGCATTCGTCAAAATCTCCAGAATTACAAAAAGTAAACACTATAATTAAAAACGACTGCATCATCCCTCACCAAATTCTATTAGCCCAGCACTTCCACAATCTCACACACCGTTCAGTTTAGACTTCTACTTTTTAAATGTTGACAACTCTTCAGACAGCTACAAGGTCCTGATCATAAAACAAGGAGCTCCCATATTTCTGGGGTAGCGAACAGTGCTTAGTACAGGAGGAGAGAGAGCAGAACTCCATCAAAATTTCTGCAACCCCACTAAATTATTTTAAATGTGTCTGCAGCTCCGCCAACAATGTGGCTAGGACAGTTCCAAAGAAACTTTTATTTCAAAGTACCAAATCCTTCCAAGAACAAGTCTTGCTCCATAGCTACGATGACTTGCAAGGACCAGGCTACTTTTTATTTCATTGAGACCTCAGTGCTGTCAGTGTAAAAACTAAAACTGCAGATGAAAATTGCGGAAAATGGTTTAAGTGCTGGACTACTTGTAGGGTCTACTAGCCTTCAGGATTTAGCTTATTTATCAAAGGTTTTCACAATATTAATTTCAAGGCATTTAAGTACAAGGTATTCCTTTCATCCGAAAGCAACAGTGATGATCTGGTTTCTTTTCCCTCAGTCTGGTTCAGCAAACACTGACTCGAACACACCTTCAGAATTAAACAGATCTTTATTTTCCGCGGGGCTTTACTCTAGTGCATCGGCAGTGACTCCTACCGGAGTCCGTCGAGTCCAGCAGAGCAAGGCAAAACTACAGTCAAAGGGTTACATTCTTATACAGTTTTTGCAAGAGCACTAACATAACTGACAATCATCAGGGCCAATCATAAGCAGTATTCTGGTAGTCACGCCCCGGTTACATAGTTCAAAACACTTAAAGGTTAAGGTAATCATTAACCTGTTCCAGCTGCACAATGTCCCGTAAACAACTTAACAAGACAATCATCTCCAAACCACAGAATGTTCCACCTGCACAATGTCCAGTAAACAACTCAACCGGACCCTTGATCTTATCAAGTCACCTGCACTGTTAGGACATAACAGGATACTTTGTAATGAATGAAGCACATTGTTCTATTGATCTACTCTCAGCATGTTGCAATACAGTGGTCGTGAGCTATTTAGCAAGGGGTAATGTCAGCATTCTTTTAGGGTCCCTAAGCCTAAGGATTCTCAACAGAAGAGATGAAGGTACACCACAGGAATACACTGCACTCTTAATACAATTATTTGGAAATAACTGCCCTACGCATCTGGTCACCACACTGTCCCTTTTTAAAAAGAACTCTGAAATTGGGGGGAGGGGGGCAGGGGGTGAAGAGGAAAATAAATAAAATCTGAAAGATTCCCTTAGGATTTGAAATGCGTGCAGTTGAATACCTTCCACTTTCCCCACTGTTCACAGCCGCTGAATAGGCTTCTCTTCAAAAGCAACATTTTCACTAGTCCAAGCTTCTGAAAATGTGAAAACTTCATTTGATTTGAAACTAAAGATTTAGTTGCGGGGGTGGGGGGGGTGATGTTTGAGACACATTGATATATCCTAATTAGTTATTTAGTTATAGCTTCTGGAGGATACCCTCTAATTGGAGCTTACCTCGTTATTGTTTGATTGAGACTGGCTACAAATCCGGCAATAGACTTCCTTCCAGCTGCATTATCATGGTAACAATCTATACCAACCACCATGAGGTGTTTGAGCTGTAAAACATTCATCATGTTAAAAAAATGACCCATGGTTTAAGATCCAGTAAAGTTAAAAATATCCATTCCTGCAGGATCTTCCCAAATCCTCAAGCAAGGTTAATCGCCAGATCAAAGAATCATAGAAAGGTTGCAGCACTGAAGGAGGTCATTCGGCCCATCGAGTCCATGCCGACTCTATGCAAGAGCAATCCAACTAGTCCCATTCCCCTGCCCCATCCCCATAGCCCTGCAAACTTTTTTCGCTTAAAGTACTTATCCATTTCCCTTTTGAAGGCCACGACTGAATCTGCCTCCACCACCCCCTCGGGCAGTACATTCCAGATCCTAACCACTCGCTGTGTAAAAAAGATTTTCCTCATGTCACCTTTGGTTCTTTTGCCATCACTTTAAATCTATGCCCCCTGGTTCTTGACCCTTCCGCCAATGGGAACAGTTTCTCTCTATCCACTCTGTCTAGGCCCTTCATGATTTTGAATACCTCTATCAAATCTCCACAGTCTTTAAAACTCCGGCTAATAGTATGGCAATCTGAACTCTTCCAATACTTCACATGAACTTCACTGCTCACTATATTCACTTGAGGAAGCAAGTGGGAAATGCAGCAAAAACAAAAAAACCCACAAACAGCCCTACACGTGTCCAGCATGCTCCTAGTAAATGAATCCCTTAGTTTCAATGTTCTATGAAAAACTGAGATGTGGGACACCTAGAGAAGACTGGCAACCCTTCCACCATTGAGGATGGAGGCCTACAGCTCATAACTCAAGTATCTTCAAACTTTTCAAAACCACATTATGAGCCAGATCTTGGTAGCTTGGATAGAAACATAGAAAATAGGAGCAAGGAGTAGGCCATTCAGCTCTTCGAGCCTGCTCCGCCATTCAACATGATCATGGCTGATCCTCTATCTCAATATCATATTCCTGGCTCTCTCCCCATACCCCTTGATGCCTTCTGTGTCTAGAAATCTATCTATCTCCTTCTTAAATATATTCAATGACTTGGCCTCCACAGCCTCCTGTGGTAGAGAATTCCACAGGTTCACCACCCTCAGTGAAGAAATTTCTCCTCATCTCAGTCCTAAATGTCCTACCCCGTATCCTGAGACTGTGACCCCTCGTTCTGGAACCCCCCCCACCAGCCAGGAGAAACATCCTCCCCGCATCCAGTCTGTCTAGCCCTGTCAGAATTTTATGTTTCAATGAGATTCCCCCCTCATTCTTCTAAACTTGAGTGAATACAGGCCGAGTGGACCCAATCTTTCCTCACACGACAGTCCTGCCATCCCAGGAATCAGTCTGGTGAACCTTCGCTGATACCCAAGCTTTGTCCCTATTCAAAGGTCTTTCAAATGAGGCACACAAAATCTTTATATCTCATCAGTTGGAAACCAGAGAAAAGAGACTCAAATTTATATTGAAGTATTGCCAAATTGACACTCATACAGGATTAGTATTCTAACCTCCGATTGTTATAACACTCAGTCCTCCATGTTCCTGCAAGTACGTTACCTTGTATGCAATCAAGTATGTTATCTTGTGGAACGTGGGCAACACTGGCAACGGATTAAGAGGCAACCAGTGTGGGACTGGAGTCACATGTAGGTCAGACCAGGTAGAGAAGGCGATTTCAGTGAACTAGTTGGGTCTTTACAACAAACAGGCAGCTTTCATGGTCATTTCTTTTGGTGCCAATCAAAAAATTACCACATTTATTGAAAACAAATTCACAACTTGTCATGGTGGGATTTGAACTCACCCTGATTGCTAGTCCAGTACCATACCCGTTTGTACCAACTTGCATTACAACATTACTGACTAGTTGATACATTGCATTCCTGGTTTGTTGAACATTTGAATCCACAATACAGGAGGACTGAGACAATAGTATAAAAGTCTCTTTCTTTGCTGCGATTCAACAAACTAGTCTTAGATATATTATATTCTGTCTTGGGATTTAATAAGACAGCAACTTTTAAAGAAATAGTTTACTTTGCAATACAGCAAACGTGCATTTTTATTTTAGTGCAAATACTTACTGGTATCTCAACACTCCACAGTTCACCACCCATTTTACAATTTATTTGTAAAGCAATTTTTGTAGCAATTGCCATCAGCGCCTGTGGTTTGCTCAAGGTGCGGGCAACGACACATTGACTCGGGGTAGGGCACTCAACACACAAGTATTTCTTGATTGTATCATACTTGTCTTTGCGGTTAGATGGAAGGACACAAACAACCTGTTGAGGGGAGGAAAGTTAATATGAACATAGAACTACCACTTTTAGGCACTTTGTTTTTCTTCATACATGTCTTTCACTGCTAAAGATACTTGCTTGAATAGTTAAAGTACTTCCATCTTTGCTACTCATCAGATCTCATTTTTTATAAAATACTCTTACCAATACCATCTTTCCATAGTTGAAAGGACAATCTAGAAACGCATTATACAGGAGGCAGCCATTCAGCCCATTGTACCTCTGCCAGCTCTCTGAAGGAGCTATCCATTTAGCCCCTTTATCTTGCCCTTTCCCCATACACTTAATTTTTATTTAAATATTTACCCACTTCTTTTAAAAGGCATTATGGATTCTGCATCCACCAACATTTCTGAAGGATATTCCATGTCCTAACCTCTTAAAATAAATTCATTCATTCTTACATTGATGAAATTTATGCCTCAAATTACTGACTCATCAAACAATTAGATTTTCCCCCCATTTCCCTCATCAAAACAGTTAACATTTCTATCAGATCTCCTCTGCTTTAATGAAGAGCTCCAGTTTCTCTGGGTTCTAATAACTAATGCCGTTCATCCTTGGTATCATCTTAATGAATCTTTTCTGCACCCTCATGTCCTCAATTTAGCATTAAAGCTGATTGTATACTCAGTACTTATAAAATCTAGGATTGCATGAACATAATTCTTTTACGCTGTATTAACTTGTCCCTTCACTTTTAAAGATTTCTGAATTTGAATCTTCAGTCTCTGTTTCTCTGCTCTTTTTGAAGTTTTGCCAATTACTAGGGATTTCTGCTCTATTCTTGACACTCCCCCAAATGCATCATCTCAATTTCTCCACATTACACCCAACATTGCTTTATACCTTTGAGGGAGAGCTGGACCCATTTCTGGCTGGGGAGGAGGTCACTGGGTACTCTCTAATACGTCATGGTCAATGTGATCTCCTGGATGAGTTTCGATCGCCTCTAGGCAAATTTTCCAGATTCCTGGGTTCCTATTGGCCCGGGTTTTTAATCTGGTTTCTCGCCTCTCCCAGGAGATTACATGGCTCCAAGTGGGGTAAGGACTTCTGCCATTTCTTCAACTCACCCAATACACAATTGCAAGTTAAATGAAATCAGTGACAATCAATGTTAAATAATAAAGTTGATCTACTGAAATCTCTTCAGTATCCGCTTACAATTCTTGTAGACTGAGTAACATTAGACTGCAATGCCTTCAGAAATGCCTCACTGCGATCTTCAACCTCAATCCTGCAATGAAAAATGCAT
Organism: Heptranchias perlo; assembly: GCF_035084215.1. NCBI lineage: Eukaryota > Metazoa > Chordata > Chondrichthyes > Hexanchiformes > Hexanchidae > Heptranchias > Heptranchias perlo. Next base: position 45,908,357 of record NC_090349.1, read on the forward strand.
ATTTCAGAACAGCAATAAAAACATGGTTTATTTTGACAACGGAGCAACCAGAACAAATTGACAACTATGTGAAGCATAACCCCAACCACAGAAAGTGGTTACAATCATGACTGGAACCTACCCATGTAAAAGATTACATGACTGAACGAAGACAAAACTACTTCCTCTTTCTCCAACAATGCCACCCCAAAAAAAACAGGCAACTTGCCAATTCAAAACAAACACCTGAACATTAAGTGCAGCTTTAAATGAAAATGCTGGAAACGCTCAGCGGGTCAGGCAACTGCACCCATCCAGGCAAGTGCAGAGTATTCCATCCTTGTAGGTGGAAACACTTGAGTCAGGAGGTGAGCCACTCGCCGCAGCATACCCAGCCTCTGACCTGCTCTAATAACCACAGCCTTTATGTGGCTGGTCTGTTTGAGTTTCTGGTCAACGGTGACTCCCAGGAGCTTGATGAAGGGGGACTCGGTGATGGTAATGCCACTAATCAAGGGGAGGTGGTTAGGAGATGATCATTGCCTGGCACCTGTGTGGCATGAATGTTACTTGCCTCTCGTCAGCCCAAGCCTGGATGTTGTCTTGGTCTTGCTGCATGCGACCATGGTCCGCTTCATTATCGGAGGAATTCCTAATGGAGCTGATGTTAATGGAAAAGAAAATTGGGCCTAGTGTAAAATGGGCTACTGATTCGCTATCGCCCGTTTGGCGTGGCTGCCTACAGCAAATTTCTAACCAATTGTGTTTTCCCCTCCCAGCCCACTAAAACTCAGCAGGAGTATTTGTGGTATTTCTTGTGTGTTATTTAACCAAGAAAAGCAAGACTAATGGTGCAAAAAGTGTACCATATATACAGCATGGTTGAATACTTACATTAACGGCTTCTCCATCCTAATGCCCATTGCATTTACTACTTTGCCTAGAGTTTGGAAAAGGCTCCTAGCCACATCAGCATTCCTTCGGGTAAAAACCAGTACCCAATTCTCCAACGGAATAGGATTAATCAGGTAAGCACCTCTGGTTTCTCTGGACCACTCTGCTACTTGGGGATTATAGTCAAACTGAAACACAATGAGGCCCATTCATTGACAATGTAGTCAGAACATGAAGTACAATTCAACATACAAATTGCTTTTCACAATACACACCTAATCTGCAGATCCTTAGTTTCATTTCTCCTTTAAACTGTATTTTTAAAAAATGGTCAGCATACAATACAGTTATGGTAAGAAGTGCAACCATGGGAAATTTGAGAAGGCACCTTCACACAATATAAATTGTGTAGTCATTATTAATGATACTAATTCAGTTCACAAGAGTACATCCATACAATTTATTTTGATTCTTACATTAGCAGTGCTGTAGTTTGTTTGCATGAATAGAACCCTATTATTTTGGCATAGAAAGAAAGTCAAGAGTGTTGTTGTACACCAACCTTCCACCTCTTCTTCTTTCCTCCCCCCCCCCCCCCCCCAATAACCATGTGGGAAGTAGATTTATGAAGCCATAGCTCTAACTGGCACAGCCCCCTTTCAATTTGGGAATTGGATATGTACTTGAAAAGGAAAAATTTGCAGCATTTGGAAAAAGAGCAGGGGAGTGGCACTAATTGGACAGCTCTTTCAAAGAGCTGGCACAGGCACAATGAGCTGAATGGCCTCCTTCTGTGCTGTACGATTCTATGATTCAAATAATTGTTTTTTCTGGCACCAAGCAGAAAGATAAGACAACACAAAATGACTGTCAGACATTCTTCCAAGAACGGCAAAATATCCAAAACACAAACTTCAGCCATATCATCAATATCTCAAACAAACTTCCTCCCATAACTTAGCTTAATTTCTTTAAATCAGAAGCATCCTAGTACAATTTTACAAAGACTTGATAAACATTCCTATGACCTATAGACTGGAGAACAGCCTTTAAAATACACTAGAATCCCATTCACAACAAGGATCAACATATTTTAAATAAAATTTAATGGTTAGTAAAAAATGGCAAAGAATATAAAAAAAAATCATACAAAACACCCAACTATTCACATGCAGGAGCAGCACCGGATTAGTATCTTTCAAAACGATTTGTTATGTAAACAAACCATAACCTGAAAAAAAAGGTTTCCACCAATTTGAATTCCAAGCATCAACAGGGAGAAGGAACAAGAAAAACAGTACTATTTTTAATTCAAGAGTGGCTACATGGCAAATAATTACATTTTCTCAGGAAAAGGAACAAAAAATACACCCAGGCTTGCCCCTCCAGGTTGCTTATCAACGACCCTTGCTCACCACATGGAAATGGAGACGAGGTGAGGACAGGATCCGATTCAGTTATGCTGCCCTTACAGCCAAATAGTCAAGGAAAAATGTCAAATGATTTTCCTAGTTTGCACTACATGCAAGGTCAATGTGCAAACAGTGACCCTTCAAACTTTCTGTGGTATCAGAGTCCATTGACTCCACAGTGTTGAGTCAATTAAAGCGCCTCCAAGATTTAAATAGGGACAAAATGGGAGCCTACTTGTGAAATAGGCTAAATAAATTCTGCATGATAATCTGCCATTTACTCATTCTGAACGTATTATGGTGTATTGTGACTTGAAGCATCATGTATGAATGAATGCACTTCAGTTATTCATCTGTTGACGTTACAGCAACGGATGCTCACCTACGCTGTAACTCAAAATTGATAAACAGATCAAGTCCTTCAATTCACCATTAAAAAAACTTTAGTACAGCTTTGCTCAGTAGGTGTCCCATTCCACATCAAGTCCCTTTGACCCCCGGTTCTCCAGTACCACAAACTTAAAATTCTCACCCTTGTGTTCAAATCCCTTCATGACCTCACCCCTCCTCATTCCTCTCCACCTCTCCCCAAAGAACTCTCTGGTCCTCAGACTCTGATCTTGTGTGCATCCCTCTCTTGCTTTGCTCCACCATTGGCGGCCGTGCCTTCAGCCTTCTAGACTCCATGTTCTGGAATTTCCTCCTTAAACCTCTTCCCATCTTGTTCCCCCTTTAAGACCTGCCTTAAAATCCAACTCTGACAAAATTTTTGGTCACCTTGCCCCAATATCATCTTTGGTTCATCATCCATTTTTGTCTGATTACACCTCTGTTAAGTGCCTTGAGATATTTCTCTAAGTTAAAGGCTCTATATAAATTTAAGTAGCTGTTGAGGTAGCACACTCACAAGTGAGAAGATTGTAGGTACAAGTCCCACTACAGACTGGACACATAATCTAACTGACAATTCAGTGCAGTACTGAGTGCTGCATTACCAAAGGTGGTATTGGATGCAATGTACAAATGAAGCCCTGTCTGCTGCTCAGCTGGATGCAGAAGATTCCATGACACTAAAAGAGCAGGGAGTTCTCCCAAGGCTTGACCAACATACCTCCTTCAACCACCAAAACGCAATTATCTGGACATTCATTTACTGTTTGTGGGACCTATGTGCTCAAATTAGTTGCTGCATTTTGCCTACATTACAGTGACTGCACTTAAAGTAATCAATTGGTTGTAAAGCACTTATGCTGTAATGGCACATCCCAAACCCAAGCATTGTGTACTTGCAAGTTTCTCTTTCAGTACAGGCAGAGCTCATTTGTATTTAATCAGAGTTTCGGCCACACCAGCAGAAGTGCTGTATAACATCAATAGTCTCTGAATTGGTAAGAGCAAACCTCCATTTCTACAGTGCCATTCAAAACCACAGGACATCCCAAAGTGCTTTACAGCCAAGGAATCACCTTTGAAGTGCGGTCATTGTTGCAATGTAACTAATACAATTTAGGGGAGGGAAAGGAGTTTTATATACAGGTGTCCTGTCACATGACTAGTCACAGTCAAGCATGGAATACTTCATCACCGTTCGTTACACATCCTATACCTCAGTATGCAAGTACACCAAAATTATTAAGGCTGCCCTTGATCTGTTCCACTGCCTCAAGGCCACTGGATCTCTTTCCTCATTGCAATGGCGTATCAGGCAAACAGGTCAACCCCCTCCTTTGTGTTGTCGAATGGTGCATCCCCACCCTCTGCCAACAAACAGGATTACTATTACATACTGCCAGACTGGAATACTGTAGAAAATAGCACTGCACAAATTACATACTCAAGTCGCAACCAAGTGAAGAGTCTCCAGATGTGGCACTCTCTCTTACCGAGCTCAAGTCAAATCAATGACTTAGAAGAATAGAGCTGTATATCCAAGTTTGCTGATGACACTAAATTAGGTGGCCCGGTATGTAGTGTAGATGGGAGCAGAAAGTTGCAAAGGAACATTAATAGATTCAGTGAGTGGGCAAAACTGTGGCAGATGGAGTTCAATGTGGGGAAAGTGTGATGTCATCCACTTTGGATCTAAGAAAGACGACAGATCAGAATATTTTCTAAATGGTACAAATCTAGGAACTATGGAGGAGCCGAGATTTGGGGTTCATGTACAGAAATCACACAGCTAGTGGATAGGTACAAAAAATAATTTAAAAGGCCAATGGAATGTTGGGCCCATGGGATCCAAGGGAAAGTGGCAAGTTGGATCCAAAATTGGCTCAGTGGCAGGAAACAAAGGGTAATTGGTTGATGGATGTTTTTGTGACTGGAAGGCTGTTTCCAGTGGGGTGCCGCAGGGGTCAGTACGAGGTCCCTTGCGTTTTGTGATATATATTAATGATTTAGACTTAAATGTAGGGAGCATGATTAAGTTTGCAGATGATACAAAAATTGGCCATGTGGTTGACAGTGAGGAGGAAAGCTGTAGACTGCAGGAAAATATCAATGGACTGGTCAGATGGGCAGAAAAGTGGCAAATGGAATTCAATCCAGAGAAGTGTGAGGTAATGCAATTGGGGAGGGCAAACAAGGCAAGGAAGTACCCAATATATGGGAGGATACTGACGGGTGTAGAGGAACAAAGGGACCTTGTAGCGCACGTTCACAGATCCCTGAAGGTAGCAGGACAGGTAGATAAGGTGGTTAAGGCGGCATACGGGATATTTTCCTTTATTAGCCGAGGCATAGAATATAACAGGGACATTATGCTAGAACTGTATAAAACACTAGTTAGGCCACAGCTTGAATACTGCGTATAGTTCTGGTCACATTAAAAGGAAAGATGTGATTGAACTAGAGAGGAGATTTATGAGGATGTTGCCAGGACTGGAAAATTTAAGCTATGGGGAAAGATTAGATAGACTGGGGTTGTTTTCTTTGGAACGTTGGAGGCTGAGGGGAAATTTAATTGTTGTGTATAAAATTATGACGGGATGAGGTAAAGTGGATAGGGAGGACCTATTTCCCTTAGCAGATAGGTCAATAACCAGGGGGCATAGATTTAAAGTAATTGGTATAAGGATTAGAGGGGAGCAGAGGAGAAATTTTTTCACCCAGAGGGTGGTGGGGGTCTGGAACTCACTGCCTGAAAGGGTGGTAGAGGCAGAAACCCTCATCACATTTAAAAAGTACCTGGATGTGCACTTGAAGTGCCGTAACCTACAAGGCTATGGACCAAGTGCTGGAAAGTGGGATTAGGCATGATAGCTCTTTCTCAGCCGGCAGAGACATGATGGGCTGAACAGCCTCCTTCTGTGCCATAAATTTCTATGATTCTATGAATGTTAGCCTTTATCTCAAGGGTACTGCATAACAAAGGGGGGGAAGTTATGCTTCAGTTGTATAAAGCTCTGGTTAGATCACATCTGGATTACTGCCTTTGGTTCTGGGCACCGCAACTCAGGAAGAATGTATTGGCACTGGAGAGGGTGCAGCACAGATTCACCAGAATGATACTGGGGCTAAAAGGGTTGAATTATAAAAAGAACTTGCATTTATATAGCACCTTTCATGACCACAAGATGTCCCAAAACATTTTATAGCCAATTAAATTTTTAATATATAAAGCGTAGCCACTGTTGCAATGTAGGAAATGTGGCAGCCAATTTACACGCAGCAAGGTCCCACAAACAGCAATAATACAATGACCAGATAATCTATTTTTAAAGTGATGCTAGTTGATGATTATTGGCCACGACACAGGGAAGGCCTCCCCAGTTCTTCAGTGAAATAGCACCTTGCAATCTTTTACATCCACCCAAGGGGGCAGATGGGTCCTCTATTTAATGTCTCATCCGAAAGACAGCACCTCCAACAGTGCACGCTTCCTCAGCAGTGCACTGGGAAGGTCAGCCTGGATTTTGCGCTCATGTCTCTGGAGTGGGACGTGAACCCACAACCTTCTGACTTAAAAGGCGAGAGTGCTCACTTACTTTTTGAGGACAGGTTGCATAGACCAGGCTTCTATTCCCTTGAGTATAGAAGATAAAGGGGTAATCTAATTGAGGTTTAAGATGGTTAAAGGATTTGATAGGGTAGATAGAAAGAAATGATTTCCTCTGGTGGGGAGTCCAGAACAACATAGGAACAGGAGTAGGCCATTCAGCCCCTCGTGCCTGCTCTGCCATTTGATAAGATCATGGCTGATCTGTGATCTAACTCCATATACCTGCCTTTGGCCCATATCCCTTAATACCTTTGGTTGCCAAAAAGCTATCTATCTCAGATTTAAATTTAGCAATTGAGCTAGTATCAATTGCCGTTTGCGGAAGAGAGTTCCAAACTTCTACCACCCTTTGTGTGTTGAAATGTTTTCTAATCTCACTCCTGAAAGGTCTGGCTCTAATTTTTAGACTGTGCCCCCTACTCCTAAAATCCCCAACCAACAATCTCTCTATCCACCCTATCTGTTCCCCTTAATATCTTATAAACTTCGATCAGATCACCCCTTAACCTTCAAAACTCCAGAGAATACAACCCCAATTTGTGTAATCTCTCCTCATAACTTAACCCTTGAAGTCCGGGTATCATTCTAGTAAACCTACGCTGCACTCCCTCCAAGGCCAATATGTTCTTCTGAAGGTGCGGTGCCCAGAACTGCTCACAGTACTCCAGGGTCTAACCAGGGTTTTGTATAGCTGCAGCATAACTTCTGCCCCCTAACAAAGGGGCATAACCTTAAAAAGAGTTTAACGAAAGGTCTTTGATCTGAAACGTTAACTCTGTTTCTTTCTCCACAGATGCTGCCTGACTTGCTGAGCTTTTCCAACAATTTCTGTGTTTATTTACTTAAAAACAGAGCTAGGCTGTTCAGGGGCGAAGTCAGGAAGCACGGAGATCGATAAGAGTTTTGTTGGGTAAGGGCATTAAGGGATATGGAACCAAGGTGGGTAAATTAAGTTGAGATACAGTTCAGCCATGATCTAATTCAATGGCAGAACAGTCTCGAGGGACTGAAAGGCCTACTCCAGTTCCTATGTTCCTAAGTTAAGTAATGCTAATGTAATCTCAGTCTTCTGGGAGCCTTCCACCTTTACACTTACCTACCAACAAGCCTTCTCATCACAAAGGCTATTTGCAATACATTTAATACTTTTATACACCTAATTTCACCATCTTCTGCCTATTGTAGCTTATATCGCACACTCTTGTAATAACCTAAGGTAACTAGGTTCAAACAGTGCATTGCTGGCCAGTAGCTGAAAACATTTAATTGCCACTGACATGTTTGTAGGCCTCCTGAAGGTATCCTCACACTAGGCCTAACCATCACAACTGTGCTTCAAAGTACAAAGCTGAACCAACTCAATACTATGAGGTAGATCAAGAACCATTTAACTTGATGGAAATGTAGTGATTCCTTCTTAGTTACATTGGATTTAAATACTGTTCACAGTAATTCACAACCAATTTTACAACATCTAGTCAAGAGATTTCAAATGCTTAAATTAGGACAAGAGTTGCTGCTCTATTATACACTTCCACATTACCATTTTTCCACCTTGTTGGATCTTCTCTGAAGGCACAACTCGGCCAGACAATGAGTGTAATTTGGAATCAAACTGGAGACCCCAATCTGAGAGTTCTTTCTGTACATTATCATCCCTGTTTTTTAAAAAAACATATTACAGGTTAAAAACTCATTGCAACCTAATAATTTCAAGTCTGTAAAACTTGTTTCTTTTCTGCATTGGCTGCATTCAAATAAATTACATTAACAAATTAAACTAATAAATTTTTTTAAAAACTAATTCTGTATTCTGTAACAGTTAGTATCCAAACATCTGGCTTACTCTAAATCAAGAATTCTTAAAATAATGTTACATATTCTACAACGTAAGCATCGAGAGCTGGCTCACATTCCAACCCCAGTGCTGGCCAGGACCAAACTTGAGGTACAAAGCTTTTCAAACTAAGATGAGAGCTTATCTACTAATCCAAGCAACAAATACTGAAGTAGAAAGGGCTCCAGAATTAAAACAATGAGCTGAATCTATATTTTATTATAGTTTGCTGAAAGAATTTGCTTCAATGTTTCCAAGTTACATTACAGAATTTGATCTTTCAGTACTTATGAAAACCAAGGTCAAGGATCTTTCCAACTTTCATTCCATAAACATACTTTTGGATGTAGTCCATAAAACGCCACAACCGCTGTTCTCTCTGTTCTGGCGTTAGTCTTGTGTGCGCAGACAGGTCTCTCATAACATTGAAATCGGAACGCATTTTATCTGTCATACCTATAAAATTAACAAAACAATTCTTCAGCTTGGCCAAATAGGAAATTGAACAAAAGATAAAACTACAATTTTTGTTCTTTAGAAGTTCAAACTCTCAAAAAATCAATTGAAAAGGTTAAAAAACATTAGTGCTTTTAAAAAAAAAACCTGGGTCTCCGGTGGAGCTGCCAATTTGGTCCATTCTATCATGGTATGGCACCATCTTGGTCAAATAATCACAAGCTGCTGGAACATATTCTTCCTTTTGTGCTGTAATGTTCTATGGTTCTATTTTGCTTTAGCAAAGAGCCAGCACACACATGCTGTAAACCTCTCACTATAAAGTGCAGAAGTAGTTCAACACACCAGCCACTGGATTCAATATTCACCCCCGGTAACTCCAGCCAGCCAGTTCCAGGTGAGTGGCGAATATTCCCTCAGTCCTGATTTCAGCATTGTAGATGGAGGGGCTTTGAAAAATTACACTTGTACAGTATCCAGCCTCTGCCCTGCGTTTGTAGCCAGTCTTGATATGGCTGGTTCAGTTAAGCTTCTATTGATGGTTGTTATTGAAGGACAGGGGGGGATGGTTGGGCTTTTTCTCTTGAGATGGTCATTGCCTGATACTTACATGGCATAAAAGTTACCTGCCACCCCAAGCCTGGATGTTCAAGGTCTTGCTCTGAGTTGTAAGATGAACCCTTCATGATTTCATGAAATCTTCTCAACCTTCTCTGCTTTGAAAACCCCAGTTTCTTCAGTCTATTCATGTAACTGAAGTCCCTCATCCCTGCAACCATTCTAGTAATGTTTTTCTGCACCCTCTCTAAGGCCTTCACATGCTTCCTAAAGTGCAATGCCCAGAATTGGACACAATACTCCAGATGTGGCCAAACCAGTGTTTTATAAAAAGGTTCAACATAACGTTCTTGCTTTTGAACTCTATGCCTCTATTTATAAAGCCCAGGATCCCGAATGCTTTTTAAAAAAAAAAATGCTTTCTCAACCTGCCCTGCCACCTCCAAATATTTGTGCACATATACCCCCAGATATCTCTGTTCCTGCATCCACTTTAGAATTATACCATTTAGTTTATATTGCCTCTCCTTGTTCTTCCTGCCAAAATGTATCACTTCACACTTCTCTGCGTTAAATATCATCTGCCGTGGGTCTGCCCATTCCACCAGCCTGTCTATGCCCTCTTGAAATCTATCACTTTCCTCCTCACTGTTTACTACACTTTAAGTTTTGTGTCATCTGATAAGTTTTAAATTGTGCCCTGTACACCCAAGTCCAAGTCATTAATACACAGCAAAAAAAAAGCAGTGGCCCTATTACCAACCCTTGGGGGAACACCAACTTCCTCCAGTACAAAAAACAACCATTCATCACTACTCTGTTTCCTGTCACTTAGCCAATTTTGTATCCATGCTGCCACTGCCCCTTTTATTCCATGGGCTTCAATTTTGCTGACAAGCCTATTGTGGCACTTAATCAAATGCCTTTTGAAAGTCCACATACACAGCCACCGCACTCATCAACCCTCTGTTACCTCATCAAAAAACTCAATCAAGTTAGCTAAACGCAATTTGCCTTTCCTTTATTAATCCACACTTGTCCAAGTGACTATTAATTTTGCCCCGGAGCATCATTTCTAAAAGCTTCCCCCCCCCCCAGCCCCCAACAGGGGTTAAACTGATTGGCCTGTAGTTGCCACGTTTATCCTTACACCCTTTTTTGAACAAGGGTGTAACATTTGCAATTCTCCAGTCCTCTGGCACCACCCCCGTATCTAAGGAGGACTGGAAGATTATGGCCAGCATTGCTTCCCTCAGCAACCTAGGATGCATCCCATCTGGACCGGGTGACTTATCTACTTTAAGCACAGCCAGCCTTTCTAGTACCTCTTCTATCAATTTTTAAGCCCATCCAGTATCTCAACTACTTCCTCTTTTACTGGAGTATTACATCGTGCCAGACAATGACAATCTTTAACAAGAGAGTCTGACCACCTCCCCATGACACTCAACGGCATTACCATCGTCAAATCCCCCACCATCAACATCCTGGGGGTCACCATTGACCAGAAACTCAACTGGACCAGTCACATAAATATTGTGGCTACAAGAGCAGGTCAGAGGCTGGGTATTCTGCGGCGAGTGACTCACCTAACTCCCCAAAGCCTTTCCACCATCTACAAGGCACAAGTCAGGAGTGTGATGGAATACTCTCCACTTGCCTGGATGAGTGCAGCTCCAACAACACTCAAGAAGCTCAACACCATCCAGGACAAAGCAACCCGCTTTTGATTGGCACCCCATCCACCACCCTAAACATTCACTCCCTTCACTGCCGGCACACAGTGGCTGCAGTGTGTACCATCCACAGGATGCACTGCAGCAACTCCCCAAGGCTTCTTCGACAGCACCTCTCAAACCCGAACCTCTACCACCTAGAAGGACAAGAGCAGCAGGCACATGGGAACAACACCACCTGCACATTCCCCTCCAAGTCACACACCATCCCGACTTGGAAATATATCACCGTTCCTTCATTTTCACTAGGCCAAAATCCTGGTACTCCCTAACAGCACTGTGGGAGAACCTTCACCACACTGACTGCAGCGGTTCAAGAAGGTAGCTCATCACCACCTTCTCAAGGGCAATTAGGGATGGGCAATAAATGCTGGCCGTGCCAGCGACGCCCACATCCCATGAACGAATAAAAAAAAACACTGGCAGCATCTTTCAGATAACTGAAAGCAGCTATGGTTGTGTAGAGAACACTGCCCTGTGCAATTCCTTCACCGATGACAAGCCTCCACTACCACAACCATTTTCTTACGTCAGATACGATTCCAGTCACTGAAGGATTTTCCCCTTGACCCTCCACTGACCGTAGTTTTGCTCATGCTCCTTGGTGCTTTACCAGGACGAATGCCTTGATTTCAAGGGCAGTTATTCTCACCTCTTGCTTCCATGTCTAAATCAAGGCTGCGACGAGGTCTGGGGCCAACTGGTTCTGGCAGAATCTGAACAGAGAGTCAGTGAGGTGCTGCTTGATGACTCCCATCACTTTGCTGATAATTGGGAGGCAGCTGATAAGGCAGTAATTGACCAGGTTAGATTTGTCCTGCTTTTGTAGATAGGACATACCTGAGTAAATTTTCACAGTCAAGTAGACGCCTCTATGACACTAGCATTTGAACAGCTTGGCTAGAGGGACAGCTAGTTCTGTTGCACAGGTCTTTAGCACTAGTTGGGATGTTGTCAAGGCCCACAGCCTTTGCTGTGTCAAGTGCACTCAGCTGCTGCTTAATGTCACATGGAGTGAACCCAAATGCCAGGACAGGGTCATGTGAGATGTTAAGGGCTTTAGGAGGAGGCAGAGAAGGACTCAACTTTTTGATGAAGATGCGTGCAAACATGTTAAGTGCCCTTGCAGTCACGTGCTGCACTCCGCATGTACAGTGCAGACCACCAATTCAAGCCAGGACTTCTCTTCTGTACAGATCAAAGATTCACTGAACAAACTAGCAGCCCTTGGGAGCAGCTGCCTTCAATATTTAAGCATAGACAGCCATATTGTGGCAAATCTGTACAATATATTTCGTCAGTATACTCTAAATTATACACTCACTAATTAACAGACAATTTTGAAATTTTTTAACTGGTTTACTGCCGTAAGATTTCCCCTCAATCACTCGCTGGCTAAATCCACGTGAACTGGCATGAAACCAGAGACCAGGAAGGTCTCAGGTTTAATTCCTGTCAGTGCAGTTAGCCAATCAGGCTTAAAAAAAAGGGAAACCAGCCACTCTCACCATTCTTCATGATTCAATGGCCATTTGATGGCAGTGAAACATTTTAACATCCTGCACCACCATGCCAACGGAATGTTACTCTACATGAACAAAATGTAGCATATGACTTTAGTACATACTTCAGCACCTACAAGGAGTGATGCACATTACATAACTATTAGATGCTGCTTCAAATTAGGCACCTTTTAAATTCCTATTACCTGTAAGATAACACAGCTCTGGAATGAGGCAGATTGGTCCTATACTAGTACCACTAGGTCCTTGCCGTTTGGGCTGACTAACGAGCACCGGCTGGTTCAGATCAGTGATGTCTGTACTGTATTGCTGTGGGAAAAAAAACACATAGCTCACATCTTCCCATTCCACATTCCCACAACACAAAAGCTAGTTTAGCAACATACTTTGTAGTAAATAATTACATGTAGAAATGAAGAGCAGGCATATTATAATTTTTTTTTTACTGGAGATCAATGAAAATATACTGTTGTACCTTTTTGTAGTAATCAGTGTAGCTGATTTCAGACCCATCTGCCTTTTTAAAGGTGTTTCGCGGATTCTGAACCCAATCAATGTCATCAATCCGGTAAGTCTTGTTGTTGTACCTAGAAGTAATGAAGATGAATTACTTTACGAATGAGTAAATCCTAAAATACATGAAAAAAATATAAGCAGAAGGAAAAATTAGCATCAGGCATTCAGAGGTATAATATTGCAAGACCCAGGTGTAAAGTTCCCACTCATGTACATCAACCCAAGAGCCCTTTGTACTAATGGTCTTCTCCAAATTCAATATAATTTCCTTGATTTTACACTCAATGCCCCTGTATAAAACCCAGAATCCCAAAAGCCATTTTATAGCCTTTTCTGTCTGCACTCCACTGTTAAAAGATAACCAGCACCCCTAGATCTCTGTGTTCCGTCACTTGTTAAGGATATCATTTAGGATATACTTCCTTTCACTATTCCACCACCCCCCCCCACCATCAAAATGTACTACTTCATATTTCTCTCTATTGAACTTTTATAAAGTGGTAGATAAATAGTATGAATTTATATCTGCAGTGAAAATCTACTAGGAGTTTGTTTTCCTAGAGTCCTGCTATACCCTGCACCCTTCACTATCAGTAAGATGGGCAATATTTTTAAATCTGATTTGTCACATGATCTATACTCAGTATATTTGCTGCATTACAGCAATAGGTAAACTATCAAGTTTAAGCTGCAGCAGGATCACGTAAACATCAAAATACCGCAGAAACTAAGTGACTTTTCATTGCAAATCTGCCGGGACTGAAGCGCTGCTGGTGTCGATTTCAATGTGAGCTGTTGCTGAAAGGTCTTTGCATCATCAGCAGCACAGAAGAGCTCAAGGATGAGGTTACGTCTCTAGTCAGCAAAATCTCTTTAGTACAGCACATGTAGATACTATGTAAATTAAATCAACACGCATTAAGATGGCCTGAAAACATTCTAAATTATGCCAGGCAAGAGACAAAAAAGGAAGAGGTAGATTTTTATAAATGAGTTTTAGTTTACTTCCCAAAACTCATTCTAATGTATTACTCTGAGCTTTTCATAGTTTGTCTACACCTTACACACAAGGTCCACTGCACAAGTGATTTAGTACATTAATGTAGTCAATTTTAGTTGAAGACTAAATAAAATTTTATGATTGTAGAATATCAATTCTGACCAATATAAAACTTGCAATTGTACAGACATGACTAACAGAACCAGTCCCTAATGACTCAATCCATCTCTTATCTCCACATGGACACAAGGCTGATGAATAGAAAATTTAAGTTCCTGCATCTTCAAATATAGACCAATTTATTTCTTCAGTATCTTCATTTTAAATGATTACATACAGAACAGAAATTATGGGATTTACTTGTTATTGCAAGATTTAAACAATTCAAGAAACATGGTCATTGCTAGACTTTTTTTTTAAAATTGATTTGCTTTCAGGATTGGTTGACACTGGCATGGCCACATTTATTGCCTCTCTCTGGTTGCCCTGAGATAGTGATGGTGGGCCTTCTCCTTGAACCTCTGCGGTCACTGTGCTAACTGTACTCCCACAGTAGTGTTAGGCAGGGAATTCCGGGATACTGTCGCAGCAACAATGAATGAACAGCAATATACATCAACACCACGATGGTGTACAACTTGGGAGGGGAACTCAGGAGTGATGGTGTTCCCACGACATTCTCAGTGGTAGAGATCACGGGTCTGAGAGGTGCTGTCAAAGTAAGTTTAGCAAGTTTCCCAATGATCAAACCTCATGAATAGCTCCAATAAAGGAGTTTTCAGTTAAGCTGTGTTACGCAGTTACAGAATTGCGATTGGCTAAGCATCACAAAATTGCCTCTGTAGACCAGTAACCCAGGAACCTCCAACTCCATAATGCGGCTCAGTTACTTGATGTACAGCTGCACACAGAGCTGATGCCCCACAGCATGTTAGCACTTATGGCTATATTAACAGATGGAAAAAAATTCTGCTGGCTATTCTTCTGCACAATTCTTTAAACTAGTCTTAGGTACATTTGGAGATCAAGCTGTTTAAAATGTATATTTCAACAAGAGCCAAACTTCTGTAGTACAACAGGAATACCTCAGTTGAATTTGGAAGTACTGTAACAAGGGTTCAGAGCATTTGACTATTGGACAATGAGTTTTTTTTGCATCACTGCCACACAAATCAAACTTGCTCTAATGACTATTGAACATTTACTTAACTTTCAAACATTTTCCCTTTTGGTCAATTTTTAAAAACCCATCAGCTACACATTCCTAACCACATGAAAACTGATCCCATTTCCCAGGAAATATAATTGTAAACAATTTTACAACACCAAGTTATAGTCCAGCAATTTTATTTTAAATTCACAAGCTTTCGGAGACTTCCTCCTTCCTCCTCCACACCAGGAAATATACAGTAGGGAAGCAATTTATTTCACCAACACATTATTACTCCAGTTGATCTGTCTAACCATCTCAATTAGAGTGCACTGGAACAATTTCCAAAATAACTGGATTGTATTACACACTCATATACCCACTATAAATAACCACATATTCCTTTTAAAAATGTTAGTTTAGCTCAATCTCCACTCACTACAAAATTGCTCAGTCTCTAAGGAACAACTAAACCAATTTTCCTATTAAGTTCAGTTACGCAACTGCCACAATATCATTCATGTCGTACCTGGTAAGAACAATCACTCCGACCAGTTCCTTGGAGCACGCCTCTTGAAACCGGTGTTCACCAAACTGCTCATACAACTGATACATTAAGTCAAGTACAGTTTCACTACGCAGAATCTTGTGACTGACATCTGCACATAGCATGACACTGTTCTCGTACTGCAGAATTGAAGTGGTGTACCCTGGCCAAACCATGATTCTGTCACGGGGGGAAAAAAGTGCAATGTTCACATCTTCCATTATTTTAAATTTTCCTACAGTGTTTTAAAGTCTACTTAAATTTAGTTTGTTTTTAGTTAAATGCAATCTATTTTTGAATCTATATTGGACATCTTACATCAGTACACAATTTCTGTCAACTTTTTCCATTATAGTAGCAACAGCCAAAATAACTTTGTGCTGTAATTAAACCTTCCCATCAGTGTAGCCGCTGCACCACCACCACTAGTGGGAGGGTATAATTACAACATAACACGTTTACATATGCAGCTGCCATTGTAATACATGGACATTGAAGTTTACAAGTGGAAATAAAATAGGGACAGAATGTGCAGGTCTTTAAAATGGGGACTGTATTAAGTCTGCATACCCTAGACCAATTATCCCCTGCCTTCTAACCCTCCTTCACCTGCACACCAAACCTAGTCTTGACTCCCCAGGTGCAACACCAAGGAAGAGTAACTAGTACAATCAAATTAAGTGTTAACATCTGCAAGAAATGGTCACATACCTGTGCTGTGGAATCATAATGGGATCCTGAGGGTTGTAATAGTTTCGTCCAATTTGTTGCAAGGACATTATCTTTAAAAGTCTGTTTAAAAAAAAAAGTTACTTCAGAATGTGTGTTTAGGAAACAGTGTTTCTACAAATGTGACAATTCCAATCAAATCTACTGAATATAGTAGCAAACGTAAAAGGAATTTTAGTTAAATTAGTCTAACTGCAAATACTACTACTGTAAATTTCTATTCTATTCCAATTTCAACTTTCTCCTGAGGCAACATTTCATCCTTGGAAGAAAATTATTAGACCAGTTGTAAATTATTTAAATCTCAAAATTACAATTAAACATGCCAAGATCAACTTGATTGGCAATCCCAGACTTTTCTTAGGCACCTGCACTTCAAACTGTGCTTGGCTGATTTGAAATAATTAGTGTATCCATACAAAAAAGATTCCATCCAATAGGAAGGAGGCTCACTTCAATTTGAAAGCAATTGTTAATTAACTCCTAGAATCACAGAGCTTATAGCACAGACATTCATCATGCCTGTGCTAGCTCAACAACTGGGGCTATCCACTCGAATCCCCACAATCTTTAAAAGGTGCCAGGTCGACAGATTAACATACCTTTACGGTCACTTACCTCCTGAACACAATGTTGTAAAACTGAAGGCACGTTGGAGAGGTCGGGGGCAATTCATTGGTCAAAGTAACTGTTACCTTCACATTCTGGCCATCGCGTGTCTGGCTGAGTAGTTCAGTAACCTTAAGATTGAAGAAAGGTCTCAAATCTTATTAACTTAAAAATCTGCCACATTAAAGCTCAAACATTTACCCTGAGATCATCACTGCTTTTGATGGAAATTAGCACCTTCTAAAGTTTACTGAAAAAAATCCTCTGTCCAATGTCAACCTACTGAAGGACTGGACTTCAAATTGGGCGCAGCAGGCAAATTTCACCTGGGCTTAAATCCTGCTCAGCTGATTGAATGCAGTCCTTTGATCCCAGCAAGAGGCATTTGGACAGTTTCAATGCAGTTCCTAGTAGGTATCCTCAAAGCACTAAACTATCTGCCACTAAGTTAACAACCTCTCAGATTCTCACTCATTTAAAAAAAAAGATATCCTCAAATAAATTCACTGAACTTCACACAGATCTCATTCACATTTAAATTCAAATCATAACTCTCCGCTCTGGATTCCCCCCAATAGATGCCATTAACATTGACAATTTCCCTTACATTTTGGAGCCGTACTAACTCCTCTTCGCTTTCTCGTTGCCTTTCAAAGGGCTGCATACAGTGACGTCACATCCTGGCCAGAATGGAAATGATGGGGTAATTCCCCCATCAATCACTGCTGTAAATTACTGGGATTGATTTTACGCACTTAATTCGTATTATGTAACAATCCTTCAGGCACTGCATCTTGCTGGAGAAATAACCCTGCTTTTATCAGGATGCTCAGCTGTAATTTCGATCATGAGTTCTGTTTACTGTAGTTCATAGAGACTCATTAAATAGACTCTGTTTGCTGTAAGTCTCGCTCCACCTTGAACTCACTGGCTGACAGTGGTGTCAATACTCACTTTACGAACCTGTTGATAGGCATTAAACCCACTAGCTTCCACACTCTGACAGCAGTTAATGGATTTGAACTCTCACCTAGATACACTGTTCTCCCCTCTCAGCTTCTTCAGGCTTCAAATCTCTCACCGCTATAAGAGGATTATCCAGCCCAACAGTTCCACTTCTAATCAACTATCACACCCAATGTCAATCTCTCTAAACCTGCTGTGCATGTGTGTTTTAATTTGGATTCTTCCAGCATGTATGTTGACTGCCAAAGATTTTAAACAAAATCCATGCTCAATTAATATAGGTGGCTCAAATGAGGGTGGCAAGGGTTGAACATAGATTGGTATATTCCAGTGACCTTCTATTCCTCCCCACTGCCATCTCCCACAGCCCTGTGAGGTGTATCCACATTCTTATAACTGTTTTATTAGCACAGTTCTGAAGGATCCCAAGCCACAGACACTCAGGCCCCAAGCTCCTTACACAATGCTCCCATTTACATCCACTGGACTAATTGGATAGCTTTTTCAAAGAGCCAGCACAGGCACGATGGGTCAAATGGCCTCCTTTTATGCTACAATATTTTACAAGCGCCCTTTGGAGGCTGGAAAACCTCAAACCTCTTAAAACGGAGGGAAACCAGCTCCACCAGCTTCGTTTTAAGTAGAGACCTCACAGGACCCACCCAAAACGTGGGGTTGTCAAGGCAGTTGAGTCCTTTATATTACAATCAGCAGTGGGCGAACCGCGAGTTTGCCTTGAGAAAAAGTTCACTGCATTCTGTTATCCTTTTCTTTTCTTTCTGCTCCAACACCAGGCTCAATTTTTTGCTTTTAAGACAAAATATAGTTACATTCCCAATATAGTACCATATAAGATTTAACTTAGAACTTACTTTGTTTTCCAGTTTTTTAGGAAGGAATAAGAGAGAACCATCAAAAACACGAGTTGTACCAAGGATTTTGTCATGCATAAACAACAGTACAGTACGCAGACGTCTTGATTCCATCTGGGGGTTATAGTCCACATGGTATTGATACAAAGCCCACTGGGGGCGTGAGTTTAGGCGAATATAGTTTGTTATGAGACGTATTAGACTCCCAGAAACACCTGAAAATACAAAAGATTAATATGATTTCCTACATTACTATACTTCAAAAGTGCCTAATTGGCTGTAAAGTGCTTTGGGACATCCAGGTCATGAAAGGCACCATATAAATGCAAGTCTTTTTCTCTTATGATAAACATTTAAAGATCTGTGTTTACCTAAAGCACAGAGTATATGGAGGGAGCTCATGTAATGGGAAATATTTTAAAAACAGGAGACAGAAAGCGTACAAATCAGATATTTAGCAGCAACTTAGCTGGTAATAGTTAGCAGAAATTATTATTCAAAGAGATGGTACTAAAGTTAAAGGATCCTTTTGAAGGGTTTTGATACCACAAATACGAAATAGTATCCTGTGGCAGAAGGGTTGGTAACCAGAGGTCAGATTTAAGGTAATTGGCAAAAGAACCAGAGGTGAAATGAGGAGAATTTTTTTTAAGCAGCGAGTTATGATCTGGAATGTACTGCCTTAAAGGGTGGTGGAAGCAAATTCAATAGCTTTCAAAAAGGGAATTGGATAAATACTTGAAAAAGAGAAAAATTTGCAGGGCTATGGGGAAAGGGCAGGATAGCTAATTGGATAGCTCTTTTAAAGAGCCAGCATAGGCACGATGGGCTAAATGGCCTCCTTCTGTGTTGTATCATTCTATGATTCCATCCTGAGGGAAACTAAGGAACAGCAAAGGCTCTAACAATTATTTTCCAAAACTCTGAAAAGGAAAATTGTGTCAGAATACTGGAGGGTAGGAAATGTTACCCCTCTTCAAAAAAGGATACCAAGTAAGATACTTATGGCAAAGATAATGGCACATGGAATTAAGAGGAATATGCTGAATGGTTGGAGGGCAGAAAGTAGAAGTTGAGGTAAACAGAAGTTTGGAAGAATTATAGCAAGTGGTGTTGCACAGAGGTCTGTGTTGGGGTCTTTCTCGTTTAACTATATACGAGTAAATGATCTGAATTTAGGAATCGAGGACCAATACTGAAATTTGCTGATAAACTGTTGCAAATTGTGACGAGGACTGTGAAAGACTGCAGGACATAGGATAGGCAGATAGGTAGCAGATCCAGTTCAATGTAGAAAAATGAGAATCAATATATCTTGGAAGAGCAGGAAAACAAAATACACCTTATTTAAGAGTAGAGGGACTGCGGTTTGCAGATATACAGGTCTTTAAAAAGGCAGGAGCATGAGTAGATAAGGTCATAAAAAGGCAAACAGAATCCTTGGTTTTGTATCGAGAGGCATAAAACACAAAAGCAGAGGTAATTTGAACATGTATAAGACTCAGGCCATGACTGGAGTACTCTCCAATTTTGGGCACCCAGACGAGAGTATGATGGGTTATGATGAGGAAAATACTGAGACTGTTTCTCTTGGTCAGTGAGATGGTCACAAGAGAACTCAAGAAAGAATTAGAAAAAAAATCTTTACATAGAGAACGGTTAGAAGTTGGGAATTTTCTGCTATAAACCAGTGTTGAAGCAGAATCCATAAAGGGAATGGGTGTTGCTTGAAAAAAAAAGGGCATGGAGATTGAGCAGGAGAGTGGAATTAGACCAGGTGGCTTAAAGAAAAACACCAGCACTGACATGCAGTGCCAAAAGACCAGATTTTGTGCTATAACCGTTTATGATTCTAATCTCCCCAGCTCAATCTCAATACTAGCTTTTTAAAAACTGAAATGACTAAAATTGCTATATTTACCTTGTGGTGCAATTTCAACTCCCAAGTGGCAAAAGCCTTCATGCATCTCATTGTTTTAGCCAGATTATACAAGGCATTCTGGCTTCCCCCAAAACTGAGCATTACTACATTTGCAATCATAACATGTACAGCAATACGGTATAAAAATTCAGAGGAAACCAGAGCACCCAATGTTAACCATCTGACAACTACTTATCTAATGGTGCATGGCAAATCAACACAGGTCCGACAAGTGTAATGGTTGTGCCAACGCATAGTGATTCCTCGTCACTGTGCTGATCCAGTGTTACATTTGATTCACATGACTTCACAAAAGTGCCATTAGAACTCTACCAGCTGCTCTATCCTGGGATTGTTGGTGTCAACTACAGCAATTTGAATATTGCACCACAAGGTACAAACATACAAAATTGACAGGCAGGAAAAGACCAGCTGGTCCATCAAGGCTGCCACACACGCTTGGCCAGAGGATAACGACAAGACACTTCCTCCCTCCGCAGCTATGTAATCTCCTGGGAGACCAAAAAAAAAGAAAACAACCTAGAGCCAATAAGGGAAAAAAATACTCTGGAAATTCCTCTCCGACCCCCTCAGGTGATCGAAACCAGTCCAGGAGATCACATGGACCAAGTATTATCTAAGACGACACTGATCTTGTATATGATGCGATCTCTGCCCCATCAAGAACCAGTCCAGCTCTCTCTTGAAGGCATATAGAAAGTCAGTGCCCACCACACCAGCCGGCAATGTATTCCAGAGGCTCACTACTCTCTGGGAAAAGAACTGCCTAAAACCCAATCTATTCCTACATTTATAGTTTAAACTCATGTCTCCTGGTCCTCCTCAATCTGTTAAACTGGACTAATTTATCAATAGGCATGGTATACAGCCTTTAATTATTTTACAGACCTCTATCAGGTCACCTCTAAGTCTAGGAATTACTCTCTCTATTTGCACTACTGCAAAAGCCATGCCAAAAACTGGAGTCCCAGACTATTCAGATATACAAGGAAAAGTCAGTTTCTAAATAGTGCTGAACTCTGCAGAACAGGAGTGGCTTTTAACAGAAATTCCCCATTCCTTTAAAGCTGAAAGATTAGGGACAGGAAACAAAACCAGTATGAAAAACATAGTAAAAGAAACAAGTTACAGAAAATGAAATGGTGAAAGTAGAAATGAGACAATAATAGAGGAAAATAAAATAGAAACTTTACTTTTTTGGACACAAGTTTAATCACTTGTCCATTAGAGAGCTAAATGGGGTTAGAAGATAAAGATCTTAAGATTTGACTATAGAAACAGTGATCACCAATACAAGCAACCTCAAATGAAATCCTGTTCCCCGAACTGCCCCACATTAGTCCTTACCTGTTTTGGACTCCTTGACATGCTCCATAGCCATCCTGGTGTTAACTCCAAGATCATGAAAATCTCGCCGCCGTCCACCTCTTTCTGTCAATGACAACTCTTTAAATCCAGCAGATACCACCTCAACGGCTGCCACATTTTCAGGAAACAAGAATAAATCGTATAATGTAAAATCCAGTGCAGTGGAACTACGTTCCTCATTTTACCAGACTTGAGAAATTACTATAATGAGGTCCTGTCGTGTCTAACTTGCATTTGCATTGGATGCTATTCAACAAACTCTAAACCAACTGACAGCGATACTTTCAACCTTCACAGTTACAGAATCTCATTACAATTTTAGACATGAGGCAAAATATTAATTTTTAGATGTGGTCACAAGCTTGCTCCATATATAACAGGAAGAACATCCATCAAGGAACTTTTATAGCAGAAACATTTGATCAGTGTTTTCTTGCACTACATGTCCAGGTATCTATATGCACTTCTTTTCATGCCCTGGAGTCTTCAGAATGATAGCAAGTGGCCTAACCTTATACTTTACTTGATAGGGGAAAACCAGTGAAAAGAAATGCAGCATTTGCTTTCTTTAGCCCAAACACCATGTATAGTATGCAAAGCTGGTAAAGTGCAAGAGCAGAGGATACCCCAGATTCAATATCAGGAACATAAATGCATGCTGAACACCAACCTCTTAACTGGCTAATGCTCTGGTTGAAACCATTAAGGATTGATTGGGCTATGCTAGAAATGCCTCAAGAGAGGCTAGCGATGAGACTCAATGAACCAAAACCTTCATGACATTATATGGCTTCAGGATTGATCAAGGCGTACTTGCGAGACCTCTGAACAGGTATCTTCGCTCACAAGCGATTGCCCCTATTTTCCATCCAAGTGACTGCATAGAGAACTATACAAAGGCTAGATAGCTATTCAGATGGTTACAACATTTATGTTATAAAGATGTTATAAAGTATCTTTCGTAAGACCTATGATAGTAGTAATGTCTAGATATCTAGACATACTTTAATCAAACCTCACCATCTTTGCGTCCTACTAGTCCAGAGGGCCCTCGCTGTCGACCACGTCCAAGTAGTTCAGGCTCCCTAGCAGTGTCAGGTCTTGTGGGAGGTGGTATTGGAGCAGGTGCCTACATTTCAAAATAACATATTCTTGCACTTATTTCTGAAGCAATTAGCAAATTAGTAGTAGTAACCCCACTGCCCCATTCTTTATATGCTAGCGTTGCAGAAGTTCAGATACAGGTAGGAAAGATATTAAGTTAAAGAATTCAATGATGTTAAGTTCAATTCAATCATCCCTTCCATCACTAACTTATTGTGCCTGCAGTGTGTACAATCTATAGGATGCACTGCAGCAACTCACCAAGGCTTCTTCAGCAGCACCTCTCAAAACCAGAACCTGCCAGCTACACCCACATCCCAAGGATAGATAGATATAATATTACTCTACAAAGACTCAATATTCAGATTTGAAACAGACATTAAGAAATCATCTGCAGTCAATCTTGGTGTTCCTTGGTTTTCCTGGCAAAAATGCAAACCAAATTCAAAAATATTCAACTCAAGAATGACAACAGTGGTATAAGGTTAAATAGGAACAGGGGTAGGCCTTTCAGCCCCTCGAGGCTGTTCCAGTCAATTACATCATGGCTGATTTGTACCTCAAATCCATTTATCTGCCGTTGCTCCATATCTCAATACCCTTACCCAACAAAAATCTGTCAATCTCAGTCCTGAAAATTTCAAATGAACCAGCATTCACAGCCTTTCGGGAGAAGAAAGTTCCAGATTTCCACTTCTGTGTAAAAGTGCTTCCTGATTTCATTCCTAAATGGCCTAGCTCTAATTTTAAGATTATGCCCTCTTATGCCAGATTCCCCCACCACACCAAAATACTAAAATGATTTTTATAGGGTAAAGACCTTGAATAGATTATCCCTCAAATTTCTGAACTCAACAGATTACATTCCTAGTTTATGCAAATTGTTCTCAATTTACCCCTTTAGCCCTATCACTCCAGTGAAACTGCAATGTACCCCAATCCACAGCCAATATATCTATCTTAAAGTTCAGTGCCCAAAACTGAACATAGTACAGGTGGGGTCTGACCAAGGCTCTGCACAACTGAAGCATCACTTCACTTTTGTACTCCAATCCCCTTGAGAGAAAGGCTAAAATTCCATTATATACCCCATAAGTACAAGTATACAAAAGAGACAGCTAGACACTGCACTGGCACTAATTGCTAGATCATGGAGTGAGGAACAAGTGTAGGTTTGAGCATCAGTTCACAATCATAGCAAGACAAACCAAGGAGAGGTGGCAGAGCTTCCTGTTCTGCATACATACTTCAACCACATCTAACAAGAGAATCACCTTGGTTCAGTGGTAGCAATCTTGCCTCAGAATCAGGAGGTCATGGATTCAAGCACCATTCGAGACTTAAGCACTTCAGGGTAGTACGGAGGAGGTGCTGCATTGTCAGAGGTAGTCTTTTGGCCGAGATGTTAAACTGAAGCTCAATCTGCGCTCTCAGGTGGACATAAAAGATTCCATGGCAATATTGGAAGAGCAGGGGAGTTCTCCCTGTGTCCTGGCCAACATTTATTCCTCAACCATCACTAGCTGATCATTATCTCATTGGCGTTTGTAGGACATTACTGTGTGCAAATTGGCTGCCACGCTTCTCTGCAACAGTGACTGCACTTCAAAAGGTACTTCATTGGCTGTAAAACACTTTAGGTTTTGAGGCCATACAGCTTGACAGACACTACATAGAGCACAAAATGCCTTTTATGCAAGGAATATACAATGTTTCAACACTAATATGACCCAACCATGCTAAAACCACAAAACAAAACCATGCAAGAAAAAACATACAATTCTAGTGAAAAATCAAGCCTCTGCCACTTTTAAAAACATCTAAACATTGAGCAATTTGGAAAATGTAGTGAAATCAAGCCATAAAAATGCAGCTGTGAAATGGGAGGGGGGGGAATCTACCTCCCAAGCTAGTTATTTGAATATTGGTGGAAGCTGTTTTAATTGGAGATTAACTATAATAATGAAGACAGGAACATCAAGGACAGAATTCAAGTACAAAGAAATCCAGTAAGACTTTATAGAGATTGCTCAAGTATTAAATGTTTAAATCAAACCATGATGGCCCACACATCAGCACGTAAAAAGCAAAATAGAATTGATCCAAGTTAAAAATAGCTTGCTAAAGTAAATCAATATTTAACTCATTAATGCCATCTTAATTGAAGATACTGTAATCCAATGAATCTGAAAACATCAGGGACATAAACATTTAAGCAAGATAGTACAGGAAACTACCAAATCAGTACAATGCAAAATATCACTATTCATGACCATTAAACCTAGGCGACTGAAACCTTTTAGAAAGCAATTGGTCTTAATACACTTATACCTAGGAACTGTTACATAAGAATTTTTTTTTATGAATACTGCTCCTTAAAATCAGAGTTCACCAAGCATCCTTGGTGCTTAATCAGGTAATATACCAATTCCAAAAAAAAAATCCTGTTAATTAAAATCAACTTCATAGATGAAAATCCATATTTTAGACAAATTACATTTCAATCATTACTACTGGTGTGTCCAAATTAGTTTTTTTTTAAAAAGTACATTTCTCATCAAGAATTGGTTTGTTTGCTAACACATGACAGCTGCCCATGAACAATTCTACTATATTATAACACTTATATTCTACAGGCATTGTTGTAAACTAGAACCTCTTGGCAAAAATCCAAAATATGTTTATGCGTAACCAGCAAAATGACTTACCAGCCTTGGGGCAAGAGGCTGGGCACTTACTTCAGGGACACGTGCCCTCCCTCGAGCCCGAGAACGGGCTCTTCCAGTCATTTTTATAAACTTCCCAACTTCCTACAGCTTCTGCCTGAGGAGGAAAAAAAGTGTAAATCCAATTAGTCAGGCCCGAGCTGAAAACCTAATGTATTAGATCTCTAGGAATGCCAGCATTGTGTGCTGTTAGACAAGGGTCTCAGACACATGGTAATAACCAAAACAAAACTTTCCTGGAGGATACTTCCCGATCAGCATCCATTATGTGAAAGGATGCCAAGCTATAGCATTTCCTACCGAGCAACTTGCTGACAGTCCTGAAGCTGACATCAGCTGAATGGCTCCCTGCTGAGTGGAACACACAAAATCATAGGTTTACACAAAAAAATTGTTGAAGCTACAAATTCCACAAGGGAGATGGTGTTTCCAGTATTTTTGCTGTTGGATAAAGTCTTGCCTGCTATAGTTATCTAAATCATTGATTTAAAAGGTCAACTTGAAAAATTTGACTTGAAATCTGTCTGGAAAAAAACAACAAATGGGTGGTACATGAAGCAAACGATTTTCAAAGCACTAGCATTACACAGAACAAATAGTTACACAGCCACCATCACTAACATTTTTGGAAAAATCCCCTTACTTCAATGGTCTCAGTGGGTATATGAATCATAGAGTATGGCAGGGAGGAGAGGAAAGAGCAGAGAACCAGGAAAATAAGAACAAGATAGAAAAGGAGACAAAGAGCAGTGGTACCCACTTTTGAGATAGATAAATGTAATAAATATCTAGAAATTTACACATGGACATTAGATGAGCATCATGCTTTGTTGTCATGGCCACCACAATCACAGAATGGCATTTACTGCAGGGTTACACATTAAGAATGGCTACTTGAGTGATGGACCAGTAGTCTCCCACAAAAAGTATCACCACCCTGTACTAAAGGGCAGGAAACAAAAAAAAGCAGCATTGCTGGACAGCACTGTACACTGGAAGTGCCAATGCACCACACCATTGAGCTGTGGTAACAGAAAATGCTGCAAATAAACAAGTCATTCCACATCTGTAAAGAAACAGTTTAAGATTTTGGGTCTAATCCTTTGTCAGACTTAAAAGTTGAAAGAGAGCCAAACCCTAGTATGGGGCATGGTTATCTTTCAATTCTCATTAAGGGTTATCACAAAAACTTTTAAGTTGATTTTTCACTTCACAGATGCTGACTGAGCAGTTTTCTTTTCAGATAGAGCTGTGGAACATGGGTTCAACACCACTTCTATCATGCTACTGTACAGAGACATTGGACAGAGCCCAGGCATCTCAGAGGGAGAGAAAAGAAAGCAAACTTGGGTGATGTCACCATGCTGGCCAGCTAAACACAGGCTTGGCTTGTTTTCAGTACCACTTTGAATATCAACACACTAGGAACATTAATAGGCCATTCAGCCCCCTCAGGCAGTCTGAAGCATCCCAAAGTAGCTTTATTTCTGTTTATAACCTCTATCTAATGGAACTGCTAAACACAATTGAAAAGCAGTATCTGACGTCTCCCAATTCCTGCAGCAATCTCATCTGATCCCTTGGCAAAACCATCTCAAAACATACAAACATATAAATTAAGAGCAGGAGTAGGCCAGTCAGCCCCTCAAGCCTGCTCTGCCATTTGATAAGATCATGGCTGCTCTGATTGTGACTTCAACCCTACCTTCCAGTCTACCTACTATAACCTTTGACTCCCTTGTTAATCAGGAATCTATCCAACTCAGCCTTAAAAATACTCAATGACCCTGCCTCCACCGCTCTCTGGGGGAGTTCCACAGACTCACCACTCAGAAAAAAATTCTCCTCATCTCCGCCTTAAATGGGAGACCCCTTATTTTTTTAAATTGTGGCCCCCTAGTTCTAGTCTCTCCCACAAGAGGAAACATCCTCTCAGCATCTACTCCTTCTAGTCCCCTCAGGATCTTATGTTTCAATAAGATCACCTCTCATTCTTCTAAACATGTGTCAATGCTCTTTTCCATCCTGTTTTGCCCTGAATGCAGCTGCCCGCTTTCCTATAATGTTGACCCTTCGCTCCCACCAGCTCTAATCTTGCTGTTGGTAAGAGCCTCCCACCAATGTTACCTTGCTACACGATGACATCAAGAGTTAACTTTTCCCACTGGACCTTCAGTTTTCTAAACTTCATCCAATAAAACTATCATATCCCTGCCATTTGTCAAAGGCTTTGGAGATCCTGCACTTCTAAACAAGGTACTCCCACTAAAGTTATGGCCACAGCTAACTGGTCGCCTTTCAAACCACTTTGTGCTGTAATTAATGGCTCATCCGGATTAGGGCCGGTTTTGAGGGGGGACAGTCTAGTGAATCACGACAGCGAACCATTCCTTCGGCTCGAATTATCGTTGCCCCACCCTACACAAAATACATTTTTAACCAACTGAAAGATAAACGAGTATTTTCCACACTCGCCTTTCAGTTAGTGAAAGCTCCACCAGCAACCACCCAGTCCCGTCCGCTGCCCGCGCCGCGCGGGGACTAACCGCCCGTCGCCTCCTCCCTCCGGTAAGAAGCAGCACGTGCTCGCGCCGCACATTTAGTCCGTCGATCTGTAACCCTCCGCAATACCGTCTTCAGTTTTTAAATCTTGTTCTTAAATTATTATTTGTATCACTGCTCGTGCTGGTAATCGATTTTCATCTCACAACTGTGTTGCTTTAAGTATAAATATATTTTTTTTGAAAAAAAGAAACTGGATCTATTTTACGCCTGAGCAAGTGAAAGAGTTTTCTTTCGGGGAAATGCGGCTGTGATTGCTCTGCGCATGCCTAGTTGGAACAGCTGGAACAAAAAAGGCGCGTATTTTTGATGTAAGAAGAAATAGCCTGGAAAATACTTCAGGGGAAAAAAAGGTTTTCTCTTACCATATTTCTGTTAAAAGAAACGCTTTTCTCAGCTGCCAATATTGTAGCTTCAGTGGTGTTCCACAAGGATAGGTGCTGATACCTTTGTTGTTCACTATTTACATAAATGATTTGGACTCCTGAATCAGAAGTATAATTTCAAAATTTGCCCCACATCACCAAATTGAGGATATAGTTTATACTGAGGAGGACTGCTGCAAAATACACATTTAACAGGTATAGTAGCGTAGTGCTTATGTTACTGGACTAATAATTGGAGACATGAGTTCAAATCCCACCACAGCAGCTGGGGAATTTAAATTCAGTTAATTAAGAATAAAAATCTGGAATAAAAAGCTAGTATCAGTAAGGGTAACCATGAAACTACTGGATTGTTGTAAAAACACATCTGGTTCACTAATGTCCTCGAGGGAAGGAAACCTGCCGTCTTTACCTGGTCTGGTCTATATGTGACTCCAGACCCACAGCAATGTGGTTGATTCTTATGGCCTAGCGAGCCATTCAGTTGTACAATCCCGCTACAAAAAAAAGACAGCAGTTCAAGAAGGCGGCTCACCACCTTCTCGAGGGTAATTAGGGATGGGCAATAAATGCTGGCCTTACCAGCGACACCTACATCCCATGAATGAATAACAAAAAACAAAAACATTAATAAACTTGAAGAATGGGTGTGTAATTGGCAAATGAATTTCAATATAGATAGGTGTGAGGTATTACATTTTGGTAAGAACAATGAGGCCACTTACTGCTTGGATAATAAGAGTCTAAATGGGGTAGAGGAGCAGAGGGATCTGGGGGTACAGATATACAAATCACTAAAAGTAGCGACGCAGGTTCATAAGGCCATGAGAAAAGCAAATCAAGCACGGGTTCATTTCTAGAGGGATAGAATTGAAAAGCAGAGAAATTATGTTAAACTTGTATAGAACCTTGGTTAGACAAAAACCTCCCAGAAATATGAGAGAATGAGGATCTAAAGGAAATTAGTATTAGTTAAAAAAAATAGTACTAGAAAAATTAATGGGACTGAAAGTCGATAAATCCCAAGGATGATCTACATCGCAGGGTTTTGAAAGAGGTGGATGCATTGGTTGTCATCTTCTAAAATTCTATAGATCCTGGAATGGTTCCTGCAGATTGGAGGGTGGCAAATGTAACCCCACTATTTAAGAAAGGAGGGAGAGAGAAAACAGGGAACTACAGACCTGTTAGCCTGACATCATTAGTAGGGAAAATGCTAGAATCCATTATAAAGGATGTGATAACAGGACACTTAGAAAATAATAATAGGATTTGGCAGAGTCAACATGAATTTATGAAAGGGAAATCATGTTTGACAAGCCTATTGGAGTTCTTTGAGAATGTAACTAGTAGAATAGATAAGGGAACCAGTGGATGTGGTGTATTAGGATTTTCAGAAGGCTTTTGATAAGGTCCCACACAGGAGGTTTGTGCACAAAGTTAGAGCACGTAGAATTGGGGGTAATATACTGGCATGGATTGAGAATTGGTTAACAGACAGAAAACAGAGAGTAGGAATAAACGGGTCTTTTTCAGGTTGGCAGACTGTGACTAGTGGGGTACCGCAGGGATCGGTGCTTGGGCCCCAGCTATTGACAATCTATTTCAATAATTTGGATGAGGGAACCAAATGTAATATTTCCAAGATTGCTGATGACACAAAACTAGGTGGGAATGTGAGTTGTGAGGAGGATGCAAAGAGGCTTCAAGGCGATATAGACAGGCTAAGTGAATGGGCAAGAACATGGCAGATGGAATATAATGTGGATAAATGTGAAGTTATCCACTTTGGTAGGAAAAACAGAAATGCAGAGTATTTTTTAAATGGTAAGAGATTGGGAAATGTTGATGTTCAAAGGGACCTGGGTGTCCTTGTACATGAGTCACTGAAAGCTAACATGCAGGTGCAGCAAGCAATTAGGAAGGCAAATGGTATGTTGGCTTTTATTACAAGAGAGTTTGAGTACAGGAGTAAAGATTCTTACTGCAATTATGTGGGGCCTTGATGAGACCGCACCTGGAGTATTGTGTACAATTTTGGTCTCCTTACCTAAGAAAGTGTATACTTGCCATAGAGGGAGTGCAACGAAGGTTCACCAAACTGATTCCTGGGATGGCGGGATTGTCGTATGAGGAGAGATTGAGTAGACTAGGCCTGTATTCTCTAGAGTTTAAAAGAATGAGAGGGGATCTCACTGAAACATACAAAATTCTTACAGAGCTCGACAGGGTAGATGCAGGGAGAATGTTTCCCTTGGCCGGGGAACCTAGAACCAGGGGTCACAGTCTCAGAATAAGGGGTAGGCCATTTATGACTGAGATGAGGAGAAATTTCTTCACTCAGGGTGGTGAATCTTTGGAAGTCTCTATCCCAGAGGGCTATGGAAGCTCAATCATTGAGTACATTCAAAACAGAGATCGATAGATTTCTAGATATTGAAGGCATCAAAGGATATGGGGATGGTGCAGGAAAATGGCGTTGAGGTAGATGATCAACCATGATCATGTTGAATGGCGGAGCAGGCTCGAGGGACCGGATGGCCTACTCCTGCTCCTATTTCTTATGTTATTATATAGACCTCACTTGGAGTACTGTCAACAGTTCTGGTGTCTGTATTATAAAAAGGATATAAAGGCACTGGAGAAGGTGCAAAAAAGATTTACTTGGATGATACCAGGATTGAGAGGTTATACCTATCAGGAAAGATTGAACAGGCTGGAGATCTTTTCTCTAGAAAAGAGAAGGCTGAGGGGTGACCTGATAGAGGTCGTTAAGATAATGAAAGGGTTTGATAGGGTAGACATAGTGAAGATGTTTACACTTGTGAGGGGGAGACCAAAACTTGGGGTCATCAATAAAAGATAGTCACTAATAAATCCAATTGGGAATTCAGGAGAAACTTCTTTACCCAGAGAGTGATGAGAATGTGGAACTCGCTACCACAGGGAGTAGTTGAGATGAATAGCATTGATGCCTTTAAGGGGATGCTAGATAAACACAAGGGAGAAAAGAATAGAAGGATATGCTGATATGGTGAGATGAAGTAGGGAGGGAAGAGGCTTTTGTGGAGCATAAACATCGGCATGGACCTGTTAGGCCAAATGGCCTTTATCTTTGCTGTACATTCTATGTAGTTATACAGCAGCCTGCTGTAGTCGGCCAACCGATGTTAGGGAACTTGGGGAAATAAATAGTGATGTCTTGAGGAGTGTACATATTACAGAGAGGGAGGTGCTGGAAGTCTTAACGCGCATCAAGGTAGATAAATCTCCGGGACCTGATGAAATGTATCCCAGGACGCTATGGAAGGTTAGGGAGGAAATTGTGGGTCCCCTAGCAGAGATATTTGAATCATCGACAGCTACAGGTGAGGTGCCTGAAGATTGGAGGGTAGCAAATGTTGTGCCTTTGTTTAAGAAGGGCGGCAGGGAAAAGCCTGGGAACTACAGACCGGTGAGCCTGACATCTGTAGTGGGTAAGTTGTTAGAGGTATTCTGAGGGACAGGATCTACAGGCATTTGGAGAGGCAGGGACTGATTAGGAACAGTCAGCATGGTTTTGTGAGAGGAAAATCATGTCTCACGAATTTGATTGAGTTTTTTGAAGGGGTAACCAAGAAGATAGATGAGGGCTGTGCAGTAGACGTGGTCTACATGGACTTCAGCAAAGCCTTTGACAAGGTACCGCATGGTAGGTTGTTACATAAGGTTAAATCTCACGGGATCCAAGGTGAGGTAGCCAATTGGATACAAAATTGGCTTGACGACAGAAGACAGACGGTGGTTGTAGAGGGTTGTTTTTCAAACTGGAGGCCTGTGTCCAGCGGTGTGCCTCAGGGATCGGTGCTGGGTCCGCTGTTATTTATATTAATGATTTGGATGAGAATTTAGGAGGCATGGTTAGTAAGTTTGCATATGACACCAAGATTGGTGGCATTGTGGACAGTGAAGAAGGTTATCTAGGATTGCAACGGGATCTTGATAAATTGGGCCAGTGGGCCAATGAATGGCAGATGGAGTTTAATTTAGATAAATGTGAGGTGATGCATTTTGGTAGATCGAATCGGGCCAGGACCTACTCCGTTAATGGTAGGGCGTTGGGGAGAGTTATAGAACAAAGAGATCTAGGAGTACAGGTTCATAGCTCCTTGAAAGTGGAGTCACTGGTGGATAGGGTGGTGAAGAAGGCAATCGGCATGCTTGGTTTCATTGGTCAGAACATTGAATACAGGAGTTGGGATGTCTTGATGAAGTTGTACAAGACATTAGTAAGGCCACACTTGGAATATTGTGTACAGTTCTGGTCACCCTATTATAGAAAGGATATTATTAAACTAGAAAGAGTGCAGAAAAGATTTACTAGGATGCTACCGGGACTTGATGGTTTGACTTGTAGGGAGAGGTTAGATAGACTGGGACTTTTTTCCCTGGAGAGTAGGAGGTTAAGGGGTGATCTTATAAAAGTCTATAAAATAATGAGGGGCATAGATAAGGTAGATAGTCAAAATCTTTTCCCAAAGGTAGGGGAGTCTATAACGAGGGGGCATAGATTTAAGGTGAGAGGGGAGAGATACAAAAGGGTCCAGAGGGGCAATTTTTTCACTCAAAGGGTGGTGAGTGTCTGGAACGAGCTGCCAGAGGCAGTAGTAGAGGCGGGTACAATTTTGTCTTTTAAAAAGCATTTGGACAGTTACATGGGTAAGATGGGTATAGAGGGATATGGGCCAAGTGCAGGCAATTGGGACTAGTTTAGTGGTATAAACTGGGCGACATGGACATGTTGGGCCGAAGGGCCTGTTTCCATGTTGTAACTTCTATGATTCTATAACCGCTTCCAAACCCTAACTGCACCATCCGGCTTGTGATATGACCTAATTCCACAAAAATGGTGTAGAAATGGCTTAACTTTCAAAATTCTCCGATCATGTAGAAGAGTCCGTGGTATTGGAGCTCTTCATGTTCTACCCCGTCTCTCCCACAAGTAAAAGTTAATGTGTCATCGAAAAGATGACACTATCTTTTGCACGTTATAAACAAACATTTCAGCAATGCTACAAAAGGTCCTGAACATTGTGACTCAGTTGGTAGCACTCTAGTCTCTGAATGAGAAGGTTGTGGGTTAAAGCCCCATTCCAGGGACTTGAGCACATAATCTAGGCTGACACTCCAGTGCAGTACTGAGGGAGTGCTGTCTTTCGGATGAGATGTTAAATGGAGGTTCTGTGTGCCTTCTCAGGTGAGTGTTAAAGATCCCATGGCACTATTTTGAAGAAGAGCAGGGGAGTTCTCCCCGGTGTCCTGGCCAATATTTATCCCTCAACCAACATCACTAAAAAAAGATTATCTGGTCATTATCACATTGCTGTTTATGGGACCTTGCTGTGTGCAAATTTGTTGCTGTGTTTCTTACATTACAACAGTGACTACAATTCAAAAAGTACTTAATTGGCTGTAAAGTGTTTTGGGAAGTCCTGAGGTCGGGAAAAGCACTATATAAATGCAATTCACTAGATTCTGGAAAGGTCCCAGCGGATTGGAAAACCACAAACGTAATACCCTTATTCAAGAAGGGAGTGAGACAGAAAGCAGGTAACTATAGTTCAGTTAGCCTAACATCTGTCGTTGGGAAAATGCTAGAATCCATTATTAAGGAGACTCATAATGCAATCAAGGAGAGTCAACATGGTTTTATGAATGGGAAATTGTGTCTCACAAATTTATTAGAGTTCTTTGAGGAAGTAACAGGCAGGGTGGATAAAGGGGAACCAATGGATGCAGTATATTTGCATTTCCAAAAGGCATTTGATAAGGTGCCACATAAAAGATTACTGCACAAGCCAAGAGCTCATGGTGTTGGGGGTAATATACTAGCATGGATAGAGGATTGGCTAACTAACAGAAAATAAAGAGTCGGGATAAAAGGGTCATTTTCAAAATGGCAATCTGTAACTAGTGGGGTGCCGCAGGGCTCAGTGCTGGGGCCTCAACTATTTACAATATATATCAATGACTTGGTTGAAGGAACAGAGTGTCTTGTGGCCAAATTTGCTGCTGATACAAAGATAGGTGGAAAAGCAAGTTGTAATGAGGACACAGTGTCTGCAAATGGATATTGACAGGTTAAGCGAATGGGCAAAAATTTGGCAGATGGAATATAATGTGGGAAAATGTGAAGTCATCCACTTTGGGAGGAAAAATAAAAAAGCAAAATATTATGTGAATGGAGAAATACTACAAAATGCTGCGATACAGAGGGATCTGGGTGTCCTCGTACGTGAAACACAAAAAGTCAACATACAGGTGCAGCAGGTAATCCGGAAGGCAAACGGAATATTGGCCTTTATTTCTAGGGGGATGGAATATAAAAGCAGGGAAGTCATGCTACAACTGTAC
Organism: Heptranchias perlo; assembly: GCF_035084215.1. Lineage (NCBI taxonomy): Eukaryota > Metazoa > Chordata > Chondrichthyes > Hexanchiformes > Hexanchidae > Heptranchias > Heptranchias perlo. The sequence goes on from NC_090349.1 coordinate 45,943,622, forward strand.
AGAGTGCTGGTGAGACCACACCTGGAGTACTGCGTACAGTTCTGGTGCCCTTATTTAAGGAAGGACAAATTTGCAGTTCAGAGAAGGTTCACTAGGTTGATTCCGGGATGGAAGGGTTGTCTTATGAGGAAAGATTAAACAGGTTGGGTCTATACTCATTGGAGTTTAGATGAATGAGAGGAGATCTTATTGAAACATACAAGATTCTGAGGGGACTCGATAGGGTAGATGCTGAGAGGATGTTACCCCTCATGGGGGAATCTAAAACTAGGGGGCATAGTCTCAGAATAAGAGGTTGCCCGTTTAAGACGGAAATGAGGAGGAATTTCTTCTCCCAGAGGGTCATGATGAATCTTTGGAATTCTTTACCCCAAAAAGCTGAGGAAGCTGAGTCATTGAATACATTCAAGGCTGAGTTAGACAAATTTTTGATCAGCAAGCGAGTCAAAGGATATGGGGAAAAGGCGGGAAAGTGGAGTTGAGTTAAAAACCAGATCAGCCATGATCTCATTGAATGGCGGAGCAGGCTCGAGGGGCCAAATGGCCTACTCCTGCTCCTATCTCTTATGGTCTTATTGCAAGTCTTTCTTTTAGGCACATGCATGCATACACACACACGCACACACAATAATTGTACTCAGTGCCTTCAACATAGAAAAATATTGCTAGGCAAATGTGCATGAACACACACACAAACACTCACATATACACACATTATTGACAGCTGCTGTTCTAACAGGTTCTAACAACCATCTTCAGCCAGAAGTGCCGAGTGGATGATCCATCTCGGCCTCCTCCCGATATCCCCACCATCACAGAAGCCAGTCTTCAGCCAATTCGATTCACTCCACGTGATATCAAGAAATGGCTGAGTGCACTGGATACAGCAAAGGCTATGGGCCCCGACAACATCCCAGATGTAGTGCTGAAGACTTGTGCTCCAGAACTAGCTGCGCTTCTAGCCAAGCTGTTCCAGTACAGCTACAACACTGGCATCTACCCGACAATGTGGAAAATTGCCCAGGTATGTCCTGTCCACAAAAAGCAGGACAAATCCAATCCGGCCAATTACCGCCCCATCAGCCTACTCTCAATCATCAGCAAAGTGATGGAAGTTGTCGACGACAGTGCTATCAAGCGGCACTTACTCACCAATAACCTGCTCACCGATGCTCAGTTTGGGTTCCGTCAGGACCACTCGGCTCCAGACCTCATTACAGCCTTGGTCCAAACATGGACAAAAGAGCTGAATTCCAGAGGTGAGGTGAGAGTGACTGCCCTTGACATCAAGGCAGCATTTGACCGAGTGTGGCACCAAGGAGCCTGAGTAAAATTGAAGTCAATGGGAATCAGGGGGAAAACTCTCCAGTGGCTGGAGTCATACCTAGCACAAAGGAAGATGGTAGTGGTTGTTGGAGGCCAATCATCTCAGCCCCAGGTCATTGCTGCAGGAGTTCCTCAAGGCAGTGGCCTAGGCCCAACCATCTTCAGCTGCTTCATCAATGACCTTCCCTCCATCATAAGGTCAGAAATGGGGATGTTCGCTGATGATTGCAGTGTTCAGTTCCATTCGCAACCCCTCAAATAATGAAGCAGTCCGAGCCCGCATGCAGCAAGACCTGGATAACACCCAGGCTTGGGCTCATAAGTGGCAAGTAACATTCGCGCCAGACAAGTGCCAGGCAATGACCATCTCCAACAAGAGAGAGTCTAACCACCTCCCCTTGACATTCAACGGCATTACCATCGCCAAATCCCCCACCATCAACATCCTGGGGGTCACCATTGACCAGAAACTGAACTGGACCAGCCACATAAATACTGTGGCTACGAGAGCAGGTCAGAGGCTGGGTATTCTGCGGCGAGTGACTCACCTCCTGACTCCCCAAAGCCTTTCCACCATCTACAAGGCACAATTCAGGAGTGTGATGGAATACTCTCCACTTGCTTAGATGAGTGCAGCTCCAACAACTCTCAAGAAGCTCGACATCATCCAAGATAAAGCAGCCTGCTTAATTGGCACCCCATCCACCACCCTAAACATTCACTCCCTTCACCACCGGCGCACTGTGGCTGCAGTGTGTACCATCCACAGGATGCACTGCAGCAACTCGCCAAGGCTTCTTCGACAGCACCTCCCAAACCCGCGACCTCTACCACCTAAAAGGACAAGAGCAGCAGGCACATGGGAACAACACCATCTGTACGTTCCCCTCCAAGTCACACACCATCCCGGCTTGGAAATATATCGCCGTTCCTTCATCGTCGCTGGGTCAAAATCCTGGAACTCCCTTCCTAACAGCACTGTGGGAGAACCGTCACCACACGGACTGCAGCGGTTCAAGAAGGCGGCTCACCACCATCTTCTCAAGGGCAATTAGGGATGGGCAATAATTGCCAGCCTCGCCAGCGATGCCCACATCCCATGAACGAATAAAAAAAAACAGGTCTTTGTTGGCGGGAGTTTCTGCAGTGCTGGCATGTTTTGTTCTGGTGTACCTGTGAATTTGTATTATCTCTCAGAATCTTGGAGGGCCTCAGCCTCCTGGGCTGTACAATGGCGTCTCAGGTAGTAGGAACTTGGGAAGTAAGTGCAGAGTGAGAGAATAGTGAAGAGCAGTAATCGAAGACCAGCAATTATAGCCCATCCCTAGTTGCCCCTTGAGAACATAAGAAATAGGAGCAGGAGTAGGCCATATGGCCCCTCGAGCCTGCTCTGCTATTCAATAAGATCGTGGCTGATCTTCTACCTCAACTCCACTTTCCCGCCCGAGAAGGTGGTTGTGAACCTTCTTCAGCAGTCCGCGTGGTGAGGGTGCTCCCACTGTGCTGTTAGGTAGGGAGTTCCAGGATTTTGATCCAGCGACGATGGAAAAACGGTCGATTTATGTCCAAGTCAGGATGGTGTGTGTGACTTGGAGGGGAACTTGGAGGTGATGGTGTTCCCATGCACCTGCTGCCCTTGTTCTTATAGGTGGTGGAGGTCATGGGTTTAGGAGGTGCTGCCAAAGAAGCATTTATCAGCTAAGTCTCAGAGCACTGGAAAAAGGCTGAATCACATCAGCTGCCCTTTCTTTTGGGGACGAGAAAATTAAAATGGGCCAAAACTCTTTGAAAAATGTTGTGCAAGAAGAAGGAAAAACACTATCTTATTATAACCTGATGAACTGTGAGAGATAAAAACATGCATTTGTGTCTTTATTTGATGTGTTTTCGGGGTAAATCTGAATTTAAAAGCTAGCCCAGTCTGGGTGGCTTTATGTTGAGAATCGTTTTGTTCTGTGACAGATGAATGCTTGCAGCCAGCTCGGAGTAATCAGACCCAGACAGCCAATTCAATGAGAAGCATCTGCCCTGGATGGGTTCTAATTTTATTGGGTTGCTTTGTTGTTTCAATCCATTTGGAGCAACACAGGTACAGTCCATTGCTTGTGGGTGCCAGGCTCCTCCAGGTCAGTTCCTGGACGGTTATATCAAAATAGAATTTTCTCTATTCTCAGGGCCAAGATTTTCCCACAGGTGTTTACACCCAATCCCCAGCCAACATGCACAGGACTTCGGGTGGGGAGCTGCATGACCGTCCGCGCCGCGTGACCACCCAGCTCCCTGTGACCGTCTGACGCCATGTGACTGTCTGGCACTGTGTTACTTCCCAATGGATAGAACTAACTTCGGTTATCTGCCAACCAAGATCATCTCTGACTTTCGTCAAATCCATTGATCCATTGTTTGTTCCTCTCACATTATTGATAGATTATCCCTGAATTCCAATTCTTCATCAGAGTCCCTGTGCCCTCGGGCTGATACTCCCCCGGAAACAGTTTTGCCTGAATGATTCAGCGCAGGTGAATAGTCTCCAGTCCCAGTCTCCAGCCCAAGGATCTGCCGCTGCACCAACTTGAAGTACAGATTTCCTTTCCTCATCAATTCCTCATGTGTTCCTTGTTCCACCACTGTGCCCTTGTCGATGACGATTATGTTTTGTGCTTTTTCCACAGTGCTCAAACGATGTGCTACTATGAGGATGGTGCAGTGATCCTTCAACTTGCACAGTGCTTGGTGGACCTGAAATATTGAACAGATTTTGAATAGCACCTTTTGAACCTGCACCTGCTCAGTAGTTTAAGCCGTGATAAACGCTGCCGCAGAATCGATAGCAAGCTGGCTACAGAACAGAAAACAGGGAGTAGGGGTTAAGGGTAGCTGCTTAGACTGGCAAAAGGTGGGAAATGGTGTTCCACAGGGATCGGTGCTGGGACCACTGTTGTTCACAATTTACGTAAACGATTTGGACTCTGGAATCGGAAGTACAATTTCAAAATTTGCGGATGACACCAAATTAGGGGGTATAGTAAATATTGAGGAGGACTGCGACAAAATATAAGACATTATTAAACTTACAGGATGGGCGTGCATTTGGCAAATTAATTTCAATATAGATAAGTGTGAGGAATGTAGGAAGAATGAGGCCACATACTGCTTGGATAATAAGAGTCTAAATTGGGTAGAGGAGCAGAGATCTAGAGGTACAGCTACACAAATCACAAAGTAGCGACTTAAGTTAATAAGGCCATAAAAAAAGCAAACCAAGCACTGCGGTTCATTTCTAGAGGGATAGAATTGAAAAGCAGAGAAGTTATATTAAACTTGTGTAGAAGCTTGGTTAGACCATACTTGGATTACTGAGAACAGATCTGGTCTCCATATTATAAAAAGAATATAGACGCACTGGAGAATAGTCACCAATAAATCAAATAGGAAATTCAGGAGAAACTTCTTTACCAGAGAGTGGTTAGAATGTGGAACTCGCTACCACAAGAAGTAATTGAGGCGACTAGCATAGATGCATTTAAGGGGAAGCTGGATATGCGCACGAGGGAGAAAGGAATAGAAAGATATACTGATAGGGTTAAATGAAGAGGGGTGGGAGAAGACTCGCATGTAGCACAAACAGACCGGTTGGGCCGAATGACCTGTTTCTGTGCTGTAGGCTCTATGCAACTCTATGTGATGCAAATCTGAGATTCATATATTTTAAAGTCAGCAACCATACACAGACTGGAAAAGAAAAAACAATAATACCCAAAGTGGGACAAAAGAAACCTTTAGAATGTCCATTCTCTGAGCTCCAGGTGGTCAGATGTCGCTTTGCCATTTGGTTATTCTGGTGATGTCCCTGCTTTGAGACGATCCCAATGTGGCTCCATTCAATGCAACAAGGTCCACAACTTTGGATCAGCCCAAGAACTGATGTGGAGCTCCGTCACAGGAAGGCCGAGGGGGCAAAGTGACCAACCAGTACTGAGGCTTCCAGAGTTGGTCAGTTTCAGATTGGGCTGTTGGACTGGTTCAAAGTCACGACTTCCTTTGAACTGAATGGAACAACAAACACTCCCTCCACCCGCAGACTTTCCTTCCCTTTAAACCAGTGCACATCATGGTTTCCAATGCCCGTTATATTGCACCTATGGGGCCAGTGATGCTAATGGGCTAGAAATTGGGCCGTGTAGCGCCCGTTGTTTCAGCGCTTCGCAGCCTCCCGAAGAGCCAGGATGACATCTTGGCTACGCACGCTCATTTCCAGCGCATGTGCAAATACCGAACGCCGGCAGCAGGTAAAGTAGGGAGAAAATGGATACAATCAGCGTGCACAACGATCTGAACATGTCTTAGAGTACCTGGAGGACCCCCCATCAGCACTATTTAAAGAGACCATGCAGGATTTACAGGTTAGTGGCTGGATGATTGCTTCTGGCTGCTGATGCATTTGTAACTGTTTTTGGAGGTCTCCTACACTTGAATACTAGGACGCGGGGACATAGCGTAACATTTAGAGACAAGACATGCAGGAGTGAAGTTAGGAAAAGCTTCTACACGCAAAGGGTGGGAGAAATTTGGAACGCTCTTCTGCAAACGGCAGCTGATGCTAGCTCAATTGTGAATTCTAAATCTGAGATTGATAGATTTCTGTGAACCAAAGGTATTAAGGGATATGGGGCTAAGGCGGGTATATGGAGTTAGGTCACAGATCAACCATTATATCAGTGAATGGCAGAACAGGCTGGAGGGGCTAAATGCCACTGCCACTTGCTGCCACCTTCTCCTGCAAGAAAGCGGAACGTGTGTCTTGGTGATGTTCCTGTCATGGTTGAATAGTTGCCACTGTATATGGCCTGTGAGTTGTGGGTGGGCGACTTGCAACAGTGGTAATATGTAAGGGTGAGAGGAAGCATCTGATTGAAAGCGTTTGTTGATATGTGGGTGATGGGGGTGTCGAGTGTGGAGCAGTGGATGTGGCCAGTGGTGCAGTTGGTAGGAGACGCCACTTGACAGTTGACCTCACTCACCTTGACCACTCGTGTCAAAGCATTGAACTTCTTCCTGCACTGCATCCATGTTCATGGTGCTATGTGCCTGGCATTGACTTCGTCACCCACTGCCTCTCGTTGACTTTTGGGCATATGTCTGGAGGGCCTCTTTCCCCCCCACCCCTCCTCCGCGGATATAGGATGCCCCTCCTTCTGTCCACCTCTTGCACCAAGGCCTCTAGTGCATCAGCAGAGAACCTTGGTACATGCACTCTCGCAGGCCTGTACCAACTCAGATCAGCAGATTGGTGAGGTCTGGCATGCAGATTGGAGGATGTGGGATTTAGTAGTGCACAACCTTTATTCAATGTTTTAACATAACTCATCAGTTTGTAAACATAGGGACAGCACCTGCATCTGTGTTTTACGTGTGCTATGTCTGAACTTCATGCAGACAACAGACTGTTATTTTTAGCAAATAACAGATATTGGCCGCCTTTAAAAGACATCCTCCCTTTAAGAGATTGGGGCTCCCCCTGGTGGAAAGTGCTCATTTACTTCAAATGTCGTGCTAGGCCTAGATTTCAATGCTGCTTGATAGTAAGTACTGAGTCTGGACGAATGTCCAGTGGCCATCGGGCATCATACTTGCATTGGAGGCAGTTCAGAGAAGGTTCACTAGGTTGATTCCGGGTATGGAAGGGTTGTCTTATGAGGAAAGATTGAACAGGTTGGGTCTATACTCATTGGAGTTTAGATGAATGAGTGGAGACCTTACTGAACTTACAAGATTCTGAGGGGACTCGATAGGGTAGATGCTGAGAGGATGTTACCCCTCATGGGGGAATCTAAAACTAGGGGGCATAGTCTCAGAGTAAGGGGTCGCCCGTTTAAGACGGAAATGAGGAGGAATTTCTTCTCCCAGAGGGTCGTGAATCTTTGGAATTCTTTACCCCAAAAAGCTGTGGAGGCTGAGTCATTGAATACATTCAAGGCTGAGTTAGACAAATTTTTGATCAGCAAGGGAGTCAAAGGATATGGGGAAAAGGCGGGAAAGTGGAGTTGAGGTAAAAATCAGATCAGCCGTAATCTCATCGAATGGCGGAGCAGGCTCGAGGAGCCAAATGGCCTACTCCTGCTCCAATCTCTTATGGTCTCTTATGGTCTTATGGGTTGATAGTGGATCGAGCTAACCGCTCCCAATAATAGGCCTTATCCAATCTTTTTTCCCCCCTCTTTGTTTATTTAAGGTGTCAGCCTTGGTAGCACTCTCACCTCTGAGTCAGAAGGTTGTAAAGATTTGAGCACATAATCTAGGCTGACGCTCCCTGTAAAGTGCTGAGGGAGTGCTGCACTGTCGGAGGTGCCGTCTTTTGAATGAAATGTTAAACCAAGGCCTCGTCTGCCTTCTCAGGGGGATGTAAAAGATCCCATGGCACTATTCGAAGAAGAGCAGAGGAGTTCTCCCCAGTCTCCTGGCCAATATTTATCCCTCATCCAACATCACTAAAATAGATTATCTGGTCATTATCACATTGTTGTTTGTGGGATCTTGCTGTGCGCAAATTGGCGTTTCCTACGTTACAACAGTGACTACACTTTAAAAGTACTTCATTGGCTGTAAAGCGCTTTGGGACGTCCTGAGATTGTGAAATGTGCTATATAAATGCAAGTTCTTTCTTTTCTTTCTTAGGGAAGGAAACCTGCTGTCCTTACCCAGTCTGGCCTATACGCGACCCCAATCCCCACACCAACGTGGGTGACTCTTGTGCCTAGCAAGTCACTCAGTGGTATCAAACTGCTCAGCGGTTCAAGATGAAGACCCACCACCACCTTCTCAGGGCAACTAGGGATGAGCAATAAATGTTGGCCTCGCCAGCAATGCCCAAGTCCTGAGAATGAATAAAAGAAAAAGAGACTTCTCACCATCAGTCACAAAACTGCATGGCCTAGATGTCATTTCATGATCTTGGAGTTCCAGCAATCCATTCTCTGGGAGGAGGGTCCTGCTACTACTCTTTGGACATAGCTCATATGAGGATGATGTCCTGCCAAAGTTGCTGCTAGGACTTCTCCAAGTTGTGCCCAAGCAATGAAAAGTTGGCAGTATGTTTCTCCTAAGACTTTCCCTTCCCCTTGCTTTCAGCATAGTATCTAAAGTGAATATTAGCTGCATGAATTCTATGTCGACACTGACCTACAATCTTAAAAGTCCACAGCACTATGACTTTCATTTTGGGGAAGTAAATTAGATTATATTTTATGGGAAATACTTTTAGTCTTATAGCATATCTCAATGTCATGTTTGCTTACATTATATTCACTCTCTGCATCCAGTGCACTTGTAGCTTCATCCAGTAGTAAAACCCGAGGGTCACGAACCAATGCACGAGCTATGGCCACTCTTTGCTTCTGACCGCCAGACAGCTGTGTGCCTTTCTCTCCAGTCTCTGATTAAAATATAAAGAGAAAGGTTTATACTTTTTGTATTGGCGTTTATGTATGTTACATAGAATTACATAGAACGTACAGCACAGAAACAGGCCATTTGGCCCAACTGGTCCATGCTGTTATTTAAGCTCCACATGAGCTTCCTCCCTCCCTACTTCATCTCACCCTATCAACATATCCTTCTATTCCTTTCTCCCTCGTGTTTATCCAGCTTCCCCTTAAATGCATCTACGCTATTTTCCTCAGCTCCTTGTGGTAGCGAGTTCCACATTCTAACCGCTCTCTGGGTAAAGAAATTTCTCTGGAATTCCCTATTGGATTTATTAGTGACTATCTTATATTTATGACCTCTAGTTCTGGTCTCCCCCACAAGTGGAAACATCTTCTCTACGTCTACCCTATCAAACCCTTTCATAATCTTAAAGACCTCTATCAGGTCACCCCTCAGCCTTCTCTTTTCTAGAGAAAAGAGCCCCAGCCTGTTCAATCTTTGCTGATAGGTATAATCTCCCAGTTATAGTATCATCCTTGTAAATCTTTTTTGTACCTTCTCCAGTGCCTCTATATCTTTTTTTTATAACATGGAGACCAGAACAGTGTACAGTACTCCAAGTGCGCTCCAACCAAGGTTCTGTACGAGTTTACCATAACTTGTCAGCTTTTCAATTCTATCCCTCTAGAAATGAAGCCCAGTGCTTCGTTTGCTTTTATTATGGCCTTATTAACCTGCATCGCTCCTTTTGTATATTTTAAAATATATTTATTAGCTGATCTTTCATGGTGTTGCTATGGTAAGTTAGATGATGCACTGCTATACAAGGACAAAGTGGTATACCATGTAATAGAGAACTGATCATTCTCCTAAAGTGGGGCTACCACCACAAGTCTATTTAATGTAAAGTAAACACAAGCTCAAAGATCATTCAGAGTTTAATTGTTGTTTGGTCAAGGAACTTTGAGATTGAATATTTAGAGGGGACGGTAGCATAGTGGTTATGTTACTGGACTAGTAATCCAGAGTCATGAGTTCAAATCCCGCCGTGGCAACTGGTGAATTTAAATTCAATTAATTAAATTTAAATTAATTAAATAAAAATCTGGAATTAAAATACTAGTATCAGTAATGGTGGCCATGAAACTACCGGATTGTCGTAAAAACCCATCTGGTTCACTAATGTCGTTTAGGGAAGGAAACCTGCCGTCCTTACCCGGTCTGGCCTATATGTGACTCCAGACCCACAGCAATGTGGTTGATTCTTAATTGCCCTCTGAAATGGCCTAGCAAGCCACTCAGTTGTAAAATCTCGCTACGAAAAGTCATAATAAGAATAAAACCGGACCGACCACCCGGCACCGGACACGACAACGGCAACGGCAAACCAAGCCCAGTCGACCCTGCACGGTCCTCCTCACTAACATCTGGGGACTTGTGCCAAAATTGGGAGAGCTGTCCCACAGACTAGTCAAGCAACAGCCTGACACAGCCATACTCACAGAATCATACCTTTCAGCCAACATCCCTGGGTATGTCCTGTCCCACCGGCAGGACAGACCCACCAGAGGTGGCGGTACAGTGATATACAGTCAGGAGGGAGTGGCCCTGGGAGTCCTCAACATTGACTCTGGACCCCATGAAATCTCATGGCATCAGGTCAAACATGGGCAAGGAAACCTCCTGCTGATTACCACCTACTCATAGAATCATAGAAGTTACAACATGGAAGCAGGCCCTTCGGCCCAACATGTCCATGTCGCCCAGTTTATACCACTAAGCTAGTCCCAATTGCCTGCACTTGGCCCATATCCCTCTATACCCCATCTTACCCATGTAACTGTCCAAATGCTTTTTAAAAGACAAAATTGTACCCGCCTCTACTACTGCCTCTGGCAGCTCGTTCCAGACACTCACCACCCTTTGAGTGAAAAAATTGCCCCTCTGGACCCTTTTGTATCTCTCCCCTCTCACCTTAAATCTATGCCCCCTCGTTATAGACTCCCCTACCTTTGGGAAAATATTTTGACTATCGACCTTATCTATGCCCCTCATTATTTTATAGACTTCTATAAGATCACCCCTTAACCTCCTACTCTCCAGGGAAAAAAGTCCCAGTCTGTCTAACCTCTCCCTGTAAGTCAAACCATCAAGTCCCGGTAGCATCCTAGTAAATCTTTTCTGCACTCTTTCTAGTTTAATAATATCCTTTCTATAATAGGGTGACCAGAACTGTACACAGTACTCCAAGTGTGGCCTCACCAATTCCCTGTACAACTTCAACAAGACATCCCAACTCCTGCATTCAATGTTCTGACCAATGAAACCAAGCATGCCGAATGCCTTCTTCACCACCCTATCCACCTGTGACTCCACTTTCAAGGAGCTATGAATCTGTACTCCTAGATCTCTTTGTTCTATAACTCTCCCCAACGCCCTACCATTTACGGAGTAGGTCCTGGCCCGATTCGATCTACCAAAATGCATCACCTCACATTTATCTAAATTAAACTCCATCTGCCATTCATCGGCCCACTGGCCCAATTGATCAAGATCCCGTTGCAATCCCAGATAACCTTCTTCACTGTCCACAATGCCACCAATCTTGGTGTCATCTGCAAACTTACTAACCATGCCTCCTAAATTCTCATCCAAATCATTAATATAAATAACAAATAACAGCGGACCCAGCACCGATCCCTGAGGCACACCGCTGTACACAGGCATCCAGTTTGAAAAACAACCCTCTACAACCACCCTCTGTCTTCTGTCGTCAAGCCAATTTTGTATCCAATTGGCTACCTCACCTTGGATCCCATGAGATTTAACCTTATGTAACAACCTACCATGCGGTACCTTGTCAAATGCTTTGCTGAAGTCCATGTAGACCACGTCTACTGCACAGCCCTCATCTATCTTCTTGGTTACCCCTTCAAAAAACTCAATCAAATTCGTGAGACATGATTTTCCTCTCACAAAACCATGCTGACTGTTCCTAATTAGTCCCTGCCTCTCCAAATGCCTGTAGATCCTGTCCCTCAGAATACCCTCTAACAACTTACCCACTACAGATGTCAGGCTCACTGGTCTGTAGTTCCCAGGCTTTTCCCTGCCGCCCTTCTTAAACAAAGGCACAACATTTGCTACCCTCCAATCTTCAGGCACCTCACCTGTAGCGGTGGATGATTCAAATATCTCTGCTAGGGGACCCGCAATTTCCTCCCTAACCTCCTGGGATACATTTCATCAGGTCCCGGAGATTTATCTACCTTGATGCGCGTTAAGACTTCCAGCACCTCCCTCTCTGTAATATGTACACTCCTCAAGACATCACTATTTATTTCCCCAAGTTCCCTAACATCCATGCCTTTCTCAACCGTAAATACCGATGTGAAATATTCATTCAGGATCTCACCCATTTCTTGTGGTTCCGCACATAGATGACCTTGTTGATCCTTAAGAGGCCCTACTCTCTTCCTCGTTACCCTTTTGCCCTTTATGTATTTGTAGAAGCTCTTTGGATTCACCTTTGCCTGATCTGCCAAAGCAATCTCACATCCCCTTTTTGTCCTCCCTCAGCTGATGAATCAGTCCTCCTCCATGTTGAGCACCACTTGGAGGAAGCACTGAGGGTCGCAAGGGCACAAAATGTACTCTGAGTGGGGGACTTCAATGTCCATCACCAAGAGTGGCTCGGTGGCACCACTACTGGCCGAGTCCTGAAGGACATAGCTGCTAGACTGGGCCTGCGGCAGGTTGTGAGCGAACCAACACGAGGGAAAAACTTACTTGACCTCGTCCTCACCAATCTACCTGTCGCAAATGCATCTGTCCACGACAGTATTGGTAGGAGCAACCCCCGCACAGTCCTCGTGGAGATGAAGTCCCGTCTTCGTACTGAGGAGACCATACAACGTGTTGTGTGGCACTACCACCGTGCTAAATGGGATAGATTCAGAACAGATCTAACAGCTCAAAACTGGGCATCCATGAGGCGCTGTGGGCCATCAACAGCAGCAGAATTGTATTCCAGCACAATCTGTAACCTCACGGCCCGGCATATTCCTCACTCCACCATTACTAACAAGCCAGGAGATCAACCCTGTTTCAATGAGGAGTGTAGAAGAGCATGCCAGGAGCAGCACCAGGCACACCTAAAAATGAGGTGCCAACCTGGTGAAGCTACAACTCAGGACTACATGCATGCTAAACAGCGGAAGCAACATGCTATAGACAGAGCTAAGCGATTCCACAACCAACGGTTCAGATCAAAGCTCTGCAGTCCTGCCACATCCAGTCGTGAATGGTGGTGGACAATTAAACAACTAACAGGAGGAGGAGGCTCTGCAAACATCCCCATCCTCAATGATGGTGGAGTCCAGCACGTGAGTGCAAAAGACAAAGCTGAAGCGTTTGCAACCATCTTCAGCCAGAAGTGCCGAGTGGATGATCCATCTCGGCCTCCTCCCGATATCACCACCATCACGGAAGCCAGTCTTCGGCCAATTCGATTCACTCCACGTGATATCAAGAAACGGCTGAGTGCACTGGATACAGCAAAGGCTATGGGCCCCGACAACATCCCAGCTGTAGTGCTGAAGACTTGTGCTCCAGAACTAGCTGCGCCTCTAGCCAAGCTGTTCCAGTACAGCTACAACACTGGCATCTACCTGACAATATGGAAAATTGCCCAAGTATGTCCTGTCCACAAAAAGCAGGACAAATCCAATCCGGCCAATTACCGCCCCATCAGTCTACTCTCAATCATCAGCAAAGTGATGGAAGGTGTCGTCGACAGTGCTATCAAGCGGCACTTACTCACCAATAACCTGCTCACCGATGCTCAGTTTGGGTTCCGCCAGGACCACTGGGCTCCAGACCTCATTACAGCCTTGGTCCAAACATGGACAAAAGAGCTGAATTCCAGAGGTGAGGTGAGAGTGACTGCCCTTGACATCAAGGCAGCATTTGACAGAGTGTGGCACTAAGGAGCCTGAGTAACATTGAAGTCAATGGGAATCAGAGGGAATACTCTCCAGTGGCTGGAGTCATACCTAGCACAAAGGAAGATGGTAGTGGTTGTTGGAGGCCAATCATCTCAGCCCCAGGACATTGCTGCAGGAGTTCCTCAGGGCAGTGTCCTAGGCCCAACCATCTTCAGCTGCTTCATCAATGACCTTCCCTCCATCATAAGGTCAGAAATGGGGATGTTTGCTGATGACTGCACAGTGTTCAGTTCCATTCGCACCCCCTCAAATAATGAAGCAGTCCGAGCCCGCATGCAGCAAGACCTGGACAACATCCAGGCTTGGGCTCATAAGTGGCAAGCAACATTCGCGCCAGATAAGTGCCAGGCAATGACCATCTCCAAGAAGAGAGAGTCTAACCATCTCCCCTTGACATTCAACAGCATTACCATCGCCGAATCCCCCACCATCAACATCCTGGGGGTCACCATTGACCAGAAACTGAACTGGACCAGCTATATAAATACTGTGGCTACGAGAGCAGGTCAGAGGCTGGGTATTCTGCGGCGAGTGACTCACCTCCTGACTCCCCAAAGCCTTTCCACCATCTACAAGGCACAAGTCAGGAGTGTGATGGAATACTCTCCACTTGCTTGGATGAGTGCAGCTCCAACAACACTCAAGAAGCTCGACACCATCCAAGATAAAGCAGCCCGCTTGATTGGCACCCCATCCACCACCCTAAACATTCACTCCCTTCACCACCGGCGCACTGTGGCTGCAGTGTGTACCATCCACAGGATGCACTGCAGCAACTCGCCAAGGCTTCTTCAACAGCACCTCCCAAACCCGCAACCTCTACCACCTAGAAGGACAACAGCAGCAGGCACATGGGAACAACACCATCTGCACGTTCCCCTCAAGTCACACACCATCCCGACTTGGAAATATATCACCGTTCCTTCATTGTCGCTGGGTCAAAATCCTGGAACTCCCTTCCTAACAGCACTGTGGGAGAACCGTCACCACACGGACTGCAGCGGTTCAAGAAGGCGGCTCACCACCACCTTCTCGAGGGCAATTAGGGATGGGCAATAAATGCCGGCCTTGCCAGCGACGCCCACATCCCGTGAACGAATAAAAAAAAACTTGTCAGTTTCAGCATGCAGCTCAGGATCTAGCATTTTAAGATTGTTTGCACTCAAGCCTGTCAGTCAGAGCCCAGGATGAAATATCTAAGTTGCTTTGATTTTCTTTAAAGTGTAATTGTTAAGATTATTTTTGAAGTTATAGAGTACAGACAGACATTGTATTAATAAGTATTTTGTGTTGCTGAGGGATTTCTCTACATTCCAAATGACTGGCTTTCTTTCCCTTGTAATTGCTGGAAGAAATTTGCACGAGGTCATCAATTGCAAGAATTTGCCTATACTTGTGTGACAGAGAAGTGTGACCGAAATTGCAACACAAGAAATGTGACTTCTGAACTGAGAGAGATGAGACTTGGTCAGACATGTAAATTTTTAGTATTATACCAGTAAATTTCCCATGATGTTGATGAATATACACTTTCTTTTTAACGCACAAGATGGTGACAGAGGTCGGAAGAGAAACCTGCTCCATGGAATCACCTAGTGGCCAGAGACTGCAACTACAGTGTGACAGTTACTAGAGAAAATTGAATGGGAAATGTTGACATGGCAATTTACAAGGAAAATATGACCAGAAATTGTGACAGCAGGAAGTAAGGTTTGTGGACAAACAGTGCATGCCTCACACAAGATTTTTAATATATGTATAGAATATATATAACACACAATAAAAATTATCTAATTTCACTCCATTTCTTTGAGTCTCTTACAGAATTACGTTAGGTTTGGAGCTAACTCAGCAGTTGTTTAGCAAGTATTTTCAGTAGATAAGGTAAGTATGTAATCTTCTTAACTCTTTAACAGAATATTTATTTCATTCTGCCTACAGATTAAATGTTGGGGGCTGTCGGCTGAATTTGATCTTATAAGAATCCATTTTTGTGGATCACTCATTATAGTCCTTTTTCAGTGAATCTAAAGTTGGTTCATTTGGAGCTGCAATTTATTTAAAATTGATATGCAATCATGTACTTATTTAAATATTACAAGGGTTAAACTCCACAAGACTGCTAAGAAACACCTTAAAAGATCAGTTTATTTACCAATTTGTTCTCTCCTCTCTGAAGAGAGTATTTTTTTTGTTATAACTGACTAGTCTCACTCAGACCAGCACTGAATATTTAATCTCACTATTTTGAAGAAGAGCAGGGGAGTTCTCCCTGGTGTCCTAGCCAACATTTATCCCTCAACGAACATCACCAAAAACAGATCATCTGGTTATTTATCTCACTGCTGTTTGTGGGACCTTGCTGTGTGCAAATCTTCAGGGTGTGTGCCACTCTCAAACTGGAATTCACCACTCGAAGGAATACAATCCTGAGCATGGCAGCATGGGGCAAAGGACTGCACTGGGGGGCACAGTGAAGTGTACAAATGTAGTAGTCATAGGGGATTCGATAGTCAGGGGAACAGACAGGCGTTTCTGAGACTGTCGACGTGAGTCCCGCATGGTGTGTTGCCTCCCTGGTGTCAGGGTAAAGGACATCACGGAGAGGACACAGAACATTCTGTGCGGGAAGGGGAACAGCCAGAAGTCGTGGTCCATGTGGGTACCAACAACATGGGAAAGAAAAGGGATGAGGTCCTGTGGCTAGAATTTCAGGGGCTAGGGAGGAAGCTAAAAAGCAGGACCTCAAAGGTAGTAATCTCTGGATTACTCCCAGTGCCACGCGCTAGTGAGTACAGAAATAGGAAGATAAGGCAGGTTAATGCGTGGCTAGAGACACGGTGCAGGAGGGAGGGCTTCAGATTCTTGGGTCATTGAGACCAGTTCTGGGGAGGAGGGACCTGTTCAAGACGGACGGGTCGCATCTCAACAGAGCCGGGACCAATGTACTCGCGGGGAGGTTTGCTCGTGCTGCGGGGGGGGGGTTTAAACTAATTTGGTTGGGGGAGGGGCACCAGGATGTAGCATTAGAAAGGAGAAACAAGGTCCACAAAGGATTGGGAGAAACAGATAGCACTAGAGTAAAAAAATAGTACAGTATTAGGTGGGTTCAGACTAAGAGAGAATACGAGAAGGTCTAAGATAGGTTTACAGTGCGTGTGTGTAAACGCATGAAGAGTAGTAAATAAGGTCGGTGAGCTGCAGGCGCAAATAGCCACATGGGAATATGATGTAGTGGCGATAACGGAGATCTGGCTCAAAAAAGGGCAGGATTGGGTACTAAATGTTCCTGGATACAAGGTGTTCAGGAAAGATAGGGAAGGAAAAAAAGTAGTGGGGGGTGGCAGTATTGATTAAGGAGAATATTGCAGTACTGGAGCGAGGATGTCCTGGAGGGGTCAAAGACAGAATCTATTTGGTTAGAGTTAAGAAACAATAGAGGTGCCGTTACACTACTGGGTGTATTCTATAGGCCACCAACTAAAGGGAAGGACATAGAGGAGCAAATTTGCAGGGAAATTACAGAGAGGTGCAAGAACTATAGAGTAGTGATAATGGGGGACTTCAACTATCCTAATATAGACTGGGATAGTAATAGTGTAAAGGGCAAAGAGGGGGAGGAATTTCTGAAGTGTGTTCAGGAGAACTTTCTTGATCAGGATGTTTCCGGCCCGACGAGGAAGGAGGCATTGCTGGATCTGGTTCTGGGGAATGAGTTGGGTCAAATGGAGCAAGTGTCAGTGGGGGAACATTTAGGAAATAGAGATCATTGTATCATAAGGTTTAGATTAGTTAAGGACAAGGAGCAATCTAGAGTAAAAATACTTAATTGGAGGAGGGCCAATTTCAGTGGGTTTAGAACGGAGCTGGCCTGGGTAAATTGGAATCAAAGATTGGCAGGTAAAACTGTAATCGAACAATGGGCCGCCTTCAAACAGGAGATGGTTCGGGTACAGTCTAGGTACATTCGCATGAGGGGGAAAGGTAGGGCAACCAAAGCCAGAGCTCCCTGGATGACGAAAGAGATAGTGAGTAAGTTGAAACAGAAAAAGGGGGCGTATGACAAGTGTCAGATTGATAATAAAGTGAGAACCAGGCTGAATATAGAAAGTACAGAGGAATAGTGAAAAGGGAAATAAGAGGGTCAAAGAGAGAGAGTATGAGAATAGACTGGCGGCCAACATAAAAGGGAATCCAAAAGTCTTCTATAGGGATATAAATAGTAAACGGGTAGTAAGAGGAGAGGTGGGGCCGATTAGGGACCAAAAAGGAGATCTACGCATGGAGGCAGAGGGCATGGCTGAGATACTAAATGAGTACTTTGCATCTATCTTTACCAAGGAAGAAGATGCTGCCAAAGTCATAGTAAAAGGGGAGGTGGTTGAGATACTCGATGGGTGAAAATTGATAAAGGCGAGGTACTAGAAAGGCCGGCTGTACTTAAAGTAGATAAATCACCCGGTCCGGATGGGATGCATCTTAAATTGCTGAGGGAAGTAAGGGTGGAAATTGCAGAGGTGCTGGCCATAATTTTCCAATCCTCCTTAGATACAGGGGGTGGTGTCGGAGGACTGGAAAATTGCAAATGTTACACCCTTGTTCAAAAAAGGGTGTAAGGATAAACCCGGCAACTACAGGCCAGTCAGTTTAATCTTGGTGGTGGAGAAGTTTTTAGAAACGATAACCCGGGACAAAATTAATAGTCACTTGGACAAGTGTGGATTAATAAAGGAAAGTCAGCCTGGATTTGTTAAAGGCAAATCGTGTTTAACTAACTTGATTGAGTTTTTTGATGAAGTAACAGAGAGGGTCGATGAGGGCAATGCAGTTGATGTGGTGTATATGGACATTCAAAAGGCGTTTGATAAAATGCCACATAATAGGCTTGTCAGCAAAATTGAAGCCCATGGAATAAAAGGGGCAGTGGCAGCATGGATACAAAATTGGCTAAGTGACAGGAAACAGAGAGTAGTGGTGAACGGTTGTTTTTCGGACTGGAGGGAGGTGTACAGTGGTGTTCCCCAGGGGTCGATACTAGGACTACTGCTTTTTTTGATATATGTTAATGACTTGGGCTTGGGTGTACAGGGCACAATTTCCAAGTTTGCAGATGACACAAAACTTGGAAATGTAGTAAACAGTGAGGAGGATAGTGATAGACTTCAAGAGGAAATAGACAGGCTGGTGGCATGGGCAGATAAAATTTAATGCAGAGACGTGCAAAGTGATGCATTCTGGCAGAATGAGGAGAGGCAATATAAAAACAATTCTAAATGGGGTGCAGGAACAGAGAGACCTGGGGGTATATGTGCATAAATCCTTGAGAGTCGCAGGACAGATTGAGAAAGCGGTTAAAAAAGCATACGGGATCCTGGGCTTTATAAATAAACACATAGAGTACAAAAGCAAAGAAGTTATGATGAACCTTTATAAAACACTGGTTCACCACAACTGGAGTATTGTGTCCAATTCTGGGCACCGCACTTTGGGAAGAATGTGAAGGCCTTGGAGAGGGTGCAGAAAAGATTTACTAGAATGGTTCCAGGGATGAGGGACTTCAGTTACGTGGATAGACTGTAGAAGCTGGTGTTGTTCTCCTTAGAGCAGAGAAGGTTGAGAGGAGATTTGATAGAAGTGTTCAAAATCATGAAGGGTTTAGATAAAGTAAATAAAGAGAAATTGTTCCCATTGGCGGAAGGATCGAGAACCAGAGGTGATTTAAGGTGATTGGCAAAAGAACCAAAGGAGACATGAGGAACAACGTTTTTACACAGCGAGTAGTTCTGATCTGGAATGCACTGCCTGAAAGGGCGGTGGAAGCAGATTCAATCGTGGCTTTCAAAAAGGAATTGGATAAACATTTAAAGGGAAAAAATTTGCAGGCCTGCAGGGAAAGAGCAGGGGAATGGGACTAACTCTTACAAAGAGCCAGCACGGGCTCAATGGGTCAAAAGGCCTCCTTCTGTGCTGTAACGATTCTATGATTCTAAATTGGCTGCTGCGTTTCCTACATTACAACTGTGGCTACACTTCAAAAAGTACTTCATTGGCTGTGAAGCGCTTTGGAGTTTCATGATATGAATGCAAGTTCCTTCTTATTCCATACCCAATATGCAGAGCTATTAGCACAACAGTTTCATGTTTTACCTGTGTCATAGCCATCTTTCAGTTCAGTGATGAACCCATGTGCATTAGCCATCTGCGAAGCTTGCTCTATTAAATCCATGGAACACTCCTGGAGGCCGTACGAGATATTTTCTTGTATTGAACGAGCAAACAACACTGGCTCCTGACCAACCACAGCAACCTTTAACAAGAATGTGGACATTTTTTTTCAATGAATATTTGAATGAAGCATAATAAACAAGGTATATGTATTAGAGGGAAAAGTTGATAAATGAGTGAACCAGATGGAGCACAGTCTGGCAGCACATCAGAGTGTTATTTGAATGCAGCTTAGAGTGAGTCCCCAGATGGTTCCTAGTCGAAATGTTGTCATTGTTAGATGGTCTAGAAGGGGCTCAGAAATGTTATATAGAAACAGGAGGAGGCCATTCAGCCCCTTGAACCTGTTCCACCATTCAATTAGATCATGGCTGTACCTCATCTCCATTTACCCGCCTTTGATCCGGTCCGGATGGGATGCACCCCAGGTTGCTGAGGGAAGTAAGGGTGGAAATTGCAGAAATGCTGGTCATAATCTTCCAATCCTCCTTAGATATGGGGGTGGTGCCAGAGAACTGCAAATATTACCCTTGTTCAAAAAAAGGTGTAAGGATAAACCCAGCAACTACAGGCCAGTCAGTTTAACCCCAGTGGTGGTAACCCTTAGCCAACAAAAATCTATTGATCTCAGTCTTGAAAATTTCAATTCACCCAGTATCAACAGCCTTTTGAGGGAGAGTCCCAGTTTCCCACTACCCTTTTGTGAAAAACCGCTTCCTGATTTCACTCCGAAACGGCCTAGCTCTAATTATAAGACTGTGCCCCCTTGTTCTGGATTCCCCCACCAGAGGAAATAGTTTCTCTGCATCGACCCTATTGAGTCCTTTTATCATTTTAAACTCCTCAATTAGATTACCCTCTTCTAAACTCAAGGGAATACAAGCCAAGTTTATGCAACCGGCCCTGATAATTTAACCCTTTAAGTCCTGGTATCATTCTGGTGAATCTGCACTGCACCTTCCCCAAGGCCAATATATCCTTCGAATGCAGTTCTCCAGATGGGGTCTAATCAAGGCTCTCTACGACTGAAGCATCACTGCCTCACTTTTGAATTCCAATCTCCTCGCGATAAAGGCCAATATTGCGTTAGCCTTTTTGATTACTTTTTGTATTTGTGCATTAGCTTTTACTGATTGGTGTGCATGGACCCTTAAATCTCTCTGTTCCTTCACAGCTCCCAGTCTGTCAACATTAAGAAAATATTCTGATTTGTCTTTCTCAAATCCAAAGTGGATGACTTCACACTTCCCCACATTGAACTCCATCTACCACAGTTTTACCGACTCGCCTAATCTGACTATATCCCTTTGTAACTTCCTACTCCCATTCACAATTTACCATGTCTCCTAATTTAATGTCATCTGCAAACTTGGATATACAGCTGTCTATTCTTTCATCCAAATCATTGACAAATGGTGAAAAGCTGAGGCCCCAGTCCAGACCCCTGGGGAACATCACTTCTATCTGACCTGGGGAATGTTCAATGGTGACGCTTAGCACCAAGAGCAAAACTGTTCCTTTATCTGGAATCATCACTCACTTCCCTGAGCATGAGTTAGATTTTTTTCTTCTGATGATTAAAAACAAAGACGAGTAAACTAAAGTCAACTAAAATACACTTAATAAGAAGAGGAGGAGGAGGAAGAGAATTCCGAGGAGGAAGCAGATGTTTTTGATCATTATTATTAGTGTTTGAGTAACTCAATAACAAAAAGAACTAGAAGCACAATAATCTGTAAATGGATTGAAGGGCATTTACGCTACTCGGTTAGCATTGATGCTGAGTGTTTCTGTTTTACACTAATATTACATTTATGTAGTGTGAATCCAGGAATTAAGGCTCAACTTGATTAATCTAGGGAGCCTGAGTCTAATGTCAGGAGGTCAAGCCCCGACTCGGATTTAGGTCTCTGTATTTACACTATAATTGTAATTTCAGTGTGAAGCAAGATGTTTTGTAGCAACACTACGATTGTATATGAATTCAGCCTAAGAGGAGCTCATTATAATTAGATCAAGAGCGGGGCAGATCATGCACATAATTGAAACTAGATTTGGATTTGGAGCTCCTTAAATTCAGTTTGGAAGCACAAACTAGTTTGTGAGGACAGAGAGCGGGAACATCAATCCACCCCATCAGCCCATTAAATAATAAAACTTAGACCTCCCTGCGCCCAGCTACAGATTAACAGTACAAATACCGGAGGTTTTATTCCTTAGTTTGTAGGAACCACCTTAGAATGAAGGTACTGATGATCATATTCTTGAACTGGGTGATCATCCAGTAGAATTTCACCAGCCTGTGGAGTGTAGAAATTCTCCAGCAGCTGCACACACGAGCTCTTTCCACTCCCAGAAGGACCCACCAGAGCTGTTATTTCACCAGGGCGTAGTGTGAAGGACACATTCTGTAAAAACAACATACATTCTATTCTCAAAAGCAAAGTACTGTGGATGCTGGAAACCTGAAATAAAAACAGGAAATGCTGGATCCCCTTTCGGAACATGGCCAGGGGGAGTGGAGGAGGTGCGAGGGGGTGTGGGGGAGGTGCGAGGGGGTGTGGAGGGAGTGGAGAAGGTGCGAGGGGGTGTGGAGGGTGTGGGGGAGGTGCGAGGGGGTGTGGAGGGAGTGGAGAAGGTGCGAGGGGGTGTGGAGGGTGTGGGGGAGGTGTGGGAAGGTGTGGTGGGGAGGTGGAGGGGAGAGAGGAACGTGCGAGGGGGTTGGGGAGGTCTGTGGGGGAGGTGTGGAGGTGCGAGGAGGGTGGGGAGGAGTGGGGGAGTGGAGTGGGGGAGGGATGGAGGGAAGTAGGGGTGGTGTGGTCTGGAGTTTGGGGGTGGGGTCCCCCATCGGTACACGGCCGGGGTGGTGGTCTGTACCCCTGGGGTCTACCCACCTTTCCTCCGCCACAAAAGGGAATTGGTTAAATACTTGAAGGGGAAAAATTTACAGGGCTATGGGGGAAGAGCAGGGGAGTGGGACTAATTGGACAGCTCTTTCAGAGAGCCAGCACAGGCACGTTGGGCTGAATGGCCTCATTCTGTGCTGTACAATTCCATGATTCTATGAACTGCTGAAGCTCTGATCAGCACTGAACCTTCAGGTGTTGGAGAAGTTTGTAAAAAAAACACAATAAATCGAAGCACGTCTTAACAATTAACTTGAACAGCAAAGTTTCAGGGGCTTAACCACAACCCTGTCTACACCACGTACTTGGGGCAATATTGATAATTTATACTGATATCCAACCTTATAAAAATTGTAACATTGCTGCATTAATTAGGGCAACTCACTTTCAAGACCTGAGTGTCAAGTCTGGTCGGGTACGCGAAGCTCACGTTCCTGAATGTAACTTCACCTGTCAGCTTTTCTGGGGCAAAGGTTCCACTGTTTGGCACAGAGGGCTGACGGTTCATGTATTCAAAAACCTTCTCTGCAGCTCCAACTCCCTGCATCAGTCCAGTGTAAACAGAACCAATATTCTGAAACAGGAAACAAGCTGCTTATAAATTAAATCCATCGCCAGAATTCTTCCAACCGCAGCGCCTCGCTTGATATCACATTGCTCATCCAGTGTGCCCGCCTCCAGACACTCGCCCGCCTCCAGACTCTCACCCGACCCCAGACTCTCACTCGACCCCAGACTCTCACTCGACCCCAGACTCTCACTCGACCCCAGACTCTCACCCGCCTCCAGACTCTCACCCGCCTCCAGACTCTCACCCGCCTCCAGACTCTTCACCCGACCCCAGACTCTTCACCCGACCCCAGACTCTCGCCCGCCTCCAGACTCTCGCCCGCCTCCAGACTCTCACCCGACCCCAGACTCTCACTCGACCCCAGACTCTCACTCGACCCCAGACTCTCACCCGCCTCCAGACTCTTCACCCGCCTCCAGACTCTTCACCCGCCTCCAGACTCTCGCCCGCCTCCAGACTCTCGCCCGCCTCCAGACTCTTCACCCGACCCCAGACTCTTCACCCGACCCCAGACTCTTCACCCGACCCCAGACTCTTCACCCGACCCCAGACTCTTCACCCGACCCCAGACTCTTCACCCGACCCCAGACTCTTCACCCGACCCCAGACTCTTCACCCGACCCCAGACTCTTCACCCGCCTCCAGACTCTCGCCCGCCTCCAGACTCTCGCCCGCCTCCAGACACTCACCCGCCTCCAGACACTCACCCGCCTCCAGACTCTTCACCCACCTCCAGACTCTCACCCGACCCCAGACTCTTCACCCACCTCCAGACTGTCACCCAACTCCAGCTCATAAATGATGAACGAAATCAGACTGCCGCCTGTCATGTGATCTGACACAACAAGATATCCGCCATAGTACAAGATAGCGACCTGAACAGAAAGCCCGATGAGCTGGAAAGAAAGGAGAAAAATAATTAAATGTTTTGTTTTCATTCGTTAAAGAAAGGAAGATATTAAAGGGCATTATTTTTATGATAATTGGCGAATACATAAAAACCAGAGGGTAGGGAATGAGGAGAATTTCGAGTTGTTCTGATCTGGAATGCGCTGCCTGAAAGGGTGGTGAAAGCTGATTCAATAGTAACTTTCAAAAGGGAATTGGATGTAATCTTGAAAAGGAAAAATTTGCAGGGCTATGGGGAAAGGGCGGGGGAGTGGGACTAATTGGATCGCTCTTTCAAAGAGCCGGCTCAGACACAATGGGCAGAATGGCCTCCTTCTGTGCTGTAAAATTCTATTTTATCACTAGTCACATCACTGAAATAAGTTCTCAAAATATTTTAGCAAGCTGGCTATTACGTGCAATATGTAAGTAACAGAGATTTTAAAATCTATTACAATCAACCAGAGGGCGTCTTTATTTTACTTTTTGCTGTTTAATCCATCTGATTGTGAAATTAAACCATTTCAACAAAGTGGCCTGAATTTTCCATTTCAATCATGCTGGTTCCAGGTGTCAGTCTTGGCTCAGTGGATAGCACTCTTGCCTGAGTCAGAAGGTCATGGGCTCAAGTCCAACTTCAGAGACTTGAGCACATAATCTCGTCTGACACTCCAGTACAGTGCTGAGGGATGAGATGAGATGTTAAACACAAGCCCCGTATGCCCTCTCATTCCTATGGTACTATTTGACGAAGAGCAGCGGATTTCTCTCCGGTGCCCTGGCTAATATTTATCCCCCAACCAACACCTAAAAGCAGATTATCTGGTCATTTACCTCACTGCTGTTTGTGGGACCTTGCTGTGTGTAAATTGGCTGCTGTGTTTCCTTCATTGCAACAGTAACTACACTTCAAAAGTACTGCATTGGTTGTAAAGTACTTTGGGACGTCCTAAGATCCAGGAAGACGCTATATAAATACAAGTTCTTTCTTTCCATTCCCTGTCCAATAGCTTTGCACTGGCACTGGGAGATTGACCCTCCCCCTCAACTTTTAGTAAATTCAGATTACAGGGCTGTACAGGAGTGCTTTTGGCCTGGTCTGGCAGCTGGACTGATGTTGGTAGCAGTGGACCTTTGGGTCCTGGACATGGAGCAAAAAGTCAACACCCAAATTAAAAACTACAACACAAAAATCACAAAGCATCTGCATGGACTCTGGCCACTCTTGGGACCAGTCAGTAGGTCTGTCTCAACGATTATTGAGTTCAAAACTGTTTTTTTGCAAAATGTTTCCCTACACTGCTGGACCATGTGTAGCAGGCGTAGGCTAGAGCTTCCTTCTTGTTCAGCTTGTAAACGTCATGTAGTTTCTCTTTGTAAAGTTTCAATTCAGTTTGTTCAGTGGCAAAACTTCGCAGGGTTTTCATGGAGGACATGGTCTCCTCTGCTATATTGTTGGCCTTTCCCAAAGCATCCTGAACCTGCCGTGCCAGTCCCTAAGAAATGGAGTTAAATACATAGATAGATTAAAATAATAACAGAAGCAAGGCTTTGAGCGATTGACATCTGTCAAAACACAGCACTCTAAAGAAGCCCATAAATCAATACATTCACTGGTGTCATCCAGCACAGCTACCTGGGCAAAGCTGGTATCAGTAAAAAAAAAACAGCAAAATGCTTTGGCAAAAGAGACACACCCATAAAGTTAACTCCCCAGCATGATCTAATTGAATAGCGGAACAGGCTCGAGGGACTGAATGGCCTCCTCCTGTTCCTATGGGTGCTGAGCTGCAGGTTGAACTTGGCCAGAGTTTCTTTTCCTGAAGCAGTTTCCCCTTTTTTGCCACAAATTCACCTCTCAGTTTGGTCCACAAGCATAACCTACATTGCTGGGGGTATGGTGGTGTCACTGGACTAGTAATCCAGAGGCCGGGACCAATAATCCAGAGATCGTGAGTTCAAATCCCACCATGGACAGTTTATGAATTTGAATTTGGTTTTAAAAAAATCTGGAAATACAAAGCTGGCATCAGTGAAAGTGACCGTGAAGCTGTCGGATTATCGTAAAAACCCAACTGGTTCACTAATGTCCTTTAAGGAAGGAAACCTGCCATTCCTATGCGGTCTGGGCCTATATGTGATTCCAGTCCCACAACAATGTGGTTGAGTCCTAACTGCCCTCTGACGTGTCCTAGCAAACCACTCAGTTTTGTCAAAACCACTTTCTCACGGGAAACTAGAGATGGGCAATAAATGTTGGCGTTGCCAACGACACCCATAAATTAATATTAAAAAAAGAATCAGGAGATGCATTTGAGAAGCTAGATAAATAGATGAGGGAGAAAGGAATAGAAGGTTATGCTAATATGGTTAGTTGAAGGTGGGAGGAGGCTCGTGTGGAGCATAAACACTGGCATGGATCTGTTGGGCCGAATGGCCTGTTTCTGTGCTGTAAATTCTATGTAAGGAGAGATGTGGTGCGTCCCCGAGTGATTGTGCTTTGCATTACTCCAGTTTACAGGATTAAACCTGTGTGGATGGGTGACCCAGATTAGAACTGGTTTATGAAGTTCGCCATAGACAGCTAGCTCTCCAAAGGCTGAGTCGTAGGAGAGGAGATAGCCAATGGTAGTTAACCCGGGCTATTATACCCGGTAACACAGGGAGTGTTGTGAGTGGGTAGCTTGTCGATCTGCTGGGTCATCCCCTTTGCTGTGAGAGGCGAGTGCTAATGGGAAAAGAAGTTTCTTTCTGTTCTTTAATCCTTGAGTCCAGGGGATATGTCTGACTTTGGTAATGTACAAGATTGAAGAAGTTAATTACAGGAGTAAATAGCAGGACTTTGTCAGCACTTCAATACTGAACCAATCGTCTATACAGGTCAGTCACACACCAGCTGAAACAAGTTGTCAATCATTTTTTAAAATCTATTGATATAGTCTGAGCCCTGGGGAGAAAAACACAGTGATCACAACCAATACTGAGGGAGCTTTTCCCAATCATCAACAGCTTTTAATTTATATAGCACCTTTAACGTAGTAAAACGTCCCAAGGCGCTTCACAGGAGCGATTATCAAACAAAATTTGACACCAAGCCACATAAGGAGACATTAGGAAAGGTAACCAAAAGCTTGGTCAAAGAGGTAGGTTTTAAAGAGCATCTTAAAGGAGGAGAGAAAGGCTGAGAGGTTTAGGGAGGGAATTTCAGAGCTTGGGGCCTAGACAGCTGAAGGCACAGCCGCCAATGGTGGGGCGAAGGAAATCGGGGATGCACAAGGGGCCAAAATTGGAGGAACACAGAGATCTTGGAGGGTCGTAGGGCTGGAGGAGGTTACTGAGATAGGGAGGTGGCAAAGTCCGTTGAAATTAATGGTAAGCACATGAGCTGCTCGAGATGCATTCGAAAGAAACAGATTGCCTGAAACCTAGCGGAATTCTGGGCTACATGTAGATTACAACCAAACACAGTGCCTGTAATGGAACATACCTTATAATACTTTCCATAGAGTTTTGAAACCATCACCACAACAGGAAATCCCAAAAGTGTAACCACAGAGAGCTTCCACGACAGGGTGAACATGAAAACACACATCCCAACACTTTTGACCAAATTGCGAGAAAAAATGTTAATGTTCTGTGAGATCATGTTACTCACGACCGTCGTGTCAGAGGTGAGACGAGATGTGATGTCCCCTGTAACAGTAACCAGACCGAGTTACTCCAAGGCAATACAGCAACTCGTGTTCGCTCGCATCCCAACTTCAAACGTAGAAAATTTCTCAAGGAGCTCCGCAGAGGAGCAACGGATGCCGAGCAGTGGGGCAGAGTTTGAGGGGTGACCAAGGTTTTGAGGAGGCTTTTAAAGGTGGGAGAGAGGTCGCAAAGCAGAGGGGTTTAGGAAGGGAGTTCTGGAGAGTAGGACTGAGATGTCAAAGCAACTGAATTACTGTATAAAGGACACTGCCACAGACAGACTTAACATGTTAGCTATACGAGGGTGGGTGGGGGTGGAATTTGTCTTGGGTGATAGTGAGTCGACAGCTCGTTTATACTCCGCCCAATTTTCTATCCCATGTTCAGTGGAGTGTATAATGGGTGGCCGATTCACTATTGCCCAAGATGGATTTCACTCCCAATGTGCTGGACTTAGGGACAGTTCTCTATTCTATCAGTTATTATTAGATTACTTAACGTATTCTGGTAACTTTTGTTTATTTTAGTCAAAATGCCAGGTGGTGATTTAACGTGAAAATTAGATTGTTTTTACAAATAACAGCTGGACAGTATGGGACTTAAAACATTAGTCACAGAGCACCAGCCACCGTCCTTCACATCTCACAGCACCGTTTCAGAGGAGAGCAGGGGAGTTCTCCCCGATGTCCTGGGCCAATATCCATCCCTCAAACAACATCATTAAAACAGAATATCTGGTCATTATCACATTGCTGTTTATGGGATCTTGCTGTGTGAAAATTGGCTGCTGTATTTCCTACATTACAACAGTGACTACATTTCAAAAGTAGTTCATTGGCTGTAAAGCACTTTGGGACATCCCGAGATTGTGAAAGACGCTGTGTAAATGCAAATCTTTCGTTCATCTTTCAAGAAGGCGGTACGCACCAAACCACTGGCGGTATATGCAGCCAATCGTGGGCAGAATGCACCAAACAGTGGGCGGTTTGCGCCAAATTTCCGGTTTGTGCAGTGAGGCTTCTCACCTGACGCAAAATTACCGTCAGAATCGTTTCAGTTTGTTTCTCCCAGCCAAACATCTCACTTGGGAATGTACAGCAATCTGTTCTGAGGTCTGGCAAAGGCTGCAATGTCAATCTGCTGTAGTGCAGCGTGTTACACACCAGAACATGGAGCACCCACTCATCCCGAAAAATAGGGTTAGAAAACTGGCAAATCGTGTCTGCCCTCCCATTTAAAAAAAAATCCTTCTCAAAGATCCAACATCCTGTTGTTATTTTCAGCGTTGTTGAACTCAACGCTGAAATTCAGGTCTCTCCATCATACACCATCCATCCGTAAGATTGCGTACATGAAACCAACTTGCTCACGGGCCTTGCTGCTGTAAACTTGGCATGAAAGTTGCAGAATGAGGCTGCAGAATCATTCCAAGATCATTGCACCGTCTCCACCAAATAAACCCCCAAACAAAAAAAGGACTTGCATTTATATAACACCTTTTACAACCTCAGGACGTCCCAAAGCGCTTTACAGCCAATGATGTACTTTTGAAGTGTAGCCACTGTTGTAAAGTAGGGAAACACGGCAGAAAATTTGCACACAGCAAGGTCTCACAAACAACAATGAAATAAATGACCAGATCATCTGTTTTTAGGTGTTGGTTAAGGGATAAATATTGGCCATGACACTGGGGGAATCTCTCCATCTCTTCTTCAAATAGTGCCATAGGATCGATTATGTCCACCTGAGAGGGCAGACAAGGCCTCGGTTTAATGAAAGACGGCACCTCCGACAGTGCAGCACTCCCTCTGTTCTGAGCTGAAGTGCCAGCCTGGATTTTGTGCTTAAGTCTCTGGAGTTGGGCTTGAACCCATGACCTTCTGACTCAGAAACAAGAGTGCTACCAACGAGCCAAGGTCAGCATTAAAGGAGGCGATCAGCAATGCAGCCACATTGTGTTGGCTCCAGTAACAGCTGGAAACGACAATACCCCACCTTGAGTAAAAGACACACTGTTAGTATTGCAAAGATCTGAGCCAAGTAAGTGGAGGGCCGAGAAATGGGAGGTTAATTTCAATTTGGATAAACACAAGTCAACACACATTAGAACCAACAGCATGAAACCTATTTAAGATGAAGGAATATCCATCAGCAAAGATGGAAAAGGACTAGGGCTGATTGTTGACCACTGACTGATCGATCCAGACAATGTAAGTGAAACAAGCCATCCTTAGACTGGGCATTGGCAAGGCCACGTTTGGGTGCACTTTTGGGAATCTGTCTTCAAAGTGGTAGTCACAGTGAAGGTGGCCCAGCGGAAAGTTGTGGGGATATATCTGGGACTTGAGATGAAAAACGCTTGGTCCAGATTTTAAAATGCTGAGGTTGAACGAAAGATGTAAAGTTACTGAAGGTCACTTGCACAGAGGTGCAATTTACTCCCACACAGACACCAACTTTAATTTAGTTTCCATCAGATCCACTAACCTGTGTGATTGCAGTCAAAGAAACCAATTTCCTGTCGGAGGAGAGATTTGAACAGCAGCCCCCGGATTCTGATATTTAGCCTGGCAAACGAAAGTGTGAAGAGGCCTCCGCGAACACCAGCTGACCCAGCACTGTACACAAGATAGGGTCACATCAGCTCAGCAAATTACAATGCTCATTGAGTTATCTTTCCTTACAACATACGGTTTGGGACATTACAAAGATGTAATGAAGGGTTACTTGTGACAGCGTAAATACCTCTCATGAATCATACAAATTATCAGCATCTAAAAATTGTCAGCTGAGCTCAGTGGCTGGCACTCTCGCCCCTCTGAGTCAGAAGATCATGGGTTCAAGTCCCACTCCAGAGACTGGAGCACATAATCTAGGCTGACACTTTAGTGCAGTACTGAGGGAGTGCTGCACTGTCGGAGGTGCCGTCTTTCGGGTGAGACTTTAAACTGCTTGTTTAAGTGCTCAAAAAAGATCCCATGGGACTATTCGAAGGAGAGCAGCGATGTTCTCCCGGTGTCCTGAGGACATCATTTCTCCCTCAACCAGCAGCATCAAAGCCAGATAACCTGGTCATTATCTCATTACTGTTTGTGCAAATTGGTTGCTGTGTTTTCTTACAAAACAACAGTGACTACAGGGTAAAAATTGGTTCTGGCCTGAACCATGAGGCCCAAGGCCGGTCTGAAATTGGGCCTTATTTACATTATTTGGGCGATCAGCCAGCAATGGTCACTTCTCCACAGTTTAGGCCCCCAAAGGTTCCTGAGCAGAACAGGCCTGGCTCCTGCTCCACTCATTGCAATCCAATTCTGCAATGGAGCCTAAATCTGGCAGTAGGCCCCAGCTGAGAGAGGAGACAGGGCCTCGGTTTAACGTCTCATCCAAAAGACAGCACCTCTGACTGTGCAGCACTCTCTCAGTACTGCACTGGGAGTGTCAGTCTGGATTTTGTGCTTAAGTCTCTGGAGTGGGGCTCAAACCCATGACCTTCATGACTCAGAGGTGAGAGTGCCCCCCACTGAGCCACGGCTGACACCATAATGTTTTACTAATTGATTGTGATTATGAACAGCAAGTTTTGATGAACAATCTGTCAAGTGCGTACCTTACAATGGCAAGCAGTGCCATGTTAAAAATCACTCCCGAGAAAGTCCTCAGGTTTTTCTGGATCACCATCACATCAATTACTTTGCCCACAAAAAATGGAATAAAGGTTTCTCCTGTGTGCATATAAATAAATACAGCAGATGAAAGCTGTTCAAGTCGAAATCTGACTTCCCAGTCTAACTGTTCCTGTATTATACCGTTAGGCTGGGATTCTCGAACTCTGTGCATTCCTGGCAGGGCACTTTCTGTGTCTGTTTCTGGACTCCACTCCTGATCCTTGGGGTACAGCGTGCCCAATGACCTCAGGGCTTTAGGTAGAACTGATCTGCAGCAAATAGTTAGGGTTAAGTACCCAACTTGTACAGGCACCCAGCGAATGAGGAGCTTTCTGCAAAAGGCCATGAGGAATAAGTTGTGGGACCCATTAGCATTTGTGAACTCCGGGAGTCCTCCAGACTCGACTATTCCAATGCTCTCCTGGCCGGCCTCCCATCTTCCACCCTCCATAAACTTGAGCTCATCCAAATCTCTGCTGCCCGTACCCTAACTCGTACCGAGTCCCGTTCACCCATCACCCACTGTGCTCGCTGACCTACATTGACTCCCGGTCCGGCAACGACTCGATTTTAAAATTCTCATCCTTGTTTTCAAATCCCTCCATGGGCCTCTCTGTAACCTCCTCCAGCCCAACAACCCTCCGAGATCTCTGCGCTCCTCCAATTCTTGCCTCTTGTGTATCCCCGCTTTTAAATCGCTCCGCCATTGGCGGCCGTGCCTTCAGCTGCCTGGGCCCTAAGCTCTGGAATTCCCTCCCTAAACCTCTCTGCCTCTCTACCCCTTTCTCTCCTCCTTCGAGGCATTCCTTAAAACCTACCCCTTTGATCAAGCTTTTGGTCACCTGTCCTAATATCTCCTTAAGTGGCTCGGTGTCATATTTTGTTTGATAATCGCTCCTGTGAAGCGCCTTGGGACGTTTTACTACGTTAAAGGCGCTATATAAATGCAAGTTGCTGTTGTTGCTTTCCACACCCTCACAACCCGAAAAAGTTTCTCCTCCTGTCAGTCCTGAATCTCTTACATTTAATCTTATATCCATGTCCCCTCATTCTAGACCTCCTCAATCACTGCACACGGTCTGTTTCTCTCTACTCTGTCCCATCTTGTGCAGAGTGGAATGTCCTACCATGATCCCTGGATAATGTCAAACTTTTGTGACTCTAATGAGGCCTGTGATGAAGGCCTCAAAAAACTGTACGTACATTTTCTCTCACGGAGCTGAAAGTTGAGCAGCGAGTGTGCTCGCTCGGTGGTCCCATGTTCCAGAGGGTGACCACTGCCCCAAGCTCATCGGGGAATCGGCCCCCTACAGTTTACTACCACTTCCCAGCTGCCCACTGTAATCTCGTCTTTCCCCTTCCCCCTCCCCCACTCCCGCTATATTAGTTTAAATTCTCCCCCTCAGCTCTAAATAACCTCCCTGCGAGAATATTGACTCTCTCCCCACCCTGTTTGGGTGTAGCCCATCGTATCTGTACAGCTCATTCCTGACCCAGAACTGGTCCCAGTGCCCCAGGAATCTGAACCCTTCCCCCCCCCCCACCCCCCCCTGTCTCTAGCCACGGATTTAATTTCCTAATCCGTCTGCTGCAATAGTTTGTGGCGCTGACAATAATCGTTAGATTACCATCTTTGAGGTCCTGCTTCTTAATCTCCTTCCTAACTCCTTTCATTTATGACCTGGGGCTCGATGTTAGCAGGGCTGCGGGTTCGCGGCGGGGGGGCTATTGGGCGCGTGGGTAACGCACCTGGTGAAATTAGTCTGAACCCCGCGCAATCGCAGCCTAATTGGATCCACTTACCTGTTGTTCCGGGTTCCCCGCTGCTGATCTGCGCGGCGGGCGGGCTGCGCATGCGCAGTAAGCTCTGTCAGCTGGAGGAGCTCTATTTTAAGGGGCAGTCCTCCACTGACAGATGCTGCAACAAATAGAAAAAATTACCGCATGGAGCAGCCCAGGGGGAAGGCTGCTCCCAGTTTAATGATGCCTCACTCCAGGTATCATTAGATGGGGTGAGGAGGAGGGGGAGGACAGAGATCTTCCCCCCGGCGGGTGGGAGGAAGCGGCCTGCCTCTGCCACCAGGAAGGCCTGGCTCGAGGTGGCAGAGGAGGTCACCAGCACCACCAACGTATCGCCCACCTGCATACAGTGCAGGAGGCGCTCCAATGACCTAAGTAGGTCAGCCAAAGTGAGTACACTTACTCATTCCCCTACACTCCGTCTGCCACATCACCG
Source organism: Heptranchias perlo (assembly GCF_035084215.1). Lineage (NCBI taxonomy): Eukaryota > Metazoa > Chordata > Chondrichthyes > Hexanchiformes > Hexanchidae > Heptranchias > Heptranchias perlo. Next base: position 45,977,563 of record NC_090349.1, read on the forward strand.
CCCCCACCCCACATCTCCTGCACTGCCAACACTACTCTATCACATCACTCCTCACACCCACTCAAAGCTCATCCTCATCTTACCTGCACTTACTCACCTCGCCAGTACTCATCCCACCACTACCACTCAACCCAATCCTCATACAATCTCATGGCTCTATCTCATACTCACCCTCTCATGCATCTCTTTCACGGTCAGCCTCACTCAACCTGCCACTACCTGTGCTGCAGCTACAGGGCATGCATCACATATGTGCAGTAGGCAGCGTAAGGCAAACGTGTCGTGAGCATGAAGGGGATGCACAAGGGTGTTTGAGGGTTTGTCATGGTTTTTACTTATATTGAATTTCTGACCAACTCACATTACATATTATATTGGTACCACTACTGCCACGTCTTTGCGAATCTTGTCTGGTTTGTGCAATAATGCCCTTTCCTGAGGATCACAATGAAGACCCACAACTGATGACACCCATTGTGTCACTGCAGAGTGGTGTAGGTGTATTTGCAGGGCTCTTTTGTGGAGACGTCGGCGATGTCCCCGGTGGCACCCTGGAAGGATGCGGAGGAGAAGTTGTTGAGGGCAGTGGTGACTTTGACAGCAACAGGTAAGAAGATGGTGCTCGGGCCAACCGGGAGCAGCTCGGCATGAAGGAGGCTGCAGATGTTGACAACTACATGTCGAGTGACTCTGAGCCTCTGTGTGCACTGCTGCTCAGAGAGGCTGAGCCTCGGTCTGTGGACCCTGTGGCGAGGGTAGTGCCCTCTGCGATGCATCTCTCTCTGCGGTTGCCCTCCCTCCTGCTGTGCAGGTGGATGTGTCACAGCACTGTGTTGTGGAGCTCCACGTGTCAGAGGTGGACGGCGTGGATGGCGAGGCTGGTGATGCTGTTCGCCCTCCGAGGAGGTCATGACTGCAGCTATGGCGGCCCCCATCCGGAAGATGTACATCTGAGGGGGTCCGCAAGGTAGGCACATGTCTCTGGACCCCGGGGTAAGTGTGCAAGTTGGTGAATTTTATTGTCAGGAGGAGGGTGGTGGAGGCCAAACTTTGTCCCAAGTGACAGAGTGGCCTCCTGCAATGAGTGAGGGTCTCCCCCCCGACCTGTCAAATGGACCTTTGCAGCTGCCACAGGCTGACAGCTGCAACACGTCCAATTCAACTGGGAGTGTTTCCCTCAGTATGGGAAACAGTCCCAGTTATTTCTAAAATCCCACCCCTCCTCACATATTCACTTAATCAGGTCAATTAATGACCTGAAATACCTAAGTAAATACTTTTAAGTGGCACCCCGCTGGCTTTAAATGCCTGCAGGATTCCCACCTGCGGGGGCTGCGCGCGCACGCTGGCGTGTCTGTGGGGAACCCAGAAGTGGGCGGGTTGGAGCCGGGCTCTCGACCCGCTCCGGGATTCCCCAATTTTCGGAGCCCCCCCCGCCAGGAACGCACCCGATAGCGGGTGCTAAAATGAAGCCCCTGGTCTCTATTCTACCCTACACTGTTACTTACCAACATGAAAAGCGATTTCCAACTGATCACCTTCCTTCAGACTGTTACCAGTTCCTTGCTCCTCCCAGTTTTAGTGTCATCACATCAATGACAACTGAGGCTCCCAATCATCTACAAAGAATGACTTGGAAATTACAACACAGAAACAGGCCGTTCAGCCCCACTAGTCCCTGTTGGTCTTTATCCTCCACGTGAGCAGTATCCTAATTCCATGTGCCATGTTCCCATATTTCTTTATCCTCCTTTCCTTCAACCACCTATCTAGCCTTTTCTTAAATGTTGACACGGTCTCTGCTTCACTCACTAACTCAGGGAGTGCTTTCCACACCTTAGGAACCTGCTGTGTGAAAAGATTTCTCCTGCTGTCCATCCTGAATGTCTTACATTTAATCTTATATCTGTGTCCCTCATTCTAGACCTCCTCAACCACTGGAAACAGTCTGTTTCTCTGTACTCTGTCACATCTCGTGCAGAGTTGATTGTCCTACCATTAAAAGAGATATTTGGATGATGTCAAACTGTTTTTTAGAAACGGCGTTACATACCGATAACAGCGACCAAAAGGAAGAAAAAAGCGACTGCCAGCAAGCCTGCATCTGGTTTCGATAAAACCAAGAGCTTCCCTATTGTAGCTCCAGAGCTCACGTCATTCTTGGCATCCTCCATTTCTTGACTGTTGTCACTCAGCAGATGCTTCTTCTCTTCATCACTTCCTACTTCGGAATTAATTGACAATTCTGGTATCGCTTTTACAGACGAAAGCAGATGCCAAAGTAAGCACACTGCAGGTGAAGATATGCAGGTCCATGCAAACAAGCACCAAAACCAAAAGTCCTTTGAAAAGTTCTCCATCTCGGAGTAAAGCAGCATTTTTACTGTTGCGTAGATGACCATTACCAAGCAGGCGACACTAACGCAGGATTTTGATGCCTTCACTCTCACAGGCCCATAGGTTGTGTTGAGGCAAACTCCAATCATAGCCCCAAACAACAAACAGAACCTCAGGACAACCATTGCCCAGACATCCAAAAAGGAACAAAAAATATCAAAGTTGATGGTGTCAGATATGAACCGATCCCATTCAGTGCCATGAACATAAAACACTGTCGTCGCCGAAATATCCAGGGACATACAGACCAGGGTACACGTCACAACCTTCCAGGCTCTCATCTTGTATTTCTTGCGTTACAGAATGTTTGTAGCTGGAATCATCACAGGGTGTAGATATCGTCCTGTGGGACTCCCCACCACTGCAATGCTGAAAAATTAAGACATATCTAAAATCTGGAATAGCACTTTATTGCCTGTGTTTAGCAATCGTAGTATCTTAGTGTGTTACAGCACAGCAGGGCATTCGGCCCATCATGCCCATGGCAGCTCTTTGAAAGACCTATCCAACTAGTCCCACTTCCCTGCTCTTTCTCCATGGCCCTGCAAATTTTTTCCCTTCAAGTATTTAACCAATTCCCTTTTGAAAGTCACTATTGAATCTGTTTCCACCACTCTTTCAGGCATCGCATTCCAAATCATTAAAGTTCTCTGCGTCAAAAAATGTTTTCTTATGTTGCCTCTGGCTCTTTTGCCGATTACCTTAAATCTGTGTCCTCTGGTTACCAACCCTCCTGCCACTGGAAACAGTTTCTCCTTATTTACTCTGTCAAAACTGTTCATGATTTTGAACACCTGTATCAAATCTCCCCTGATCCTTCTCTGTTCTAAGGAGAACAACCCCAGCTTCTCCAGTCTCTCCACATAACTGAAGTCCCTCATCCCTAGTAAATCTCCTCTGCATCCTCTCTCATGCCTTCACATCCTTCCTAAAGTGTGGTGCCCTGAATTGGACACAATACTCTAGCTGTGGCCTAACCAGTGTTTTATAAAGGTTTAGCGTAACTCCCTTGCTTTTGTACTCCATGCCTCTATTGATAAAGCCCAGGATCCTATATGCTTTTGAACTGCCTTTTCAACTTGTCCTGCCAGCTTCAAAGATTTGTGTACATACACCCCCAGATCTCTCTGTTCCTGCATCCCCTTTAAAATTGTACCATTTAGTTTATATTCCTTCGCCTCATCCTTCCTACCAAAATGCCTCACTTCACACTTCTCTGCATTAAATTTCATCTGACATGTGTCTGCCCATTTCACCAGTCTGTCTCTGTCCTCCTGAAGTCTGTTACTATCCTCCATGTTGTTTACTACATTCCCAAGTTTCGTGCCATCTGCAAACATTGAAATTATACCCGAATCCAAGTCGTTAATATACATCAAAAAAAGCAGTGGTCCTAACACCAACCCCTAGGGTACACCACTGTATACTTCCCTCCAGTCTGAAGAACAACCGTTCACCACTACTCTCAGCTTTCTGTCCTTTAGCCAATTTTGTATCCACGCTGCCACTGTCCCTATAATCCCATTGGCTTCAATTTTGCTAACAAGTCTATTATATGGTACTTTATCAAACGCCTTTTGAAAGTGAATTTACACAACATCAACCGCACTCCCCTCATCGAGCCTCTCCGTTACTTCATCAAAGAACTCAATCAAGTTAGTCAAACACAATTTTCCTTTAACAAATCCGTCCTGACTTTCATTTATTAGCCCAGACTTTTCCAGGTGCCAATTAATTTTGTCCAGGATTATTGTGTCTAAAAGTTTCCCCACCACTGACGTTAGGCTGACTGGCCTGTAATGGCCGGGTTTATCCCTCTCCCCTTTTTTGAACAGGGGTGTAACATTTGCAATCCTCCAGTCCTCTGGCACTGCCCCCATACCTAAGGAGGATTGGAAAATTGTGGCCAGAGCCTCCACAATCTGCACCCTTACTTCCCTCAGTAACCTGGGATGTATGCCATCCGGACTGGGGGACTTTTCTACTTTGAGTACAGCCAAACTTTTAAGTACCTCCTCTTTATCTATTTTTATCCTATCCAATATTGCTACTACCCCCCCCCCTTTACTGCTACAATGACAGCATCCTCTCTCTAGTGAAGACCAATATGAAGTATTCATTTAGTACCTCAGCCATGCCCTCTGCCTCCACAAGAACATCCCATTTTTTGTCCCAAATCAGCTCCACCCTTCCTTTGACTACCCTTTTAGTATTTATATGTTAGCTGTTAATCTATTCTCATATTCTCTCTTTGTCCCTCTTATTCCCTTTTTTAGATCTCCTCTGTACTTTCTGTATTTAGTTTGGTTCTCTACTGAATTATGAACCTTACACTTGTCATAAACCTCCTTTTTCTGTTTCATTTTAGTCTCTATATCTTTAGTCATCCAGGGAGCTCTAGCTTTGGATGTCTTTCCTTTCCCCCTTGTGTGAATGTGTCTGCTCTGTACCCAAACTACCTCCTCCTTGAAAGCCTCCCATTGTTTAATAACTGTTTTGCCCACCAATTTTTGATTCCAATCCACCAGGGCAGGATCTCTATTTAACTGAAATTAGCCCTCCTCCAGTTAAGTATTTTTACACTTGATTGTTCCTTGTCCTTTTCCGTAACTATTCTAAACCTAATGATATTATGATCACTGTTCCCCAAATGCTCCCCCACTGAAACATGCTCCACCTGCCCCTCTTCATTCCCCAGAACTAGATCCAGCACTGCCTCCTTCCTCATTGGGCTGGAAACACACTGATCAAGAAAGTTCTCTTGAACACATTCCAGGAATTCCTCCCCCTCTTTGCCCTTTACACTGTTGCTATCCCAGTCTATTTTGGGATAATTGAAGTTGCCCAATATCACTACTCCGTAGTTCTTGAATCTTTCTGTAATTTACTGGCAAATTTGCTCCTTTATCTCCTTCCCACTATTTAGTGGCCTATAGTATACGCCCAGTAGCATAATAGCTCCTCTGTTGTTCCTTAATTCTAACCAAGTAGATTCTGCTTTTGGCCCTTCAACTACTTTATCCCTTTCCAGTGTTATAATAGTATCTTTGATCCATATTGCCACCTCCCCACCCCTCCTATCTTGCCTGAATATCTTGTAGCCAGGGATATTAAGTACCCAAATCCTCCCCTACTTTGAGTCACGTCTCGGTTATTGCCACTATATCATAGTCCCATGTGGTGACTTTTGCTTGTAGCTCACCAACCTTATTTACCAAGCTTCGTGCATTTACGCACACGCACTCCAAACTCATCTTAGACTGCCTCGCATTTGCCCCCTATTTGATCCTTCCATTTCTGAACTATTCTTTACTCAAGTGCTATTTGTCTCTCCCTGTCCACTGTGCACCTTATTTCTCCTCTCTCATGTTTCATCCTGGTGCCCATCCCCCAGTCAAATTAGTTTAAACCCGCTCCACAAAACTAGTTAACCTCCCCGCGAGGGCATTGGTCCCAGCTCTGTTGAGGTGCAACCTATCCGTCGTGAATAGATCCTTCCTGCCCCAGAACCGGTCCCATGCCCCAGGAATCTGAAGCCCTCCCTCCTACACCATTTCTCCAACTATGCATTAATCTGTCTTATCCTACTATTCCTATACTCATTAGCATGTGGCACTGGGAATAATCCAGAGATCACTACCTTTTGAGGTCCCGCTTTTTAACTTTCTCCCTCGCTCCTGATGCTCTTCCTGCAGGACGTGAATCCTTTTCCTTCCTAAGTCATTGGTTTCCACATGGACCATGACTCCTGGCTGTTCCCCTTTCCCCCCCACCCCCCCAAAATGTTCTGCATCCTCTCAGTGACGTCCTTTACCCTGGCACCAGGGAGGCAACACACCATGCAGGACTCACGTCGACAGTTGCAGGAACGCCTGTCTGTCCCTCTGACTATTGAATCCCCTATAACCACTGCATTTCTTGTGCAGCCGAGCCTCCCAGGGTGCGGTGGATTTGCTCCTGACTGCACTCCCCCGAGGTGTCAACACCCTCACTGGGATTCAACACTCAATACTGGTTAGTGAGTGCCACACTCCCAGGGGACTCCTGCACTGCCTGCCTGTTCCTCCTAATCTGTCCGATGGTCACCCACTCCCTCTCCGCATGAACTCTCTGTAGCTGCGGGGTGACCACCTCCTGAAACGTTCTATCCACGAAACTCTCAGCTTCCTGTATGCACTGTAGTGACGCCAGCCGCTCCTCAATCTCAGAAACTCTGAGCTCGAGCTCGAGCAGTTGGCGGCACTTCCTGCACATGTGGTTTTCCAGGACACACAAGGTGTTCTGGAGTTCCCACATGAGACAGGATGTGCATGTGACGGGCCCCAGCTGACCTGCCATGTTAGTTACAGTTATTTAAACTGCTTGTTTAGCTTTAAGGCTATTTAACTGTTTAGCTAACACTAAATCACTAACCACTAAAATAAAACAGTAATCACAAAAAACACTAATCACTAACCAATAAACTAAATACTTACACTAACTTAACACTAACCACCAACACTTAACCAATAAGACCATAAGAGATAGGAGCAGGAGTAGGCCATTCGGCCCCTCGAGCCTGCTCCGTCATTCAATGAGATCATGGCTGATATGATTTTTAACTCAACTCCACTTTCCCGCCTTTTCCCCATATCCTTTGACTCCCTTCCTGATCAAAAATTTGTCCAACTCAGCCTTGAATGTATTCAATGAGTCAGCCTCCACAGCTTTTTGGGGTAAAGAATTCCAAAGATTCACGACCCTCTGGGAGAAGAAATTCCTCCTCATTTCCGTCTTAAACGGGCGACCCCTTACTCTGAGACTATGCCCCCTAGTTTTAGATTCCCCCATGAGGGGTAACATCCTCTCAGCATCTACCCTATCGAGTCCCCTCAGAATGTTTCAATAAGATCTCCTCTCATTATTCTAAACTCCAATGAGTACAGACCCAACCTGTTCAATCTTTCCTCATAAGACAACCCTTCTATACCTGGAATCAACCGAGTGAACCTTCTCTGAACTGCCTCCAATGCAAGTACGTCCTTCCTTAAATCAGGGCACCAGAACTGTACGCAGTACTCCAGGTGTGGTCTCACCAGCACTCTGTACAGTTGTAGCATGACTTCCCTGCTTTTATATTCCATCCCCCTAGAAATAAAGGCCAATATTCCGTTTGCCTTCCGGATTACCTGCTGCACCTGTATGTTGACTTTTTGTGTTTCATGTACGAGGACACCCAGATCCCTCTGTATCGCAGCATTTTGTAGTATTTCTCCATTCAAATAATATTTTGCTTTTTTATTTTTCCTCCCAAAGTGGATGACTTCACATTTTCCCACATTATATTCCATCTGCCAAATTTTTGCCCATTCGCTTAACCTGTCAATATCCTTTTGCAGACACTGTGTCCTCATTACAACTTGCTTTTCCACCTATCTTTGTATCAGCAGCAAATTTGGCCACAAGACACTCTGTTCCTTCATCCAAGTCATTGATATATATTGTAAATAGTTGAGGCCCCTGCACTGAGCCCTGCGGCACCCCATTAGTTACAGATTGCCATTTTGAAAATGACCCTTTTATCCCGACTCTTTGTTTTCTGTTAGTTAGCCAATCCTCTATCCATGCCAGTATATTACCCCCAACACCATGAGCTCTTGGCTTGTGCAGTAATCTTTTATGTGGCACCTTATCGAATGCCTTTTGGAAATGCAAATATACTGCATCCATTGGTTCCCCTTTATCCACCCTGCCCGTTACTTCCTCAAAGAACTCTAATAAATTTGTCAGACACGATTCCCCTTCATAAAACCACGTTGACTTTCCTTGATTGTATTATGAGTCTCCAAATGTCCTGCTACTACTTCCTTAATAATGGATTCTAGCATTTTCCCAATGACAGATGTTAGGCTAACTGGTCTATAGTTACCTGCTTTCTGTCTCACTCCCTTCTTGAATAGGGGTGTTACGTTTGCGGTTTCCAATCCGCTGGGACCTTTCCAGAATCTAGTGAATTCTGGAAGATTACAACCAATGCATCCACTATCTCTAGCAACTTCCTTTAAGACCCTCGGATGCAAGCCATCAGGTCCGGGGGACTTGTCAGCCTTTAGACCCATTAGTTTACCAAGTACTTTTTCTCTAGTGATAGTGATTGTTTTTAGTTCCTCCCTCTCCTTTGCCCCTTGATTTTCTACTATTATTGGTATATTATTAGTGTCTTCTACTGTGAAGACAGATACAAAATATCTGTTCAATTCCTCTGCAATTTCCCTGTTTTCCATTATTATTTCCCCAGTCTCATCCTCTAAGGGACCAATGTTTACTTTAGCTACCCTCTTCCTTTTTATACACTTGTAGAAGCTTTTACTGTCAGTTTTTTATAAACTAAATACTAACACTACAACACTTAACCAATAAACTAAATAATTAACCAAAAGCAAAATACTGCGGATGCTGGAAATCTGAAATAAAAACAGAAAATGCTGGAAATACTCAGCAAATGAGGCAGCATCTGTGGAGAGAGAAAGAATTAACATTTCAGATCAAAGATCTTTCATCAGAACTGGCAGTTCTGATGAAAGGTCTTTGACCTGAAACGTTAACTCTGTTTCTTTCCCCACAGATGCTGCCTGATTTGCTGAGTTTCTCCAATATATTATAAACTAAATACTTACACTACTTACTTCTGCTGCTCCTTTACACTGGGCCGATCGGGGCGGGGGGGGGATTTCTGTGCTTTCTCTGGGTTTATTACCACAGAATCATACACAGGCCACAAGTTACCCAGTCTAATCCCACTCTCCCGCTCACTCCCCGTACCCTTTAATATCCCACCCAGTCTAATCCCACTCTCCCGCTCACTCCCCGTACCCTTTAATATCCCACCCAGTCTAATCCCACTCTCCCCCTCACTCCCCGCACCCTTTAATATCCCACCCAGTCTAATCCCACTCTCCCCCTCACTCCCCGTACCCTTTAATATCCCACCCAGTCTAATCCCACTCTCCCCCTCACTCCCCGTACCCTTTAATATCCCACCCAGTCTAATCCCACTCTCCCCTCACTCCCCGTACCCTTTAATATCCCACCCAGTCTAATCCCACTCTCCCCCTCACTCCCCGCACCCTTTAATATCCCACCCAGTCTAATCCCACTCTCCCCCTCACTCCCCGTACCCTTTAATATCCCACCCAGTCTAATCCCACTCTCCCGCTCACTCCCCATACCCTTTAATATCCCACCCAGTCTAATCTCACTCTCCCCCTCGCTCCCCGCACCCTTTAATATCCCACCCAGTCTAATCCCACTCTCCCCCTCACTCCCCGTATCCTTTAATATCCCACCCAGTCTAATCCCACTCTCCCCCCTCACTCCCCGTACCCTTTAATATCCCACCCAGTCTAATCCCACTCTCCCCCTCACTCCCCGTACCCTTTAATATCCCACCCAGTCTAATCCCACTCTCCCCCTCACTCCCCGTATCCTTTAATATCCCACCCAGTCTCATCCCACTCTCCCCCTCACTCCCCGTACCCTTTAATATCCCACCCAGTCTCATCCCACTCTCCCCCTCACTCCCCGTACCCTTTAATATCCCACCCAGTCTAATCCCACTCTCCCCCTCGCTCCCCGTACCCTTTAATATCCCACCCAGTCTAATCCCACTCTCCCCCTCACTCCCCGTACCCTTTAATATCCCACCCAGTCTAATCCCACTCTCCCCCTCACTCCCCGTACCCTTTAATATCCCACCCAGTCTAATCCCACTCTCCCCTCACTCCCCGTACCCTTTAATATCCCACCCAGTCTAATCCCACTCTCCTGCTCACTCCCCGTACCCTTTAATATCCCACCCAGTCTAATCCCACTCTCCTGCTCACTCCCCGTACCCTTTAATATCCCACCCAGTTTAATCCCACTCTCCCCCCTCCCTGTACCCTTTAATATCCCACCAAGTCTAATCCCACTCTCCTGCTCACTCCCCATTCCCTTTAATATCCCACCCAGTCTAATTCCACTCTCCTGCTCACTCCCCGTACCCTTTAATATCCCACCCAGTCTAATCCCACTCTCCTGCTCACTCCCCGTACCCTTTAATATCCCACCCAGTCTATTCCCACTCTCCCCCTCACTCCCCGTACCCTTTAATATCCCACCCAGTCTAATCCCACTCTCCTGCTCACTCCCCGTACCCTTTAATATCCCACCCAGTCTAATCCCACTCTCCTGCTCACTCCCCGTACCCTTTAATCTCCCACCCAGTCTAATCCCACTCTCCCCCTCACTCCCCGTACCCTTTAATCTCCCACCCAGGATAATCCCACTTTCCTCCTCACTCCCCGTACCCTTTAATGAATGCTCCTTTCGGCTCCACAAAAATTCTTTCTAAAATACAACTCAAAAACTTACCTTTTCCTGCACAGCTCCCAGCAGCCCCTTCGGGGATGATCAGGCCACTCCACACCAGGTAACTTTGACTAATGTACATGGCCCATGCTTTGCTCACCTGTACATTAAAATTGCAATCAGCGTTGGACCACAATTTGCATATTTAAACAGCCCCCGCCTGTTTTGGGTGCCCATTCAAAGGCCTGCCTGAAAATTGAATTAGCCAGTTCCCCATTTGTCAGACGAGAAACAGGCAGCAGGCAGTTGAAAATCTCCCCCAGTCTGGTTCCATCAACCCCTGTCCCAATCCTTCATGATTTTAAACGCCTCTATCATGTTGCCCTGTGATCCCATCTGTTCAAATTTGCAGGCCTTGCCTCATATTAGTATTTCCTCACACCAGGCAGTGAATCCTCTCTCTTGCCTCAATATCCTTCCTATAGTGTGGCGCCCAAAGCTGTGGTCCTACTGAGGTTTCATACAGATTCACCGTTACATCTCAACTTCTATATTCTAAACCTCTTGCCACAGAACCCAGTATTCCATTCGCTTTTTATGGCCTTTTCCACTTGAGGTGTTGCTTTTAATATGGTGAATCTGAATCCCCAAATCCCTCTGCTCATCCACCTCACCCTGCTTTCCCCTATTCAGAGCATAATTATTTTATTTTTTTTGCCAAAATGTATCACCTCACATTTACTGACATTGAATCCCATCGGCCACTTTTTTGCCCATTCCACCATCTTGTCAATCTCCCCTCGCAGCTTTCATTGGTCCTCAGAATTAGTTACTGTGCCTCCTATTTTAGTATCGTCTGCAAATTCTTTTACCACTCCCTCTAACCCTATATCCAAATCATTGATGTGCTCAGTGAACAGAAGTGATTCCAGAACTGAACCCTATGGGACATCACTGCCCACTGCCAACCACTGAGAAACTGCCCTTTATTCTAACCAGTTTTTAATCCAATTTTCTACCGCCCCCAATCCCATACCCCTTAATCTTCTCCAATAGTCTCCTGTATGGGACCTTGTCAAAGGCTCCCTAAAAGTCCATGTGAATCACACCCATCCACCGTGTCGATCACCTCCTCAAAGTACATGATCAGGTATGCTAAACACGATCTTCCTTTCTGAAATCCATGTTGGCTGCTTCGAATGGATTTTCTCTTCATCTGGATATTTAGTCCTTTCCAAAGATTATCAATACAAAGATGTTAAACTAACTCAGGGTTATGTCTGTCTCCCACACTTCCCTCCGGATTCCTGGATGTATCTGGTCAGATCCCAGCACTTTGTTCTCCTTTAGCTTAACATCATCTGATCACCACGAGCAGCTCGGTGGGAGATTATGGGGACCTGCAGGTCCGGCTCACTGAGTTTGCTGCTCGTTTCCTCTCCCTCACCCAGTCTACCTGCTTCCTCCGGTGCTGCCATTATCCCTTTAGGCAGCGGTAGATTTGGCCATTCCTCCTGTCTCTGTGCTAAAGCTATCGAAAACTAACCCCCTCGCTCTGCTCTCTTCCCCCATAGCCCCTGTACCTTCCTCTGCTTCAAATATTTATCCAATGTTCCCTTGAAAGAATGGTCTCTGCCTCAACCACTCCCTGTGGCAAAACATTCCCTGCGTAAAGAAATTTCTCAATTCTCTGCTTCCTCTCGGTGACAATTTTAAATCGTCACTAACTCCGCAACCAGAGGAAATAATCTTTCCCTATTCACTATCAAAACTCTCTACAATTTTAAGAATATCAATGAAATCTCCTCTTTTACTCCAGTGGAAACAATTCCAGTATCTCAAGCCCCTCCTCATAACCATGGTCTCCTTCCCTGGCATTATCCTGGTGAATCTATGCTGTCCACTCTCTGTGACTTTAATGTCCTTCCTATAATGGGGAACCCAAGACTGCACATAGTACTCCAACAGTGACCTAAATAATGCTTAGTACAAATATATCATTCCTGATAATCTGTACCCCTATTTATAAAACCCCAAATACGGTTGGCCTTTTTTTATCTACCAGCATTCACTTTCAAAGGATTACGAATTTGAGCCCCTGGATCTCGTGAAAGGTGCTATATAAATGCAAGTCTTTCTTTCTCTCTATGTGTGACTCCAGTCCCACACCAAGGTGTTTGACTATTAACCGTCCTCCGAAGTGGCCCCAGCAAAATACTCAGCATTGTTGGAGCACCTTCACCACACGGTCTGCAGGGGTTCAAGGGGAAGGCTCACCATCACCTTCTCAAGGGGCAACTAGGGATGGGCGATAAACCCGGCCTTGCCAGCGACGCCCACATCCCCAGAATGAATTTTTTTAAAATCAAGGAGTTTGATCTGAAGCCTTTGAACAACAACAACTTGCATTTATACAGCACCTTAAACGTAGTAAAATGTCCGAATGCATTTCACAGGAGCGATTATCAAACAAAATTTCACACCGAGCCACATAAGGAGCTTTTAGGAAAACTTACCAAAAGCTTGGTCAAAGAGGTAGGTTTTAAGGAGCGTCTTAAAGGAGGAGAGAGAGGCGGAGAGGTTTAGGGAGAGAATTCCAGAGCTCAGGGCCCAGGCAGCTGAAGGCACGGCCGCCAATGGTGGAGCGATTAAAATCGGGGATGCGCAAGAGGCCAGAATTGGAGGAGCGCAGAGATCTCGGAGGGTTGTAGGATCTGGAGGAGGTTACAGAGATAGGGAGGGGCGAGGGCCACGGAGGGATTTGAAAACAAGGATGAGAATTTTAAAATCGCAGCGTTCCCGGACCGGGAGCCAATGTAGGTCAGCGAGCACAGGGGGGGATGGGAGAACGGGACTTGGTGCGAGTTAGGATACGGGGCAGCAGAGTTTTAGATGAGCTCAAGTTTATAGAGGTTGAAAGATGGGAGGCCGGCCAGGAGAGCATTGGAATAGTGCAGTCTCGAGGTAACAAAGGCATGGATGAGGGTTTCAGCAGCAGATGAGCTGAGGCAGGGGCGGAGACGGGTGACGTTACGGAGGTGGAAGCGGTTGAAGTGGAATATGGAGGTGGAATTGTGGTTGAAGCTTGGACAATCATAGAGTCATAGAGTTATACAGCACGGATAGAGGCCCTTCGGCCCATCGTGTCCACGCCGGCCATCAAGCCCTGTCTACTCTAATCCCATATTCCGGCATTTGGTCCGTAGCCTTGTATGCTATGGCATTTCAAGTGCTCATCCAAATGCTTCTTGAATGTTGTGAGGGTTCCTGCCTCCACAACCCTTTCCGGCAGTGAGTTCCAGACTCCAACCACCCTCTGGGTGAAAAAGTTCTTTCTCAAATCCCCTCTAAACCTCCCGCCTTTTACCTTGAATCTATGTCCCCTTGTTATAGAACCCTCAACGAAGGGAAAAAGCTCCTTAGTATCCATCCTATCTGTGCCCCTCATAATTTTGTACACCTCAATCATGTCCCCCCTCAGCCTCCTCTGCTCCAAGGAAAACAAACCCAATCTTCCCAGTCTCTCTTCATAGCTGAAGCGCTCCAGCCCTGGTGACATCCTGGTGAATCTCCTCTGCACCCTCTCCAAAGCGATCACATCCTTCCTGTAGTGTGGCGACCAGAACTGCACACAGTACTCCAGCTGTGGCCTAACCAGTGTTTTATACAGCTCCATCATAACCTCCTTGCTCTTATATTCTATGCCTCGGCTAATAAAGGCAAGTATCCCATATGCCTTCTTTACCACCTTATCTACCTGTTCCGCCGCCTTCAGGGATCTGTGAACTTGCACACCAAGATCCCTCTGACCCTCTGTCTTGCCTAGGGTCCTCCCATTCATTGTGTATTCCCTTGCCTTGTTAGTCCCTCCAAAGTGCATCACCTCGCACTTTTCCGGGTTAAATTCCATTTGCCACTGTTCCGCCCATCTGACCAACCCATCTATATCGTCCTGCAGACTGAGGCTATCCTCCTCGCTATTTACCACCCTACCAATTTTTGTATCATCAGCGAACTTACTGATCATACCTTTTACATTCATATCCAAGTCATTAATGTAGACCACAAACAGCAAGGGACCCAGCACCGATCCCTGTGGTACCCCACTGGCCACAGGCTTCCAGTTACAAAAACAACCTTCGACCATCACCCTCTGCCTTCTGCCACTAAGCCAGTTTTGTATCCAAAGTGCCAAGGCACCCTGGATTCCATGGGCTCGTACCTTCTTGACCAGTCTCCTGTGGGGGACTTTATCGAAGGCCTTACTGAAATCCATGTATACCACATCCACTGCGTTACCCTCATCCACACGCCTAGTCACCCCCTCAAAAAATTCAATCAAATTAGTCAGACATGATCTTCCCTTGACAAAGCCATGTTGACTATCCCTGATTAATCCTTGCTTCTCCAAGTGGAGACTAATTTTGTCCTTCAGAATTTTTTCCAATAATTTTCCTACCACTGATGTTAGGCTCACTGGCCTGTAGTTCCCTGGTTTTTCCCTACTCCCCTTCTTGAATAATGGTACTACATTAGCGGTTCTCCAGTCCTCTGGCACATCCCCTGTGGCCAGAGAGGTTCTGAATATATGTGTCAGAGCCCCCGCAATCTCCTCCTTTGCCTCACACAGTAGCCTGGGATACATTTCGTCCGGGCCTGGGGATTTATCCATTTTTAGGCCTGCTAAAACCGCCAATACCTCCTCCCGCTCGATGTTAATATGTTCGAGTATATCACAGTCCCCCTGCCGTATTTCTATGTCTACATCGTCCTTCTCCATAGTGAAAACAGATGCAAAAAATTCATTTAGAACCCCTCCTACATCTGCCGGCTCCACACACAGATTGCCATTTTTGTCCCCAATGGGCCCTATTTTTTCCCTAGTCATCCTCTTACCCTTAATATACTTATAAAACATCTTAGGATTTTTCTTTATTTTGCTCGCCAGTGTTATTTCATGGCCCCTCCTTGATCTCCTAATTTCTTTTTTATGTATCCCCCTGCACTTTTTGTACTCCTCTAGGGCTTCCTCCATCTTTAGCCTTTTGTATCTGCCAAAAGCCCTCCTTTTTTTCCTAATCCATTCTCATATATCCCCTGACATCCAAGGTTCCCTGGAGTTCTTGGAACCACCCTTGACCTTTACGGGAACATGTTGCCATTGTATGGTCTCAATCTCCCTTCTGAAAGACTCCCATTGCTCCGATGCGGATTTTCCTACAAGCAGCTGATCCCAGTCCATTTTGGCCAGATCCTGCCTTATCCTATTAAAATCGGCCTTCCCCCAATTTAGAACCTTTATTTCCGGCCCCTCCCTATCCTTTTCCATGACCACCTTAAATCTCACCGAATTATGGTCACTGTCACCAAAGTGCTCACCTACTAGCACTTCTTCCACTTGGCCGGCCACATTCCCTAGAATTAGGTCCAGTACCGCCCCCTCTCTTGTAGGACTTTCTACATGCTGGCTCAAAAAGCTCTCCTGGATGCACGTTAAGAATTTTGTACCCTCTAAGCCTTTTACACTCTGAGTATCCCAGTTAATATTGGGGAAGTTGAAATCCCCCACTATTATTACCCTATTATTTGCACAATTTTCTGAGATTTGCCTACATATCTGTTCCTCTATCTCCCCCTGACTGTTTGGGGGCCTATAGTACACTCCCATCAAAGTGCTTGCCCCCTTTTTGTTTTTAAGCTCCACCCATATGGCCTCATTAGAGGAACCTGCTAATATATCATCCCTCCTTATGGCAGTAATTGATTCTTTAATTAATATTGCGACCCCCCCTCCTCTTATACCTCCCCCTCTGTCTCGCCTGAAGATTCTGTACCCCTGTACAATCTGTCTGGAACTTCTAAAAATAATTATTTGATAAGTCCCATAGTTTCCAGAGTGGCAAACTATTTATTATTCCTCACTTTACAAGGAGCGAGCTAGTTTAGCAACTACTGCGAATGAATATATACAGTCTCACCGCTGCAATCCACTTCTCCTATTATTGTTCAATAAATGTTGGTTGAAGCCGTGAACAAGATCTACTGCACTTTTATTCTGACATCTTTTGAGTACAAGGAGGGTAAATAACCAAAGTACTCAGATAATTTGTTCCTTGTCTAAAATAAATCGAACGCACAGGGTCCGAGTGGAGAACACGTTTTAGAATTCACCCAGCACTGCTTCCTAGGTGTTTCTGGACCAATAAGGAAAGGGGCATTGCTTCATTTAGTTTTGGGAGATGAAGTGTGGCGAACCGATTATGTTGGAGTGGAACATTCGGAAAATAGCGACCTCAACATAATGATAAAATAGAAAATGAAAATGAATAGTCAAAGATGAGGGTGCTGGACTGGAAAAAGGCAAAGAAACAGAAAAGAAAGGAAGAATTTGCATTTATATGGCGCCTTTCACAACCTCAGGACGTCCCAAAGCGCTTTACAGCCAATGAAGTATTTTTGAAGTGTAGTCACTATTGTAATGTAGGAAACGCAGCAGCCAATTTGCACACAGCAAGATCCCACAAACAGCAATGTGATAATGATCAGGTAATCTGTTTTAGTGATGTTGGTTGAGGGATAAATATTGGCCCAGGACACTGAGGAGAACTCTCCTGCTCTTCTTCAAAATAGTGCTGTGGGATCTTTTACATCCACCCGAGGGGGCAGACGGGACCTCTGTTTAATTTCTCATCCAAAAGACGGCACCTCTGACAGTGCAGCACTCCCTCAGTACTGCACCGGGAGTGTCAGCCTGGATTTTGTGCTCAAGTCTCTGGAGTAGATCTTTGAACTCATGACCTTCTAACTCAGAGGCGAGGGCGCTACAACTGAGCCATGGCTGACACCTAATATATGATGAACATCTGCCTTAAGCAAGGTGGACAGATCTACACTGGACAGATGGGATGAAATCCAGAGCTCCACATCAGGCCTGCTCATCAACAGCTGATTAATCCTGGTCCTCATGCAAAAAGCTTTGGCAAAGTAGACGTGCCGATAAAGTTAACCCCCCCTCGCCCCAGGGTGCTGAGCCGCAGGTTGGGGACCAGTTTCTTTCGCTGAAGCAGTTTCCCCATTTTACATAGAATGTACGGCACAGAAACAGGCCATTCGGCCCAACAGGTCTATGCCAGTGTTTATGCTCCACACGAGCCTCCTCCCTCCCTACTTCATCTCACCCTATCAACACATCCTTCTATTCCTTTCTCCCTCATGTGTTTATCCAGCTTCCCCTTAAATGCATCTCTGCTATTCTTTTTTTTTATTCGTTCACGGGATGTGGGCGTCGCTGGCGAGGCCAGCATTTATTGCCCATCCCTAATTCGCCTCAACTACTCCTTGTGGGAGCGAGTTCCACATTCTCACCACTCTCTGGGTAAAGAAGTTTCTCCAGAATTCTCTATTGGATTTATTAGTGACTATCTTATATTTATGGCCCCGAGTTCTGGTCTCCCCCACAATTGGAAACATCTCCACCTCACAGCTTGGTCCACAAGCATAACCTACATTGCTGGGGGTACAATAGTGTAGTGGTTATGTTAATTGGACTAATAATCTCAGAGAACATGAGTTCAAATCCCACCATAGGCAGTTTGAGAATTTGAATTCAGATTTAAAAATCTGGAAACAAAAAGCTGGTTTCAGTGAAAGTGACCGTGAAGCTGTCAGATTGTTGTTAAGAATCCAACTGGTTCATTAATGTCCTTCAGGGAAGGAAACCTGCCGTCCTTACCCGGTCTGGGCCTATATGTGACTCCAGTCCCCACACCAACATGGTCTACTCTTAACTGCCCCCTGATGTGGCCAAGCAAGGCCCTCAGTTGTATCAAACTACTATTTGGCCAACTTGGGATGGACAATAAATGCCGGCCTTGCCTGTGACGCCCACATCCAGAGAATGAATTATTTTTTTTAAAAAGGGACTCTGTTGTCATTGCAGAATAGTGGGAAAAACTAAAATGCCTTTAGCCCAGTCCACCCACAGCTCTGAAGAATTCTGTCCAAGCTGAAGCTGACAATCGGCAGGATCCCCAGGAATCAATATCTTAAATAAATATCCCTTTTATCTTCTAATCAATTCCTTTGAGATCCCCTCTTGAGCAGCGAAAATCCACCAACACCCATCACAATATCTAACTGCTGAGGCCCTTTGCTCAAGATGATAAATGTAAGGAGTCTTACAACACCAGGTTATAGTCACCTGACGAAGGAGGAAGCCTCTGAAAGCTTGTGATTTTCAAATAAAGCTGTTGGACTATAACCCGGTGTTGTAAGACTCCTTACATTTGTCCACCCCAGTCCATCACCGGCATCTCCACCTCAAGATGATAAAAAGGGCTGGATACCATTCCCCAAATGAAGCACTTTGGGAAAGCTCTACTGTCATCTACAAAAAGGAAGCCCTCAATTCTTTCAAACATGCCTGGTACAGACACACAGTGAGACCACCATACACATCACTGAAGATGAGACAGAGGAACAACTCTGCTTTTTAAATTATTAATTGATTTATTCAGCAAGATTCTCGCCTATCCTGACACAGATCCCAGTTAAATCCCAGATACAGCCTCGTACTTTCACCGCTCCCCAGTCAGGAGTGGGAATGTTGTGAAATTCCATCATCTCATTGAAAGCCGCGGTCTGTTTATTTCTTTCTACCTGTCTCGCCAGCAGGAGGTCCGTTCTGTTCCTGTCCCTTTACTCTGCGGGTCTCCTGTCCACAATATTGCTTTTAATCCAAGCCTGTGTGTGAAGATTTGCCGGATCACCTTCCTGATCCTCGCTGCAAAGGCGTTTCCTGCGGAGGCGGATTATGATCATAAACCTCGGATGGTCCATCTTCCTGGTTTTGGAATCGTCGGTAAAATGACAACTCCTCCCCCCGCAAAAAGAAACACACGCACAACATCTGTAAAAAAAATTACTAAACCTGTCTCCGCCCTTAAAGTGCCTTTTATCTTCTGATCAATTCTTTTGAGGTCCCCTCTTGAGCTGTGCAAATCTAATGGACATGGACCCCCACCATATCTCACTGGTGAGGCCCATTGCTCCAGATGGTTGGAAGCACCCTGGATCCATCAGTAAATCTGCCAGCAGATACAAAAAGGAATTCCCGAATTCTTTCAAAAATGCATGGAACAGACACACTCGGACCATCCAATACATAACTGAGAGGTGTAGATGAACAGAGAGACCTTGGAGAGCATGTCCACCCATCCCTGAAGGTAGCAGGACAGGTAGATAAGGTGGTTAAGAAGGTGTAAGGGATACTTTCCTTTATTAGCCGAGGCATAGAATATAAGAGCAGGGAGGTTATGCTGGAACTGTATAAAACTCTAGTTAGGTCACAGCTTGAGTACTGTGTACAGTTCTGGTCACCACATTGCAGGAAAGATGTGATTGCACTAGAGAGGGTGCAGAGGAGATTTACGAGGATGTTGCCAGGGCTGGAGAATTTTAGCTATGAGGAAAGATTGGATAGGCTGGGGTTGTTTTCTTTGGGACAAAGGAGGCTGAGGGGAGATTTGATTGAGGTGTATAAAATTATGAGGGGCCTGGATAGAGTGGACAGGAAGGACCTATTTCCCTTAGCGGAGGGATCAATAACCAGGGGGCATAGATTTAAAGTGATTGGTTGAAGGATTAGAGGGGAGCTGAGGAGAATTATTTTCACCCAGAGGGTGGTGGGAGTCTGGAACTCACTGCCTGAAAGGGTGGTAGAGGCAGAAACCCTCAACTCATTTAAAAGTACCTGGATGTGCACCTGAAGTGCCGTAACCTACAGGGCTACGGACCAAGTGCTGGAAAGTGGGATTAAGATGGATAGCTCTTGGCACAGACACAATGGGCCGAATGGCCTCCTTCTATGCCGTAACTATCTCTGATTCTATGATTAAAAAAAAGACTTGCCTTTCACGACCTCAGGACATCCCAAAGCACTTTACAGCCAATGAAGTATTTTTTGAAGTGTAGTCACTGTTGTAATATAGAAAATACGACAGCCAATTTGCGCACAGCAAGATCCCACAAACAGCAATGTGATTATGACCAGATAATCTGTTTTTTAGCGATGTTGGTTGAGGGATAAATATTGGTCAGGACACTGGGGAGAACTCCCCTGCTCTTCTTTGTAATAGTGCCAGAGGGTCTTTTACATCCGCCCGAGGGGACAGACGGGGCCTCGGTTTAGCGTCTCATCCAAAAGACGGCACCTCCGAGTGTGCAGCACTCCCTCAGCACCGCACAGGGAGTGTCAGCCTGGATTACAGGCTCAAGTCTCTGGAGCGGGACTTGAACCCACAACCTTCCAATGCCGAGGCAAGAGTGCTCCCCACTGAGCCATGGCTGACACCATTAAAGATATCATTGAATAGGAACAATGTCATAATATCATAGTAGGTACAGCACAGTAGGAGACTATTCGGCCCACTGTGCCGGCTCTTTGAAAGAGCTATCCAATTAGTCCCACTCCCCCGCTCTTTCCCCGTCGCCCTGCAAATTTCTCCTTTTCAAGTATTTATCCAATTCCCTTTTGAAAGTTACTATTGAATCTGCTTCCACCGCCCTTTCAGGCAGCGCATTCCAGATCATAACAACTCGCTGCCTAAAGGAATGTTTCCTCATGTTGCTGCTGACTCTTTTGCCAATCACATGAAATCTGTGTCCTCTGGTTACAGACCCTTCTGCCATTGGAAACAGTTTCTCCTTATTTACTCTATCAAGACCGGTCATGATTTTGAACACCTCTATCAAACCTCTCCTTAACCTTCTCTGCTCTAAGGAGAACAATCCCAGCTTCTCCAGTCTCTCCACATACCTGAAGTCCCCCATCCCTGGTACCATTCTAGTAAATCTCCCCCGCACCCTCTCCAAGGCTTTCACATCCTTCCTAAAGTGCGGTGCCCAGAATTGAACACAATACTTCAGTTGAGGCCTAACCAGTGTTTTATAAAGGTTTAGCATAACTTCCTTGCCTTTGTACTCTATGCCTCTATTAATAAAGCCCAGGATCCCATATACTTTTTTTTAAAAACAGCCTTCTCAACCTGTCCTGCTCCCTTCAAAGATTTGTGTACATACATCCCCAGGTCTCTCTGTTCCTGCACCCCTTCAAAATTGTACCATTTAGTTTATATTGCCTCTCCTCATTCTTCCTACCAAAATGCATCACTTCACACTTCTCTGCGTTAAATTTCATCTGCCATGTGTCTGCCCATTTCACCAGTCTGTCTTTGTCCTCCTCAAGTCTGTTACTATCCTCTACATTGTTTATTACATTTCCAAGTTTGTGTCATCTGCAAACTTTGAAATTATACCCTCGATACCCAAGTCCAGGTCATTAATATATATCAAAAAGAGCAGCAGTCCTAATACTGACCCTTGGGGAACACCACTGTATACTGCCCTCCAGTCTGAAAAACAACCGTTCACCACTACTCTCTGCCCCTTAGACAATTTTGTATCCACGCTGTCACTGTCCCTTTAATCCCATGGGCTTTAATTTTGCTAACAAGTGGTACGTTATCAAATGCCTTTTGGAAGTCCATATACACATCAACCACACTCCCCTCATCCAGCCTCTCCGTTATTTCATCAAAGAACTCAATCAAGTTAGTCAAACACAATTTTCCTTTAACAAATCCGTGCTGACTTTCATTTATTAGCCCATATGTTTCCAATATACTTTCCTCTTGATCCTCAGACTTCACTTTGGAACCTCTCCCTGCTTGGTTACAATTCTTAATTAAATTTTTTTAAAAACTTTGGAGTTGGGATTTTGCACCAAAATCCATTTTCCACATAACAGCAGTAATTCACTGGCCGTTAAGCGCTTTGGGACGTCCTGAGGATGTGAAAGGCGCTAGATGAATGCAAGGTCTTTTTTTTCAAAATTCACCACTTTCAGCTGGTGATCCAGATTTGAGTGTTTTGTATTTTTGGTAGATCCTGAGATTTAACTCACCCCTTAATAATTTAGAACAAGACAACTGCAAACACTTGGCTCCCCCCCCCACCCGAAAAAACACACCCCATATATGCACAGTGCAGATGCCTTTAGTCATTTGCATGTTCTTGGGTAAAGGAAAGACAGGAGATTTACACCTAAAATTTCAAGATTAAAATGCAGCCCGCTCATCTAGTAACCCCAGTGTGTGAAGAAACAAAATTAGTTGTGATGGTTATCATATTTTAAGTTTTGTTTTTAATTTCCAAAAATTATTTATACAGAACAAATAATGGAATTAATAAACCACTAATAATACAGCACATCTCAAAAATTGATCTCGGGTTTATCAGTGTTTGTATGAATAAATGTACTGCTCCAAACATGACAAGACATGGTGCAGATCCAGTGTACGAGAGAAAGGTACACGAAGTTCCATTAAGATCTTATGAAGTATCACATTATTCCCAACACAAGCGACTGTTCACACACAGCCAGGCAGCAGGGCACAACTTCTCTGCTTTTGTAGTGGGCTGGGTAATGAACAGGAACAAGAAAGAGACTCTAATCGACACACTTACCACTCTTCCAGTGACACTTACCGACGTACAATGCACAGTATGTCTAATGCTCCAATACTTGGAAAGCTCCCAGTAGCGTTCCTTAATTTATTTTATTGAATATTCAGTTCCCAGATGAAATGTTTAAATTATAATAGGAAAGAGAAAATTCCATACTGCAGGGTTAGCGATTATAAAACTCTGATTAAACTTTGGATTATTCCATATCCTGAGCCCAATGCACAGTATCTGCTATCGCCTGATGGAGCTCATTAAAATGCACCGCTCACTCTCACCGTGCCTGCAGCAATAGTTAAAAGTAGTTTCCCTGATTTTCTGACTGTTGATTTCTCTTTCCCCTCCCTCACTACAGATGGCAAAAAACTTTACCAATTCTAGATTGTTAGCCCTCACCCAGCTGAATAAGGAACGCCATGTGATTAGCACAGTAAAGGCAGCGACTGGTACATCAGGGTTGATTTTAGGTGATGGTATCTGCCCATCGAAGGTAGGTGGATCATGGGAAATGTGTGCCTCCGAGTACCCTGTGTCCCTCCCCCAGTCGCCCCGTGTCTCCTCCCCCAGAATTTGTTTGATCATCTTTAGGGGCCAGAGAGGAATGTCCCCGAGTGTTTTCTGGGGGGGTTTTGTCTCTCCCTGGAGTTTGGATGGCTGTGTGGGTGAGCGAATGGGGGATGGCGGGGGGAGATGGTGTGCAGGAGTTACACCATGCCAGGATAGGACAGGCTGAATGGAGTGGCCGGTCTTTTCCTGTCCGATCAACAATTATTGTTACTGAATGGTGCAGTTGTCTCTGAGATCTGGGTTCAGTCCCCTCTGTCTGTTGGCTGAATCGGTCCTGAATGAAAGAAGTTTGGGCAGTTCCTTGTGGACATCAGTCTAAAGCAGTGCTGCCCAATAGAATCGCTGACCAGCCACAGGTGTTGCTACGGTGACACCGCTATAGCCACATGCACTAATTTAAGTCGAAAATGCCTTGCACACAATCCAGGTAAATGTACTTCACACGTGGATATTTACTGAACAAACATCTATCACCATTCAGCAACCAAGGTAATAAAACACACACCACGATCAAAAAACACTCACACACTCTGCTTTACATCTTACCATTTAATCAACAAACACACAAAAGGTTAAAGATCACATGCATATGCTGTGCGAATATGAGTATTGAGATCACAGGCCCAAGGAATGCGTCTATGACTCGTTTTTAGAAATGTACTAATCAATTAGCCACATGTGACTAATGTATTATACAACTCTGCTCTAAAGCTGCTTCTAATTCACTCAGAGGGGTCTCAGGGTAGTCAGTGTAGGAAATAGAAATGTCACACTGGTGCAGTAGGAGCACCTGTCTGAGGCTGGGACAGTGTAGAGGGACTCGACTCTGCACCTGCTGTCCTACAGATAACCTGGAGTGCTTGATGCGGACACTGGGACAAAGTCAATCTCCAGCACTAACGTTGCTCAGTTAGAGGTGCCCACAATTAAATAAATATCCATTTCTAAACGAACAGCCCATTCAATCTCCCTGATATCCTTAAAGATCTTTTAGCTGTACTTGTCCCACAGCGAAACAGGATGGGACGATGTCCAGTCGTTAATGTGGATCTCAGCACTTTCAGGATGAAGGTCAGATTTCAGCGCTGTTTTTTTTAAACTAAGTTATTAGATCAGTTCAGTTTCTGAAGAGATTACCACATATAAATCTGTAAATTTACTAAACCACTTTTTATAGTTCACATCATAATTTTACTGTGATTAATTTCAGTAGGTGTTAGATAATTACATGGTACAAGTTGTAAATCAAATTCAGCACTAACAATGGAAGAGTTAATGTCACGTTTGTACCAAGTAATTCTGACCAGGTTTTTTTTGATCAGATTGAATGAACCGCTTTCACTGTTAGCAGTCGGACTGCTCAGTACCAGGAACTCGGTCCGGGGATCACTGCCCTGGTTTCTCCACTGCTGCCTACGCCATTGTTGGGGATGAAATTCCGAGTACTCATTTCAACATTTTCTCTCTTCAGTTCCTCGGGAGTTATTATAAATCACTGAAAAGCAACGTCACACAGTCACACTGTGCTCAGAGGACAAAGTCGTTTCAATTTGAAAAGAAAGAAAGTGGCTTTTCTTGTGCTTTTTAGTTGTTGGATTGGTGCTCCCTGGAAACACCTCCTCACCAGCGATGAAATTAATTCCTTTCCTGGCTTTCCTCTTCGTGTTCTTCTTCTCCCGTTTGTGTGCTGCAGCTATGTTAGCGATCACCTAAAGAGGTAAAGCACAACTGTCAGCAGGGCCTCCAACAATTCTTTCGCCCTTTGTCTTTCCAACATAAAACCACCTCAGAGTCAGCGGGGAAATTCAATTTTTTAAAAAGCCTTTTAAGCAGATTTCAAACTGAGATACAAGTTGTGTTGAAGTTCAGCAGACAGCTAATGTGTTGGTCTTCAAACGTAGGCATATTTTGGAACCTGCGTGTAGGTTCATTTGTTTACTGAACGGCGGGAGAGGGAGAGGGTGGGAAGGTTGCATTAAATCAGAGTTTCAGTCGGCCGTGCGTCTGACATACACAGAAAACCATCAACGTGTTTTGAAGTTTTTGAATCAAAGTCACCATGAAATCCACACAGGTAGAATTTGTTTGACCCGAGAATTGCTGATGTACGTACAGCCCCGCCAAACTGCAGGTCGTTCCTGTCGATTACTCCACGTAGCCTCCTTGTGTAAGTCACACAAGTTAGCTCCTGAAGTGACACTTTCTCTCGAGTACAAGACTAATTAAGCCTCAAACGAGAGAGAAATTAGAACATTGATTCCACCACAATTCCTATTTCTTATCTACATCCGGCCCTTGGTGACATCACCCTAAAACAAAACATCAGATTCCACATGGACGCTGACGACACGCAGCTCTACCTCACCACCATCTCCCACGCTCTCCACTGTCTCTCATTTGTTACACTGCTTGTCAGACATCCAGTACTGGATGAGCAGAAATTTCCTCCAACTAAATACTGGGAAGACTGAAGCCATTGTCTTCGGTCCACATTTTAAAAAAATTAGTTCATGGGATGTGGGCTTTGCTGGCGAGGCCGGCATTTATTGCCCATCCCTAATTGCCCTTGAGAAGGTGGTGGTGAGCTGCCTTGAAACGCTGCAGTCTGTGTGGTGAAGGTTCTCCCACAGTGCTGTTAGGAAGGGAGTTCCAGGATTTTGACCCAGCGACGATGAAGGAACGGTGATATATTTCCAAGTCGGGATGGTGTGTGACTTGGAGGGGAACGTGCAGGTTGTTCTCATGTGCCTGCTGCTCTTGTCCTTCTAGGTGGTAGAGGTCGCGAATTTGGAAGATGCTGTCGAAGACCTCACCTCTGGAATTCAGCTCTTTTGTCCATGTTTGGACCAGGGCTGTAATGAGGTCTGGAGCCGAGTGGTCCTGGCGGAACCCAAACTGAGCACTGGTGAGCAGGTTATTGGTGAGTAAGTGCCGCTTGATAGCACTGTCGACGACACCTTCCATCACTTTGCTGATGATTGAGAGTAGACTGATGGGGTGGTAATTGGCCGGATTGGATTTGTCCTGCTTTTTGTGGACAGGACATACCTGGGCAATTTTCCACATTGTCAGGTAGATGCCAGTGTTGTAGCTGTACTGGAACAGTTTGGCTAGAGGTGCGGCTAGTTCTGGAGCACAAGGCTTCAGCACTACAGCCGGGATGTTGTCGGGGCCCATAGCCTTTGCTGTATCCAGTGCACTCAGCCGTTTCTTGATATCACATGGAGTGAATCGAATTGGCTGAAGACTGGCTTCTGTGATGGTGGGGATATCGGGAGGAGGCAGAGATGGATCATCCACTCGGCACTTCTGGCTGAAGATGGTTGCAAACGCTTCAGCCTTGTCTTTTGCATTCACGTGCTGGACTCTGCCATCATTGAGGATAGGGATGTTTACAGAGCCTCCTCCTCCCGTTAGTTGTTTAATTGTCCACCACCATTCACGACTGGATGTGGCAGGACTGCAGAGCTTTGATCTGATCCGTTGGTTGTGGAATCGCTTAGCCTTGTCTATAGCATGTTGCTTCCGCTGTTTAGCATGCATGTAGTCCTGAGTTGCAGCTTCACCCGGTTGGCACCTCATTTTTAGGTACGCCTGGTGCTGCTCCTGGCATGCTCTTCTACACTCCTCATTGAACCAGGGTTGATCCCCTGGCTTGTTGGTAATGGTAAAGTGAGGAATATGCCGGGCCATGAGGTTACAGATTGTGCTGGAATACAATTCTGCTGCTGCTGATGGCCCACAGGGTCTCATGGATGCCCAGTTTTGAGCTGCTAGATCTGTTCTGAATCTATCCATTTAGCACGGTGGTAGTGCCACACAGCACGTTGGATGGTGTCCTCAGTGCGAAGACGGGACTTTGTCTCCATAAGGACTGTGTGGTGGTCACTCCTACCAATACTGTCATGGACAGATGCATCTGTGACAGGTGGAGTTGCAAACTCCGTTCTTCTCCCTGGTCATTGTGTGAGGCTGAACCAGACCCTTCATAACTGTGGCGTCCTATATGACCCCAAGATGAGCTTCTGACCACACATCCACTCCATCACCAAGACCGCCTACTTCCAATTCAGTAACATCGCTCGTCTCTGCCCCGGCCTCAGCTCATCTGCTGCTGAAACCCTCATCCATGCCTTTGTTACCTCCAGACTGGACTATTCCAATTCTCTCCTGCCCGGCCTCCCATCTTCCACCCTCCATAAACTTGAGCTCATCCAAAACTCTGCTGCCCGTATCCTAACTCGCACCAAGTCCCGTTCACCCATCACCCCCTGTGCTCGCTGACCTACATTGGCTCCCGGTCCGGGAACACCTCGATTTTAAAATTCTCACCCTTGTTTTCAAATCCCTCAAGTCCTCACCCCTCCCTATCTCTGTAACCCCCTCCAGCCCTACAACCCTCTGAGATCTCTGCGCTTCTCCAATTCTCCAGTTTAAGCACTCCAACATTGGCGGCCGTGCCTTCAGCTGCCTGGGCCCTAAGCTCTGGAATTCCCTCCCTGAACCTCTCCGCCTCTCTCTCCTCCTTTAAGACGCTTCTTAAAACCTACCTCTTTGACCAAGCTTTTGGTCACCTGTCCTAATATCTCCTTATGTGGCTCGGTGTCAAATTTTGTTTGATAATCGCTCCTGTGAAGCGCCCTGGGACATTTTACTACGTTAAAGGCACTATATAAATGCAAGTTGTTGTTGTATGAAAGACTCGCAGATTGGAACTGTGATGTTGCCTCAACACAATTCGCTCACTTTCGCTCTGCTCACCAACCCTGCAAATATCCATGACCATCCCCTGGTTGGATCGATGACCTACGCTGGACTCAAAATTCAGGCTCCCCCCCCCCCCCCCACCAGAGTCCAATGAAAGAGGCCCTTACCAACTGATACCCACCATCAAAACCGGCAAACCTCATCAGAAATAAATCACCTATTCTGCGGCTCCCCCCAGGTGGATGAGATGTTGAGGTTTGTTGCCACTCACCATTTCTTTCACTGTATTTTGCTGCTCACTCACAGAACTGGTGAACTCGTCGATGCTTTCAGATTTGATGGCACAGGTTTCTGGCAATCTGTACGCGTGTGCAATTTCAAACTCTCCCTGAAAACACACAAATATTTATCCAGTTTTGGTGCTTAAATCTACTACAAATATAAAACATGATCGTAAAGTAACTATAGCTCCCAGCTATGGGTTATTTGTTAGGACTGTGCATTAATAAAGACAGGCAGTGTTATTAAAACTCGTGACCTAAGTTCAGGTGAATATTCTGAATTTTTTAAACAATAAACTGGCTGTTAAAGTAAACTCAGAATAGGACACAGGAAGAGGCCGTCTGACCCAAACAGTCCACACTGGTGTTTATCCTCTCGGTGGCCATTTAGTTTAGTACAGTAGTAGTTTGGGGATAAAGTTTTAGTTCTTTGTAATCTTTAGATCATACTTTGTCCATTTCCCTCACGCTCATTAACGATTATACAGTACAATGGTTAGACCACAGTTGCTGCATTCCATGCAGTGCAGGTATCCCATTATAGGAACGATATTACTAGTCACAGAAAGATCACAGTGAAGATTCACGAGAATGAAGCCAGGAATAAGAGTTTAAACTTGTGGAGAAAGGCTCTCAAAATTGGGGGGTAAATCAAGGAAACTAAGGACATGAAAACTGAATTTAGATTTATGTCACAGCAGAACTCCCAAAAAAAACATTAACTAAACTTCAGAAAAGGTTTTTTTCTCACTTCTAACATTGATGAGATCCTCATAAATCAGAATATCCCATTGAATTGGAAGGCAGTAATCAGTCTGACACAATTTGTGACACTACAGACTGCTTTTTTATGCACTTGGCTTTGAGAATGATATTTAAAAGGTTATAATTCCTAAAAGCTGATTGTTTAAATAAACACTTACTGGGTTTATTATTAATTTAGACACACTTTAACTTCACACACAGCCACTCCTGGCTCATGTTTGTGAATTGCAAGTGCTTTTCTTGAAAACTGGCCAAGGATTTGGTGCCTCCTTGTTTTCTGGTAGCCCCTAGGTTCTGGTACTCAGGGCAGTTTATCAAGCCCTACTTGGGAGAGAGACTTACAGGCAGCCTTGTACTGGGAACGGAGTGGAGACTAATTCTCGATAGTCTCAGGCGCAGATTCTCCACTTTCTCCCTCCTGCCCTGTTCTGTCAGAGTACAAATTACATCCAGCAATAGCAATTTAACCCACTGCATCAAACGGCCGCTCCACATTTACCTTTTCAAAAACAAATCCCGTGTGGAATAAAAAACAGAAAATGTTAGAAACACTCAGCAGGTCACGCAGCTTTTGGGAGGGAGAGGATTGTCGGGTTAACATTTCAGGGCAAACACCTAGTCGAGTTCACCAACCAAAAATATATTGTGTAACACCACGTATAAATAACTCATCAATAACCTACATTGTCTTCATTGTAACCGAAGAACAGCAGCAGACTGCAATCATACCTCAGAAGACAATCTTGCTTCTCGATTGTAGAGCAGGAAAAAGGGTGTGAACTTAGTACTTGAATTTACTGACGTCCGAAATTCAAACAAGATGGGATCTAGGCAGTCATCCCAGTTTCTCTGCTTGGAATTCACTGCATTTCTAATAGCCCCTTTCAATATTTCGTTGGTTCTGTCATCGAGACCCGTGTGCTGCAGGTGTTCAGCAGGAGTCACTTTGTGATTAATGTTCCATCCTTCAAACAGATTTTTGCTCACCTAAAAAAAAGAGGCAGAAGCAAGAGCTTAGAATGCAGCCCTGGAAAAGCACAAACTCTACTCTGGACACATCGCCATTAAACAATCCAGACACTGAAAAATGTGCCAAGGATAAAAATGAGAATATTTCAACAAAAAATTGTTCTGTGAAATATGCACAAAACTGCTCAATGAAAAACCAGACACCAGGGAGTTTTTTTTCACTCCTCGAATTCAAGACTGGGAAAACTAGGCTGGATTGAAGGACACCTGTCGGTAAATCTGATGTCGGGCCCACAAACTGATGAGGTGTGGGATGTGTAATGAATCCACACGGGAGCAAGAGGGCAGTCAAAAAAAAAATAGCAACTTAATGCATGGGGAGATCTTCCAATTATTAACTCGTAATGTCACACTGGAGAATTTAACCATCACATCGCTCAGTGTAATTACAGAGACTGTACAGCACAGAAACAGGCCATTCGGCCCAACTGGTCTATGTCAGTGTTTATACTCCACACGAGCCTCCTCCCTCCCTACTTCATCTCACCCTATCAGCACAATGCTCTAACTAGCCTGGCCAATGATTCAGCATTATCTTTTTGCTTCTGTTACTCTATTCACAGGGTCTAGGATCCTAACTTGATCCCACTTTTAAAGATTTGTGTATATGAACCCCCAAGTCTCTCCGTTCCTTTACCCCTTTTAAAGTTTTACTATTCAGTGTACGTCTCTCCTCCTTATTCTTCCTCCCAATATACATCACTACATATTTCTGCGCATTAAATCCCATCTGATATCTATCTGGCCAATCTATTAACCCGTCCTTACGTTGCTTACAGTCCTGTTCACAGTTAATTATTTGGTATGGTTGCACACGTTTGTATTGTGCCCTATATGATATATAATGAGAGATAGATAGATCGAGAGATAGATAGATCGATAGATAGATAGATTAGATAGAGAGAGCGCAATGGCCCCCAATCCTGACCCCTGGGGGACATAATTGTTTACATCCCTCCAGCCTAAAAAACATCCATTAACCACAGCTCTCTATTTTCTCCCCTGTAATCAAACTTCCTACTCATGCTGCCGTTTTCCCTTTGACATCGTTCCTCTTAATTTTATCAATGAGCCTCCTATGTAGCACTTTATCAATCCATATACACAACATCCACTGCATTCCCTTTAACAATACACTCCATTATTACCTCAAAAAAAATCAGACACAACTTGCCTTTTACAAACCCCTTGCTGGCTGTCCTTAATTGCCTTATGTCTTTCTAGCCGAGTACTAATGTATCCTATATTGTGGCCTTTAGAAAGCTATTCACTTCTAATATTAAGCTGACTGGTCCACAGTTACCTGGTTTTTCCCTATCTCCCTTCTTGAACAGAGGTGTTACATTGGTAACTGTGCAGTCCCCTGGCACAACCTCCATATTCATGCCTTGTCAATATTTTAAAAAGTATTTTACTTGTCAGCTTGACTCAGTGGTAGGCAGCACATCCACCTTTTAGTCAGGTTACGGGTTCAGAACATCACTGCATGACTGGAGCACAGTCTAGAGTGATACTTCAGTGCCGCACTGAGGGAGTGCTGCATCGTCAGACGTGCTGTCTTTCAGATGAGACGTTCAACCGAGGCCCACTCTGCCTGTTTAGATGAATGTAAAAAGATCCCATGGGATGATTCGAAGAAGAACAGGGGAGCTCTTCCAGTGACATGGCTGACATTTATCACTCTACCAATACCACTAAAAACAGATTATCTGGTCATTTATTTCATTGCTGTTTGTGGGATCTTGCTGTGCACAAATTGCTGCTGTGTTTCCCTACATTACAACAGTGACTACACTTCAAAAGTACTTCATTGAATGTCAAGCACTTTGGGACGTCCAAGGACGTGAAAGACGCTATATAAATGCAAGTTCTTTTTTTCTTGTACTATTTGTTTTTTAAATTAGCCAACATCATGTACAATTATAGGCGTGAAATACAAGAACAAAATATGCCACTCACTTTTTACATGGACAATCCCTTTGAAACTTAACAGCAGCACTGGATGGGAGAAGGTGACTGTATATTCACATATTGCCAAACCAGGGTAAGTACTTCGAACTTAGTAATTTCAAAAATGTAGTTATACTGACTGATTGCAGATTTTAACAAGTTTGCAGTTTGCATCCAGTTCACACACACTTACTAAACACACACACGCATAGTACCCATATGACAGGCTGAAAATGCCCATTACCTCATCACAAAATACTCTGCTTTCATTGGAGAATATGTCTTTTGAAGCCCCAAACCTGTGTCAAATAAATAACATTCATGAGGCTAATAATCAAGTGATGTAGAGATAAAAGAGAATGGTCCAATCAAACAGCATCACTTAATCAACACAAGTCTTAGATTTAGGAACAGATATTGTAGAATGGAAAGGTGTTTCTTGTGAGCAGTTACAATCACGGTCCAGTTACACCAATCGCTGCACACGCCCACAGGGAGGATGCACATAACTGAACTGTCTTCACTGATGTCAGAGTGCTAATGTTAACCATTTCTGAAAAAAAAATCCATGGCAAATTTGAACTACAAATAACACAAATCAGACAAACATCTTTTAAGGTGCAATCTGTGAGAGGGGCTTAAAAACAAACACAGTGACAGCATTCGCACTGCTAAAGGTTAATGTTTGAACCTCTAAAGCAGAGGGTGAACCAGCAATGGCCCCGTGGACCATTTCCAGCTCTCAAGCCCCAGCAATTCGTTCCATGAAGCCGAGGGAACTCCATCCAATTTACTGTGTGAGGCAAAGGAGGAGATTGCGGGGGCTCAAACACATATATTCAGAACCTCTCTGGCCACAGGGGATGTGCCAGAGGACTGGAGAACCGCTAATGTAGTACCATTATTCAAGAAGGGGAGTAGGGAAAAACCGGGGAACTACAGGCCAGTGAGCCTAACATCAGTGGTAGGAAAATTATTGGAAAAAATTCTGAAGGACAAAATTAGTCTCCACTTGGAGAAGCAAGGATTAATCAGGGATGGTCAACATGGCTTTGTCAAGGGAAGATCATGTCTGACTAATTTGATTGAATTTTTTGAGGGGGTGACTAGGCGTGTGGATGAGGGTAACGCAGTGGATGTGGTATACATGGATTTCAGTAAGGCCTTCGATAAAGTCCCCCACAGGAGACTGGTCAAGAAGGTACGAGCCCATGGAATCCAGGGTGCCTTGGCACTTTGGATACAAAACTGGCTTAGTGGCAGAAGGCAGAGGGTGATGGTCGAAGGTTGTTTTTGTGACTGGAAGCCTGTGGCCAGTGGGGTACCACAGGGATCGGTGCTGGGTCCCTTGCTGTTTGTGGTCTACATTAATGACTTGGATATGAATGTAAAAGGTATGATCAGTAAGTTCGCTGATGATACAAAAATTGGTAGGGTGATAAATAGCGAGGAGGATAGCCTCAGTCTGCAGGACGATATAGATGGGTTGGTCAGATGGGCGGAACAGTGGCAAATGGAATTTAACCCGGAAAAGTGCGAGGTGATGCACTTTGGAGGGACTAACGGCAAGGGAATACACATTGAATGGGAGGACCCTAGGCAAGACAGAGGGTCAGAGGGATCTTGGTGTGCAAGTTCACAGATCCCTGAAGGCGGCGGAACAGATAGATAAGGTGGTAAAGAAGGCATATGGGATACTTGCCTTTATTAGCTGAGGCATAGAATATAAGAGCAAGGAGGTTATGATGGAGCTGTATAAACACTGGTTAGGCCACAGCTGGAGTACTGTGTGCAGTTCTGGTCGCCGCACTACAGGAAGGATGTGATCGCTTTGGAGAGGGTGCAGAGGAGATTCACCAGGATGTTACCAGGGCTGGAGCGCTTCAGCTATGAAGAGAGACTGGGAAGATTGGGTTTGTTTTCCTTGGAGCAGAGGAGGCTGAGGGGGGACATGATTGAGGTGTACAAAATTATGAGGGGCACAGATAGGATGGATACTAAGGAGCTTTTTCCCTTCGTTGAGGGTTCTATAACAAGGGGGCATAGATTCAAGGTAAAAGGCGGGAGGTTTAGAGGGGATTTGAGAAAGAACTTTTTCACCCATAGGGTGGTTGGAGTCTGGAACTCACTGCCTGAGAGGGTTGTGGAGGCAGGAACCCTCACAACATTCAAGAAGCATTTGGATGAGCACTTGAAATGCCATAGCATACAAGGCTACGGACCAAATGCTGGAATATGGGATTAGATTAGACTGGGCTTGATGGCCGGCGCGGACACGATGGGCCGAAGGGCCTCTATCCGTGCTGTATAACTCTGTGACTCTATGACACTTAGACTTCTGACCCGCTACTTTGTCCTGTTTTGAGTTTTGTGGGACTGGAGGTTTTGGAAAGGGCAGTTTCTAGCAAGCGTCACCTCACTGATAAATAAATCCTAAACCACAACCTCGAGAGCAGCATTTGCAACTCAAAATATCTGAAAATCAACTGGAACATTATACGTGACCCCGGGGTTTCCATGTGAGCTACGGAACTTGAACACGCCTGCTCTAAAGAGTAGAGTTTCACCCATTCCTACTGATAAGAAGAAATTTATCCCTTTTATTAAAAAAAACTATGGCAAGACGAGAGAAATTGGGATTGTTCTCTTTAGAGCAGAGAAGGTTAAGGGGAGATTTATCAGAGGTGTTCAAAATCATAATGGCTTCCGATAAAGTAGATAGGGAGAAACTGTTTCCAGTGGCAGGAGGGTCAATGACCAGAGGGCACAGATTTAAGGTGACTGGCAAAAAATCCAGGGGGGAAATGAGGAGAATTTTTTTTTTAAACGCAGCGGGTTGTTGTGATCTGGAATGCGCTGCCTGAAAGGGCGGTGGAAGCAGATTCTACAGTAACTTTCAAAAGGGAATTGGATAAATATTTGAAAAGGAAAAATGTGCAGGGCTATGGGGAAAGAGCAGAGGGAGTGGGACTAATTGGATAGCTCTTTCAAAGTGCTAGCAGAGACACGATGGGTCGAATGGCTTCCTGGGCTGTATCATTCTATGAACTGTTATCCAGAACGCTAGAAAAAGGCAAAACAGGCCAGTACATTTTAAAGTGTGTACCTGTAAAAGGTAGCAGCCAATCCCCTAGCTACTGACAAAGCATCTTTCTTCTGTATTGGAATAGCTTCGACCCACTTAGTGAAATAGTCCGTGACCGTCAGTATGTAGGTATTTCCTCGGGTGGTTTCTGGGAAAGGACCTAGGAGACCAGAAATACGCTCAGTTTTTGTGTTTTTTTTTAAAAAAAATGTATGAACCAAAAATTAGAAAACAATTCACGACTGAAAAGCTGCATCACCGATGAGGTCGAACCCTAGAATTTCCCACGGTCTCGTCACTTTCAAGGGTCGGAATTTGCGAGACATATTCTTGTACTGCTCAGCTCGCTGGCAGGTGTCGCACATTTTAATCTACAGTTTCAATACAAAAACGAGAAACAATCCTTCAGAAAATCACTTTTCAACCAGCAATTAAACATCGTCACGTTAGGTAAAAACTCTTTAAACTATAAAGGTTGTTACACAAAGTTATGTGGAGAGATTGGAGAAGCTGGGGTTGTCCTCCTTAAAGCAGAGAAGGTTAAGGGGAGATTTGATAGAGGGGTTCAAAATCATGAGGGGTTCTGATAGAGTAAATAAGGAGAAACTGTTTCCAGTGGCAGGAGGGTGGGTGACCACAAGACACAGATTTAAGATAATTGGCAAAAGAATCAGAGAGGAGATGGGGAGAAATTTTTTAAAGCAGCGAGTTGTTAATTGTTGTTAATCTGGAATTCACTGCCTGAAAGGGCGGTGGAAGCAGATTCAATAATAACTTTCAAAAGGGAATTGGATAAATACTTCAAGGGGAAAAATTTGCAGGGCTATGGGGAAAGAGATGGGGGAGTAGGACTAAT
The DNA here is from genome assembly GCF_035084215.1 of Heptranchias perlo. NCBI lineage: Eukaryota > Metazoa > Chordata > Chondrichthyes > Hexanchiformes > Hexanchidae > Heptranchias > Heptranchias perlo. The sequence goes on from NC_090349.1 coordinate 46,014,050, forward strand.
TGGATAACTTTTTCAAAGAGCCGGCATAGGCACAATGGGCCGAATGGCCTCCTTCTGTGCTATAAGATTCTACAAAGTTAACTTAATTAAAAAAAACTTGTCATATTTGTTGACTTTTTTTTTTAAGGTTTCTTCCTTACCCAGTCTACCACATCCTTTACTATCCCCAGCCAATAGTATCGGCATTGAATCCTGTGCACTGTCTTTTTCTGTCCCAGGTGACAGCCGATATCAGAGAAATGACATTCCAGGAATATTTGCCGCCGTTTCTCGCGATCCGCCACCACTTCTCTCTTCTCGTCCTTCTTTGGCCCCACATAGTACAAACAGCCACCTTAAAATAACACAACACACATCACAAGGAGAGTATTTAGATTGAAAGAAGAGGACTTTAATGCTGCCAAGAAGAGTAATAAGCCTGGGGATTGGGAGAGTTTTAGAAACCAACAAAGGATGACTAAAAATTGATAAAAAGGGAAAAAAATAGAAAGTGAAAGTAAACTAGCAAGAAATTTTAAAACGGATTGTACGAGCTTCTACAAGTATGTAAAAAGGAAGTAGAAAAAGTAAACGTTGGTCTCTTGGAGGCTGAGACAGGAGAAATTATAATGAGGAATAAGGAAATAGCAGATGCGTTAAACAAATATTTTGTATCTGTCTTCACAGTAGAAGACACAAAAAAATACCAAAAATAGTGGGGAACCAAGGGGTAAATGAGAGTGAGGAACTTAAAACAATTAATATCACTAGAGAAAAGGTACTGGACAAACTAATGGGACTAAAAGCCGACAAATCCCCTAGACCTGATGGCCTACATCCTAGGGTTCTAAAAGGTGGCCGCTGAGATAGCGGATGCATTGGTTGTGATCTTCCAAAATTCTCTAGATTCTGGAACGGTCTCAGTGGACTGGAAGGTAGTAAACGTTACCCCACTATTCAAGAAGGGAGGGAGAGAGAAAACACGGAACTACAGGCCAGTTAGCCTGACATCAGCCGTTGGGAAAATGCTGGAATCCATTTTTAAGGAAGTGGTAACAAGACACCTAGAAAATCATATGATTAGGCAGAGTCAACATGGTTTTATGAAAGGAAAATGGTGTTTGACAAATTTATTAGAGTTTTTTGAGGGTGTAACTTGCAGGGAAGATAAAGGTGAACCAGTGGATATAGTATATTTGGATTTTCAAAAGGCATTCAATAAGGTGCCACATAAAAGGTTGTTACTCAAGGTAAGGGTTCATGGGGTTGTGGGTAATATATTAGCATGGATAGAGGATTGGTTAAAGGACAGAAAAGAGAGTAGGGATAAACGGGTCATTCTCAGGTTGTCAGGCTGTAACTAGTGGGGTGCCGCAAGGATCAGTGCTTGGGCCTCAGCTATTTACAATCTATATTTATGATTTAGATGAAGGGACCGAGTGTAATGTATCCAAGTTTGCTGACGATACAAAGCTAGGTGGGAAAGTAAGCTGTGAGGAGGACACAAAGAGTCTGCAAAGGGATATAGAAAGGTTAAGTGAGTGGGTAAGAAGGTGGCAGATGGAGTATAATGTGGGGAAATGTGAGGTTATTCACTTCGGTAGGAAGAATAGAAAAACAGAATATTTTTTAAATGGTGAGAAACTATTAAATGTTGGTGTTCAGAGAGACTTGGGTGTCCTCGTACAAGAAACACAAAAAATTAATATGCAGGTGCAGCAAGCAATTAGGAAAGCAAATGGCATGTTGGCCTTTATTGCAAGGGGGTTGGAGTACAAGAGTAAGGAAGTCTTACTACAATTGTACAGGGCTTTAGTGAGACCTCACCTGGAGTACTGTGTACAGTTTTGATCTCATCTAAGGAAGGATATACTTGCCTTAGAGATGGTGCAAAAAAGGTTCACTAGATTGATTGAGATTAATTAATCATAGGACAACCCTCTCACTAGATTCATCGACCTGAAATGTTAACTCTGTTGCTCTCTCCACAGATGCTGCCTGACCCACTGAGTGTTTCCAGCATTTCCTGTTTTTATTATTCTTTCTCTCTTTTAATAATACCAGCTTTTTATTTCCAGATTTTTGAAACTGAATTCAAATTCTCAAAATGCACATGGTGGGATTTGAACTCATGGTTTCTGGACTATTAATCCATGCCTCTGGATTACTAGCCCTGTATTATAACCACTACACTACCGTCCCCAAGTTCTTAAACCCTGACTCTCGCTAATCTCTAGATTTAGATAAACTGGATGTGTCCTTACAGTGAGCACAGAGAAAATGTGGATTAAGCTTCCTCAGTGGTTTGGTTTGGAGACTCCTACACACAGAGATAGCGCCATGCGGTCTTTGAAAGTAGATAAATCGCCAGGCCCGGATGAAATGTATCCCAGGCTGTTAAGAGAAGCAAGGGAGGAAATAGAGGAGGCTCTGACCATCATTTTCCAATCCTCCCTGGATACAGGCGTGGTGCCGGAGGACTGGAGGATTGCTAAAGTTGTTCCGTTGTTTAAAAAGGGAGCGAGGGATAGACCGAGTAATTACAGGCCAGTCAGTCTAACCTCAGTGGTGGGCAAATTATTGGAATCAATTCTGAGAGATGGAATAAATCGTCATTTAGAAAGACACTCGTTAATCAAAGACAATCAGTGCGGATTTGTTAAGGGAAGGTCGTGTCTGACTAACTTGATTGAATTTTTTGAGGAGGTAACACGGAGGGGCGAATCAGAGTGACGCGTTTGACGTAGTCTACGTGGATTCTGACAAGGTCCCACGTGGCAGACTGGTCAAAAAAGTACAAGCCCATGGGATCCAAGGGAAAGTGGATCCAAAATTGGCTCAGTGGCAGGAAGCAAAGGGTAATGGTCGATAGGTGTTTTCGTAACTGGAAGGCTGTTTCCAGTGGGGTTCCGCAGGGCTCAGTTCTAGGTCCCTTGCTTTTTGTGATATATATTAATGATTTGGACTTAAATGTAGGGGGCATGATTAAGAAGTTTGCAGATAATACAAAAATTGGCCATGTAGTGGATAGTGAGCAGGAAAGCTGTAGACTGCAGGAAGATATCAATGGACTGGTCAGGTGGGCAGATAAGTCGCAAATGGAATTCAATCCAGAGAAGTGTGAGGTAATACATTCGGGGAGGGCAAAAAAAGGCAAGAGAGTACACAATAAATGGGAGGATACTGAGAGGTGTAGAGGAAGTGAGGGACCTTGGAGTGCATGTCCACAGATCCCTGAAGGTAGCAGGACAGGTAGATAAGATGGTTAAGAAGGCATATAGAATACTTCCCTTTATTAGCTGAGGCATAGAATATAAGAGCAGGGAGGTTATGCTAGAACTGTATAAAACACTGTTTAGGCCACAGCTTGAGTACTGAGTACAGTTCTGGTCACATTACAGGAAGGATGTAATTGTTCCAGAGAGGGTGCAGAGGAGATTTACGAGGATGTTGCCAGGACTGGAGAATTTTAGCCATGAGGAAAGATTGGATAAGCTGGGGTTGTTTTCTTTGGAAGAGGAGCTGAGGGGTGATTTAATTGAGGTATATAAAATTCTGAGGGGCCTAGATAGAGTGGATAGGGAGGACCTATTTCCCTTAGCAGAGAGGTCAATAACCAGGGGGCATAGATTTAAAGTAATTGGTAGAAGGATTAGAGGGGAGCTGAGGAAAATATTTTTCACCCAGAGGGTGGTGGGAGTCTGGAACTCACTGCCTGAGAGGGTGGTAGAGGCAGAAACCCTCAACTCATTTAAAAAGTACCTGAATGTGCACCTGAAGAGCCTTGACCTGCAGGGCTACAGACCAAGTGCTGGAAAGTGGGATTAAACTGGGTGACTCATTTTCGGCCAGCGCGGACATGATGGGCCGAATGGCCTCCTTCTGTGCCGTAAATTTTCTATGATAGCTTTTGAGCACATCAGATAGCCGACTATTAAAAAAAAATTGGTCTTCATCAGGCACACGAGAAGTACAAAAGCTACCACTATTGCCGAGTCTAGGGTTCAACAAAGATTAAAACAAAGACCAAATTTTACCAAACTACTAACTGTTGAATAAAACAAACAGCCACCGAGAAATATATTTAGCAAATGGTTTGCAACCCAACTTCTTTTCTAAATGGCCAAAGTTGAGAACATTCAAGTTTTAAAAAGATTAAACTGCATTTCTAAGACTGGAGCATTTTTCAGTGATCAGCAGAACTACTGAAATTATATCAGGGTCCATGAGCTTGTGAGGCTCAGGTATTCAACGTTTAATTGCTCATCGCAACGGACTGCGGAATATGTACCAAGGCCAGAGAAGGCTCCAGTGGTGCCAAATAAAGGTAAGTGGCACCTTTTTGAAGAGGGTAAGTTAGCCCTGGGCTGATTCTAGCTCTCTAATTATATAATCACATTGTGAGGTTTAGTATTTTGCCCATTTCATTCAGCTTCTGTGCATTGTTTTATCTGAAAATAAATATGAAAGTAGTTTTAGCCTGTACGCAGTGGTCTATTGGTGTGGTATTTCCTACCTTGAGAGCTGAGGGGAGAATCTGGTGGGAATCCCCCGTGTGGTCTCCAGTAAGCAATTTACTGTCATTAGGCACTGCTGTTAGACCGATGATGTGGAGATGCCGGTGATGGACTGGGGTGGACAAATGTAAGGAATCTTACAACACCAGGTTATAGTCCAACAGTTTTATTTGAAAATCACAAGCTTTCCTCCTTCGTCAGGTGAGTGAGGGCTGCACTAACCCAAACACAGGAATGAATAAAGGTTCGGGTTTCAGTTCATAGGAGATTTGTCTGCTTATGGAAAATAAATTATCAAACCATTTATGAGTAAAGATGTTGTGGATAATCCCAAACTGCAGCAAGTGGTCTGTGTGAGTTAGCTGACTACAGCGAGGGCAGCTTCAGTTTCCCCGAGTTAGGGAACAGAACAACAAAAACATCCTCCTGACTCCCATCTAAAGGACTCCCTGGAAAAGTACGTTGCTGTTTTATAGGCGAGCACGGGATCAGGCTGTACCCCTACAGTCGAATAGCTGGCCAAACCCACCCACCAGGGTCACATGTAAAACCTGGCCATGTGCAGAATACTGAGCATTCCTGGCACTTCACTTGGCCAAGGAGTCAACGCCATTCCGGAGAGGAGGAGAAAACGGGCAAGAAAAAAAAAAAAATTCAATGTAATAAGAAGCAAGCTTTCGGTCACCTGTCCTAATGTCTCCTGACCGTGGCTCGTGTCAAATTTTGTCTTATAATCGCTCGGGACATTTTACTATGTTAAAGGCGCTATATAAATGCAGGTTGTTATTAGGAACACAGGAAAGGTTCGATTAAAGACTCTGTTTTGTCCCAGAATCTGCAAAATGTCCAAACAACCACCCAAAGTTGTAAAGTTGGTACTTTTGTTGTCAGGAAGATAACTTTTGTTGTCTGTGTGGTTCTGACCTCCTCCTGGACGGATTTACCGGGTTGATTCCGTGTGTTCACCTTCTCCGGACCTGCAGCTCCGGCACCCACTGATACCGAGCCTGTGGGACGAGGAGCTGATGGTAGTCGGGGGACCCGGAGCGGTGGTTTCACAGCCCGGGCTCACAGTGAGAATATTGCGAGGCCCAGGGTCTGATCACCCGGCGGCCGTGAGGCGAGAGGCCCCCGGAGACTCCAGCTCACGGTGCGGGTCCAATAAATCGACAGGCGGAGGCCTCCGAATCCAGGGAGTAAAGTGTGGGGGAGACCCCGGGGTTATGGGCCGTCTCCCGGGCCGGAGCCGGAGACATTCCCGGGCCCCCGGCTCTTCTCCTCCTCCCCCCCCCCCCCGGGTCTCCATTACTTGGGTCCCACCTTCACCCCCTCGGGCCCCGGGACTCGGGCCCTGCCCGGGCCGGACCCACCCACCTACCTTCCAGCATGAATTTCTGCGCGTACCGCTTGAGGTTCTTCTTCTTGGCCGGGCAGAAGGTGGCGGGGAAGCGGCCTTCAGACAGGTACCCGTGGATGTCGCAGAATTTATTCCCCGGCTCGGCCATGACGGGAGTAAAGGCCGCGGCGCTGCCGGTAAACCCGGGCCCCGGGCGGGCGGGCGGGCGGAGAGGCCCCGCTAAACTCGCGGCTCTTCCGCCGCCGTTCAGTGAACGCGGTAATTTAATTCCTTCCTTGGCGAAGTCCGGACTCCATTTCAACGGACCGGAAGTGCCCGGGCACATTTCATGGTTACACAGACCGGAAGTGCCTGAGTCAGGCGTCGCCACGGTAACCGGGCCTCCACAGGGCGGTGAGGCCCGACCCGAGTCCCGGACCCCGCAGGAGGATCGCGGGCCCGACCCGAGCCCCGGACCCGCAGGAGGATCGCAGGCCCGACCCGAGCCCCGGGGCCCGCAGGAGGATCGCGGGCCCGACCCGAGCCCCGGACCCGCAGGAGGATCGCGGGCCCGACCCGAGCTCCGAGCCTTTCAAGAAAAATATCATCGGTCAAGAGAGACTTTTGCATTTATTTAGCGTCTTTCACGTCCACGTCCCAGACTGGTCCGCCAGGCCAGTCACTGTTTGTTAAGTGGGAAATCCCCGGCCGCCAATTCGCACACAGCAAGATCCCAACTAAAGGGCGTGATGGCTGGGTCAACATCCTGGAATTGAGAGAGTGCGACGGTTCACGGAGAAGCAGCGACTGAGGATGGGCGTTAAATGCAGCCTTGCCCGTCTCACCCACATCCCGAGAATAAATAACACGATGACCGGATAATCTGTTTTCTCATTGTGTTGGTAGAAGGAGGAATGTTGTCCAGGACACTAGAAAAACTCCCCACCTCAGTATTCTTGGATGTAATGTTTCCCTGACTAACCTGTCTGAGCACCATTCACTCCTTTCGTTGCTGTGATTATCTCTCTGCCGAGGTGTGATAACGGGCAGTTAGAAAGATTATCTGTAATCACCAGGCATTGTTCTCTGACTATATATGCTGTGCCTTTATGCATCTCTTCACTTCACCTGACGAAGGAGCAAAGCTCTGAAAGCTCGTGATTTCAAATAAAGCTGTTGGACTATAACCTGGTGTTGTGCGACTCTTTACAGCTCTTCAAATAGGAAGAGATGACCATGTTTTAAGGTCTCATCTGAAAGATGGCACTGGAGAGTGCAGCCCCCCCTCTGTACTGACCTGGAGTGAGATTTCAACCCATCACCTTCTCACTCGGAGCAAAAAGATTCTACGAATTGAGCCAAGCTGACATTTTTACTTGTCAATTAAGAAATTCAACCCAGTCTCTAAACTTTGTATAAACTGCAGTTAAACGCTGTAACATACCCATATTTATCACATTGAGTGATCACGTCTGATATTGAAAATACATCTGGGTATCTCTCCTGACTATATATTTTGCAGGAATGCATTCTAGTCCTATCGCTCCCCATTCCACATATCCAAATCTACAGTGTTTTCATAATTTTAAAAACCTCTCTCCTGTTACTTTCAATCAAAGAACACATTACCACAGTTAATTTCACTGCTTCTCTCCATCTCTTACAATTGCCTTCCATAATCTCCAACTCACTGTGAGCCATACTGGTGATCAGTCCCAGTATCTGAATAAAATCACAAAGTGAATTTAGAATGAATTTCATGCCCAAGTTGAGATCATAAGATAATTACAGATTAGGGAGATTGTTTGACCCTTCTTACTTCATCCACTCACAAAGAACTTCAAGTCTCCCCATTGCAGCATCCAATTGTTTATAAAACGATCCCAGGGTTTTTGCCTCCACTCCTTCTGGAGATGTAGTGACCACTGGCTCTGGTAGTACTCTTGCTGGGAAGGACTGGGTTCAGGCCCCAATCCGGACAGCCTTGGAGATCGGAGCACCTGCTCTGATTACTGGATTCATATCCAGCGGGGATAAGAACATAAGAAATAGGAGCAGGAGTAGGCCATATGGCCCCTCGAGCCTGCTCCACCAGGATAGATGTGGGTGGATCCCCATCGTAAAGGGTAGGGAGGGCTCTTCAGTCTGACTTAAAACACGCTTAGAAGATGGTAATCTGAAGATAAAAATCGCGAGGAAGGCAATGGGAAACCACCTCAGCTACTCTTCCCTAGTAAGTAGCTCAAGAATGTCACGTGAGAGACTTGAGTTCGGTCCTGCTTTAGGGCAGAACACAATGGATGGATGGATTCTAGCTGGAAGTCTATTCCAAGTGTTGATAACTCTGTGTAAGAGAAAAAATTCCTATCAGTCCTAAATTTATCTTTTACTAGTTTAAACCTGTATCCTAGTCTTCCTCTCAATATAACTGAAAGGAAGATTTAACTTTTCCAAATCCCTAACTATCTTATATACCTCTGTAAGATTCCCTCTCAGACGCCTCCATTCCAACCCTTTCCAGGTTGACAAAAGCAAGTTTCTCCAATCTTTCCTCATAAGGCAGATCTTGAACATTAAGGATCTGCCTCCTCGCTGCACTGCCTCCAATACTTGAGCCTCTTCCCTCTTTCCCACTGACTAGAACTGAACGCAAGGTACATTGTGACCTGAGCACAGTTCGGTCTCCACTTCCTCTGACTTGCATTCTACTGTTTTGATTATGTAGTTCAACATCTGATCAGGTTTGTTGATTGCTACTCTGGATTGGTTGGACATGTTGAGAGTCGCATCTACTAAGAACCAGATCTCTTTCAACTTCATCTGTGGCCATTCATGGGCTATGTGTGCTGCTCATTCTTTCTTCCTATGTGCAGCACGGTATTAAATTTCATTGGTCATTTTTCTGCCCACTTACGTATTTTGTCCAACTCATTCTGTAGTTTCTGAGCTTCCTCTTCCGATTCCACTGCCCCTCCTAGTCTGGCATCATCTGCAAATTTCACTACTTTGCATCGAGTTTCTGAATCTAGGTCATTTATGTAAATTAGAAACAGTAGGGGTCCCAACAGTGAGCCCTGGGGTATCCACTGTACTCCCCCCACCCCCCCCCACCCCGACCCGACATATCTCCTCTCAGGACTATCGATTGTTTTCTACCCATCAGTAAGTATCTTATCTATTCCCTGAATCCCACAGTCCACCTGTGTTGTCACTTTGATGTTGAGGAGGTTGGTCAGGCAGGATCTGCCCCTTCTAAATCGATACTGATTGCTGTCTACTAGGTTATTATAATAGATAACCCTCAAATATACTCTTGATAATCAGTTCCATTATTTTACACAGAGACAAATGGATCTGTAGTTGCCTGTGGCTGTTTTGTGTCCCTATTTGAATATAGCAGTCGTACAGAGCCTTGGTCAGATCCTATCTGAAGGGGAAATAAACTCTGCACTTGCACATTGTGTTTCAGATAGAAAAACATCCCAAGGTGCTTCACAGAGACATAAGGGGAAAAAATTGATTCTGCACCAAAGGAGATATTAGGAGGGTTAGGGTTAAGACTAAAAGAGTGGGTTTTAAGGAGGGTCTTAAAAAAGGAGAGAGAGGGAGGGGTTTAGGGATGGTGCTCCAGAGAAGGGGTGTAGTTACCTCAAGGCTGCCAACTGTGGGGTATAGGGATGATGGAATGTACAAGAGGCCAGTGTCAAAGGAACGGAGAGCTGGGGGGTGGAGGGTTTGTAGGGCTGGAGGAGGTCACAGAGATAGGGAGGGGTGAGGACATAGAGGGATTTGAAAACAAGGGTGAGAATTTTAAAATTGAGGTGTTGCTGGTCTGGGTCAGTGAGCACGGGGGTGATGGGTGAATGGAACTTGGTGCGAGTTAGGGTACTGGCCGCAGAGTTTTGGATGAGCTGAAGTTTACGGAGGATGCAAGGTGGGAGGCCGGACAAGAGGGCATTGGAATAGTTGAGTCTAGAGGTAACGAAAGCATGGATGGGGGTTTCGGCAGCAGATGAGCTGAGGCAGGAGCGGAGACCGGCGATGTTACGGATGTGGAAGTAGGCGGTCTTTGTGATGGAGTGGATATGAAGTCGGAAACTTAGCTCAGAGTTGAATCGGACAGCATTTATACAGAAAAACAGATCTACTTTATCAAAACCTCTCATCATTTTTAACACCTCCATCAGAGCTCTTTTAGCCTTTCTCTCAAGTAAAGAGCCCCAGTTTCTCTAGTCTCTCATCGCAACTGGTCTTTCATCCCTGGTATCATTTTAGTGAGGCAGTAGAAGGTCTGTTATAGTCCCTGTTATACAAGGTGCTTGAGTTCTACCCAAGTAGCTACACCGGAAAACCTTAGCGTACTTCCACTGTTTACAAATGCGGACAGATCGGTGTATTTCTGACATTATCTGTTTTATTTCAGGGAGCCCGTAACACATTCAACAACAACAACTTGCATTTCTATAGCGCCTTCAACATGGTAAAACGACCCGAGGCCCTTCACCGGAGCGTAATCAGACAAAAAAAAATGACACAGAGCCAAAGGAGGAGACATTAGGGCAGGTGACTGAAAGCTTGGTGAAAGAGACAAGTTTTCTGGAGCGAATTAAAGGAGGAGAGAGAGGGAGACTGTGGCAGGGGCGGAAATCCGATTGGAGGGATTCAAACACGGAGCTGTGGGAAAGACGGGCACGGATTTGGGAGGCGACAACACGTTGAAGAACTTTAGAGAGGAAAGGGAGGTTGGAGATGGGGCGGTAGTTTCCAAGGACGGGGGGGGGGGGAAGGATGGCTTTTTTGAGGCGGGAGGTGATGACGGCGGATTTGAAGGGGAGGGGGGGACGGTACCTGAAGAGAAGGAACCGGTAACAATATCAGCAAACACGGGGGGTCCCGGAAAGGAAGAGTTGGGCGGTCAGCAGTTTGGTGGGAATTGGGTCGAGGGAGCAGGAGGTGGGTCTCGTGGTCAAGGTGAGCTCGGAGGAGACGTGAGGGGAGACGGGAGAGAAAAGGAGGCGAAGAAACATTCAACACATCGACGAGTCCTGAAAACTACTGAAAAAAAAAGACCAAGAACCTCTCACGATGTAAAAGAGCCGACTTGGAGTTTTTTGTTTTCACTAATTCCCAGAAAAAGATTTAAATCCTCACAAAACTTGTGTTAACTGAACGAAACTTTACGTTCAGTGATAAACAATGACAGCGCGCTGGCACCTCCCGTGGCATTGCTCCGATAGGAGGGTGTTCGCAACAAAGTGTGACAGGAAGTGGGTGTGACAGGAAGTGGGTGTGACACGAGTGTGACAGGAAGTGGACGCTGTGTGCCCGCCCGCTCCCGGGAGAGCCTCGCCCCCCCAGGTCGGTTCCGGGCCCCGGGGTTTCTGCCCCCCCCCGCCCCGGACGGCGCTCACCTTCCACCGCGAAGTTGGCCGCGTATCTCCTCAGGCTCCGTTTCTGCAGCGGACTCAGGGCCTTGGAATAGGCGCCTTTCGACAGATACTTGTAGACGTGCCGGTACCGATCCACCGCGTCGGGCCGGGGCGGGGCGCCGGCTTTTGGGCCTAGACCGAGCCCGGGGCCGGGGTGAGCCGGGCGGCCCCGCTCGGTCTGGGTGGCGACGCTGCGTTTGCCGTCGGCCATTTCAGCAAGAAGGGCGGACGGGCCCTTCAGCCCAGGCCCGGCTGAATAAACTCCCCCTCCGGGTAGAGCAGCGGCCGCCGGGGGGGGGGGGAGGGACGGGATCCGACCGGGGGCCTCACCCCGCACAGCGGCCCCGCGGCGCTCGGCGATCCTCGGGGTGTTCCAGCCGGCGGGTTGGCGTGAAGAGAAGGCCGGGAGGCGCGGGCGGAACCTTTGTCCAGGACCCCGGGGGCCGGCGGAGCGGCTGCGGCGCGGACCCGGGTTTGTTTATCCGGTTTGCGGTGATTGTTTCTGTTTATTGTCGGGCGGGCGGGCGGGAGATGGAGACGGGAGGAGCGGGACTGGGACCGGGACCGGGCCGGACCCGGGGGCCGAGGCCTGGGGATCGATTCTGTTCCTGTCGCTGTTTCTACACCGACAACATCTTCCTGGAAGATTACAAGATCCATGTCCGTGACTCGGGGCCGGAGCAGCGGGAGCGGGAACTCTGGCCGGTGAGGAAAAGCCTCTGCGTTTATATATCGCCAGTCCCATCCCCCGGGACGTCCCAAAGCGCTTTACCGCCAGGAAAGTGCAGTCACTGCTGTAAAATAGGAAACCAGTTTGTGCACAGCAAGATCCCACAAACAGCAACGTGATAAAATGGCCATTTAACCTGTTTTTTTTTGGTGATGTTGGTTGAGGGATAAATATCGGCCCGGACACCGGGGAGAACTCGTAGTAAAACGTCCCGAGGAGCTTCACAAAAGAGTAAATCGGACAAAATTTGACACCGAGCCGCATAAGGAGATATTAGGACAGGTGACCAAAAGCTCGGTCAAAGAGGGAGGTTTTAAGGAGGGTCTTAAAGGGGGAGAGAGAGGCGGAGAGGCGGAGAGAGGTGGAGAGGTTTAGGGAGGGAATTCCAGAGCTTAGGGCCCAGGCAGCTGAAGGCACGGCCGCCAATTGCGGGGCGATGGAGGCGGCCGGAATTGGAGGAGCGCAGAGATCTCAGAGGGTTTTAGGGCCGGAGGAGGTTACTGAGAGAGGGCAAAACACACGTCACAGATACTCATGGGTAAGGCTCAACCAATACATTTTACCCAGGGTCGCGGCTAGTGTTGGGCTTTTGGTTTTTATCCATGCTCCAGTGTTTTAGTAATTGGGTCCACTGCATTTCGATATAGTGTCATAGTAAGTACAGCACAGGGGGAGGCCATTCGGCCCATCGTAACTGTTCCAGCTCTTTGAAAGAGCTGTCCAATTAGTCCCACTCCCCCTGCTCTTTCCCCATAGCCCTGTAAATTTTTTTCCCTTCAAGTATTTATTCAATTCCCTTTTGAAAGTTATTATTGAATCTGCTTCCACCGCCCTTTCAGGCAGCGCATTCCAGATCAGAACAACTCGCTGCGTAAAAAAATGTTTCCTCATGTCGCCTCTGGTTCTTTTGCTGATCACCTTAAATCTGTGTCCTCTGGTTTCGGAACCTTCTGCCACTGGGAATAGTTTCTCCTTATTTACTCTGTCAAAACCATTCATGATTTTGAACCCCTCTATTAAATCTCCCCTTAACCTTCTCTGTTCTAAGGAGAACAATCCCAGCTTCTCCAGTCATGATCTGATTGAACGGCGGAGCAGGCTCGAGGGGCCGTATAGCCTAATCCTGCTCCTATTTCTTATGTTCTCTCCACATAACTGAAGTCCTTCATCCTTGGTACCATTCCAACAAATTTCATTCATTAATTTTGAACATTTGCTTACGTTCCAGATTTTAAGAAGCAAAGGGTGCAAGACCGAAGAACAGTTCAAAAACGTTGAAGCCAAGGTAGAAACTGACACAAGACTGGCTCACCCAACGTGTGCTGTGTATTATCACACTCACCCTCCGGCTCAAACATACACAGGCTCTGATTTTACCTCCAGATAGTACTGATTCTCACCCATGCTGTTGGTGGAGGTGAAACCACCAGCATGGGGAACGTAGACTGCAGAGCACGTGCCGATAACTAGTGCCGATAACTAGTGCCGCTGCTTTCTGAGATCGAGTTCGCTCAACAGTATCCCAGCTCCCATCGTTACATCAGTCCCCACATCACAACAGTGACTACACTTCAATAATACCCCCATTGGCTGTAAAACGCTTTGGGATGTGTTGAGGTTGTGAAAGTCGCTACAGAAATGCAAGTTTTTATGTTTTAACTCTGGAAAACCCATTGTTTCAATATAGGCACCACACTGCCCAGCAACCAAATCAGGAGATGAGAGACTATTCTGCAATCAGTGCAATAAATGACGGAGTAGCGGATGATTGTACACAGACACGTGGGCGCTAGGAAATGTGCAAAACGTCAGTCATTAACTCTTTAGTGAACATTTCAGGTTCTGAATTTGAATTCCAGGAATCGGAAGCCGATAATTTGACAGTAAAGACAGAATGGATGTGCTAATTAATTAAAGTTAACATAAGATGGTGTCCTGTCCTGTACTCTACTAGACGGGTGTCTAGACAATGGCTGTGGGTCAACCCCAGGCTCTGCCAATTGGGCTCTTGTTGCCCGTTAACCCAGTCCTATTTGCATTCACATTTCTTACTCGCTGTTTTGTCCTGTTTCTAGTTGATGGGGCTGTTCTTGCTGCTGTTGCCTCTTTGGTGAATAAATCCTAAACAAGAACACTGAGATCTGTTAATATTAGCAACTTGGAATATCTGGGAATTAATGGGAACAGGGATTGAAACAGCCCCAAGGCTGTATTATATTTAGCCAAGTGGCCTACAAAGTCAGAAAGTTTGAATGGCAGAGCAGGCTCGAGGGGACGTATGGTCCATGCTGCTCCTATTTTTTATTTTCTTTTAGATCATTAGTAGCTGGCACCCACAGTGATATCACAGACTTGATATCCGTGGCTCAGTGTGGAGCACTCTCGCCTCTGAGTCAGAAGGTTGTGTGTTCAAATCCCACTCCAGAGACTTGAGCACAGAATCCAGGCAGTGCTGCACTGTTGGAGCGTTAGTACTGGGGGAATGCTGCACTGTCGGAGGGGCAGTACTGGGGGAGTGCTGCAGTGTCGGAGGGGCAGTACTGAGGGAGTGCTGCACTGTCGGAGGGGCAGTACTGAGGGAGTGCTGCACTGTCGGAGGGGCAGTACTGAGGGAGTGCTGCACTGTCGGAGGGGCAGTACTGGGGGAGTGCTGCACTGTCGGAGGGGCAGTACTGGGGGAGTGCTGCAGTGTCGGAGGGGCAGTACTGAGGGAGTGCTGCACTGTCGGAGGGGCAGTACTGAGGGAGTGCTGCACTGTCGGAGGGGCAGTACTGAGGGAGTGCTGCACTGTCGGAGGGGCAGTACTGAGGGAGTGCTGCACTGTCGGAGGGGCAGTACTGAGGGAGTGCTGCACTGTCGGAGGGGCAGTACTGAGGGAGTGCTGCACTGTCGGAGGGGCAGTGCTGAGGGAGTGCTGCACTGTCGGAGGGGCAGTACTGAGGGAGTGCTGCACTGTCGGAGGGGCAGTACTGAGAGAGTGCTGCACTGTCGGAGGGGCAGTACTGAGGGAGTGCTGCACTGTCGGAGGGGCAGTGCTGAGGGAGTGCTGCACTGTCGGAGGGGCAGTACTGAGGGAGTGCTGCACTGTCGGAGGGGCAGTACTGAGGGAGTGCTGCACTGTCGGAGGGGCAGTACTGAGGGAGTGCTGCACTGTCGGAGGGGCAGTACTGAGAGAGTGCTGCACTGTCGGAGGGGCAGTACTGAGGGACCGGTGCACTGTCTGAGGGGCCGTTTTTCAGATGAGACATTGGTTAGAGATGCTCCTTCTCTGCCGCCATAACTTTGCTGGAAGTGGGAGCGGCTCTGAGGAAATTCTGGTGAAGTAAAGGGGACGGAGTGTGAGCAGGTCTGGGGAAATTTCCTGGCCATTAAGCAAGGCCCCATCCAACTGTTCCAGTGGTTCAGTGGATGCTAACGATCTCTTGGCATTATTCAAAGAGCAGGAAGTTCTCCTGGTGTCCTGGCCAACATTCCTCCCTCAACCAAAAACAGATCATCACAATCATTGCTAAGGATGAATCCCGAAGAGACCCAGGAATCGTAGCAGCTTCGACATGAAACATGTCCAACCAATGTAGAGCAGCCAATAGGACGTAGAGCCGCACGGCCATAACCGTAGAGTACGAGTGCGCGATGATGATCAAACTGTACAGGGCTCTGGTCAGACCGCATCTTGAGTACTGGGTCCAGTTCTGGTCACCAAGAACTCCCAGAGACATTCAACTGCTGGAGGCAGTGCGGTGGAGAACCTTGAGGCTGATTCCCAGTGTCAGGGGTTTGAGTCATGGGGAGAGACTCGGGCTGAGAGGTGATCTTATTGAGGGAGAAAAAAGGTATCAACAAAACCTGGAATATTACTTTAAATTAAACTAAACGTGGAACTGAGGGTCATGGGTTCAAACTAGTAAAAGGTAATTTTCAGACTGATAGGAGATTTTTCTTCACACAGAAAGTGATCAATACTTGGAATAAACTTCTAGATGGAGCAAAAACCCTGGAATCATTTAAGAAACAATGAGGGGAATGTTTGGATCTCCTTTGATTAATTAAGATGGGCTGAATGACCTTCCTCGTCTGTAATGATCTTGTGAATTTATCTCATTGTTGTTTGTGGGATCTTGCTGTGGGCAAAATGGTTGCCACGTTATAACAGCACATTGTGTGAAGTTATTTGAGATGATTCTGAGAAAAGCAGATTAATAATCGGTTATCGTACTGAGTTATTCTGTCCCGTCAGATCGATGAGGAAGTTCAGAGAAGAACGTTACTGGGTCAGCGTTGTTTGGAGAGAACGGCTATTATTTCAACATGTTACAAACCACTGAATCCTGGGGTTTATGTTTTACAGGTATGAACTGGTCTGTGCCAATTAACTCTACAACTTCATGTACATTTAAAGACTTAGACCATTAACACAGGTTACTGCAGAAACATCCAGGATTATCCAACTGGGAATTGCAGCAGCACAGACATTGTGAATGGGTTATGTTAGAGTCAGGTCTTTCTAAAATAGTTTGTGTTTTCTTCACGCTGTGAAAGCAAAACACTTTGGATTTTAATTTTGGTTTCTCATTTCCGCAAAAGCAAAAGTGACTCCAGAGGTGCTGAATGACAGGATCGCGTGGGCTGTTGTTACAGCCTGTCCCTGCAACCCAAAGACTCTGTGTTGTAGGCAGAGGGTGTTATTTAACAGATTATAAACTTGTGTTACAGAGAGAGAGAAAAAGGATAGTCAGACTCAAGAGAGACAAGCAGTTTAATTACTGAACCAATGTGTGAACGTAACCCAAATAAAATAAAGAAAACAATTTGCAGTGACACAGGTCTAATTATACAAGATTGACGCTATGAACCATGAAACAGTAAAAGGATTTCAGCACCGTGTAAGGGGCAGGACGGTCTGATGTAACACAAAGTATTTACCGTAGGCGAAGTCAATGTTCATTAATTTGTACAAACTGTGTCAGAGGGTTTGCTTTAATTGGTTTCTCATTTCTGTTAGATTAATTAACTGAAAGCACACGCAGGATTTTCTTTTCGGAGTGCATTACTCTGTAATGTTCCCCTTTGTTTTTCTGTCATTTTTTGTCTCGGCGGTGAGGGTGCTGCCAGAACAACCTGATCTTGGGACTGCATCGCTGCTGCTCTCGAGTCGGGCTCCAAGAACCTGGAGATTCCCTTCGCTCCTTCTGTTTAAACACCTGTTTCCCCAGAGTGGCTAAAATCAGCGGCTTAATCCTGCACCGTATTTAATGATTGTCAAATGTTAAACTGTGCTTCCTAACCCATCAACCGCAAAACCAAGAATGTGGTAACAGGGGGATAAAGCTTCCCTGACCCACAAACTGGGGCGTTAACCTGCTACACATCCGGAATCAGTTTCACAAGTTTGGAGCATTTACATTTTCGAAAACTCTTGCTGGATTTATTGTTGTACTTTTTAAAAAAAAAACCTTAACGTGGCTCGGTGGGTCGCACTCGCCTCTGGGTCAGAAGGTCGTGGGTTCGAGTCCCACTCCAGAGACTTGAGCACAAAATCCAGGCTGACGCTCCCAGTGCAGTATTGACGGAGTGCTGCATTGTCAGAGGTGCTGTCATTCGGATGAGACGTTAAACTGCGGCCCCGTCTGCCCCCTCGGGTGGATGTAAAAGATCCCATGGCATTATTCGAAGAAAAGCAGAGGAGTTCTCCCCGGTGACCTGGCCAATATTTATCCCTCCAAACATCAACAACACAAATTATCTGGTCATTTATCTCATTGCTGTTTGTGGGATCTTGCTGTGCGGAAATTGGCTGCTGCGTTTCCTACATTACAACAGTGACTACACTTCAAAAGTAATTAATTGGCTGTGAAGCACTTTGGGACGTCCTGAGGTTGTGAGAGGCGCTGTAGAAATGCAAGTTGTTTTTTTACTAGTGCTGCCAGTGGGGACAGAGTCAGATACACACTGTTGTCTGTCAGTGACCATATAACCCTGCTGTTAGATTGGTGGATATTT
Organism: Heptranchias perlo; assembly: GCF_035084215.1. Classification (NCBI taxonomy): domain Eukaryota; kingdom Metazoa; phylum Chordata; class Chondrichthyes; order Hexanchiformes; family Hexanchidae; genus Heptranchias; species Heptranchias perlo. Next base: position 46,032,041 of record NC_090349.1, read on the forward strand.
GGTGCTCATGGTGACTAGCTTCATGCTGCAGTAAGTCTTGTATTAAAGAGGTTGGCACACTTGTAAATTACAGCAGTATCTAAAAAGGAATACTGTGTTTTGGAATTCTTCCAGGGATACTTCCTCGCTCCAGAATTCCTTGAAATAGTCGCCTACTGCAGAAGTAGGGATGCAGATTTCGAAGGATTGCTGAATTGCATTCAGTCACTAGCAGGTATCTGTTACATTTTGTTCAAGAGCAAGAAATAAGGACAGTGTTTTATACATATAGATCGATATCAGGTCTGATAGACGAGAATATAAAACATTCCAGTATGAATTCACCATAGCTTGAGGGCAAGTTGGGTAAAATTGTAACATATTACACGAAGAGGAGAGGGTAAAGTGAAACGGGGGTCAGTCACCCTGGCTGGAGCTCGAGCTGTGGACTCTTGTATATTTACACAGTTTCTATAGTTCCGGGAGTGACTTTATTGCGGTAATGTGTTCCTGACAGTCACAGAGTCAAACTCACAGTGCAAAACAAATCGTTCCTGTGAGTGGAAACTAGATTCTGAGGTCATTGGAGGCCAGTTAAAAAAATCCAGTGGGTTCCATGGAGAAGATGTCATTCTCCACAATCCTTAATATAACTCTGGAAGGTTAGACAGAAACAGGCCATTCGGCCCAACAGGTCTATGCCGGTGTTTATGCTCCACACGAGCCTCCTCCCTCCCTACTTCATCTCACCCTATCAGACCAAATGGAAGGTTTGGTGAAGCAGTCACTGATAAAATGCCTGGTACTGAGGATAGCCTCGACCCTGGGACTCTGCACGGGTTCATGGCTGATTCGCGCAGCTAACGAACCAGTTCCTGCCAGAATATCACAGGGAGCATCTCACCTTGAGGGCCCAGAGAACGGAACAGTAAGGGGATGAATGGTCGCTCGAGCTACACTGTAATCCTAAACCCCTCCCCCCTCACAGAACCCGAAACCTATCATCTCCCCCAAAAACCCGAGGACCCTGGGGGTCAGTTGAAAATTTCAAAGCTGAGATTGATCGATTTTTATTGGGTGAGGGGATTAAGGGATATGGAACCAAGGCGGGTAAATGGAGTTGAGATACAGATCAGCCATGATCTAATAGAATGGCGGAACCGGCTCGAGGGGCTGAATGGCCTCCTCCTGTTCCTACGTTTCTGTTTATCTGCGTTGTGATGATTATATTTGAATTTTTGCACAGATGATTTAAGTGGCTTAATGCGATAAAATGTTTACAAAGAAACACCCAATTTATTTATTAAACTGTGCTCCTTTTTTCTTTGTAGCTGAAAGAGTTTATTCTATCCCAGTGTTCACTGGGGAATTCTGCAGGCAGTTCATTGAAGAGCTCGAGAACTTTGAACGGTCTGACATGCCGAAGGGCAGGCCCAACACCATGAATAACTACGGGGTAAGATGTGAAGACACACTCGGGCAGTCAGCTGCGATAAACATCTCCATAATTCACCAGCAACACATTTATATTACATCATGCACATGGGATTGTGAAAAACAGCTCTGGGATTGTCAGCTCCATAGCTGTGATCAGGCAAACTGTTTGATACTTTAATGGACACTCTCTAGTACTAAATATTGTTCACTTCATACAGTGAAGCTAAGTAAAATGGTGAGAGACAGAAAGCTCCCCTCCTGGATTAGTGGGTAATGACACGGTCCTCTGTGATACTGAGCCAAACAGACCCAGTCTGGGCTGAGTTAGTTGCTCTGAGGGGGGGGAGAAGTGAGGCTGTTACACTTGGCCCCCCCCCCCCCCCCCGCTTCTGTTAGACAGTGGGTCTGTGGATGAGCTCAGGATCAGAACTTGATCTTGTCTAAAAAGGTCGGACACTCTGCTGGCACTCAGCGAGTGAACTCCCACAGTCACTGTGTGGGGTATTTAAGGCGGTCTTGCCTGTACCCCAGGAAGGGTCACTAACTGTGGGACCCGCACCCCAGGGTGGGCCAGCGCCCGTGGGACCCCGCACCCCAGGGTGGGCCGGCGCCCGTGGGACCCCGCACCCCAGGGTGGGCCGGCGCCCGTGGGACCCCGCACCCCAGGGTGGGCCGGCGCCCGTGGGACCCCGCACCCCAGGGTGGGCCGGCGCCCGTGGGACCCCGCACCCCAGGGTGGGCCGGCGCCCGTGGGACCCCGCACCCCAGGGTGGGCCGGCGCCCGTGGGACCCGCACCCCAGGGAGATTTAGCTCCTTCAGGAGAGGAAGGGACAGAAATTGGAGGGAGACGTTTTTTAAGTTACAAATGTCAGCCTGTCAACTAGAAATAAAAAATACCTGGTCACCATGAAATCATAGTATTTTACAAAACTGAAGGAGGCCATTCGGCCCATCGTGCCTGTGCTGGCTCTTTGAAAGAGCTATCCAATTAGTCCCGCTCCCCTGCTCTTTCCCCATCGCCCTATCAATTTTTTCCTTTCAAGTATTTATCCAATTCCCTTTTGAAAGTTATTATTGAATCTTTCTTGAATCTGCCCCTTTCAGGCAGCGCATTCCAGATCGGAACTACTCGCTGCGTAAAAAAAAATGTTTCCTCGTCTCCCGTCTGGCTCTTTTGCCAATTACTTTAAATCTGTGTCCTCTGGTCACCGACCCTCCTGCCACTGGAAACAGTTTCTCCTTATTTACTCCATCAAACCCTTCATGATTTTGAACACCTCTATTAAATCTCCCCGTAACCGTCTCTGCTCTAAGGAGAACAATCCCAGCTTCTCCAGTCTCTCCACATAACTGAAGTCCCTCATCCCTGGTACCATTCTAGTAAATCTCCTCTGCACCCTCTCCAAGGCCTTGACATCCTTCCTAAAGTGCGGTGCCCAGAACGGACTGCAGCGGTTCAAGAAGGCGGCTCACCACCACCTTCTCGAGGGCAATTAGGGATGGGCAATAAATGCCGGCCTCGCCAGCGACGCCCACATCCCGTGAACGAATAAAAAAAAAGAATTGAACACAATACTCCAGCTGAGGCCAAACCAGTGTTTTATAAATGTTGTGAATCTAAACCTGCAGCTTGCCTCGAATTGACTTTTTTAATGTTCTGGCTGTTTTAAGGCAGGATTTGAGAGATAAACAGCAAGACAGTGAAAATATGATTTTTATTTGCACTGATGTTTACACAAGTGTTATAAAGTTGCTGATGTAACATTATAAAGACTTTAGCTGCCTGTAGTGCATTTATATATCATCTGTATAAAAGTCATGAATAGTGAGTGTCCATCAGACTTTGAAGCAGGTACAAAACCATCTTAAGAGGAAGAAAACTGACCCACAGCCTGAAATTTACAGCAGTTACCGATGCCCTTTGAATGACCTCTGCAGTTTATAGGCAGTGACCATTACCTGCCGCTTCAGTGCAGTAGCCTTAAAGGGACAGTCCAGGTTACCAGCTCAAAGATCACAACCGAGCAATGCCATGGGAGATCCGCGAGTAATAATTTTTAAAAATTCATAAATCAGTGAAACAGCCAAAATATGCAAATGGCGTTTTGACACTGAGAGTATGAGAAAACCATATAAGATAAGTCCTTACTTAGAATCTTCTTATACAGAAGGAGGCCATTCGGCCCATTGTGCCTGTGCCAGCACTTTGAAAGAGCTATCCAATTAGTCCCATTCCCCTGCTCTTCTTCCTTTTCAAGTATTTATCCAATTCCCTTTTGAAAATTGAATCTGCTTCCACCACCAATGAATTCCAGATCATAACAACTCACTGCGTAAAAAACATTCTCCTTATTTTCCCTTCTGGGTTTTTTGCCAATTATCTTAAAACTGTGTCCTTGACTCGGGTCAATAAAAATGATGATAAGAACAACATAAGAAATAGGAGCAGGAGTAGGCCATTCGACCCCTCGAGCCTGCTCCGCCATTCAATCAGATCATGGCTGATCTTCGCCCTCGACTCCACTTTCCCGCCTGATCCCCATATTCTATGATTCCCCTAGAGTCCAAATATCCATCGCTCTCAGCCTTGAATATACTCAATAACTGAGCATCCACAGCCCTCTGGGGTAGAGAATTCCAAAGATTCATAACCCTCTGAGTGAAGAAATTCCTCCTCATCTCAGTCCTAAATGGCCGACCCCTTATCCTGAGACTATGCTCCCTAATTCTAGACTCTTCAGCCAGGGGAAACGACCTCTCAGCATCTACCCTGTAAAGCCCCCTCAGAATCTTATATGTTTCAATGAGATCACCTCTCATTCTTCAAAACTCCAGAGAAGTTCTTTGTACGTGCAGAAAAACAGTTCAAGCAAATGAATGCCCTGTTTTAAGAAGGAAAAACCGCACCCCTCCTCCGACACGTCGTGCACATGCGAGACAGATCCCGCACAATAGGCGTCCGATGTGCTCCTCGCTACAGGTCAGCATCCCACGTGTGTGACCAGCTGACTCACCTTGTCCAGAACAGTAGAACCAGAGGACGTGGCCTGCGCTTGTAGGTGGGAAAATACTGAGCGAGTGGTCAGACTATGGAACAGGCTCCCCGGGGGAGACGGTGGAAGCAGTTCGTGTTGATCCATTCAAATGCAAATAAGATTGATTTCTTTCAGAAAATAACATTTCTGGATCCAGTATATGAGTAATTTGAGACAGGACGTGTGGTGAGTGTAACAGGCTCGGGAGGAACAGGTGACTTTGGACCTCTGGTTCCCAAAGCTCTCCCCCACTGGGGGTTTTCCTCACCTCATGTCTGGGTCTGTTGGAGACTCATTGATCGAGGTTGATTGCTCTGATTAGTCAACAATTCCATTATCGTCGTGTCATGTGATTACCAGGATGGGAGGTGGTGAACGAGATGGACCTTGGTCTGTCTCGCAATTCCCCTGTTCCTGTGTCTTCACCTCATGTACCTAGACTTCTGTTCACAAAAACAAAAGCCTTCAAAACCAAAGTAAAAACAAAATTACAAATTTCAATAAAAAAGGGTCAAGATAAAGAGAAAAAACTGCGGATGTAGAAATCAATTAAAAAACAGAAAAACTCAGAAAACACACAGCAGGTCTGAAAGAGACAGGTTCCAATGAAGGACCCCGTTTGGCTTTTTCTGTCAGACACTGAATGGCCTGCAGTGCATTTCCAGAATGTTCTCTTCTTTTAAATACCCCGTGCGGGAAGGGGGGGGGGGTTTGAGGGGGGGTTACACACGCTCCCAAACCGCAGGTCCCACCTCCCTCCACACCAGCTGAAGCTGCTGACATCAGTCTATCCCCCCCCCCGGAGTCTCTCCCCCCCCCCCCCCCCCCGGAGTCTGTCCCCCCCCCCCCCCCCCGCAGTCTCTTCCCCCCCCGGAGTCTATCCCCCCCCCCCCCCCCCCGGAGTCTATCCCCCCCCCCCCCCCCGGAGTCTATTCCCCCCCCCCCCCCCTCGGAGTCTATCCCCCCCCCCCCCCCGGAGTCTATCCCCCCCCCCCCCCGGAGTCTATCCCCCCCCCCCCCCCGGAGTCTATCCCCCCCCCCCCCCGGAGTCTATCCCCCCCCCCCCCCCGGAGTCTATCCCCCCCCCCCCCCGGAGTCTATCCCCCCCCCCCCCCGGAGTCTATCCCCCCCCCCCCCCGGAGTCTATCCCCCCCCCCGCGGTCTATCCCCCCCCCCCCCCCCCCGGTCTATTCCCCCCCCCCCCCCCCCCCGCGGTCTATTCCCCCCCCCCCCCCCCCCCCCCGCGTCTATCCCCCCCCCGCGGTCTATCCCCCCCCCCCCCCCCCCCCCCCCGCGGTCTATCCCCCCCCCCCCCCCCCGCGGTCTATCCCCCCCCCCCCCCCCCCCCCCCGCGGTCTATCCCCCCCCCCCCCCCCCCGCGGTCTATTCCCCCCCCCCCCCCCCGCGGTCTATTCCCCCCCCCCCCCCCCCCCCCCCCGCGGTCTATTCCCCCCCCCCCCCCCCACCGCGGTCTATCCCCCCCCCCCCCCCCCCTAATTTTTTTTTATTCGTTCATGGGATGTGGGCGTCGCTGCGAGGCCGGCATTTATTGCCCATCCCTAATTGCCCTTGGTTACCTATATATAATATATATATGTGTGTAAATCTTGTGTCTGCGCATTTCTTGTTATTATAAATTCCTATATCATTTATAATGGAAACTGCGTACAGAAGCTTGTCACACCACGATTACAGTGCAAGCCCTGCAACACGACCACAGGTGGGAGGGTTTAATTACATCATGACAGTTTACATAGGCAGCTTCCATTATGAATGTGGACATAGGAATTTATTTATGATGGAAATATAAAAATAAGGACAAACAGCATGACTTTAAACAGGGGCAGAATATAATACACATCCTCAGGGCAAAAAAATCCTGTTTGGCTCAAATAATCACTAAGGGTTAAGTTACCACTGAAGTATCGAATTGACTAATGTGACTGTGTCAATTCACTTGCAGTCACTAGACGGGTAAAACAAAGTACCAAGAGGAACTAGTGCTCATTCCTCATTGGTAACAAGAACTTGAATTGCTGGTCCAATTATATCTCGCCCTCTGACCCCACTTCTCCTTGGTTTTGACTCCTCCTCTGAGATCGACCTGTGTGATATATTCCTGCACGATATTGGGCTTGGCCAGAATTTGCAACACTATGGTATTGATTGTTGTAAAGAAATTTAGGGACAAACACTAACATAATTATTTTTAATTCATTGTGCTTTGATGTTTTTGGTTTTTAATTTCTGCTTATTGTACGAATATAAACCGACTATAAACTGCACAGATTAAACCACCTTTGTTTTGTCATCTGATCAAGGTGCTTTTGAACGAGCTTGGGTTTGACGAGACTTTTATAACACCATTGCGTGAGGATTACCTTCAGCCGATCGCGTCGCTTCTATACCCAGACTGTGGGGGTGGGAGGTTGGACAGTCACAAAGCTTTCGTAGTGAAGTACATCATAAACCAAGACCTTGATTTAAGTTTCCATTACGACAACGCTGAAGTCACTTTAAACGTGTCACTCGGGAAAGATTTTAATGAAGGGAACCTCTATTTTGGAGACATGAGACAGGTACTGTGGATAATATAGTCAAGTTTTCTGTTGTTTCATAACAGTCTGTCGTTCTCTCCCTCACACTTCCCTCTGCTTCCTTCCCCTTCCAGTCCCACTCACCTTTAACCAGTAAGTGTGATACTCTTGGCCATTTCAATACGTCAACCCGAATACTCAAATTTTGCATCTGATTTAACACCTCAGACTGCAGCAGCAATGTTGCCACCCACAGAGCAGAAAAACTCTTGTTTTGGCTCAAACAGCCGCCATCTGTTCAGTTACTAATTGTGAACAAATCGATTCAGGTAACGCAATAAACTGATCGGGAACAAGGGGCCGGATCTCAGTTCTCATTGGTAACAAGATCGAATCGCTCAATATTTTCCATTCATGAACTAGCCGTGGCTCAGTGGGGGGGGGGCTGTCTCACCTCTGAGTCAGAAGGTCGTGGGTTCAAGTCCCACTCCAGAGACTTGAGTCCATAAAATACTGGTTTTGTGGCATTTGCCAAAGGAATGAAAGAAAGAACTTGCATTTCTATCGTGCTTTTCACAACTTCAGGACGTCCCAAAGCACTTTACAGCCAATGAAGTACTTTTGAAGTGTAGTCACTGTTGTAATGTAGGAAACGCGGCAGACAATTTGCGCACAGCAAGATCCCACAAACAGCAATGTAATAATGACCAGATAATCTGTTTTAGTGATGTTGGTTGAGGGATAAATATTGGCTAGGACACCAGGGAGAACTCTCCTGCTCTTCTTTGAAATAGTGGCCATGGGATCTTTTACATCCACCTGAGAGGGCAGACGGGGCCTCGGTTTAACGTCTCATCCGAAAGACGGCACCTCCGACAGTGCAGCACTCCCTCAGTACTACACTGGGAGTGTCGGCCTGGCTTTTGTGCTCAAGTCTCTGGACTGAGCCAGTGAATTAAGTGAACCAGTTGGGTTTTTACGACAATCTGACAGCTTCACGGTCACTTTTACTGAGACCAGCTTTTTATTTCCAGATTTTTTAAACTGAATTCAAATTCTCAAACTGGCCATGGTGGGATTTGAACTCACGGTCTCTGGATTATTGGTCCAGTTACACGACCCGTATATAAAAATGAGTTTATCGTCTGTCTGTACCTTGTGGTTGCAGGTTCCAATAAGTGAGGCAGAATGTGTAGAGATTGAGCACAGAGTGAGTCACGGCCTGATCCACCGAGGGCAGCACTGCCATGGCGCGTTGCCCATCTCCTCGGGGGAACGCTGGAATCTCATCATATGGATGCGATCGTCACAGGTCCGCAATAAGCTGTGCCCAATGTGCGACAAGAAGCCACAGTTGGTAGAAGCAGTTGGATTGGGGGATGGTTTTACCTTGGAGCCACTAGAGGACGGGCAGCAGTCAGTGGACGTCTGTGCCTTGAACTAGTCATTTCCAAGTGGTTTTACCCTTCGCGATGACAGGATCAGTGAACGGGAACAAACCTAACGATCGCCAATCAAACCCTCTTCCTGCTCAGTTTGTGAGCTCAGTTACTGCAGCAGGAGGCACGTCTGGGAGATTTTAGCTGATTTACAAATATCGGCAGATATGTAATCAAGAATTGTAGAAAACTTTCACTCCGTTTCCTTATTTAAACGGGTATCTCCTCTTAAATGTCTGGTAACTCCAGTGTGTGTTTGTGCTTTAAGGGCACGGAGTCTCACTTTCTCCCGGATGTTTCGGGTCCTACGTTGCTGCAATGAGAGAGCTGGCAGATGGTTTTCATCTCCCATCAAAAATCTTTTTGGCAGCTGTTGGGAGATATGATCGTTGGTAACCGCAGTTCCATCCGATTTACCATCTCTCCTGCAAGAGCGATGGGACAGTCTCCACTGGCACCTCTTTGCTTGGCACAGGTCCGATTGAGAATTGAACCAATGTTGTGCCAGTTTGGAAGCTCCCGGTTAGCATTCTAACACTATTTAAATCAAGTATGAGGTGTCGGATATGTGGACGGGAATAGGATAAAAGGGAATGTGTTTTTGATACCAATTAAGCACAGTCAATCACAAACCATCATGAGGGAGTGGATCCAATTAATTAATTTCATGTCACAACTGTGATTTTGCGTATGCTTTATTAGCCTCATTAAATATCCAGCCAATTGTCGCATTGAACAAGTGGAAAACATTTCTAAATAAATGTTTGAACAATTGTGTGCTCATCATGATGAAGGATGGGAATTGGGATACTTTCCTACTTTAGGCACTTAGTGACTGCCCTAATGGTTCTGGGACTGGATGCACAACGTAACAAGTTGTGAAGCTGACTTCAGTGAATCGTAAAAACCTGACTGGTTCACTGATGTCCTTCAGGGAGTTGAACCTGCCATCCCTACCTGGTCTGGCCAAAATGTAATTATAATCCCACGGTATGTGATTGGGCATTAAATAATACTTGCCAGTGTTGCCCACATCCCAAGAACAAATACATTAAAAAAGGACAGGTATAACACAACTGGTTACAGATAAAAGCTCCTTCTGGTCTACAAACTCTCAGCAGCACCCATTAACTTCTCACACTTTTCCATAAAATTCTGCTCCTGTTGGCACTGGTTAATAATCGTACACAGATCACTGATGTGCAGAGTTTTATGCTGTGGGTCATGATCACCAATAACTGGGTTGTTGAGTCTGGCCAACTCATTTCACAACTTGGTTCTCATTTGTTCCAGTTTTGTACCCCATTATTACCCACTATGAGGGAGATCTGGCAGGAGTCGGTTTATTGAACTGGTTGCTAAGAAATACACAAAATTGGTGCAAAGTGACTGAGCAATTTATTCACCAACCTGACAAAGCCACAACAACGAGCCGACATCTAACTGCATTAACACCAATGCAACAGTGCAAAGTATTGCATTTTTTATCATAAGACCTGTGATTCTTAACCAGTAGTTTGAGTGTACTCATTAATGACTGGTAGAAGATGCACAGGAGCTTTGACATGATAGTAAATTATATTTTGCTTCAATATGTATATATTAAAAATAGCACACTTGCACAAGTTTTCATCAACTTTTTCCAATATAAATTCGTATGTCCATATTTATAATGGAAACTACCAATGTAAACTTGTCACACTGTAATTACACCCTCCCACCAGTAGAAGTGCTGGAGCACCACCACTGGCAGGAGGCCCCGTCCGTCTTCTCTGTAAAACATCCCACGGCACTATTCTGAACAAGAGCAGGGGAGTTCTACCCAGTGTCCTGAGCCAATATTTATTACTGAACCAACATAAGTAAAAAAGATTATCCGCTCATTATCACATTGCTGTTTGTGGGATCTTGCTGTGTGCAAATTAGCTGCTGCGTTTCCTACATTACAACAGTGACTATACTTCAAAAATACTTCATTGGTTGTAAAGTGTTTTGGGACATCCTGAGGTGGTGAACGGTCTTTGTAACAAGATGCAGTTATTCCAACACTCAATATTTGTTTTAAATGCAGAGCATTTAGTGGAATTCTGCTTTAATTGTGTTTTTCGCAAATCAGCAGAAAGGTCCCTCTCCTCGAAAGATCAGCAAAGCGCAGGGCAGCAGATGGGTCTTTCTGCACGGGGTTTGGTGTTCCGGACGAACACGAAATACTGTTGCACCGAGTATATCCGGAAGCGGCGGTGCGGGAGGGCGCGAGAAGCCGCGAAACGAACGGTCTCGGCGCTCGGAGCGAAACTGGAGGCGGTTCAGGTGAGCGCTCGGAGCCCGCCCGCCCCGGGGAATAAAACCAGGCCCGCCCGCCCGCCCGCCCCGGGGAATAAAACCAGGCCCGCCCGCCCGCCCACCCCGGGGAATAAAACCAGGCCCGCCCGCCCGCCCCGGGGAATAAAACCAGGCCCGCCCGCCCGCCCCGGGGAATAAAACCAGGCCCGCCCGCCCGCCCCGGGGAATAAAACCAGGCCCGCCCGCCCAGCTGCCCCAACAGATACGAAGCGGGGCGGCCCCGGGGCGGGCGGCGGCTTTAACCCAGGGAGTGGGGTCCGGGTCCAAGAGATTTATTCACATCCACCACACGGGAATTGGATAAATACTTGAAAGGAAAAATTCACAGGGCTACAGGGAAAGAGCAGGGGGGAGGGGGGCAGCACAGGCACGATAGGCCGAATGGCCTCCTCCTGTTGCTCAGGTTGAGGTGTCAACAGTTTGGAAATTCACTAAAGTTTAACCTCTGCCCAAAGGTTAGGGGCCTGAGCCGACCAGTGGGATATTTAAGGGTACGGGGAGCGAGGGGGAGAGTGGGATTAGACTGGGTGGGATATTAAAGGGTACGGGGAGTGAGGGGAGAGTGGGATTAGACTGGGTGGGATATTAAAGGGTACGGGGAGTGAGGGGAGAGTGGGATTAGACTGGGTGGGATATTAAAGGGTACGGGGAGTGAGGAGGAGAGTGGGATTAGACTGGGTGGGATATTAAAGGGTACGGGGAGTGAGGGGAGAGTGGGATTAGACTGGGTGGGATATTAAAGGGTACGGGGAGTGAGGGGGAGAGTGGGATTAGACTGGGTGGGATATTAAAGGGTACGGGGAGTGAGGGGGAGAGTGGGATTAGACTGGGTGGGATATTAAAGGGTACGGGGAGCGAGGGGGAGAGTGGGATTAGACTGGGTGGGATATTAAAGGGTACGGGGAGTGAGGGGAGAGTGGGATTAGACTGGGTGGGATATTAAAGGGTACGGGGAGTGAGGGGAGAGTGGGATTAGACTGGGTGGGATATTAAAGGGTACGGGGAGTGAGGAGGAGAGTGGGATTAGACTGGGTGGGATATTAAAGGGTACGGGGAGTGAGGGGAGAGTGGGATTAGACTGGGTGGGATATTAAAGGGTACGGGGAGTGAGGGGGAGAGTGGGATTAGACTGGGTGGGATATTAAAGGGTACGGGGAGTGAGGGGGAGAGTGGGATTAGACTGGGTGGGATATTAAAGGGTACGGGGAGCGAGGGGGAGAGTGGGATTAGACTGGGTGGGATATTAAAGGGTACGGGGAGTGAGGGGAGAGTGGGATTAGACTGGGTGGGATATTAAAGGGTACGGGGAGTGAGGGGAGAGTGGGATTAGACTGGGTGGGATATTAAAGGGTACGGGGAGTGAGGAGGAGAGTGGGATTAGACTGGGTGGGATATTAAAGGGTACGGGGAGTGAGGGGAGAGTGGGATTAGACTGGGTGGGATATTAAAGGGTACGGGGAGTGAGGGGAGAGTGGGATTAGACTGGGTGGGATATTAAAGGGTACGGGGAGTGAGGGGAGAGTGGGATTAGACTGGGTGGGATATTAAAGGGTACGGGGAGCGAGGGGGAGAGTGGGATTAGACTCGGTGGGATATTAAAGGGTACGGGGAGTGAGGGGGAGGGTGGGATTAGACTGGGTGGGATATTAAAGGGTACGGGGAGTGAGGGGGAGAGTGGGATTAGACTGGGTGGGATATTAAAGGGTACGGGGAGTGAGGGGGAGAGTGGGATTAGACTGGGTGGGATATTAAAGGGTATGGGGAGTGAGGGGAGAGTGGGATTAGACTGGGTGGGATATTAAAGGGTACGGGGAGCGAGGGGGAGAGTGGGATTAGACTGGGTGGGATATTAAAGGGTACGGGGAGTGAGGGGGAGAGTGGGATTAGACTGGGTGGGATATTAAAGGGTACGGGGAGCGAGGGGGAGAGTGGGATTAGACTGGGTGGGATATTATAGGGTACGGGGAGCGAGGGGGAGAGTGGGATTAGACTGGGTGGGATATTATAGGGTACGGGGAGTGAGGGGGAGAGTGGGATTAGACTGGGTGGGATATTAAAGGGTACGGGGAGTGAGGGGGAGAGTGGGATGAGACTGGGTGGGATATTAAAGGGTACGGGGAGTGAGTGGGATGAGACTGGGTGGGATATTAAAGGGTACGGGGAGTGAGGGGGAGAGTGGGATTAGACTGGGTGGGATATTAAAGGGTACGGGGAGTGAGCGGGAGAGTGGGATTAGACTGGGTGGGATATTAAAGGGTACGGGGAGTGAGCGGGAGAGTGGGATTAGACTGGGTGGGATATTAAAGGGTACGGGGAGTGAGGGGGAGAGTGGGATTAGACTGGGTGGGATATTAAAGGGTACGGGGAGTGAGGGGGAGAGTGGGATTAGACTGGGTGGGATATTAAAGGGTACGGGGAGTGAGGGGGAGAGTGAGATTAGACTGGGTGGGATATTAAAGGGTACGGGGAGTGAGGGGGAGAGTGGGATTAGACTGGGTGGGATATTAAAGGGTACGGGGAGTGAGGGGGAGAGTGGGATTAGACTGGGTGGGATATTAAAGGGTATGGGGAGTGAGGGGGAGAGTGGGATTAGACTGGGTGGGATATTAAAGGGTACGGGGAGTGAGGGGGAGAGTGGGATTAGACTGGGTGGGATATTAAAGGGTACGGGGAGTGAGGGGGAGAGTGGGATTAGACTGGGTGGGATATTAAAGGGTACGGGGAGTGAGGGGGAGAGTGGGATTAGACTGGGTGGGATATTAAAGGGTACGGGGAGTGAGGGGGAGAGTGGGATTAGACTGGGTGGGATATTAAAGGGTACGGGGAGCGAGCGGGAGGGTGGGATTAGACTGGGTGGGATATTAAAGGGTACGGGGAGCGAGCGGGAGAGTGGGATTAGACTGGGTGGGATATTAAAGGGTACGGGGAGTGAGGGGGAGAGTGGGATGAGACTGGGTGGGATATTAAAGGGTACGGGGAGTGAGGGGGAGAGTGGGATTAGACTGGGTGGGATATTAAAGGGTACGGGGAGTGAGGGGGAGAGTGGGATGAGACTGGGTGGGATATTAAAGGGTACGGGGAGTGAGGGGGAGAGTGGGATTAGACTGGGTGGGATATTAAAGGGTACGGGGAGTGAGGGGGAGAGTGGGATGAGACTGGGTGGGATATTAAAGGGTACGGGGAGCGAGGGGGGAGAGTGGGATTAGACTGGGTGGGATATTAAAGGGTACGGGGAGCGAGGGGGAGAGTGGGATTAGACTGGGTGGGATATTAAAGGGTGCGGGGAGTGAGGGGGAGAGTGGGATGAGACTGGGTGGGAGATTAAAGGGTACGGGGAGTGAGGGGGAAGAGTGGGATTAGACTGGGTGGGATATTAAAGGGTACGGGGAGCGAGGGGGAGAGTGGGATTAGACTGGGTGGGATATTAAAGGGTACGGGGAGTGAGGGGGAGAGTGGGATTAGACTGGGTGGGATATTAAAGGGTACGGGGAGTGAGGGGGAGAGTGGGATTAGACTGGGTGGCTGGTGAGAAAAACACCAGCACGGGCTTGATGAGCTGAATGGCCTGTTTCTGTGCTAGAACGTGTTATGATTCTATAGTGTGTGATAGCGTGCCTTTAAGAGGACATAGAATAGTTATTATGGTCTCTTACAATCTCAAAATCAAAGACCCAGTGAATAGCGAGCACTATTCCTATCTTATTCTAACCCCTTACCTTTCCAGACTGGTAGATATTCTTCAGCTGATTTAGGATTGGGAAGGTCGTCTGTTTAAGCTGCTCTCTCACCTTATTTAAGTATGAATTTTGAAGTTGGAAATGTGGTTTTCATCTCACTAGATCACAAGTACAGTGACTTGCTGAGTTCTCAAGGCTTCCACTGTAAAACGAGCATTTAGCATAAGTAGATTCAGTCAGCTCTATTGCTGGGCATCGTTCCAAGTACTGAGTGTTCGAGAACGGAGCTCCGTGGGTTGTACAATCCAGTGCCTCTGCTATACTCTGATGTGGAGATGCCGGTGATGGACTGGGGTTGACAATTGTAAACAATTTTACAACACCAAGTTATAGTCCAGCAATTTTATTTTAAATTCACAAGCTTTCGGAGGCTACCTCCTTCCTCAGGTGAACGATAGCAGCTTACCCTGGCTCTGCTTTGAAATCTTTGTGCTCCAACTCAACCCATTAAGTCACGGAGTGTGGACCAAAGTCATTAGGCACAGGAACCTCGTAGAAACCTTAATCGCAGCAACTCCTGTGCAGAGCATTCGATTATGTCAATATTTGGATCGGCTCCGTTGCCAGCGGTTACCCCTCTCCCTCCACACAACGGAGAGCGAGTTTGCTGCGGGTATGGAGAGCAGACCTACACCGGTCATCCCAGTTTTTTTACCCAGTTACTTTCTGACATCGCGAGGCTGTGGCCTAAAGGAAATGCGGTCTTGGAGCCTGAATTGCAGGAGGCGACCATAATCACTGCGGCTGGTATGCACCATTCAGTTGTGAGTAGCCCAGCTCACTGTGGGGTTTCACTGCTGAGTCCCCAGTGTGATGGGGAGTCACATCTCTCCACCCGACTGTTTACAATCCCAGCTTTAGCATCACATCAACACTACGACAGGTGTGAAAAAACCCTACGTAGAGTTAGAGCCAAAAGCAGCAGGGTAATGCATGAAATCCGCATTATGCAAAGAATCCAGACCCCAGTAATTATTGTTCTGGTATCAGGCAGTTTGGGGGAATTCACTGTATTTAGTAGTGTTGTTTTCCTCATTAGTTAACAATAAAAAAAGACAAGACGTGCATTTACATAGCATCTTTCATGACCTCAGGACGCCTCAAGTGCTTTACAGCCAATGAAGTACTTTTGAAGTGTAGTCACTATTGTAATGTAGGAAACACAGCAGCCAATTTGTGCACAGCAAGATCCCACAAACAGCAATGAGATAATGGCCAAATCATCTGTTTTGGCGATGTTGGTTGAGGGTTAAATATTGGCCAGGACACTGGGGAGAACTCCCCTGCTCTTCTTTGAATAGTGCTGTAGGATCTTTTACGTCCACCTGAGAGGGCAGACAGGGCCTAGGTTTAATGCCTCATCCGAAAGACGGCACCTTCAACCGTGCAGCACTGAAGTGTCAGTCTGGATTATGTGCTCAAGTCTCTGGAGTGGGATTTGAACTCAGAGGCGAGAATGCTATCACTGAGCCAAGGCTGACACCTAGATACCCTTACAGTGTGACGACTAGCACTGTTCACATTACTCCAGAAAGGGTCTAACCAGTGCCGTACACAATATCATCTGTTTCGGTTTAAATCCTACGGCCCTGCTCAGGAACACATAAATTATTCATGGTCAATAAAATATGGTGTCTGATTTTCTACATGAAATTGTTGATCTGTCGGCTTAAGAGAGTGAATAATTCACTGGTGTGCTGTCAGAATTGTGCAGTGCAGCATTTGCATCCGTGGGTTTGTACTGCAACGGAGGAGGTGACTGATATTGCAATATGTTTCTTTTAGCAGTTTTAAGTAAACTTTGGAACGAACAAAAATGGATCAGAGTCGTTCGAGAGAGAATTTGAGGAGCAGGAGTGAACGAAGGTCGAGAAGTAAAGACAAAAAAAAAGAGGAAAAGAGAAAAAGGAAGAGCAGCAGCAGCAGCAGATCAGCTTCACGCAAACGTACCCACAGCTCCGATCCTGTTCAGAGCAAGTCTGAGGGAAACTCGCCAAAGAATAAAGTCAAAAGGAAACGTAATTCGTCATCTTCATCTTCATCCTCCAGCTCCTCCTCTTCCTCATCAGGGGATGAAAGGAAGTATAAAAAAAGGAGTCACAGTTCAAAGAAAAAGAAAGACAAGGACAGAAAGGGAAAGAAAAAAACTAAAAAGGCGAAAAAGAAACTCAAGAAAATGAAGAAGAAAATGAAGATAAAGAGCGAGGCTCCCGTGGATGTGAGGATTCCAAGTGGGGGAGTAGCTGGACCTTCGGAGGAGCTGAGCGAGTGCCCAGAGGACACGGGAATAGGTAACGTTGACGCTTACTGAAGCTTCTGGGGCTCAGTCTCTTGTTTGTCCACATATCCGCTCCATCACCAAGACCGCCTACTTCCACCTCATAACATCGCCCATCTCTGCCCTGCCTCGTTCCATGCCGTTGTTACCTCTAGATTCGACTATTCCATTGGTCTCCTGGCCGTCCTCCCATCTTCTACTCTCCATAAACTTGAGCTCATCCAAAACTCTGCTACACGTATCCTAACTCGCACCAAGTCCCGTTAACCCTTCACCCCTGTGCTCACTGACCTACATTGGCTCCCAGTCCGGCAATGCTTCAAATTTAAAATGCTCAGCCTTGTTTTCAAATCCCTCCATAGCCTCGCCCCTCCCTATCTCTGTAACCTCCTCCAACCCCTACAACCCCCCGAGATCTCTGCGCTCCTCCAATTCTTGCCTCGTGCATCCTCAATTTTAATCGCTCCATCGTTGGTGGCCGTGCCTTCAGCTGTCTAGGCCCTAAGCCTCTGCTTCTCTACTCTCTCTCCTCCTTTAAGATGCTCCTTAAAACCTACCTCTTTGACCAAGCTTTTCGTCACCTGTCCTAATATTTCCTTACGTGGCTTTTGTCAAATTTTGGCTGATAACGCTCCTGTGAAGTGCCTTGCGACGTTTTATTTAAAAGTGAATTAGTTTTCAGCAATAATGTGTTCAGGTGCAGACTGTGGCTGATTGAACCTGGGTCTGTCTGAGGTGAACACGTCCCTCTTGGATTCTGTTCTACGTTTAACCCAGGTTTCATTTCCCCGCAGTTGGCAGGCTGCAGTGGGCTAGGGTGGACTTTAGAAAATAGAATCAGAATCTGGCAGCTTGTTCCAATTCTATGGGCTTTCTGGCCTGACAATGATGGTAAAATCTCCCTAATCCCTCACATTTTCAATACTCAGAATTTTTATCAGGCTGTTGCTGAATCTCATCGAAACTCAGCAGCCCTCAATGTAACGCACCAAACTCCCCAGTGGTGATAACGAATTGCAGCTTCCGCACGTGTGTAAGATCACCAACTCTCAACAGACACAAGTTCGAACAGTTCTGGGCTGGGCTCCCAGATCGAGAGGGCTGCATAACAATTCCGACTGAGGGGGGGTAAAAACTGACAGGAAAATTCTCCGAATCCCACAGCCAGCGTCGGAGAAATTCGTTGCACAGAATGTCGAGTCTCCTCGTGCTGGCGGAGGAAGGATGGAGGCAGGAGGTGCAATACTAGGAACATAAAGCATACGGTGACTATAACAAGGCGAATCAGTAGTGTAGTGTTACTGAACTAGTAATCCAGAGAACGTGAGGTCAAATCCCATCAAGGCTGTTTGAGAATTTAAATTCAGATTTTTTAAAAAGCTGGAAATAAAAAGCTGGTATCAGTAAAAGTGACCACGAAACTGTTGGATTGTTGTAAAAACCCAACTGGATCACTAATGTCCTTTAGCGAAGGAAACCTGCCGTCCTTACCCGGTCTGGCCCTACTCCAGTCCCACACCAATGTAATAAACTGTTAACTGCCCTCTGAAGTGGCCTAGTAAGCCCCCTCAGATGTATCAAACCTCTACTGGATCTAGAAGGCGGCCCACCACCACCGTCTCAGGGTCTAGGGACGTGCAATACATGCCGGCCTTGCCAGCGACGCCCGCATCCCAAGAGCAAATAGAAGAAAATTTGTAAAAACAAAACAGTAATAAAGAAATATTTTTATTGCCAGTAACTTGGCCTTTGTCACCTCCCTCTCTGTTTTCAAAAATCTCCAAACCCTTTCCCGCCTGCTCAGAGTTCACTGTTTCTCCTCTTTCATGTAAAGTACCTCCACATCACCCTCCGCACGAGAAGTGCTGCAGAAATGTAAGTTGTTATAATTTATATTTTATTGTCTTCCTTTAAAGTAGGGAATGTGAAAGGGGCAGCAGATTCCGCATGTGCCTTGCTACACCATGCGCGCGCCTCGTTATAATACACACTAACTTTTCAGTCATTACAGACGAACAGAAAGCTCGAATTCAGGCCATGCGACCAATGACGAGAGAGGAGTGGGACGCCAGGCAGAGCATCATTCGAAGAGTAGTGGATCCGGAGACTGGCAGAACAAGGTACGGTAATTGGATTAACCCAGTGCAGGACAAGGTACGGTAATTGGATTAACCCAGTGCAGAACAAGGTACGGTAATTGGATTAACCCAGTGCAGAACAAGGTACGGTAATTGGATTAACCCAGTGCAGAACAAGGTAAGGTTACTGGATTAACCCAGTGCAGGACAAGGTAAAGTTATTGGATTAACCCGGTGCAGGACAAGGTAAAGTTATTGGATTAACCCTGTGCAGGACAAGGTAAGGTTACTGGATTAACCCAGTGCAGAACAAGGTAAGGTTACTGGATTAACCCAGTGCAGGACAAGGTAAAGTTATTGGATTAACCCAGTGCAGGACAAGGTAAAGTTATTGGATTAACCCAGTGCAGGACAAGGCAAGGTCTTTCGGGTGAGACGTTAAACCGAAGCCCGTCTGCTCTCTCAGGTGGATACAAAAGATCCCAAGGCACTATTCAAAGTGCAGGGGAGTTTCCCCGGTGTCCTGGCCATCATTTATCCCTCAACCACCATGTAAAACAGCTGATATGGTCATTTATCTCATTGCTGTTTGTGGGATCTTGCTGTCTGTAAATTGGCTGCCACGTTTCCTACATTGCAACAGTGACTACACTTCAAAAAGTAATTCATTGGCTGTGAAGCACTTTGGGATATCCTGAGGTCCTGAAAGGTGCTATATAAATGCAAGTTTGTTCTTTCTTCTTTATAAAGTTCCACAGACATTCATAATATGCAATTTACAGAATTTGCTTTTAACTTACTGTAAATGATTTGATAATGTACCTACAGCAATGACATGATTACAGTATAATTGTTGTGAGATCAATGTTTCACTGAGGCTGCGGAATGCTCATGAAACCTGCAATTTAAAATTATATACACCACACGTAGATTATATAGAATAACAGTATGTTAAAAGAAGTGACATAATAATGAGGTTTGGATCATATTTGTAATCTGCTCAGATCGTCGATGTAGTTAGACTTTACTGAACCCCTTGGATGATGTTAGTTGGGGCCGCTGTTTAACGGAGGCTGATTAAGTGAACTTCTGTTTTTGTTGCGTGGGAATTCAGGATATTTACCTGTGTTTTGGGGATCGTATTCCAGGATCCTGCCCTTTTTTTCCCTCGAAGACCACAAATCATCAGCTTGAGTGTGGAAACCTGGCCGAGTGTGAGATTTCGTGGAATGTGGTACAAACAACCCGCCCGCTTAAAATGTTCAGGGACTCCATGTGATACAAGAAAATAAGTTTTTACCCTCAACCCCGCCTGCACCCTCCAAAAAAGCAAAGGGCAGTAGATGGAACATCCAAGGACAGCAAAATTAGTAATGATTTCTGTAAGAACAGAGTGCTTCCACTTGGTGGCAGTGTGTACCACACCACCGATCGTTTGGAGTGAATCCTAACCCAGTAATCTAACCAAGGGCTCAGATAGGATCAGAGCTTCACTCCCCAGCAGATCAATTTATAGAATTCTGGTTTTTGATTGTGTTCTGGGATTTACCTGCAGTTTCTAGGAGATTTGAGTATCTCAGGATTCTGGTGAACGAATTTCAAAGAAGGGAGATTGTTATCACAATTAGAAAACTTTTTCAAAGAGCCGGCACAGACACAATGGGCTGAATGGTCTCCTTCTGTGCTGTAAGATGCTTCCCATGGAGAACAGTGTGAGGATTCGCCGGCTGATTGACAGGCTGCGACATGACACTCCTTCCATGGCCGTAACCATCTTTATATCAGCCCGTAGTGGGGTTAGTCCTGTCCGGGGTAACGGTTTTCTGGGCTTCAACAACCCAAACGATGAGGGGGGGGGAGCCGGGCCGCGCCCCAGGGCCGTCCGGAGCTCCGGTCTCCGCGCCCCGGGGCCGTCTGGAGCTCCGGTCTCCGCGCCCCGGGGCCGTCCGGAGCTCCGGTCTCCGCGCCCCGGGGCCGTCCGGAGCTCCGGTCTCCGCGCCCCGGGGCCGTCCGGAGCTCCGGTCTCCGCGCCCCGGGGCCGTCCGGAGCTCCGGTCTCCGCACCCCGGGGCCGTCCGGAGCTCCGGTCTCCGCGCCCCGGGGCTGTCTCCGGAGCTGTCTGGAGCGAGGGTTCGAATCCTGCACCCTCTGACTCTGAGGTGGGAAATGCTGCCACCGAGCCCAAGGAGTTACTCATTTGTGACATCAGTACGATAATCTTACAACAAAATTAGTAAATTACGCAGGATAAACATCCCAAACATAGCGGCTTGATTCAGTTGAAGTATTTGTCGTGTTACCGTTTATATGTTTGATCTTTCCTCACTATTGCTACTTCTGTTGTGGTATTTTGAAACATCACAGTGAACTAGGAATATAACAGCAAGGGAGAAGTCATTGTTGCTCATAAAGCATCATGTGACACTCCTGTATGGGACATAAATCCACAAGAATGAAGCTCGATTGATCCGGGTACAGCAGCTGGAAACACATGTAATCAGATCTTAATCACGATTCACAGAGTAAACGGTTTTCCTTTTAAAAGCTTGAGAACAATGGTAATCTTTCTGATTTTATTACTTTTAGATAAAAAGGATAAAAATGACCAAAACGAGTTAACTTGCACTTTAAATGACTGTTCGCAGGATTATTAAAGGTGACGGTGAAGTTCTGGAAGAAATCGTTAGCCAAGAGAGACACAAAGAAATAAATAAGGTAAAAAACCCACCGATAAGCTTGAATTGTACCAAGTAACAGAATCATAGAACGGTTACAGCACAGAAGGAGGCCATTCGGCCCATCGAGCCCGTGCCGGCTCTTTGTAAGAGCAATCCAGTTAGTCTCATTCCCCCGCTCTTTCCCCGAAGCCCTGCAAATTTCTTCTCTTCAAGTATTTATCCAATTCCTTTTTGAAAGCCATGATTGAATCTGTTTCCTCCGCCCTTTCAGGCAGCGCATTCCAGATCATAACTACTCGCTGCGTAAAAATGTTTTTCCTCATATTGCCTTTGGTTCTTTTGCCAATCAACTTAAATCTGGGTCCTTTGGTTCTTGATCCTTCCGCCAATAGGAACAATTTCTCTTTATTTACTTTATCTAAACCCTTCATAATTTTGAACAGTTCTATCAAATCTCCTCGCAACCTTCTCTGCTCTGAGGAGAACAATCCCAACTTCTCCAGTCTATCCACATAGCTGAAGACCCTCATCCCTGGAACCATTCTAGTAAATCTTTTCTGCACCCTCTCTAAGGCCTTCACATCCTTCCCAAAGTGTGTCGCCCAGAACTGGACACAATACTCCAGCTGTGGCCGAACCAGTGTTTTATAAAGGTTCATCATAACTTCCTTGCTTTTATACTAGATTGTGAATAACGATTGTACAGACAATGCCCAAAGAGATACAATAGATATTGTGGTAACACCGTGTTTAGGGTATTAGAGAATCCTCAGATCTCTCGAAGAGGCTGAAGGTTTTATAAGAGAATCTCATCTCCTTATTTTCTGAAGTCACGGACAAATTGATAAAGCTGTTAAAAGAAAGTGCATATGGGATTCTGAGTCTTATAAATAGAGGCATCAAGTACAAAAGCAAAGAGGTAATATAAACCTGTAAAAATCATTGGTTGGGCTGCAGTTGGAATACTAGGTCCAGTTTTAAGTTCCTACATTAGGAACGATGTCAAAGTCATGGAGAGTGTGCAGATTATCAGGGATGAGAGGCAAGAGAAACTGGGCTCCCTTCATTAGAACGGAGAAGGTTAAGAGGAGATCTGATAGATGGATTCAAAATTATTAAGTGTTTTGACAAAGTAAATAGGGAAAAACTATTTCTACTGGTCTATGACAATAACCAGACGGCATGAATTTAGGATCACCACAAGAACGGTAGGAGTAGATAGAATTTTTTATGCAGGTTATTAAGGCATGGAATGTCTGAGCAGAAACAGTGGGAGAAGCAGAATCCGTAACAGCTTTTTAAAAGGGAAGCTCTTTCAAAGCACCAGCCTCCTAGACTGTAAAGTTCTATGAAAAGGGAAGTGGGTAAAAAGAAGTTTCAAAGGATATGGGAACGGAAGTAAACGGATAGAGAACCAGGACAGGTGCAGTTACCAAACTACCATCGTGGCAGTAAAGTTCTACCCACAAATTTCTGATAAAATTCACCCTCAGATGAAGCCCTCTCCTTTCAGTTTAAAGATGTGGTTTTCCCATATACACGGAGACTTGCGTGTGTGTATATTTAGGGGTCTGTATGAATGTGTATATATAGGGGTCTGTATGAATGTGTATATTTAGGGGTCTGTATGAATGTGTATATATAGGGATGTATGGTTATAGAGTCATAGAGTTATACAGCACGGATAGAGGCCCTTCGGCCCATCGTGTCCGCGCCGGCCAAAAATGTTTGTGTATGTATATGTAGGTGTGTATGTAGGGGTGTATGGTTATGTTGTGTATGTATATGTAGGGGTGTATGGTTATGTTTGTGTATGTATATGTAGGTGTGTATATATTTTTTTTATTCGTTCACGGGATGTGGGCGTCGCTGGCAAGGCCGGCATTTATTGCCCATCCCTAATTGCCCTCGAGAAGGTGGTGGAGAGCCGCCTTCTTGAACCGCTGCAGTCCGTGTGGTGAAGGTTCTCGCACAGTGCTGTTAGGAAGGGAGTTCCAGGATTTTGACCCAGCGACAATGAAGGAACGGCGATATATTTCCAAGTCGGGATGGTGTGTGACTTGGAGGGGAACGTGCAGGTGGTGTTGTTCCCATGCGCCTGCTGCTCTTGTCCTTCTAGGTGGTAGAGGTCGCGGGTTTGGGAGGTGCTGTCGAAGAAGCCTTGGCGAGTTGCTGCAGTGCATCCTGTAGATGGTGCACACTGCAGCCACAGTGCGCCGGTGGTGAAGGGAGTGAATGTTTAGGGTGGTGGGCTGCTTTATCTTGGATGGTGTCGAGCTTCTTGAGTGTTGTGGAGCTGCACTCATCCAGGCAAGTGGAGAGTATTCCATCACACTCCTGACTTGTGCCTTGTAGATGGTGGAAAGACTTTGGGGAGTCAGGAGGTGAGTCACTCGCCGCAGAATACCCAGCCTCTGACCTGCTCTCGTAGCCACAGTATTTATATGGCTGGTCCAGTTAAGTTTCTGGTCAATGGTGACCCCCAGGATGTTGATGGTGGGGGATTCGGCGATGGTAATGCCGTTGAATGTCAAGGGGAGGTGGTTAGACTCTCTCTTGTTGGAGATGGTCATTGCCTGGCACTTATCTGGCGCGAATGTTACTTGCCACTTATGAGCCCAAGCCTGGATGTTGTCCAGGCTTGGGCTCATGCAGGCTCGGACTGGAAGAAATCGTTAGCCAAGAGAGACCTGCCTGCATGCAGGTCTTGCTGCATGCAGGCTCGGACTGCTTCATTATCTGAGGGGTTGCGAATGGAACTGAACACCGTGCAGTCATCAGCGAACATCCCCATTTCTGACCTTATGATGGAGGGAAGGTCATTGATGAAGCAGCTGAAGATGGTTGGGCTGAGGACACTGCCCTGAGGAACTCCTGCAGCAATGCCCTGGGGCTGAGATGATTGGCCTCCAACAACCACTACCATCTTCCTTTGTGCTAGGTATGACTCCAGCCACTGGAGAGTTTTCCCCGATTCCCATTGACTTCAATTTTACTCAGGCTCCTTGGTGCCACACTCGGTCAAATGCTGCCTTGATGTCAAGGGCAGTCACTCTCACGTCACCTCTGGAATTCAGCTCTTTTGTCCATGTTTGGACCAAGGCTGTAATGAGGTCTGGAGCCGAGTGGTCCTGGCGGAACCCAAACTGAGCATCGGTGAGCAGGTTATTGGTGAGTAAGTGCCGCTTGATAGCACTGTCGACGACACCTTCCATCACTTTGCTGATGATTGAGAGTAGACTGATGGGGCGGTAATTGGCCGGATTGGATTTGTCCTGCGTTTTGTGGACAGGACATACCTGGGCAATTTTCCACATTGTCGGGTAGATGCCAGTGTTGTAGCTGTACTGGAACAGCTTGGATAGAGGTGCAGCTAGTTCTGGAGCTGGGGTGTATGGTTATGTTGTGTATGTATATGTAGGTGTGTATATAGGTGTGTATGGGTATGTTTATAAAGGGTGTGTATGTAAGTATAGGGGTGTATGGGTATGTCTGTGTAGGTGTGTATATAGGGGTGTATGGGTATGTTTGTGTATGTATATGTAGGTGTGTATATAGGGGTGTATGGGTATGTATAAGAAAGACTTGCATTTATATAGTGTCTTTCATGACCTCAGGATGTCCCAAAGTGCTTTGCAACCAATGAAGTACTTTTGATGTGTAGTCACTGTGTGTGTGTGTGTGTAAAGAGGTGTTTGTGTGTATGGGTATGTATGTGTATATGTAATAGGTGTGCATGTTTGTATAGGGGTATGTATAGGAGCGTGTGTATCTACTTCGAGGGAGTGGATAGGATAGTAGAGGGTTCAAGAGACACGGCTGAAATCTTCCAGTAGAATCTCACTGGGATTCTAGAAGAATAACATCAGTTTTCTCTTAAAATCGTCTGAAGTTATTTTTTTTAAACTTGTCAAATCCAGCTTTTTCTTGGGCCCAGTTGTTGAGGTTAAAAGTCACCAGGCCCTCGGTCTGTAGTTGATTAGATTGTGTGAGGTACTTTACTCGTGGTCCTAATTATAATGTGTTGGTTTTGTAGCACGCGACTGTGGGCGACGGATTCACTTTCCAGGTGAGAATGGGCCTCAATCAAAGGTGACAGTGCCCCGTACGGGAGGTGAAAGTCTTTGCGAACACTGGAGTTTTCAACTCGACTACGTGCTGTGGTTTAGAATTTTTTTTGAGGATGACACTTCATTAGCTTTTAATAAATTGTGTGGCAGTTGCAATTTGTTTGTGTTGCAAAAATAATGCAAGTTTCAGCTTCCTAATGACTCGGTAATCAGTCACTGAGATTGGTTGTGCTGATTGTTCAGTTTTATGGTGAATTACAGACCATTAGTGAATCAAACAAATGAGACTGCTTTACGTAAACCCAATGGATGCAGTTTTTTCTCCCCAGGTGTTGCACGGTAATTACTTGTGAAGTGATTAAAAGAGGAAAAATGGAGATTTCATGGTTGCTTTAGCAGTTAATTCCAAAGCCCCGAACAACACATGGAAAGTAAGTCTTGTCAAATCGTCAGTGTGTGGGGAAAGGGAGAAGATCTGGTGACTGTTCCTGGGTTAGTACAGGGCCCAGATCAGTGTTGTCTATTAGACAGCACCGACTAGACAAAGGCGTTTTTTAAATTCATTATCAGGATGTGGGCGACGCTGGCAAGGTCGGCATTTATTGCCCATCCCTAATACGGCTGAGGGGCTCACTAGGCCACTTCAGAGAGCAGTTAGAGTCAACCACGTTGGTGTGGGACTGGAGTCACAAATAGGCCCAGACCGGGTAAGGACGGCAGGTTTTCTTCCCTAAAAGGACATTAGTGAACCAGTTGGGTTTTTATGACGAGATTTTCATTTCTAGATTTTTTTTTATATATAAACTGAATTAAAATTCTCAAACTGCCATTGTGAGATTTGAACTCTCATTCTCTGGATTACTAGTCCAGTAACACAACCACTGCACTATAATACCCTCCATGCACCACTTTAGCCACATGCACTAATTTCAGTGGAAAATGCCTTGCATTCACTTGCACAATACAGTAAACGTACTTCACGTGTATATTAACTTAAACATCTGCTACCATTCAGTAACCAAGGAGGTAAAACACTCAATGATCAAAAATCACTCACACACTCTGCTTTACATCTTTCCATTTTACCAATAAATGCACAAAAAGGTTAAAGTTCACATGCATATGCCATGCGAATACGAGTATTGAGATCAGTGTCCATTACTCGTTTTTATTTACTAATCAGAAATCCCATTAGCCACATGTGGCTGGTCGCTGACGTATTGGGACAACACTGGTCTAGATCATCCTGCAGTCCTAGCAGGTGATCAATATTGATGCATTAATATATATTAAAATTTCAAAAGGAAACACAGCAGGATCTGTTAACTATTGTTAAATCCGACACTACATTTATCTCAGTGGACCTGGAATGGAACACAGAACCACTGGGCCAGCCCATAACAAGCCCCCCCACGAAAACCTGCCACTTACCCATAACCACCCCCCTCCCCCAAACCAGCTACTTAAGCAACATTTTCTCCTGCACCTGTTCGTTATCACTCACATATCGCAGACCCTGGAGAGTTTGGTTCTCTGCCAATCTGTCCAGACTGTTATCCCCTAACATTATAATACAAAGTGGCTGCAATGCTTCTGACAGACTACCTTTCCCACACAATCCTATAATTACCAGTCCGGTCTGTACTGCACTAGTTTATATCTCATTGAGAAGTGGGGGGTGGGGGAATTAATTTCAGTGTTCACAACCATTTGTCAAGTTCAGTTGATTTTAATTAAAAACAGGTCTACAAAATCAATTAGTGTTAATTTTATCGCTTTATTTTTAGAACATTCTCATTTTTAAACAATTTAAATGAATTCCTTCTTTCATTAAATTTATCGTGTAAAGTGCAAGAGGAGTAAAGATTATACAGAACATGGGAAATTTGGAAGAATTTCCAACACTTGTGGGGAGGGGGGGAATAGAAGAGACTGGGGGATCCAGTAACATGTGTTCTCTCCTGAAAAAAAATAAAATTTAATTCAAAAGAAAGTGGGTTGCCCTTTTAAAGAAAATAAGAATCACAGGCCTCTGCCTAAATTGCTACTGAACAATACGCTAATAGGTTGGATAGTAACCTAGGAGGGGGTAGGGAAAGCTTTCTAATATCTCTTCCCCATGGGGAAGGGCACAGCATCACTTTGCCTCAGTGGGTAGCACTCTTGCCTCTGACTCAGAAGGTCATGGGTTCAAGCCCATAATCCAGAGACCTGAGCCCATAATCCAGGCTAACACGGAAGTTACAGTCACCACCTAATGTCAGTTCCAGCCATAAAATTAGACATGCCAAAATTTCTTCCCAAAAGAATGGTTATTGAACCAGCTTTGACTTTTTACAGTGGACTAAAATAGTCAGCAGTTTACTCTGTCAACTGTTAACCTCCCCCCCTTCCATTACAATCATGTTTGACTTAAGAAACAGCATGTTGAAATCAAGTCGTCCCACATTTAGCGCACTGCTGCTTAAACCCCCATTACCTACACTGACCCTTTCTGAGAATTTGTTGGTCATTTTAATCAGAAGTAATGAATAAAATACAAAGGAAAGTAATGCTGTCCCATTTTCATTTAATCCATATAACGTACAATTATGCACAAAAGCACACCCAGGCATTATAACAATGTTCTACAACAGCCAGAAGAAGAAGTTTGTGCAAGTGTGGAGTTTTACATACAAATGAACAGATCTCCAAACACCTCTCTCTCTACATACTTACACAACTAAAATCTAAGGAATGGAGACTCAGGGGCAGCAGATTAAATCTAATACAGTATTTAGTTCATTTGGGGTGTGCAGCTATTTAACTGGTCTAGCAAATTGTACACATTTTTCAGTTGCAATATTTAACTTGTGTCCATATGTAACATTTCTATAAATAAAATATAACAAAACACTTCTGAATAAAAAAATTACTGTCAAAGTTATCAATATATCCATGGAATTTGCACAGAACAGAGTACATGTGAGGCTTCAGCAGCTAATGCTTAAATGCAGCAGGTTGTCTTACCTTAAATCAGCAAGACGACCAAGTGTTCACACGCTTGTGAATGGTATGGCTGGATTTATTAGTGACCCTTTGGTGAGTCGTAAAGAGCGCTACAAACTTGCACCATTGTTCGGCAGTCATGCATCGTTTATACTCGGGAGCTATCGATCAGTACAATAAACTCATTCCTATTTCTTTAACAATGCTGCATACAGCTTGGCAACATTCTGCTTATTTGCAGAGTGTAAATAAAACAAGCTGAGGTAAAATAAATACTTATAAACTTCGTATGGCTAAATCCAGTTTACAAGCAAGTGCTGGATTATCCCTCAGCATCGATTACAACTTTACAGGGCCTTAAATCAAAATTACAGTACAATAAATAGCAAGGGACTAGGCTTTGTGATTTAGAATTAATTCAGAAAATCTTGTGGAAAAATATACTTAATTCTCAGTGCAGCAGTACAAATTATATTAAGAATCAGTATCCATTTACATAATGGCATTGTGTAAGAGCACAGAAATGCAAAGATGAAAGCAAGACCTTCAGTGGTGCCAAATGCTGCTGCCCTCCTTGTATTGCTGATCAGGCAGTACAAGTGTCAGACATGTACCTAGTGTGTCTAATGGTAGAGACCGGGATGTGCAACTCTGATGGTTCACACCAAGGCCACATACACCACTTCTGATAGACACAATACAGGCTCAAGCCAGACTTTTGAATCTTGTTCCTATTTGTTAGGAGCCTACACAGGATGCAAGTGACAGTGATGCCACTTGGTCAGTCGCTGACTTGTAGGGGAGGGAGGGGAGGAAGTAAACTCTGTTCGTGATCTCTCCTTAGATATTTCTCCATCTGAGGGTGGAATATAAACACAAGATGGTATTTGGCACTTAACTATTTTAAGTTATGCCACAACTAGCAACCCCTGCACTTATTTCACAAAAATACAAAGTGGAACCTGCTGTTTTGTAATGGCTTAACTTATTTCAATCTTTGGGACAAATGGAATTTTGCAGCTTCATAACAAGGATCTAATAGCTTCAGAATGAAAAGATCTGCATCTCAAATTATAAGGGGAAACAAACCCATTTCAACAAGTTCTGTCGGTAAGCAAAGGCAGGTAGTATCCAATGCAAACTGTTGGTGCAGTGCAGAGACCATTCAAAAGGGCACCTCTTGGAAGCTTTGGATTGCCATGCCTATCACAGTGGGTTGTAAACTTCTGAATGCAATCAGGTTCATATTCTTAACTCAAGAAGATGCCTTTCCCCCTTCTCTCCCTGCCCCAGTAGAAGGAAGGGAATTAATGCTTTAACCTGGGGTCACCAAAAGGTCACAGACTCATTCCAGTACACCCACTACATTGATTGTCAATGCCATGATTACCGATTTTGAATAGTGGTTATATTGCACTTGTGCAATGACAGTTAAATTATTCTTGGTCCATAAAATAACTTTATATATAATGTTCAAAACAAAATTCTATGTTTTAAATATTAA
Organism: Heptranchias perlo; assembly: GCF_035084215.1. Taxonomy (NCBI): domain Eukaryota; kingdom Metazoa; phylum Chordata; class Chondrichthyes; order Hexanchiformes; family Hexanchidae; genus Heptranchias; species Heptranchias perlo. Next base: position 46,062,144 of record NC_090349.1, read on the forward strand.
TAAAATCTGAAGGATTTGTCACCTCCAGCAGTTATCTACACAAATAAATACCTCTCACCTTATTTAGACCTACATTTACATATCTTTTGCTTTACACTATCTACACACAATATTTGTTACAGAACATTTCCAACATCCCCCTGCAGGGTGTATCGGTTACCTGGTTTCACTTTCTTGTGTGCTTGGGCTTGGGATTTAAAAGGCCAAAAATCATCTCAGTTCCACGTGCTTTTAACAATTTAATCATTCACGTTGATCTAGTTTGTGACCCTGTGCTTAATATTAAACAGTCAAATAAATGGACATGCCTTTCAGTGACAGGAAAGTGTAATGAATAGTAATTAGATTGAAACTGTTAAGGTTGAGTTAAGTGGGTTTATGTGCAGTTATAGTGAATGGGAACAGTAAAGTGTTGCAGTACAGAATGGTGGGAACATGTCCCACACACAACCCTGCTCCTCCCACGAGCAGAGGGAGGAGAGTTCCCTTTAAGCTCACTCATCTACCTCCTGAAGGTTGGTTTCAAAGGAGCATTGGCAGAGACTGAGAGCAGAGTGCCGAGAGGGCAGCCTCAAGCTATAGGTGGTGAGAGGTGCAAGGATACCATTGAAAGGGGAAAGAGGGAGACGAACCTTAAAAAGAGGGAAACTAGTATCAGTAGTAGATTATCAAAAAGCTACTCAGTGACCAGGCTTTGCAAATCGGAAATTTACTCACTAAAACACATCCTTTGGAAAAATTCCATTCACTGCCATTACCTGCCATTGACAACTGAGAAACAGGATCCATTTTCGTTGTGAGAAATGTTGAGGTTAGTTACTTTTTCTTTCTTAATGATGCCCAACTGTGAGTCAGTTGATTTCAAGGACTCGAGGGTTGTGAGATCCATGGCTTTCAGTTCCCCCTTCCTCCAAAAACAATGTAGCCACTAAATTATGACTACTGAAATGAACCAACTGACCCTAACCACTCAAACTTTTGTTACTATTGGAAGCACTTGGGTTTGACTTGCTTTCAAAACTTGATCTCAATGAACTGCTTCTGCCAACTGTCTCAATACCTGCAGCAATGTGGAATTCAGTTGTTACTGATTAAAAAAAGAAACAATTTTATATACGTGTATGGCGCACTGTCCACAATGGCTGGCATAGCTAGTCAGTTCTGTAATAAAATCGAAGCATTAGTTATGCACCTGTATTTCAAGGGAAGGAGTAAAATAAAGTGTCAATGTGAACATGCAGAAACGTCTTATTTAATAAACAGTAAATCTAACTATCTATAAAACAGACAGAAGCTAAAAGTAACTGCCGATTTAGCATATTTGTTCAACAGGGAAATTCCTTCTGCGTTGACACTTTCTTTAAAACTACCACCTTCTGGCACTGTAGTTACAAGATTAACACCCACTTGGTTCTCTACTTGCAAGACTGTTGCTCTCGACCTTCTGGGATGGTGCACACTTGACTAACTGCCTGGCTAATGACCATCGTTTAACCTGAAGCCCAACACTTGTTCTTTCATTGCATCTTTTCTCCCTTCTGCTGCCCTCTGCCTTCTCATGCAAGTGGGAACTACAGTCTGTGCATTCAAGTTAGAATCACAGAATCTCAGTGTAAGTGAAATGAAAATTCAACCGACAGCACATCTCTCTAAATGAAGCAACGTCTTCAAAAGAATTACAGAAACTGACCATCACAGAAATACAAACTTTGAATTTCATTTATCTAGCTTTTGGCATGAGATCTCATTTATAATTAACCTTTGATTACTCAGTTAAAATGGATGCTGTCCCTTCCGATGGTATTATTGGTGAGTTTCTTATGAGGGAGGCAAAGGACCAAGTTCTTTCTAAGCACGGCTTATCTTTTCACTTGGACGGTTCCAGATGATTTGGCATGCTGCCTTGGCTGAATCCTGACGCGATTACAATCTACACACAAGAGGATTATTCTGACATTGATGTTAAATAATGATCATGCACTACTAAGGATGGTGTAGTGACATGAGATGGTAACAGACTTCCAATCTAAAGTTAATCAGTGCAAAAACTGAGGTTTTACAGTGTCGAGTTACTAAAGCTAAACTGCATGAAAAATAACAGCTAATTTTATGTCAATTTCCTGCTGAATTTCAAGAGACTTTTGGAAAACGTGTGGTCAGTAACAGAAATCCAGTGAATTAAAAGGTACCAGAAGTTACTGTGGAAAGGAGGCAAGGTATTTACAATTGTCATTGCCAAAACCTGAATAGAAAAGATGCAGAATTAAGCAGGTTCTAAAAGTCTGAGCTACATCTCTACAACTAAGTTAAAGGTTAACTTTTGAACTAGTGTTCCACAAATGCAACACTGCATTATTAAGGCCTGCAGTTCACACAAAACACAATGAGCTCACGTCTTCAGTATCTTTTTGTTAGCACCATGGTACCCATTAACCCGCAGTGCTTGCTTCAATCCTTACTTCACTAGCAGATTTCTCATTTGCCGTGTCAGCCCATTTCCCTGAAGCCGACTTGCAACTCCTTCCAGTGTCTTGCCCCTTCAGTTAAACGCCAGATTCCAGTTTCGGCACGCCTGCTGTGCGGCCCCAGCACCCTGCAGTGATGCTCATGCTCCTCTGGCTGCGCTCCTTGTCTCGATCTCGCTCACCTTCAGACTGGCTGTGTGTCCTCTCAGACTTGGGGGCTGTGGATGCCGTTTGCTGGTTGGAGATGGTGCGCAGCAGATGGTTTCGTTTCCTCAGGAAGTCCGTCTGCCCAGGTAACCCAAAGCTCCCCTTTCGGAGCACCATTCTGGAATTACTTTTAGCGGGGCGTGATCGATGGTTGTACTCCAGCTGGGATAGATGTGTTGCATATCCATCTGCCAAAAACTAGAGCAGCACAACACAACTATCAACAAGAAGTGGATTTGGTTGGGTCATAAGAAAATATATTAATGCTCATTAAATGGCCATAGACCAGAAATTTCCACCTCTTTAAAAAAAAGGAATGTTATATAAAAGAAAGAAAAAAAACTTTGCATTTCTATAGCGCCTTTCATGGCCTCAGGGCATCCCAAAGTGCTTTACAGTCGACAAAGTACTTTCTGAAGTGTAGTCACTGTTGTAATGTAGGAAATGCGGCCAATTTGCCCACAGCAAGGTCTCACAAACAGCAATGAGAGAAATGACCAGATAATCTGTTTGTGATGTTGGTTTGAGGGACAAATATTGGCCAGGACACCAGGGAGAACTCCCCTGCTCTTCTTCGAATAGTGCCATCGGATCTTTTACGTCCACCTTAGAGGGCAGACAGGGCCTCGGTTTAATGTGTCATCCAAAGACAGAACCTCTGACAGTGCAGCACAGCACTCCCTCAGTACAGCACCGGGAATGTCAGCCTGGATTATGCGATGGGAAAAAATAAAAAAAACCTACAGCACTTGGCTCAGTGGGTGGCACTCTCGCTTCTGAGTCAGAAGGTCGTGGGTTCGAGCCCCACACCACAGGTTTGAGCACATAATCCAGGCTGACACTCCCAGTGCGGTACTGAGGGAATGCTGCACTCTCAGAGGTGCCGTCTTTTGGATGAGACGTTAAACTCAGGCCCCCTCAGGTGGATCTCATGGCATTGTTTGAAGAAGAGCAGGGGAGGTCTGGAAAACATTCCTCCCTCAATCAATACCACCAACAAAATCTCAGGTCAACAGGACAGCAATCTCGTCGCTATTTGTGGGAGCAGTCTATACATAAACCTGATTGAGTTTTTTGATGAGGTAACAGAGAGGGTCGATGAGGGCAATGCAGGCGATGTGGTGTATATGGACTTTCAAAAGACATTTGATAAAGTGCCGTATGGTAGGCTTATCATCAAGATTGCGGCCCATGGAATAAAAGGGGCAGTAGCAACATTGATACAAAATTGGCTAAGTGACAGGAAACTGAGAGTAGTGGTGAATGGTTGTTTTTCGGACTGGAGGGAGGTGTACAGTGGTGTTCCCCAGGGGTCAGTGCTGGGACCACAGCTTTTTCTTGATATATATTAATAACTTGGACTTGGGTGTACAGGGCACAATTTAAAAATTTGCAGATGACACAAAACTTGGAAGTGTAGTAAACAGTGAGGAGGATAGTGATAGACTTCAAGAGGATATAGGCAGGCTGGTGGCATGGATGGATACGTGGCAGATGAAAAATGCGAAGTAGTACATTTTAGGAGGAAGAACAAGGAGAGGCAATATAAACTAGAGGGTACAATCCTAAAAGGGGTACAGGAACAGAGAGATCTGGGAGTGTATATGCACAAATCGTGGCAGGGCAGGTTGAGAAAGCAGTTAAAAAAGCATACAGGATCTTGGGCTTTATAGAATAATAGAAAGGTTACAGCACAGAAGGAGGCCATTCAGCCCATCGAGTCCGCGCCGGCTCTATGCACGAGCAATACAGCTAGTCCCACTCCCCCGTCCTATCCCCGTAGGCCTGCACATTTTTTTCATTTCAAGTACTTATCCAGTTCCCTTTTGAAGGCCATGATTGAATCTGCCTCCACCACCCTCTCAGGCAGTGCATTCCAGATCCTAACCACTCGCTGTGTAAAAAAGTTTTTCCTCATGTCACCTTTGGTTCTTTAGCCAATCACCTTAAATCTTTGTCCTCTGGTCCTTGACCCTTCCGCCAATGGGAACAGTTTCTCTCTCTCTACTCTGTCTAGACCCTTCATGATTTTGAATACCTCTATCAAATCGCCTCTCAGACTTCTCTGTTCCAAGGAGAACAACCCCAGCTTCTCCAGTCTATCCACGTAATTTAAGTCCCTCATCCCTGGAATCGGTCAAGTAAATCTCCTCTGCATCCCCTCTAAGGCCTTCACATTCATCCTAAAGTGCGGTGCCCAGAACTGGACACAATACTCCAGCTGTGGCCGAACCAGTGTTTTATAAAGGTTCATCACAATTTCCTTGCTTTAGTACTCTATGCCTCTATTTATAAAGCCCAATACCCCGTATGCTTTTTAAACCGCTTTCTCAACCTGTCCTGCCACCTTCAACGATTTTTGCACATATACCCCCAGATCTCTCTGTTCCTGTACCCCTTTTAGAATTGTGCCCTCTAGTTTATATTGCCTCTCCTCATTTTTCCTACCGAAATGCATCACCTCACATTTTTCCGCGTTGAACTTCATCTGCCACATGTCCGCCCATGCCACCTGCCTGTCTATATCTTCTCGAAGTCTATCACTATCCTCCTCACTGTTCAATACCCTTCCAAGTTTTGTGTCATCTGCACATTTTGAAATTGTGCCCTGTACTCCCAAGTCCAAGTCATTAATACATATCAAGAAAAGCAGTGGTCCCAGCACTGACCCCTGGGGAACACCACTGTACACCTCCCTCCAGTCCGAAAAACAACCGTTCACCATTACTCTCTGTTTCCTGTCACTTAGCCAATTCCGTATCCATGTTGCTGTTGCCCCCTTTATTCCAATGGGCCGCAATCTTAATAGCAGCCTACCATATGGCACTTTATCAAACGCTTTTTGAAAATCCATATACACCACATCAACTGCATTGCACTCATCGACCCTCTCTGTTACCTCATCAAAAAACTCTTATCAAGTTGGTTAAACACGATTTGCCTTTCCCTAATCCGTGCTGGCTTTCCCTAATCAATCCACACTCGTCCAAGGGACAGTTAATTCTGTCCCGGATTATCATTTCCATAAGTTTTCCCACCACTGAGGTTAAACTGACTGGCCTGTAGTTGCTGGGTTTATCCTTACACTCTTTTTTGAACAAGGGTGTAACATTTGCAATTCTCCAGTCCTCTGGCACCACCCCTGTATCTAAGAATGTTTGGAAGATTATGGCCAGTACCTCCGCAATTTCTCCCCTTACTTCCCTCAGCAACCGAGGATGCATCCCATCCGGACCGGGTGAGTTATCTACTTTAAGTACAGCCAGCCTTTCTAGTACCTCTTCTTTCTCAATTGTTAGCCCATCCAGTACCTTAACTATATCTTCCTTTACCGAGGCTCTGGCAGCAGCATCTTCCTTCGTAAAGACCGATGCAAATACTCATTTTGTACCTCAGCCATGCCCACTGCCTCCATGAGTAGATCTCCTTTATGGTCCCTAATCGGCCCCACCCCTCCTCTTACTACCCATTTACTGTTAACATGTCTGTAGAAGACTTTTATAAATAGAGGCATAGAGTACAAAAGTATGGAAGTCATGATGAACCTTTATAAAACATTGGTTCGGCCACATCTGCAGTATTGTATCCAGTTCTGGGCACCGCACTTCAGGAAAGACGTGAAGGCCTTAGAGGGTGCAGAAGAGATTTACTAAAATGATTCCAGGGATGAAGGACTTTAGTTACGTGGATAGACTGGAGAAGATGGGGCTGTTCTCCTTGGAACAGAGACGGTTGTGAGGAGATTTGATAGAGGGATTCAAAATCATGAGGGATCTAGACAGAGTAGATAGAGAGAAACTGTTCCCATTGGCGGAAGGGTCAAAAACCAGAGGACACAGATTTAAGGTGATTGGCAAAAGAACCAAAGGTGACATGAGGAAAAACTTTTTTACACTGCGAGTGATTAGGATCTGGAATGCACTGCCCGAGGGGGTGGTGGAGGCAGATTCAATCATGGCCTTCAAAAGGGAACTGGATAAGTACTTGAAAGGAAAAAATGTGCAGGGCTATGGGGATAGGGCGGGGGAGTGGGACTAGCTGGATTGCTCCTGCATCGAGCCGGTGCGGTCTCGATGGGCCGAATGGCCTCCTACCGTACTGTAACCTTTCTATGATTCTAAATAGATTGCTGCATTTGTCTCCAAGTGCTCTGGGACATTCATTAGCTACATGATAAGGTGCTGAATTACTGCAAGCCTTTTTTTTAAAACAAACAGTCTGCCCTTCCAGCGCAGTGCCTGCGGCAATTAAATACCCATATGATCTAAAGGATGTTATCTATCTACTTCAAAAAGTTCTGACAGTGTGAAACAATACCTGACACTGATGCTGGTACTTTTTATTTGTGCGCCCCACGATGTAGATTTGTGATGGTGATAAGCCAAGGGAACCGTAAACTGAAATATCCTTTGTGGATCCGTATGCTGCGTGAATCTTCATCAACACCTGGCAAGTTTCAGAAGTACACAGCTGCTTTAATACTTGGACACATTAGGGATTGAGACTTAAAATATTAGTCACTGTTTAACCTAAAACAGATGTGTGAACAAGGATAAAATTAGCACTGATCAATAATAATTTAGATGTCAGGTGAGGTACAGTTTAAAAACAAAACAAACTCCCTACATCTTGCATGAGGCTGCGAAGGAAGTTGGCCTTGTGCCTGAGAGGATCGTGAACGAGTCCATCGCAGAAGGAGACGATTCCGTGGGGGAAGTTATGTTGAGCCAGCCAAGCCACCACTCTCTGCTTCTGCATGTCGGGTCGTCCAGTCACGTATATAATGAAGTAGCCAAGATCCTGCCAGTGCCTGCGAGTACAACAGCTGATTAACCAGGGTTGTTAAAAGGCTTTACTTTCATAGGTCTCGACATGATCACAGTGTTAAGCCTGAAACTCTTTTACCCAAGTTGAATTTTTTTTTTTTACAATATACACATCCAGCGAATAATTCAGAGTTTGGTTCCATTCTGCAGAAATGCCCGAGATCACGCAATACACCATTTATTTAGTTCTGTGACAATCTCTTGTATTCATTTATTGACATCACTCCACAATGAGCTGCAGGAGAACCAAAACCCATAAGCAACCAGGAATCTTGCACTTAAATGATTAAACATTAGCAACAACTTGCATTTATATAGCACCTTTAACGTAGTAAAACTTCCCAAGGCGCTTCACAGGAGCGATCAAACAAAATTTGACACCGAGCCACATAAGGAGATATTAGGACAGGTGACCAAAAGCTTGGTCAAAGAGGTAGGTTTTAAGGAGCGTCTAAAAGGAGGAGAGAGAGGCGGAGAGGTTTACGGAGGGAATTAAAGAGCTTAGGGTCTAGGCAGCTATAAGGCGCGGCCGCCAATGGTGGAGCGATGAAAACGGGGTGAACATCACATCTTTTCTCATCCTCCTGCTGACAGTGTGCACTGTCCTCCTCCCCCAAAGGTGCTGACTTGCTGTTGGGGTTCAGCTTTATATGAAATTGCATTTCATCCAAGTGAGCACCATTCACGGCGGGCCATTATAGTGAGTATCGGCAGCTTATTGAACTGTGGGGGCCATCACGGTTGAGTTTCATCCAGTCTCCACTGGACACCCACACGTGCATTTTCAGCGGGGGTCATTAGGTAATGATCAGCAGTGGGAACACTGACTGATTTTCACTCCCCTAATCCCGGGGCACCAAGGCCAAATATGCAGCCCTTACGTCAGCCCAAAGCTTCCTGATCTGCAAGGCTCAACTACTCACTGGATAAACCTGTTGATCTAGAGATCAAATTTCTATACAGCTTATTATGAGAAAGAAATATGCAAGAGAGTATTAAAGGCTGTAAACATGATTTGGATTTTGCACTAAAATTGATTAAGCTCATTCTTATGATTTGTAAATCTTCCAGTTTTAACATGTAAATATTGTGTGGATTTTAGTTTCTTATGTAGATGTGCCTGTAAAAATGTAATACCACCTGGATAAAGCACGCAATACAAAGATCGGCAAGACCCCACATTCAAGACAATTATCTGCAATATCTACAACAGATTAGTGTCTTACTCCCCGAATGCAGTAGTTTGAACATTACTAGGTATTTCAAAAGTGGTTTTCAACTTTATTCACAGCCCATTTTCAGAGACAAAATATTTATGTTCAGATGCGAAATGACTATTAACTAAAAAAAAATCTACAACACAGTTGATCTAAACTGGACTAGCCTACAGTAACTTCTGGCACTGGGACTTCTGCGCTCTGGCCACTGCTGCTGTTATTTCTCTGAAGGTTATTAATATCCATCGCTCATCCAGATTTTGTCAGCAGTCCCATTATCCTGATGCCGCCTCCTCTTTCCTTTCACTGCCCTCTCACTCTGCTGAGACTTTGTTCGAGGAACTCGAAGTTCACATTTATTGTTATTACCATTTATTGTAATTACCGAAGTGGTATGAAAACTCATTCACAAGTCCCATTCCAGAGCTGATGATTTCTCAAACATCTACACAGCTGGCAAATGTGAAATATGTCAGCTCTTACACAATTACTAAATTCTATACCGAGAATTCACTTCTCTGTCTAAGCTCTACATCACCAGATGGTGCTGTAAGATAAATGTTTAAAACAGTGTTGTCCAATATATTAGCCACATGTAGCAAATTGGGAATGAGTAAATAACAATTGAGTAATAGACACTGTCGTTGGACCTGTGATCTCAATACTCATTTGCACATTGTATGCATCACCAGAATGATACCGGGGCTAAAAGGGTTAAATTATGAGGCCAGGCTGCAGAGACTGGGCTTGTATCCGCTTGAGTTTAGAAGATTAAGGGGTGATCTAATTGAAGTGTTTAAGATGATTAAAGGATTTGATAGGGTAGATAGAAACTATTTCCTCTGGTGGGGAGTCCAGAACAAGGGGGCATAATCTTAAAATTAGAGCCAGGCCGTTCAGGGGTGATGTCAGGAAGCACTTCTTCACACAAAGGGGAGTGGAAATCTGGAACTTTCTCCCCCAAAAAGTTGTTGAGGCTGGGGGTCAACTGAAAATTTCAAAACCAAGATTGATGGATTTTTGTTGGGTGAGGGGATTAAGGGACATGGAACCAAGGCGGGTAAATGGAGTTATGATGCAGATCAGCCATGATCTATTTGAATGGCAGAACAGGCGTGAGGGGCTGAATGGCCTCCTCCTGTTCCCATGGTCCTGCATATTTTAACCTTTTTGTATGTTTGTTGGTAAAATAGTAAAACGCAGAGCAGAGTGTGTGAGTGCTTTTTGATTGTTAAGGGTTTTATTTCTTTGATTACTGAATGGTGTTAGATGTTTGTTAAGTAAATATACACGTGAAGTACATTTACACATACTGTGTGTGAGGCATTTTCTACTAAAATTAGTGCATATGTAAATTCTCTGGTGAAATTCCAGATGTAATTCTATGTAATGTGGCTAAAAAGATGTCACCTTAGTCCCACCTGTGACTAGTCAGCAATTTCTCAGTCAGTACTGCTCGAAGAGATATAAATGCCCGAAAAATCTCTCTGCATCGAAACATAAAAGGAGCACGTGCAAAATGTTTACTATATTAACAAAATTAAAGGACCAACACTAAATGACAACAGAGTTTAGAAACAGAAAATGCTCGAAACATTCAGCAGGTCAGGCAGCATCTGTGGAGAGAGAAACAGTTAACGTTTCAGGTCGATGACCTTCTGTCAGAGCTCAATTCTCACATGTACATTTACCCTACGTTTCTCTCTCCACAGATGCTAACTGACCTGCTGAGTGCTTCCAGCATTTTCTGTTATTTCAGATTTGCGGCATCTGCAGTCTTTTGCTTTTTGTTCTTGACCAGTGTAGGCTTTACCAAGGACAAACACGTTTACTTAACATTAAGGAGCACAGTTTCTTCAATCACAGTTAGCAAAAAAAATGTTGTAAAATAGTTTTCCTTGCTCTGTACTCGTGCAAACGTTTTTGCTAACATTAATGAATGGAGGAACATATTCCCCAGTTCCAATCTGGGTTCCTCAATATCACTGACAACATTACTAGTTCAGGTCCATTATTTACATTTACCTTACAACATCCACTGCTCCAGCTCTGACCTTGGGGTCACTGCCCATAATGGAGACACTCGCCGCGAATGAGCCATCGATACTAAACACCACGCACTCTGTTCCTTTCGGCAGAACAGTTATGTAACTATCTCCAGATGTATGATCTCCCCTAGAAAAAAGATAAAGAAAATTCTTTTCATAGGCAATCAAAACCAGCTCACACTATAGTAGTGGTGGCAAGTGGGCTTTAAATGTAATTATTATTTACAAAGATTTCTCTTTTCAAGCATTTCTTACTGTTTGAGCAAATCATATTATTACTTACAAGGTTCTCCTACATTTAATGTACTTCTTGTACATTTAATCCTTTAGTTAGAGTGCTTTGTTAGTGCTTGATCATCAGAACCCATGGGAGTGTTTAACAGGTGCTGAAAACTGTGTCGAAGTATCTGTGATCATGGTTCTTTTTTTAATTCATTCTCGTGATGTGGGCGTCGCTGGCAAGGCCGACATTTATTGCCCATTTCTAGTTGCCCTGAGGAGGTGGTGGCGGGTTAGATACAACTGAGTGGCTTGTTAGGCCACTTTAGAGCGCAGGTAAGAGTCAACCACGTTGGTGTGGGACTCGAGTCACATGTAGGCCAGACCGGGTAAGGACGGCAGATTTCCTCCCTAAAGGACATTAGTGAATCAGGTCGGTTTTTCCGACAATCCAACAACTTCATGGTCACTTTTACTGATACCAGATTTTTATTTCCAGACTTTTTAAAAACTGAATTCAAAATCTCAAACTGCTATGGTGGGATTTGAACTCACATTCTCTGAATTTGTTAGTCCAGGCTGCTAGGTTACTAGTTCAGTAACATAACCACTATGCTACCATACCCCTTAAACTCAGTCCCAATACAAACAGGTTTCAGATCACTTTCATAAATAAAGACAGACACATGGTTAATGCATCTCACCATCAAGAGTTTATCTGACTGGGTGGCCTCAATTTTTAGTTAGTTTGGATTTTCCTCATACTATAAACCACGGGCAAGTGGTGAACTCTCAAACTCTGCCAGTGCCGCTTTGGGGAAACGCACAACTGGATAGGAATGATTCATCCCGAGACTCCTAGCCATTCCTTTTGGAGCGATTAATGTGCTTGTACCCGAATTTGAGGCCTAATGTACAGTAACAGTTCTAAACATCTCCCTAATGGAAAAGTTTACATTGACAAAAAAAGTAAACAAAGCAAGAAAACAAGAGCAACAGAAATAAGGATCTAAAGAGAACATAAGAAATAGGAGCAGGAGTAGGCCATATGGCCCCTTGACCCTGTTCCACCATTCAATACGATCATGGCTGATCTTCAACCTCAACTCCACTTTCCTGCCCGATCCCCATATCCCTTGATTCCCCTAGAGTCCAAAAATGTATCAATCTCAGCCTTGAATATATTCAACTACTGAGCATCCACAGCCCTTTGGGGTAGGGAATTCCAAAGATTCACAACCCTCTGAGTGAAGAAATTCCTCCTCATCTCAGTCTGAAATGGCCGACCCCTTATCCTGAGACTATGCTCCCCAGTTCTAGGCTCTTCAGCCAGGGGAAACTACCTCTCAGCATCTACCCTGTCAAGCCCCCTCAGAATCTTATATGTTTCTATGAGATCACCTCTCATTCTTCTAAACTCCAGAGAGTATAGGCCCATTCTACTCAATCTCTCCTCACAGGACAACCCTTTCATCCCAAGAATCAATCTAGTGAACCTTCATTGCACTCCCTCTGAGGCAAGTATATTATTTCCTAGGTAAGGAGACCAAAACTGTACACAGTACTCCAGGTGTAGTCTCACCAAATCCCTGTACAATTGTAGCAAGACTTCCTTACTCTTGTACTCCAACCCCCTTGCAATAAAGGCCAATACACCATTTGCCTTCCTAATTGCTTGCTGTACCTGCATGTTAACTTTAGCATGCAGGTACAGCAAGAGGAGAAGAAGGGAAGTAGAAGTTAAACTGAGACTATTCTGTTATGCAATAAAAAGTAAAAAGGAAGTTAAAGCAAAACAATGCTGACAAATGTGAAAAGAAATAATTTAAGATAGAAAAATAAAACAAGCAAACAAAAAGAATGGACAAGGAAGACATAAACCATCATTAATTTAATTACACTATTTGAATTGACCATTAGAGAGCACTAAAGAGAATGCTGAACCAAGTCATTACCATAGCAATAAATATTGGAGTTAAGGAAGATGCGAGATGCTGCAGCTAATGCAATCAATGCTAAGTTGGAGCGGAAAGATCTTGCATTAAAAGGCAATTTTTTCCATCAATTTCTGCCCCCCTGAGACGACTTTTGCAGGACTATTTACTGTACAGGGACCCTCAGTGTATGGAGACAAAATGCAGAGGTCCAATTTCTTCATTAAACAGAGCTCTTCGCACACTCTTCTATATTTCTCCATGGTACATAGATAATACAAACGACTTTTGGACTGCTCTTCATGGGATTCACCAATTGGCAAGATATTGAATTAGAATTATGGCCATCGATGTAAGGTGACTGAATGGTCCGACATTTATATGGCGCGGTCACACCCTCAGGACATCACAAAGCGCTTTACAGCCAAATAAATACTTCTGAAGAGTAGTCATTGTTGTAATGTAGGAAACGCAGCAGCCAAATTGCGCACAGCAAGCTCCCACAAACAGCAATGGGATAAATGACCAGATAATCTGTTTTAGTGATGTTAGTTGAGGAATATTGGCCAGGACACCAGGAGAACTCCCCTGCTCTTCTTTGAATAGTGCTGTGGGATGTTTTATTTCCACCTGAGAGGGCAAATGGGGCCTCCGTTTAACGTCACATCCGACAGTGCAGCACTCCCTCAGTACTGCACTGAAGTGTCAGCCTAGATTTTGTGCTCAAGTCTCTGGAGTGGGACTTGAATCTGACTCAGAGGCGAGAGTGCGACCCACTGAGCCATGGATGAAATAGTAATGATCACTGAGGGCTGCCAATTGGCACTATATTGTGGGCATTTTTCTGCCGGAACTGGGTTGAGATTGGCAAAATTTATTTCATTTAGAGGGGTTGCCATTGGCTAGAGAGGGGAAACTCACTTCATCATTCAGCCTTGAATTTTAAACCCAGATTCTAAATGCTTAAATTAGATAATTATTTTTTTTAAACTGTTTAAAACACTGTGCAACTATTTTAGAAATACCAAGGAGGGTGGGTTTGCATAAAGAATATATATTTTCTGGAGTTTTCCCATAACTGTGCACATTGATAGTCAAACAATTTCCAAGTCTAAAATCCGCACAATTACCTAACCACCATTTTTAGTGGATAGACACCAATTCCCAGTCTTTTGCTCTCTGGAATAACATAGGAAATTCTGCCACTGTTGTTTGTAATGTCAGTGTCAAAACAAACCCACTCTCCGGTGGGAGGCTGTGTCATAATGTGAATGTCCACCTGATGAAAGAAAATAAAGAACAAAATTATATCGTGTGGAAATTGCTAAATTGAATATTCCAAGGCACCATTTCGATGTTACGTTCATTAGGGTTCAATTTAAACATTTCACAAGCACCAAATACAATCTAATATCACTCATCTCTGACAAAATCAGTTTTACAAAGATGGCACAGACAAGAGCAGGTCGATCGTTGATGCAATTTTCTGGTATTTCAGGCTGAGCTATCTGGTTGACTGTGCCAGCAGTCCAGGTGAGACAAGTCCTCCCTGGGGCAGTAAGGATTAAGATCATTAAACAGAGAATGAGACAGAAATGGACCACAAGCAGAATGACAGTAAACAACACCCTGTACAGCCACTCATTTAATAGACTTAAAACATGGTTTGCTTTACAGGAAACTAATTGAACAGCAGAGATCCACGACCCTGTGAGAAGGGATTTACTACACAAAGCCCTGCTTCTGTCAAGGAAGGCACTCCACAAAGAGGATGTTATGGGTTACATTTGAAATGATATGATGCTACCTCAAATAGCATACATCCTTCCCTTTATAAACCCTATACCACAGGGCACAGCCATTTCTAAGTAGCAAAAAAAAAACTAGAAGTAAAGTATTTAAAGAATCGAAGGACAAGTAGATTTTGCCTGTGTGGACAACTCTCTTTTGAATAAACTGGAGTATTAACAGTGAAGAATATTCCCTTTGCATTCAGACTGGATTTTCTGCGAACAGGCACACCTCCAGATGCAGTAATGTGGGCAAACTATTTACACACAGCTTGGATTGTTTTGAAGGCTGGCTTCATTCATGGACTTAACTGGCAAGATTAAATTTGGTGAGTTATGCAGAGAAAGCTAGGTGACTGCTTTAGATCTGTATTTGAATTAAGCATGTTCCCACCACGGCAGATGATGAGGTTAATGCTCTAGTTATTTTGATACTACTGTTTAGTGATAAGGCTCACCCCAGGATGAGGAAGTGAAAAGTACATGGTTTATATGGACAAAAAACCGAGTACTGGAATACACTCCAGCGTGAGATACACAGCTCTTGTTCACACTCCTCAAAATGATGCTCAGCGCCTTTACCTCAAGGAGTGTGAGCTACTGCTCGGAAATAAGTGGTTCATAAGAACATAAGAACTAGGAGCAGGAGTAGGCAATATAGCCCCTTGAGCCTGCTCCGCCATTCAGTAAGATCATGGCTGATCTTCGACCTCAACTCCACTTTCCCGCCCTATCCCATATCCCTTGATTCCCTTAGTATTCAAATATCCATCGATCTTAGTCTTGAATATACTCAACGGCTCAGCATCCACAACCCTCTGGGGTAAAGATTTCCAAAGATTCACAACCCTCCGAGTGAAGACATTTTTCCTCATCTCGGTTCTAAATGGCTGACCCCTTATCTTGAGACTATGACCCCTAGTTCTAGACCCTCCAGCCAGGGGAAACAGCCTCTCAGCATCTACCCTGTCAAGTCCTCTCAGAATTTTATACGTTTCAATGAGATCACCTTTCATTCTTCTAAACTCCAGAGAGTATAGGTCCATTCTACTCAATCTCTCCTCATAGGACAACCCTCTCATCCCAGGAATTAATCTAGTGAACCTTTGTTGCATCCCCTCTAAGGCGAGTATATCCCTCCTTAGGTAAGGAAATCAAAACTGTACACAGTACTCCAGGTGTGGTCTCACCAGAGCCCTGTACAATTGCAGCAAGACCTCCTTACTCTTATACTCCAACCCCCTTACAATAATACCATTTACTTTCCTAATTGCTTGTTGTACCTGCATGTTGACTTTCTGTGATTCATGTACAAGGACACCCAAATCCCTCTGACTACCAACATTTCATAGACTTTCACCTTTCAAAAAAAATGTTCTGCTTTTCTATTCTTCCTACCAAAGTGGATAATTTCACATTTCCCCACATTATATTCCATCTGCCACCTTCTCGCCCACTCATTTAACCTGTCTATATCCCTTTGAAACCTCTTTGCGTCCTCCTCACAGCTTACTTTCCCACCTAGCTTTGCATCATCAGCAAACTCGGATACATTACACTTGGTCCTCTCATCTAAGTCATTGATACAGATTGTAAATAGCTGAGGCCCAAGCACTGATCCTTGTGGCACCCCACTAGTTACAACCTGCCAACCCGAAATAAACCGTTTATTCCTCTCTGTTTTCTGTCTGTTAACCAATCCTCTATCCATGCTAATATGTTACCCCCAATCCCATGAACCCTTACCTTGTGTAACAACCTTTTATGTGGCACCTTATCAAATGCCTTTTGAAAATCCAAATATACTACATCCACTGGTTCCCCTTTATCTACCCTGCTAGTTACACCCTCAAAAAACTCTAATTGATTTGTCAAACACGATTTCCCTTTCATAAAACTGTGCTGACTCCGCCTAATCACCCTGTTACTACATCCTTAATAATAGATTCTAGCATTTTTTTCTGATGTCAGGCTAACTGGCCTGTAGTTCCCTGTTTTCTCTCCCTCCTTTCTTGAATAGTGGGGTTACATTTCCTACCTTCCAATCCATGGGGATCATTCTAGAATCTAGGGGATTCTAGAAGATCAAAACCAATGCATCCACTATCTCTGCGGCCACCTCTTTTAAAACCCTAGGATGTCGGCCATCAGGTCCAGGGGATTTGTTGGTTTTTAGTCACATTAATTTCTCCAGTACTTTTTCTTTACTAATCTTAATTGCTTTAAGTTCCTCAGTCTCATTAGACCCTTGGTTCCCCACTATTTCCGGTATGTTTTTTGTGTCTTCTACTGTGAAGATAGATACAAAATATTTGTTAAACGTCTCTGCCATTTCCTTATTCCCCATTATAATTTCTCCTGTCTCTGCCTCTAAGGGACCCAACGTTTACTTTCGGTAATCTCTAACTTTTTTACATACTTGTAGAAGCTGTTACAATCTGTTTTTATATTTCTTGCGTGTTTACTCTCATTCAATTTTCTCCCTCTTTATCAATTTCTTGGTCATCCTTTGCTAATTTCTAAAGCCCTCCCAATCCTCAGGTTTAGTACTCTTTTTGGCAACATTGTAAGCCTCTTCTTTTAATCTAATACTATCCTTAACTTCTCTAGTTAGCCGTGGTTGGATCATTTTTTGTTTTCTAAGCTTTCTTCAGGAAAGAGAAAATCCCTTTAAACTTTAGGTTATAAATTGGCTATCTTCAACAGAACAGGGGAGATTGGTACATCGTGCGGGAATGCAATGTTTTAATGCTGGCCACCTGGAGCTGGAATTTGGAAGTTTTAATTTTGTTGCTCACTGACAGACTGAATATGTTGACTTTAATTGAATGGGGATAGTCCAAGGCTATGGCCAGGCCTTGCATCATTTCTCACAAGACAGATTGGCAGGAGGCAACTCAGGCCCAATAACTGAAAATTCTAATCTGCAAAATCCTGTCCAACAAAATTTTACAACCCGAAGAACCTATTCTGTTGCCTTTCTTTATGGCAGGTCGTTATAGGGTGATTGGGCCACTTTGATTCTTCAAGATAACACACAAAAAAGGGCAAATTAGCCGGGGTTAGGAAAAATGAACATCCAATTCCTTGGATATTTTAACATCTTTTTTGCCTGATGATGAGTGCTTAGTCTTGGGTTTGACCATGGGCCATGTTGACAGAAGTTGCAAAGCATCATCACTAGTGGAAGAATGCAGAGGATGGTGGGGGAAGCAATAACCTCTACATCACAAGGACAGGTACAGATGAGTCAAGTGTGACCATGTCCAGGGGCCCATACGTAAATCTCCCAGTCAGACGGTCTGAGGACCATCTTCAGTAACAATAACATCACTCACTCGGTGATTTGCTGTAACATTCTGTGTAACACAGTGTGCAAGAGGGACATTTATTTTCATTATCAACTGTTAAGTTAACTGCAAGAAATAAATAAATCAGATCGCACATTGCACACACCGTAGGATATTAAAGATATTTTCATACCCTTAACAGGCCATCAGCCTATTAAACTCATTCTTCCGCACGCTGCCCCAAAATAAAACACCATCCAACTGTCGCTTGAATGAGCTGAGAGTTTTTCCCTCCTCTGCTCTACTGGGAAACCATTCCAGGTATTAATCAATGTGTGTGACAATACAGAATGTGCACTTTCCCACTCTGTGCCTATGAAGTGATGCTCAGAGGTTAACCATTTGCGTTCACTTCGTATCTTTTATAACTCTATGATACCTCGGGTACGGTAGCATAGTGGTCATGTTACTGGACTAATAATCCAGAGTCATGAGTTCAAATCCCGCCACGGCAGCTGGGGACTTTAAATTCAATGAATTAAATAAAAATCTGGAATTAAAAAAATTAGTAATAGTGGCCATGAAACTACCAGATTGTCGTAAAAACCCATCTGGTTCAATAATGTCCTTTAGGGAAGGAAACCTTCTGTCCTTACCCGGTCTGGCCTATATGTGACTCCAGACCCACAGCAATGTGATTGATTCTTAATCACCCTCTGAAATGGCCGAGCAAGTTGTACAATCTTGCTATGAAAAGTCATGATAAGAATGAATCCGGACAGACCACCCGGCATCGGACCACTTGGTACCGGACATGACAAAGGCAAACCAAGCCCAGTCGACCCTGCAAAGACCACCTCACTAACATCTGGGGACTTGTGCCAAAATTGGGAGAGCTGTCCCACAGACGAGTCAAGCAACAGCCTGACATAGCCATACTCACAGAATCATACCTTTCAGCCAATGTCCCGGACTCTTCCATCACCATCCCTGGGTATGTCCTGTCCCACCGGCAGGACAGACCCACCAGAGGTGGCGGTACAGTGATATACAGTCAGGAGGGAGTGGCCCTGGGAGTCCTCAACATTGACACCGGCTCTCATAGCATCAGGTCAAACATGGGCAAGGAAACCTCCTGCTGATTACCACCTACCGCCCTCCCTCAGCTGATGAATCAGTCCTCCTCCATGTTGAGCATCACTTGGAGGAAGCACTGAGGGTAGCAAGGGCACAGAATACACTCTGGGTGGGGGACTTCAATGTCCATCACCAAGAGTGGCTCGGTAGCACCACTACAGACAGAGCTGGCCGAGTCCTGAAGGACATAGCTGCCAGATTGGGCCTGCGGCAGGTGGTGAGCGAACCAACACGAGGGAAAAATCTACTTGACCTCGTCCTCACCAATCTACCTGTCGCAAATGCATCTGTCCATGACAGTATTGGTAGGAGTGACCATCGCACAGTGCTTGTGGAGATGAAATCCCGTCTTCACATTGAGGACACCATCCAACGTGTTGTGTGGCACTACCACCGTGCTAAATGGGATAGAATCAGAACAGATCTAACAGCTCAAAAATGGGCATCCATGAGGTGCTGTGGGCCATCAGCAGCAGCAGAATCGTATTCCAGCACAATCTGTAACTTCATGGCCTGGCATATTCCTCACTCTACCAGTACCAACAAGCCAGGGGATCAACCCTGGTTCAATGAGGAATGTAGAAGAGCATACCTAAAAATGAGGTGCCAACCTGGTGAAGCTACAACACAGGACTACATGCATGCTAAACAGCAGAAGCAACATGCTATTGACATCACTAAGCGATTCCACAACCAACGGATCAGATCAAAACTCTGCAGTCCTGCCACATCCAGTCATGAATGGTGGTGGACAATTAAACAACTAACGGGAGGAGGAGGTTCTGTAAACATCCTCATCCTCAATGATGGCACAGTCCAGCATGTGGGTGCAAAAGACAAGGCTGAAGCATTTGCAACCATCTTCAGCCAGAAGTGCCGAGTGGATGATCCATCTCGGCCTCCTCCCGATATCCCCACCATCACAGAAGCCCGTCTTCAGCCAATTCGATTCACACCACGTGATATCAAGAAACGGCTGAGTGCACTGGATACAGCAAAGGCTATGGGCCCCGACAACATCCCGGCTGTAGTGCTGAAGACTTGTGCTCCAGAACTACCCACGCCTCTTGCCAAACTGTTCCAGTATGGCTACAACACTGGCATCTACCTGACAATGCGGAAAATTGCCCAGGTATGTCCTGTCCACAAAACGCAGGACAAATCAAATTTGGCCAATTACTGCCCCATCAGTCTACTCTCAATCATCAGCAAATTGATGGAAGGTGTCGTCGACAGTGCTATCAAGCGGCACTTACTCACCAATAACCTGCTCACCGATGCTCAGTTTGGGTTCCGCCAGGACCACTCGGCTCCAGACCTCATTACAGCCTCGGTCCAAACATGGACAAAAGAGCTGAATTCCAGAGGTGAGGTGAGAGTGACTGCCCTTGACATCAAGGCAGCATTTGACCAAGTGTGGCACCAAGGAGTCCTAGTAAAATTGAAGTCAATGGGAATCAGGGGGAAAATTCTCCAGTGGCTGGAGTCATACCTAGCACAAAGGAAGATGGTAGTGGTTGTTGGAGGCCAATCATCTCAGCCCCAGGACATTGCTGCAGGAGTTTCTCAGGGCAGTGTCCTAGACCCAACCATCTTCAGCTGCTTCATCAATGACCTTCCCTCCATCATAAGGTCAGAAATGGGGATGTTCGCTGATGATTGCACAGTGTTCAGTCCCATTCGCAGCCCCTCAGATAATGAAGCAGTCCGTGCCCGCATGCAGCAAGACCTGGACAACATCTAGGCTTGGGCTCATAAGTGGCAAGTAACATTTGCGCCAGACAAGTGCCAGGCAATGACCTTCTCCAACAAGAGAGAGTCTAACCACTTCCCCTTGACAGTCAACGCTATTACCATCGCCGAATCCCCCACCATCAACATCCTGGGGGTCACCATTGACCAGAAACTTAACTGGACCAGCCACATAAATACTGTGGCTACAAGAGCACGTCAGAGGCTGGGTATTCTGCGGCGAGTGACTCACCTCCTGACTCCCCAAATCCTTTCCACCATCTACAAGGCACAAGTCAGGAGTGTGATGGAATATTCTCCACTTGCCTGGATGAGTGCAGCTCCAACAACACTCAAGAAGCTCGACACCAATCAGGACAAAGCAGCTCCTTGATTGGCACCCCATCCACCACCCTAAACATTCACTCCCTTCACCACCGGCGCACAGTGGCTGCAGTGTGCACCATCCACAGGATGCATTGCAGCAACTCACCAAGGCTTCTTCGACAGCACCTCCCAAACCCACGACCTCTACCACCTAGAAGGACAAGAGCAACAGGCACATGGGAATAACACCACCTGCACGTTCCCTCCAAGTCACACACCATCCCGACTTGGAAATATATCACCGTTCCTGGGTCAAAATCCTGAAACTCCCTTCCTAACAGCACTGTGGGAGACCCTTCACCACCCAGACTGCAGCGGTTCAAGAAGGCGGCTCACCACCAACTTCTCAAGGGCAGTTAGGGATGGGCAATAAATGCTGGCCTTGCCAGCAACACCCACATCTCATGAACGAATAAAAAATAAAAGTCCTCTCACATTTATCTCCTTTCAAGGCTGAAGAGTCCACGTTTGTCAAACATTTCCTCACAACTCAGGTCCCTGACACATGGGATCAGCCTCATGACCCTTCTCAGCCCTGGTTCCAGGGCTTGGTGTTTCCCTTGTGCCTCCGTGAGCAAAATGGAACATTTGAGATCCGACCTGACCAGAGCTCTGTCGAGCTTCGCCACGGTATTCTCAGACTTATACTCTACCTATTCAGCAATACATCCGGACTTCTGTTTGCTTTGTTGCTTGCTGCAATGACTGGACAGTTAGTGTTGAGGTTACGATCCCAGACTGCTTTCAGCTTCTCTTCCAGTTAGTACAACATATTTCCCCATTTTTTTCCAGTGTGTAAGACCTTCCACTGTTGAATTTCACCTGTTGCAGTTTTGCCCATTTGCAAATATTGTCTATGTCCTTTTGTAATTCTTTGGTTGCTTAGTAGGAACGTAGGAACAGGAGGAGGCCAGACAGCCCCTTGAGCTTGTTCCGCCATTCAACCAGATCATGGCTGATCTGTATCTTAACTCCATCTACCCGCCTTGGTTCTGTAACCCTTCATACCCTTGCCTCACAAAAATCTCAGTTTTGACATTTTCAATTGACCCCCAGCCTCAACAGCTTTTTGGGGAGAGAGTTCCCGATTCCCGCTACCCTTTGTGTGAAGAAGTGTTTCCTGACATCACCCCTGAACGGCCTGGCTCTAATTTTAAGATTATGCCCCCCTGTTCTGGACTCCCCCCACCAGAGGAAATAGTTTCTCTCTCTCTACCCTATCAAATCCTTTAATCATCTTAACCACCTCAATTAATCAAACTCAACCGCCTCTCCCCCGCTCCCCATTTGGTATAATCTTCGAATTTGCCCAATTTACGCTTCTAAATCCAAGTCTTTTACGTACATCAGCAACAGTCGGGGCCCCAGCACCAATCCCGGGGGTACCCCACTCAGTACATGCCCTCAATCCTGACATTACTCCTCTATTTAATACTCGTACGCTTAAGTAGAATTGGAAGCAGGTAGGTCTATAGCAAACTTCTTATGCTGCATAACTGAAGCGTCTCTATCAATTAATCATCATGTGGCTTCTGGTTGAGTGTGGATTTGGTTTAAACTGTGCTGGTTCACCATGGTGCACATCACTCAGGTCTTAGAGACTGCAGGAAGCCCCTAACATAGCAACTTGAGCCTTGCCAGATACTGAACTTTATAAAGCACACACCACGACAAAGAGAAATTGTGATGTCATCAGTCACGAAGACACAGATTGAATTCTAAGGCCCGTGTGTGTGTGTGTGTGTGTGTGTGTGTATGTGTGTGTAAGGACAATGGAATACTAATTACTATAAAGACACAAAACCAACTGCAATGTGGATATTTATAGTCACTGTCATTATTAACTTGCTGAATTGCTGCTGCTATTCTTGAGTGTAGGAAAAGGAAGTGCAGATTTGCCAATAATGGCATCCTCAGTTCTGAGGTCCCCAGGCACACTTCAGCTTTTCTCGGAGAACATGTGATGGTTTGGTCAGGAAAGGTCAGTGTAGCTACCCAAGCAAAGCATTCCATTTATGGATCTGACAGATCAGCCAGTCCAACAAACCCCCAGCGAGGAAGAGAGCACGCAATCAACTTCACCTCCAGTTCAAGCATTCATGGTTTGGAGGAAATATTTTACACTTGACATCACAAAACACTTGCATGTTCATGGAACAGACCCACTTTCTGGAAACTCTCAATCTGTGGCTGACGGCAATCACACTGCTGCTGTGCTACATAAAGGAACCGGATGCCTAAACCATACCTACAGGGGCACTGACCAAGACACACAATACAACACCGTCATGTGCCACACAGCTACAGTGTAGGCTGCATAAAAATGCCTGGCATTTTAAAGCAAAGTGTCAGTGTTAGCAATGTTTGTGTGTGTAAGAAAGGCACTATTCTGAACAGTACAGGATCCCTCTCTATTTCATTATAGAGCTCCACCATTGATTATTTATTGTACTCGTATCTGCAGCTACTTGTATCTAGTCAAGGAAAAGAATCGTAGAATTTTACAGCACAGAAGGAGACCATTCGGCCCACTGCACCTATGCTGGCTCCCTGAAAGAGCTAACCACTTAGTCCCATTCCCTGCACTTTTCCTGTACCTTTTAAAATTTTTATTCTTCAAATTTTTATCTAGTTCTCTATTAAAACCTTTTATGGATTCTGCTTCAACCACGATTTCTGGTGGAGCATTTCTTGTTCAAACAGCCCTCTGCTTAAAAATGTTTCTCCTAACAAAAGTTTCTCTCATCAGACAACCTGATGTTGTACTTGTCTTTCCCAAGCGAGTCATAAATACAGCAAGTAATTTGCATCATACACGGCAGCAATAGTGCCAAGTCTTGAATATTCACCTTTTCTCCAGTCAGTGTGACCATGTCCAGGGGCCCATACATAAATCTCCCAGTCAGTGTCTGAGGACCATCTTCAGTAACAATAACATCACTCACTCGGTGATTTGCTGTAACATTCTGTGTAACACAGTGTGCAAAGGGACATTTATTTTCCATATCAACTGTTCAGTTAACTGCAAGAAATAAATAAATCAGATCGCACATTACACACACCATAGGATATTAAAGATATTTTCATACCCTTATTTTAACTTGTGTCCTCTTACGAAGCCACTTTTCACGTGGTTTTGAAGGACTGAATACAGAAACTTCCTTCCCATCCAATTCCAGAACACTTCCACTTTCATGTCTCATAACCTATATGTAAATATTATTATACTTTATTATCCTACATTACAACAGTGACTATACTTCAAAAGTACCTCATTGGCTGTAAAGCACTTTGGGACATCCTGAGGTTGTGAAAGGCGCTATTTAAATGCAAATCTTTCTTTCTTTTTATTATTCCTTCATCGTCTTTCCACCATATGTCTATTGTGAGAATGTCAATTACTTTTTAATCGTGTCTGAAGGCTGAATTGCAGATATATCTATATCAAAATAAAATGGTAACAGAGAATTTCACAGATTGTTAATAGAAAATGTATTTTCTTTTTACCTAAGGTGTTAGCCTTGGCTCAGTGAGCAGCCCTCTCGCCTCTGAGTCAGAAGGTTGTGGGTTCAAGTCCCACTCCAGAGACTTGAGCAAATAATCTCGGCTGACACTCCAGTGCAGTACTGAGGGAGTGTTGCACTGTTGGAGGTGCCGTCTTTTGGATGAGGTGTAAAATGTCCGTCCTCTCAGGTGGACGTAAAAGATCCCATGGCACTATTCGAAGAATAGCAGGGGAGTTCTCCTGCTGTCCTGGGCAATATTTATCCCTCAACCAACATCAAAATGATCAATAATTTATCTCATTGCTGTTTGTGGGGCCTTGCAATGGAACAAATTGACTGCTGCGTTTTCTACATTACAACAGTGACTACACTTGAAAAGTACTTCATTGGCTGTAAAGCATTTTGGGACATCCTGTGGTCAAGAGAAGTGTGATATGAATGTAAGTTATTTCTTCTTTTACCTGTCGTAGCAGAAATGAGACGACATCTGTTGACTCCCAGTAACTTGCATGAAATAGATGGGGTAAGGCTATAGTTGGAAAAGCTGTTAGAGCATCTGGGCAATAGAGAGCATAGTCAACCCTCTTAGTTCCCCACCACCTTGCTGCAACTGAAACAAAAAGAAATCCTTTTTAAGTCAAAAAATAAATTACTTAGAAGAATCTAGGGATTAGTTTAAAGGTGAATGAGCTCACATGTCAGTTTGCTTCTTATTATTGTGAAGAGTTGTGCGTAATACACTGATCAATCCTTTTACTGTAGAGGTTTTCATATGCGTAACAAATTTCACTCAAAGTCTAAAGTTGTTATTTCTTATTAAAAGTAGAAATAAAACATAGCTGCAGCTAATTTTATCACAGTATCAGTGACTGAGAAACTGGTGTAGAGACAATTACACCTAAACTGTAGGCCAGTTCCCCTCAGAGAAAGTGAGGTAGATTTTTCAGTCGGTTCTATTCTCATGCAAATGCTTTAAGTGCTGCTGCCAAATTCCTCCCTGCTGTATTTTAATAGTTGCACTCTAATAGTGCAGAAAGGAACTCAGTACCAGCACAGTAAGCATCTGTACGAGAACAGCACCAACTGGAAAACCTACCCTAGCAAGAGGTCGCCAAAATCTCATTTGGAAGAAAGAGTTCGCAAACTTGTTAGAAATTCATAGAAATCGATCGAGTTTGTGGTCACTCCCTTCGAAGCATGACTTCCAGTGTGCTACGTCCATCACTCACGTATGTACCCAATTAGTAAAAGAAAAGGTTCAAATTACACCTTATATACCTCAAATTTGTGTTAATGACAGATTTTGACAGGGTTTGGTAACCTAGCAGTTTCTTTCTAGGGGTTTAAAAGGGAGAGGAAATTTGTCTGGGGGAGGGGGGTTATAAGCGAGGATGCATCTAAAAGCTATGTTAAACTAGGTTTGGTTCTATGATCCGAATACCTTTCTGGACGTCCACCTTTGAGACTTTCTGTTGTGTTGGACTCTGTTTTTCAGCAGAATTCACACAATTCTGTTTCAGCCTTTGCTTGTTCTGATTCTGTGACAGCACGGGTTTGGACTGTTTATTGTCCTGAGGGAAAATGCATTTTGGAAGGGCTTTGTTGTAGGGGACAAGTTTGGACAAGAAAGCCAACTTTTTGCAATGGTTTGGGTGATATTTTTGCTCTGAGAAATGAAAGTAAAACAAAATTCATATTATACAACAAGCAAGTAAACACCAAAGACTTTGGTTTCTATTTTTAAGAACATTTTAAAGTGTATTTGTTCGAATTATGACAGAATCTTGCAATGGGGTTTGGTGTGATTGATCTTTTTAAACTTCCCTCTTTCTCCAACTTATGAACTGCTCATCATGAATGAAACCTGACCTGGGCATTCAGCACCTCTAATAATACCCTCGGCAGCCTCCCACTGGGAGGAGCAGTAAGGACTGGACCGACATCAATTCCGCCTTTTCCCACTTACCTCACCTTGTCACCGCATGGTACTAACAGCTCGTGTCCCGGCTTAGAATGAACAAACTCAACTCGGCCACAGGCTAACAGGCAGACTGTCACCCAAACTAAGGACTTTCAAGATGTGAGTTAAGCATTCTAGTTACTGGGCCCTTGAGACTACAAATGTTATTATACGTGCGGTCAGATACTTGAAACGGCTTAGTATTCAAATTAGTATTGAGGTTTGTATCTGAAAACAATGATCAATCACAAACCAGTATTTAACAAGTAATTGAAAATAAAAAAGAAATTGTCCTTTTGACTGGTCTGATGAATACGATGGGGTTCCAAAAGAACTTTACAATATGCTCCAAAATCATTGCACCTTCAAGGCCTTTAAAAACCACTAATGCCTCCACTGTAGACAGATCACAGATAGAACAGCTGGTAAAGAAAAATGTTCTTTTTCCCCCATGTAACATGGGAATGTTGTCTGTGTTCTGTTTTATTGCTGCGATGTGAAAATCACAAAGATATAGAAAAGAAGTGAAGCATTTTACACACAGCCACATCAAACGTAAATGATGTGTATGGGAGCAGGTCAGGGAAAGAAGTGGTCAAAACTGTACAAACAAATACCACACTGCTTCAGGCATTTGGAGAGGCACAGTACTTCCCGAAATACATAATGCCAAGTGGTACAAGAATCTTTCTATTTCGTAAACATTTGCTCCATTAACTGCTAGGAGGGTAGACAGGTAACTTGATCTCAAGCTCCTGCCAAAGCAGCTCTCCGAGCAGCTATCAGAGGGAGGGAGGCACAAACTCTCCCTCTGACTTTCTCTCCTTTGTTGTGAGGAAGAATTTAGTCTCAACTTAACATCTCCCCGTGATCACACACTTGAGATCAAACAAAACCAGAAAATGCTGGAAACACCCAGCTGGTCAGTCAGCATCTAGAACAGGGGAGTTAACATTTCAGGCGTACAGCCTGTAAAGTTCTAATGAAGGGCTGTATATCCGAAAAGTTAACTTATCTTTTCTGCCCACCGACGCTGTGTGTTCCTACTGTTTTTCTGTGTTTGCTCCTGAGTTTAGGAACTGGCCATGTGAAGAACTGTCAGCAGCAGCCTGTGTGCTCACAGTCTCTGGCTCAGTATATCAGCTCTTCAATCTACCACACCACAATGCGACAAAA
The DNA here is from genome assembly GCF_035084215.1 of Heptranchias perlo. Taxonomy (NCBI): domain Eukaryota; kingdom Metazoa; phylum Chordata; class Chondrichthyes; order Hexanchiformes; family Hexanchidae; genus Heptranchias; species Heptranchias perlo. The sequence continues at coordinate 46,090,037 of NC_090349.1, forward strand.
TCGTCTGGCTCTGTCACCTTGAATATTGTAACAAATGACGCGACAACAGCCACACCAATGTGAATCAAATGGGCGACAGGAAATGGATCTCTTACAAAGATAGCACAACAGTGCATTAGAACAACTAATGGAATACAGTAATATTAGTGAGAAGCAATACAATTCAACTGACTGGATGCATTAATGCCTGAATATATCAATGGATATGGGATGAAGAGAGAGGTGGTGAGAAAAGGACTTGGGAAAATTTGACTTGTCTTTATCTGAGACAAATACTCAAACTAGTTATCTAACCTCCATCAAGAGGATTTGATTTAAAATACCAAAGGACTTGAATTTGATCAACCAAAATTTTGCCCAAATTCCTATTTATAAAATATTGGCCTAGAATGCAAGAACAATATTAAATACATTAGTAATTATATACAGCCTACTAGATTTTTGATATTGGGTAAGCTAGCTGAATGGAAGGGGCAGGAGCTACATTTGCCTAGCGAGGGACAACCTGCAAAGGTTCGGTTTGGGCCCCTACATTTTGCTAGATGAAGATACTAAATGCTATCTACTTAATCTGGTGCCAAATCCGGACACATACGATTGTGAAAAGGAGTGTTTGCCACAGGTAACATAAAAATAGTTGATAAAACGATGAGGGATCAACTTTTACCATTGCACAGGGCCTATCAGTGGGTCCACTCGGGGCTCCGTGCAATTGCACAGGTTGCATGATCCCGTTGCAGCCCCAGGACTAGGCTGGATAGGGTTCTCTGGAACAGCCCAGTAGAATGGTAGGTATTCTTGTTTAGCAATGTGACGCAGGATGTTTCAATGTACTGCAGCACTTACTGTTGGCTATGTTGGAAGCTGTGTAACTGTCTGCCATTCCCGACACCTGGCTGGCAATGCTGACTTCACTCGCCCTCCGGAATCCCCTGAAGATTGGGGCTGTTAAGGGGGAGGAAGGGGACGAGCTTTCCATGAAGACACCAGCATGAGACTGAACAACATCTGCTATTGAGTCGAAACAAGGAAATTAAAATTAGACCCAACAGGACAACAGACAAACTCAAGGAAAAGGCATCAACTATCTCAGATGCAAATCTTTTTAGTCAGTTTTAGGGGGGAAAATACATTCCATCTGAGTTTTGAGACAAAAAGGAAACCAATTAGCAAAAGGTAATAGACAAACAGCCGACTTGTCAATGTTGGTGAAGGCACACAGGACACAGAAGGGGAAAAATAAACAAGACAAGAGCCAAATTTGGCTCAGTTTGTAAAGGTGGGAGGCAGCATGGAGTAACGGGATGTCAAACCCAAGCCATGGGAAATTGTACACTGCTTGACTGGGTCACTGGACTTTAACTCCAAGTGCTAGTCACAGCAATACTAACTGGACACTCATGATTCCCATTAATTGTGTTTAGCATATTTTCACTTGCTAAATGCTCACAACAGTATTTTGGATTAAACAAATGATGCAAAAAAAATTCCAAGCATCTTCCTTATTTGGAAGGGTTGTTCATTTATTATACTCTTTTTCCCCTTCTGATTTGCACTAATGGAAATAAAACAGACCAGTAAAAATGATGAAAAATGAGCTCCCAATCAGAAAACCATGGGTTTGATTGCCAGGGCTGGCCCGTTTGGCCATTTCTTTGTTAGACTGTAGAGTCGAGTGCCTTGTGAAACGAGAGTGTTCTGTATTGGGGTGGAGTCAAAGAAATGGACATTGCCTGTCTCACTTCACTCCAAGCCTTCTGTACAACCGAGGAGCAGAACTGACAAGCAGTAATAGAGAGACCTGTGGCCTGACTATTGCCCATTTCCAAAATGAAGTGGAAATATTACACTACTAGACGAGAAGCATTTGATGGAGGGATTCATTGATAAAACTCAAAGAAGGACCAACAAAATCTGCATAATTACTCCTATTAAAAAGTTGCATCAGAGATACAGCAGAATTCTATATATTCTCACTCATTGATTGATATAATATTCCACTATATTTCTTTTCTTCAATTGCCTAAAATGCCATAAATTGGACTAAAATCAATTAGAAGTTACTTTTGTGTCATACAATTAGCTTATTTTGTGTTTGCTTATGTCTTGGTTTATCTGTTCAAGGAAAACAAAATAAAAAATAATTATTGTATGTACATTTAACAGTCAAGTTGAATTTCAAGCAGTACGAATTATTTCAGTACAAAATTCTCAGCAGTGATGACATGCCAAAGCACAAAATGCAAAGTAAACCTCAAATTCATTACACATAAGCAGAATTGGAATAATCTGTTACTCCATTAATATGGTATTTGTAAAAGAAATTAACTGCATGCAAAAATGGAATTATAAGCCGTAGTCAGATGAAATCAAAGACTTATTAGGCATGTTTTGTTTTTTTTGTTGATGGGAGGATGACTCCACAGTACGCGAGCCAGAATTAATCTGGCACCAAAGCGAAGGATTCCTTATATCTAGGTTTTTGCAGTGATGCCAGAGTGTGTCAAATACCCTCTGGGCATTGGTCAGGGACAGCAGTGATTGAAGCTGGTCAGCAGTTCTTTAAAAAGTATGAATCGATCTCCCGTGGCATTGAAGTCAGGGACCAAGTGTAATCTTGGGGTGAGGCAGGTTAGAAGGCAGGGGATAATTGGACCAGGGAGCAAAAATGCAACTCAGTCCCCCTTTTAAAGTTGTACATTCTACACACTCGCACCAACACTTGGAAAACTCTGCCCAATGTCATCTTGAATTTAGTTCAAATGAACAGATGTTGTATTACGAATTAAAATGGATGCTTTATCAGGTACAGACAAAAATCGAACATTTCATCATGTTGGACTTGAAAGAATTTCAACTGCACTGAAAGGAATCTAGTAATATAATTATTAAATACCAGGTACCTACTAGTGATTATTCTCATTCCTAGATTTAGATTCCACCTGATTTCTTACAGTACAGTGTTTGTGTATGCGCACGTAGGTGTGTCTGTGCGTGGGTGTGCGCGCGCGGGCACGTAGGTGTGTGTGTGCGTCTGTGCGTGGGCGCGTAGGTGTGTGGGTGTGCACGTGCGGGCGCGTAGGTGTGGGTGTGCATGCGCGGGCACGTAGGTGTGGGTGCGTACGCGCGGGCGGGTGCGTAGGTGTGTGGGTGTGCATGCGCGGGCACGTAGGTGTGGGTGTGTAAGCGGGTGCGTGCGCGCGGGCATGTAGGTGTTGGTGTGTGCGCGCGGGCGCGTAGGTGTGGGTGTGCGCGCGGGTGCGTGCGCACGGGCGCGTAGGTGTGGGTGTGCGCGCGGGCATGTAGGTGTTGGTGTGTGCGTGCGGGTGCCTAGGCGTGGGTGTGCGCGCGGGTGCGGGCGTCGGGACGGCATAGGTGTGGGTGTGGGCGTCGGGATGGCGTAGGTGTGGGTGTGGGTGTGTGTGTATATATATAGGTGTGTGCGCGTGTAGGTACACGTGTTTCCCTAACGATTATTACCATCAGTGTACTACTCTTGCAGTGTCAGGCTCTTCCTGCACATACCCCCATCCCCAACAGTGAAAATTTTTCAAGTCCATTCAAGTCGCAAAACACATCGTCTCTAAGCAAAGAAGCAGGCACAAAGCACAGATCACAACAGTACAGAAGGAGAGACTACACACACTCTGTAACAGCTGGATTCCGACTGGAACCATCTTGCCAGTTAAGGACAGGAACTGGTATACTAGTTTCCATTACACTCTCCTGTCGTTGGAGAGCCACAAATGGGGTTTCCAGGATGAGGATGGGATTGCTCTGGACTGTCTCAACTAGAAGCAGACGGAAAAAACAAAAGGACAGACATCTAGCCACAAACCATACCATGAACAATACAGTCAACAGCTTTGAGGGATAATGCTGACATTTTATTTTTTGCATTTTATAATTAAAATAAAGATTGTTTCTTATTTTCCCCTCATGCTATTGAAATAGTTCATAGATCAGGCTTTACATATTTTAACTTAAGTAGAATCATAGAATGATACAGCACAGAAGGAGGCCATTCAGCCCATCGTGCCTGTGCCGGCTCTTTGAAAGAGTTATCCAATTGGTCCCACTCCCTTGCTCTTTCCCCATAGCCCTGCAAATTTTTCCCCTTCAAGGATTTATCCAAGTGGTTTTAAATGTTCTATACTGTAAGGGTCAACTTTATTTGTTTAAAACTGAGGACAAGGGCAAACTTGTTGAAACATAAAACAGATACAGTACATAGTCTCTTAGCTACTACTGTGTTAATAAAAATGGAGATTCAAGTACAGTCCCCTGCAGTTTTTATTAATGCTTAAACAGCTTCTCCATTACAAGTTTCCATTTCTTACTGTATTGTAGGAAGATTTACATATTTATGACAGGAATGGTCTATTTAATGCTTTGTTTACCACTGCACAGAGCCTGGGTCCTTTGCATACAAAATGCTATTCCTATTACATCAGCCTTGCAGTTTTCTTTTACTTAGATCCAGAAACATTCAACAGTTCATAGAAAAGATCAACAAATCAAGTCTATTTGTTGACTAGTACACAATACTGGAAATTTTATTGCCTCATGCATGTTGTAGTTGATTGAAACAGTTTCGAAACACAGCAGCTGTTGCAATGTACAGCTACGATCACATTGGCTAATTATTAGTGGGCCATAATTTGCTGTGGCAGAGCATCTAATGGCGTCTGCCTTCAGTTAGACTTGCCTTTTGCATGTTTAGGTTTTTAAATTTTTTGCGTGGCAGGTTGCTGAAAACGTGAGCTGATAACGGCACAGTAAGAGGAACGGGGTATCTGGGACCTGAGTGAACAGGGCAAGCAACAGGGTATCTCCTTCACCAATCAGATTGAAGGATTGTGAAATTAACAGCGCAAGGGCTGAGAAGGGAGTGTAAATTAGAGTGGGTGAATTCAATGTCAAATCAGGTACAGAAAGAGATATAGTGAGAGGGAAAGAAAGATTGGATTGAGAGAGAGAAAAAAGAGACAAAGGAAAAGTTAAAAAAATAATTTAAAATCTGACATTTTAAAAATCTCCAACAACAATTAAAACCTGAAGGAATGAGACTCCACGCTTGTAATAGTTAATTTTCAGTGCCAGAGAAGTTGACTGGCAGTAATTAACACTTATCACGTCATTAAAAGGGTACTTAAAACTGAAATGGACAAGACTTAACTTTCTGTGGCGAGTTTGGTTCGTATCTACTGCAAAATTACAGCAACTTCACGCCGTTCAATGCATTTCAACGGTGAGGCAGACAATGAGGTGCTATTTTCGCGAAGCTAATGTAGGAGTGGCGCATCTCGGACAGCAACTTATGGATTTCGGCGTTTAACCACGCATTTGTCCTCGCCTGAAGTTGCTGCAGCATTGTGAGCACCATTAGCCTTACTGTTATTTTGACAGTAAATTATGGCCCAATAATTTACTCACAAACCATCCTACATAATACTTACTGCTAAACATAAACAATGCTATATGAACAGAGTACCTAACTACGTTAACTGGTAGCTGTCTGTTGCTGCAGAAGCTGATTCAAAGTGTACATACCCAGAAGAGCAGAGTTACCGTCACCCAGTGGGAACCTCTGGTAGCGCGGAACATTAAATGGTGGCAGCAGGTGAAATTTCTTTTCCAGAAGTGGCTCCAAGCGGGAAGATGAAGGATCCGCTGGATGGAACAGATTGTAAACCTGCTGACATGCTGGTCTCAACTGGGAGACTAGTGAAGAATGGAATAAATGTGACAATTAGCTGACATTTGTTTGACAAAATGTCTTGAACGGTGAACATTGATTTTCATGACATAAGTTAACACATTATTGAGGAAAGGTACATCAGCAAGTATCTCCCACCATTCAAACCAGCTATTGGAAAAGAAACATTCAAATTGTTTTAAAACTGAAGTCAATTAAATTCGTTCAGTTGCCTTTATGTTACCTACTGAATAAATCCTTAATTTAAAAAAATTAAAAATGCAACATATTTAGAACAGTAACAGACTTATAAAGTATGTATCTGATGCAAGTCCTTCCTATTCCTAAATAAATGAGTAAAACTAATGGTAACAGAACCCTCCAGCAGATCCACTGGGGGTACTTTGGACATCCAAAGATAGGAGGAAACTTTGCCTTTTTTGAAAAAGCTTTATTGGGACCCTTGATTTCACATCACCTTTACCGAATGTAAACAGTTTCCTTCTCAAAAATGACAGCAAAAATCAAACAAAATGTTTCAATACATTGGGGGTAATTTTGACTTTGTGCGATAGTGTGAAACGGGTGATAGCAAATCGGCAGCCTGTTTTACATCTCACCCGATTGACGTAAATGGAAATAAAATCAGGAAAGATGTAAAAGGTTGTCCATTCGCCATCATCTGCTTTACACTATCACACAAAGTCAAAATGACCCTCAGTAAGTCTACACGCCTTGGTTATTTGAGCTGGATAGGGTGGGGAGATTTAATTGGGAAATCAGCACAAAATCCAAATGCAGACAGTTAGATTAGATGTCAGGAAGTATTTGTTTTCACAGCGTCATCAACCTGGACAGAAGGTGTAGCAAATATGGATTCGCTACAGAGCTTCAAAAGGGAGCTGGACAAGATCCTGTGAGTGGAAGACATTTCAAGTCACAGAAGGTAAGTGGGTGCGTTAACTGTGACCAGTGCTGCCAGTCACTGTGGTCTCCAGAGTTTGATTGTCTTTGGGGGAATTCCCCAGAGTTTTTTCCTAAATTAGCCACAGGTTATTGTTACATCTCCCAGCAGATTGTGTGACTCAGGATGGTGCATGATGTCTGGATGGGACAGGGAGGATGGACCACTTGGTCTTTTCCTGTCCTTTCTCATATGTCTGCTACATTAAGTGACGCAGACGCACTTCCTGAGCATGATACTGAACAAAAAAGGCTGCAAAGGGTCTGACACCACTAGACTTTCTCAGCCGGACACAGAATCGTAAAACAAACTCTGGTGGCAGACGATCTTTCAGCTTCACTGTAACAGAGGGAAGTGGATTGGCCAAGCTACCCACCGTCCAAGTTGGGGATAACAGTTTTCCTCAGTGCCAGCACCAGTCCCAAGGGGGAACCAAACAGAAAGAAGTCCGTCACTTCAAATTCAAACTTTCCAGGGCTGACTCCTTCCAGCATGGTCGAACTACTAGATCGCCTGGAGCAAGGATCATTCCTTAAAACACTAGAATGCAAACTATCAGAAAAAACACAAGTGTTCATATTACAATTTTTAAAAAATAATAATTTTCCTGTAAACATTACACCTCAGATGGTCAATCCATTTACCTATTAAAGGGAACGTATATTTTAAGGAAACTGCTACAAGCAGCGTTGGTAAGTCAGGTCCATTCTGTCCTTTAATAGGTCTCAACCACTGCTGCTGCCTAACCTGAGTGTAGGGGGGAATGCAGAGGCTTAGGACAGCCAATAAATGCCGGCAAATTACTCAGCATGCGGAAACGAATGACAAAAACTCACAGGATCACAATAAACCACATGTGGCAGGAGAAGCACTTTCGTTAGCTGTGACCATCACATTGAGTTCAAGCCTGAAGATTTGAATCAAGCACAAAATCTAATTCAAAAATTAAATGCAAGGATCATTGTGTTTAAATCAGTTCCATGTATTGATACTGAAGACTAGTACTGTGGAGCACCTTTCCCATACAAAATATTAGGGAACCAAACTGACAGTCAATTTCAATCCACAATACATAAACTCTAGCGCAGAATAATTTTTGTTTGTACTTCTCAGAAGCAGTGAAGTATCAAAATTTTTAATACAGTGACACTGTACAGAATACTTATGTATTCAAACTATTTAAAATAAATTCTAGCAGATATAAAAATACGTCACTGTAAAAGCAAAGCATAGAATCATAGAAAATTTACGGCACAGAAGGAGGCCATTTGGCCCATCGTGTCCGTGCCGGCCGAAAATGAGCCACCCAACCTAATCCCACTTTCCAGCACTTAGTCCGTAGCCCTGTAGGTTATGGTATTTCAGGTGCACATCCAGGTACTTTTTAAAAGAGTTGAGTGTTTCTGCCTCTACCACCCTCTCAGGCAGTGAGTTCCAGACTCCCGCCACTCTCTGGGTGAAAATTTTTTTCCTCAGCTCCCCTCTAATCCTTCTACCAATTACTTTAAATCTATGCCCCCTGGTTATTGACCTCTCTGCAAAGGGAAATAGGTCCTTCCTATCCATTCTACACCCCTCATAATTTTGTACACCTCAATTAAATCACCCCTCAGTTTCCTCTGTTCCAAAGAAAACAACCCCAGCCTATCCAATCTTTCCTCATAGCTAAAATTCTCTAGTCCTGGCAACATCCTCGTAAATCTCTGTACCCTCTCTAGTGCAATTACATCTTTCCTGTAATGTAGTGACCAGAACTGTATGCAGTACTCAAGCTGTGTCCTAACTAATGTTTTATACAGTTCTAGCATAACCTCCCTGCTCTTATATTCTTTGCCTCGGGTAATAGAGGAAAGTATTCCATATGCCTTTTTAACCACCTTATCTACCTGCCCTGCTACCCTCAGGGATCTGTGGTCATGCACTCCAAGGTTCCTCACTTCCTCTACACCTCTCAGTATCCTCCCATTTATTGTGTATTCCCTTGCCTTGTTTGACCTCCCCAAATGCATTACCTCACACTTTTCTGGATTGAATTCCATTTGCCACTTTTCTGCCCACCTGACCAGTCCATTGATATCTTCCTGCAGTCTACAATTTTCCTCCTCACTATCAACCACAAGGCCAATTTTTGTATCATCTGCAAAGTTCTTAATCATGCCCCCTACATTTAAGTTCAAATCATTAATATGTACCACAAAAAGCAAGGGACCTCGTACTGAGCCTTGCAGAACCCCACTGGAAACAGCCTTCCAGTCACAAAAACACCCGTCTTCTTGCTCCCTGCCACTGAGCCAATTTTGGATCCAACTTGCCACTCTCCCTTGGATCCCATGGGATTGTACTTACTTGACCAGTCTGCCATGTGGGATCTTGTCAAAAGCCTTGCTAAAATCCATGTAGACTACATCAGACGCACTACCTTCATTGAACCTGCTTGTTACCGCCTCAAAAATTTCAATCAAATTAGTTAGCGTCTTAATAACGGTCTTACCGGACAGGGATCAGTAGCGATATCCATTTTTCTCATGTCTCTGAATCTTTCTACGTTGAAAGTGCTATATAAATGTAATTTGTCATTATGTGTTTCTTTTTAAAAATAGACCAATTCACGGTGTCCTTAAAGTGATGGTTCATTAACCCAGTAAACTTGTTCAGCCAATATCTTGTCCAGTGGGGTTGGACTGTAAATAGGCTAATCTGAACAGGTACTTTGCATGGAGATGGATTTAAATTTCCCCCTTCCACCTATTTCCCATTTTAAGATTCCTTCCTGAACTACGTACCAAAGAGAGAAGGTAAACTGAACTCAGTTATCTGGGGATTCTTGTTATAGGTTGAGTTTGAGTTACCCAGGAAATAACCACTTGTGTCCCACCACAGAGCCAGTGCAACGGTCAGGAGGGTGGGGGTCATGATTCCCCCCCCCCACCCCAATCGTTTGAGATCGGACAACGAGGCTTTGGGGGGCCGCCTCCATTTCACTCCCAGGAACCTGTGTCACCCTTCTTGAGCCTCCAGCTCCAGCCTGCGAGTCTGCGCTGTTCCCATTTCAGCCTTCGGACCAGGTAAGTTGGCATTCCCCAGTTCCCAGCGCGACCCTTTCCTGCCGAGTCGGCCAAATCTCGAGTTCGACCTCCGATGGCCAAATCTAGCTCTGCCTCTGCTACCACACAAAAGGCTGTCACATCGACACTTTTACACATTTTGCCCCAAGTTAATTCATGTTCCGTTGGATCTTTTAAGCACTTACCTGGAAAGAAATGCTTGGTGGTGTTTAATTGTGTCTAGCTCATATGTTGAAGAATCACTTCTCTTTCTTGGCAGCTGCTTATTTGGATTATCCATGCTGCTTCGAGGAATGTCGATGTTGCTTCTACTGAGATGCCTGCTGGCTTCTAGGTTGGAACCACTGGAAATATAGCTGTTGTTCACAACTATACCAGGAGATAATAGATCAGTGTCCTGTAAATCAATTACAGCATACAGGCGATTGGTAGCTGCTATCAGCAGAAAGGGCTTCCTAAAAAGTGATTGCAAAATTGCAAAAAAGCAGCACTAAGCCAGGTCGGCACTGCAACTAGTTGGAAATTTCAAATAGGCAGTAGCAATGTTATACCTTAGCCAAACAATCTAGTTATACCTAAACTGTCTGCAGCCTTTGACACAGTTGACCACACCATCCTCCTCCAATGCCTCTCCTCCGTTGTCCAGCTGGGTGGGACTCCCCTGACTCCATTCTTATCTACAGTCATACCCAGGGAATCTCCTGCAATGGCTTCTTTTCCATTACCTCTGGAGAACCTCAAGAATCTATCTTTGGCCCCCTCCTATTTCTCATCTACACGCTGCCCCTCGGCGACACCATCCGAAAACTCGTCAGGTTCCACATGTACGCTGACGACACCCAACTCTACCTCACCACCACCTCTCTCGACTCCTCCACTGCCACTGATTTGTCACACTGCTTGTCCGACATCCAGTACAGGAGGAGCAGAAACTTCCTCCAATTAAATATTAGGAAGACCGAGGCCATTCTCTTCAGCCCCCTGCCACCAACTCCATCACTCTCCCTGGCCACTATCTGAGGCTGAACCAGCGTGTTCGCAAACTCGGCGCCCTATTTGACCTCGAGCTGAGCTTCTGACCCCATATCCTCTCCGCCATCAAAACCGCCTACTTTCACCTCCATAACATTGCCCATCTCCACCCCTGCCTCAGCCCATCTGCTGCTGAAACCCTCATCCATGCTTTTGTTACCTCCAGACTCGACTATTCCAATGCTCTCCTTGCTGTCCTCCCACCTACCACCCTCTGTAAACTTCAGCTCATCCAAAACTCTGCTGCCCGTACCCTAACTCACACCAAGTCCCGTTCATCCATGTTCGCTGACCTACATTGGCTCCCGGTCCAGCAAGCCTCAAATTTAAAATTCTCATCCATGTATTCGAATCCCTCCATGGCCTCACCCCTCACGCCCTACAACCCTCCGGGATCTCTGCATTGCTCCAATTCTGGCCTCTTGAGGATCCCTGATTTCCTTTGCCCCTCCATTGGCGGCCGTGCCTTCAGCTGTCTAGGCCCTAATGTCTGGAATTCCCTCCCTAAACCTCTCCGCCTCTCTCCACTCCTTTAAGACGCTCTTTAAAACCTACCTCTTTGTCACCTGTCCTAATATTGCCTTGTGGTTCGGTGTCAAATTTTGTCTGATTACATTCGTGAGAAGCGCTTTGGGACATCTTACTATGTTAAAGGCGTTATATAAATGCAAGTTGTTGTTGTTGTTGACTGTTCTCCTTCAGCAGCAGTGCAGTCAGTTCCCAGCATAAATACTGCACAAAAGAGCAAAAACTGGGTTCTCATCCACAGTGCTGACTTTGTTAATGATACTCAAGTCAGCTACTGGCACAGAAGCAGAGATTCTGCTCAACTTCAGTCACCAGTTGTCAGCTGCACCAACAGGGAAAGGGAGATAGATGCTGCTTACCGTGAGTATGCCACGACCCTGGTTATTTTTATCCCCCCAAAATGTTCAAGGTTAAATATTTTATTGCACAATTTGACACTCAATTTCCTGTAGTGAGGTCCCAATCTTAGTATTTTCAGAGAGGGGTTAACACAGGTTAACGGGGAAGGAGGAGGCAAATCACCCAGACTGCGGTCAAGCACCTCCTAGTAGCCAAATCAAGTGGAGGCCTTTAAGCTCGGGGCTGGAGTGCAATGCCAGAAAACCAAGAGTAACAAACAAAACTTAAAGACAAAGACAAGAACAGATTTGAAAGGGCCCTGATGATGACATTCACTATTAAAATTCACACATACTGACACTGAGCAATGGGGAGAGTGAAGAATGAATAGAAAATGGCTTATGATTTGAAATTCTATGATAATATAACCGGATTATAATTTAGAACAATATAAAGCTATTTGGTTTCCATTGAACCATAGAAAAGATACAACACAGAAGGAGGCGATTCGGCCCATCTTGTCCACACTGGCGTATTCACTGTATTATCCAAAAGTCAACTCAAGACATGATCAAGGCCAATAGTTTTCCTAGAAAAATCGCCAGAATCACAGAAAACGAACCCCAAAACATAGAAACATAGAAAATAGGAGCAAGAGTAGGCCATTCGGCCATTCGGCCCTGCTCTGCCATTCAAAATGATCATGGCTGATCGTCTAACTCAGTACCCTGTTCCCGCTTTTTCCCCATATCCCTTGATCCCTTTAGCATTAAGAAATATATCTATCTCCTTCTTGAATACATCTAATGACTTGACCTCCACTGCCTTCTATGGTAGAGAATTCCACAGGTTCACCACCCTCTGAGTGAAGAAATTTCTCCTCATCTCAGTTCTAAATGGCATACCCCGTATCCTGAGACTGTGACCCCTGGTTCTGGACTCCCCAGCCATCGGGAACATCCTCCCTGCATCTAGTCTGTCTAGTCCTGTTAGAATTTTATATGTTTTGATGAGATCACCTCTCATTCTTCTAAACTCCAGTGAATATAGGCCTAGTCGACCCAATCTCTCCTCATACGTCAGTCCTGCCATCCCAGGAATCAGTCTGGTAAACCTTTGTTGCACTCCCTCCATGGCAAGGACATCCTTCCTCAGATAAGGAGACCAAAACTGCACACAATACTCCAGATGTGCTCTCACCATGGCCCTGTATAACTGCAGTAAGACATCCCTGCTCCTGTACTCACATCCTCTTGCAATGAAGGCCAACATACCATTCGCCTTCCTAAATGCTTGCTGCACCTGAATGCTCACTTTCAGCGACTGGTGTACAAGGACACTCAGGTATCGTTGCACCTCCCCTTTTCCCAATCTATCACCAGTCAGATAATAATCGGCCTTTCTGTTTTTACAACCAAAGTGGATAACCTCACATTTATCCATGCTATATTGCATCTGCCATGTTCTTGCCCACTCACCCAACTTGTCTAAATCACATTGGAGCCTCTTTGCATCCTCCTCACAGCTCACATTCCACCCCAGCTTTGTGTCATCTGCAAACTTGGAAATGTTACATTTATTTCCCTCATCCAAATCATTGATATATATTGTGAATAGCTGGGGCCCAAGCACTGATCCCTGCGATACCCCACTAGTCACTGCCTGCCACCTGGAAAAAGACCCGTTTATTCCTACTCTCTGTTTTCTGACTGTCAACCAATTCTCAATCCATGCCAGTATATTCCCCCCAATCCCATGTGCTTTAATTTTGCACACTAACCTCTTGTGTGGGACCTTATCAAAAGCCTTCTGAAAATCCAAATACACCACATCCACTGGTTCTCCCCTATCTATTCTACTAGTAACATCCTCACAAAACTCCAGTAGATTTGTTAAGCATGATTTCCCTTTCATAACCCATGCTGACATTGTCCAATCCCGTTAATGCCCTCCAAGTGTTCTGTTATCACATCTTTTACAATAGACTCTAGCATTTTCCTCACTACTGATATTAGGCTAACTGGTCTGTAATTCCTGTTTTTTTCTCTCCCTCCTTTTTTAAATAGTGGGGTTACATTTGCCACCCTCCAATCTGTAGGAACTGTTCCAGAGTCTATAGACTTTTGGAAGATGATCACCAATACATCCACTATTTCCAGGGCCACTTCCTTTAGTACTCTGGGGTGTAGATTATCAGGCCCTGGGGATTTGTCAGCCTTTAGCCCCATTAATTTCCCTAGCACTATTTTTTTTACTAATACTGGTTTCCTTCAGTTCTTTCCTCTCGCTAGACCCTTGGTTCCCTAACATTTCTGGGAGGTTATTTGTGTCCTCCTTTGTGAAGACAGAACCAAAGTATGTGTTTAATTGTTCTGCCATTTCTTTGTTCCTCATTATAATTTCCCCCATTTCTGACCTACATTTGTCTTCACTAATCTTTTTCTCTTGACATATTTATAGAAGCTTTTACAGTCAGTTTTTATGTTCCCTGCTAGTTTACTTTCATACTCTATTTCCCCCCTCTTAATCAATCTCTTTGTTCTCCTTTGCTGAATTCTGAACTGCTCCCAATCCTCAGGCTTGCCGCTTTTTCTGGCAATTTTATATGTCTCCTCTTTGGATCTAATACTATCCCTAATTTCTTTTGTAAGCCATGGTTGACCCACCTTTCCTGTTTTATTTTTGTGCCAGACAAGAACGAATAATTGTTGCAATTCCTGCACATATTCTTTAAATATTAGCCATTGCCTATCCACCGTAATCCCTTTTAGTAAAGTTCCCCAATCTATCAAAGCCAACTCGCACCTCATACTTTCGTAATTTCCTTTATTTAGATTCAGGACCCTAGTTTCGGATTCAACTACTTCACTCTCCATCTTAATGAGGAATTCTATCATGTTATGGTCACTCTTCCCTAAGGGACCCCGCACAACAAAATTGTTATGTTGTGGAGATGCCGGTGATGGACTGGGGTTGACAATTGTAAACAATTTTACAACACCAAGTTATAGTCCAGCAATTTTATTTTAAATTCACAAGCTTTCGGAGATTTTCTCCTTCCTCAGGCAAATGTTTCAAGATCTCCTTGAAGCCTACGCATTTATACATATTGAACAATACAAGGTGTTTACAGACTGCCCCTGCAACTGCCCGTTGCCAAGGCAATCACCGTGTTCAGACAGAGAGGTGTTACCTGCAGAACCCCCGAATACACATTCAACAAAAAAACAAACAGGGAAAAAAAAACAGAGAAAAAAAAAACACAGAGAGAGGCAGAAACATCCGGAAGGCAGAGAGAGCCAGCAAATGACCCATTATATTAAAAACAGATAACATTTGTTCGCTGGTGGGGTAACGTGTAGCGTGACATGAACCCAAGATCCCGGTTGAGGCCGTCCTCATGGGTGCGGAATTGATAGCCAAGTTCCGCACCCATGAGGACGGCCTCAACCGGGATCTTGGGTTCATGTCACGCTACACGTTACCCCACCAGCGAACAAATGTTATCTGTTTTTAATATAATGGGTCATTTGCTGGCTCTCTCTGCCTTCCGGATGTTTCTGCCTCTCTCTGTGTTTTTTTTTTCTCTGTTTTTTTTTCCCTGTTTGTTTTTTTGTTGAATGTGTATTCGGGGGTTCTGCAGGTAACACCTCTCTGTCTGAACACGGTGATTGCCTTGGCAACGGGCAGTTGCAGGGGCAGTCTGTAAACACCTTGTATTGTTCAATATGTATAAATGCGTAGGCTTCAAGGAGATCTTGAAACATTTGCCTGAGGAAGGAGAAAATCTCCGAAAGCTTGTGAATTTAAAATAAAATTGCTGGACTATAACTTGGTGTTGTAAAATTGTTTACAAAACAAAATTGTTAATTAATCCTTTCTCATTGCACAATACCCAGTCTAGGATCACCTGTTCTCTAGTTGGTTCCTCAACGTATTGGTCTAGAAAACCATCACGTACACACTCCAGGAATTCCTCCCCCACAGTATTATTGCTAATTTCATTTGACCAATCTATATGTAGATTAAAGTCACCCATGATTATAGTTGTACCGTTCTTGCATGCGTCTCTAATTTCCTGTTTAATGCCCTCCCCTACATCTCCACTACTGTTTGGGGGCCTATAGACAACCCCCACCAACGTTTTCAGCCACTTGGTGTTTCTTAGTTCCACCCATACAGATTCCACATTGTGATTTTCCGAGCCAATATCCTTACTCACTACTGCATTGATTTCCTCCTTTACTAACAACGCTATCCCACCTCCTTTCCCTTTTTGCCTGTCCTTCCTAAATATTGAATACCCCTGGATGTTCAGTTCCCATCCTTGGTCATCCTGCAGCCATGTCTCCGTAATCGCAACTATATCATAACCGTTAATATCTATCTGCGCTGTTAATTCATCTACCTTATTGCGAATGCTGCGTACATTAAGACACAATGCCTTTAGACTTGTCTTTTTAAGATTGCTAGTCATCTTAGTTTAATTTTGCACTATGGCCCTATTTGTTTTTCGCCCTTGTTTTCTCTGCCTTCCACTATTGCTTCTTCCCTTTCTGTCTTTTGTTTCTATCCTTGATTCCCCCTCCTCTGTCTCCCTGCTCAGGTTCCCATCCTCCTGCCATTCTAGTTTAAACCTTCCCCAACAGCACTAGCAAACACCCCCGCGAGGACATTGGTCCCGGTCCTGCTCGGGTGTAACCCGTCCCGCTTGTGCAGGTCCCACCTTCCCCAGAACCGGTCCCAGTGTCCCAGGAATCTAAATCCCTCCTTCCTACACCATCCCTGCAGCCACGCACTCATCTGGTCTATTCTCCTGTTCCTATACTCACTAGCACGTGGCACTGGTAATAATCCTGAAATCACTACCTTTGAGGTCCTGCTTTTTAATTTATCTCCTAACTCCTTAAATTCACCTTGCAGGACCTCATCCCTTTTTTCACCTATGTCGTTGGTACCAATATGGATCCACAACGACTGGCTGTTCACCCTCCCCCTCCAGAATGCCCTCCAGCCGCTCCATGACATCCTTGACTCTAGCACCAGGGAGGCAACATACCATCCTGGAGTCACGTTTGCAGCCGCAGAAACGCCTGTCTGTTCCTCTTACAATTGAATCCCCTATCAATATAGCCCTGTCACTTTCATTCCTCCCCTCCTGTGCAGCAGAGCCACCCGTAGTGCCCCGAACTTGGCTCTTGCTGCTTTCTCCTGATAAGCCATCTCCCCCAACAGTATCCAAAGCGGTAAATCTGTTTGAGAGGGAAATGGCCCCAGGGGACTCCTGCTCTACCTCCTAGTCCTTTTACTCTGCCTGGCAGTCACCCATTTCCTTTCTGCCTGCGTAATCTTTACCTGCAGTGTGACCACCTCACTGAACGTGCTATCCATGATAGTCTCAGCACGTGGATGCTCCACAGTGAATCCACCCGCAGCTCCAGCTCCGAAATGCGGTTAGCCAGTAGCTGCAGCTGGACACACCTCCTGCACACATGGTCGCCAGGGACACTGGTAGTGTCCATGACTTCCCACATAGTGCAGGAGGAGCATATCACGGGTGCGAGCTCTGCTGCCATGACTTGCCTTAGATTTACACTGCGTTCACCTCTTGGGACTCTCCTTTTGCAATGTGCTCACCTGTCGGACTCTCCTCCCGCTCTCAGACTCTCCTTTTACACTGCGCTCACCTCTCGGACTCTCCTCCCGCTCTTGGACTCTCCTTTTACACTGCACTCAACTCTCGGACTCTCCTTTTACACTGCGCTCACCTCTCGGACTCTCCTCTCGCTCTCGGACTCTCCTTTTACACTGCGCTCACCTCTCGGACTCTCCTCTCGCTCTTGGACTCTCCTTTTACACTGCACTCAACTCTCGGACTCTCCTTTTACACTGCGCTCACCTCTCGGACTCTCCTCTCGCTCTCGGACTCTCCTTTTACACTGCGTTCACCTCTTGGACTCATAAGTAAGGAACCCATGTGATTAAAAAAAATCTAAGTTATTCACCATAAAACAGTGCCCTTGAAGTGAGGTATCATCTGATTTGTCCATTACCTGCACACTCACAATACTGCCTCTCCTGCTGCTGTTCTGGCTCTCAGATACAGTCTGATTGCTGAAGCAGAGCGCATCAAATCCCAGGATTCCCCCAACGCAGTCTCCTATCAAACATACCTGCAGCGGCAGAGACAACAAGAAATATACAATGAAAATAGACAAATGTATGCTTTAAACTTGCATGCTCATCCTTACACCTTAATACTTCGCTGATACCACATCACTCCCAGGGTTGTATTTATAGATTTGAAAAACCGCACTGGGCACCATGAAATTCAGGTTTTTGAAGCTTCAGGTACAAGTGACTGCATATTTGTTAAGATGAATCATAACAGCAAAAGAGCCAGAGGCGACATGAGGAAACATTCTTTTACGCAGCAAGTTATAATGATCTGGAATACATTGGTTGAAAGGGCAGTGGAAGCAGATTCAACAGTAAC
Source organism: Heptranchias perlo (assembly GCF_035084215.1). Taxonomy (NCBI): domain Eukaryota; kingdom Metazoa; phylum Chordata; class Chondrichthyes; order Hexanchiformes; family Hexanchidae; genus Heptranchias; species Heptranchias perlo. The sequence continues at coordinate 46,108,159 of NC_090349.1, forward strand.
TTTCAAAAGGGAATTGGATAAGTACTTGAAGGGAAAAAATTTACAGGGCTATGAGGAAAGAGCAGGGTAATGGGACTAATTGGATAGCTCTTTCAAAGAGTCGGCACAGGCATGATGGGCCGAATGGCCTCCTTCTGTCCTGATACTATGAATCAATTAGGTCAGCATATTCTACTTTTTGCACTCCCCTCCCTTCAAAACACATTTGTTTCAACTACTCAGTTGCTCCTTCAAGGAGTCCTGCTCCCCGATATTCCAGTGAAATAGAAGCAGCTCAGAAACCCGTGCCAGGTGCTTGCAGAGTGTATCTACCAGTCATGACTGAATATGTTGGTGTCATATTGGTGCTCAGTGGGTAGCACTCTCATCTATGAGTCTGAAGGTCATGGATTCAGGCTTCACTCCAGACTTGAGGATATATTCTAGGCTGACGCTCCAGTGCAGTAGTGAGGGAGTGCTGCACTGTCAGAGGTGCCATCTTTCGGAAGAGATGTTAAACTGAGGCCTTGTCTGCCCTCTCATGTGGGCATAAAAAGTCTCATGGGGCTACTTGAAGAGGAGCATGGAGTTCTCCCTGGTGTTCTGGCCAACATTTCCATCACCCAACATCATTAAAACAGATTGCCTGGTCATTTATCTCATTGCTGTTTGTAGGACCTTGCTGTGTGCAAATTGGCTGCCACATTTCCCTACATTACAACAGTGACTATAATTTAAAATGTACTGCAATGGCTGTGAAGCACTTTGGGACATCCTGAGGTCGTGAATATAGAATCATAGAATCATAGAAGTTTACAACATGAAAACAGGCCCTTCGGCCCAACATGTCCATGTCGCCAGTTTATACCACTAAGCTAGTCCCAATTGCCTGCACTTGGCCCATATCCCTCTATACCCATCTTACCCATGTAACTGTCCAAATGCTTTTTAAAAGACAAAATTGTACCCGCCTCTACTACTGCCTCTGGCAGCTCGTTCCAGGCACTCACCACCCTTTGAGTGAAAAAATTGCCCCTCTGGACCCTTTTGTATCTCTCCCCTCTCACCTTAATACTATAATATAACACTATATAAATGTAAGTTTCTTCTTTCTTTGAACATTGCTTACGTAGGGCATGCAAATCAGGAAATGATTACTTTTTAAACTTTTCCATGATAAGTCTTCCTCTTTATTTGCTTAAAACAGTGAAGTTCAACAGGGGCAGATTTCAAACAAAACAGCTAGCTCCCCACTGCCTTGTGCATTCACCTGCCCCTTATCCAGTAAAAAGCTTGCTGGTGACTGCATGTAGATGCTGAGTCGTTGAGTATATTCAAGGCCGAGATGAATAGATTTTTTGGACTCTAGGGGAATCAAGGGATATGGGAATCGGGCAGGAAAGTGGGGTTGAGGTTGAAGATCAGCCATGATCTGATTTAGACACAGACATCAAGTTTTTACAGAGCTGCAAGAAAGCAGACAAGATCCCGAAAGGACTCCAGATCACGAACCCACTCAGGTCCACATACAACTCGGATTACGCTGAGAGACTCTGCCGCCGTACATCTCGCACACTCCGCAACCATCTCGTACACCAACTCTACAGCAGACGCCACAACCTCGAAACCAAGATAGAGTCCATACTCTCAACCTGTACTCAGGACACAGCAGACCAGCTACGATATACCGCCAAACAGACGAGGCAACGGAACTACGCTGCCTACATGAAAACCAAGAGCAGGAAGCTTGAGAAACTCGGCATCACCACCAGCATCGACCAAGCTTCCCCTGGTACCACGGTTGCAACCACAGGGAAGTCTATCGTCAATTTGTCCGACCACACCCTTCAACCAGACGAAATCGAAGTTCTCAGCCGAGGGCTCAATTTCTGCCCCACTACCAAAATGGACCCCACGAGTCTCGCGGCGGACACAGAGGAATTCATCAGGAGAATGAGGCTCCAGGAATTCTACCACAAACCACAAAATTTCAGCAGCGAACCCAATGAGACAATCGACGATCCGGAACAGCAGACAGAGGGATCCGCGGTACAGCAACCGAAGAGGAAAGAGTCAAACTGGACTCCTCCAGAGGGTCACTGCCCTCAGCTGGACATGTATGCTCAAGCTGTCAGGAAATGCGTCAATGCCAGATTCATCAGCCGCACTCAGAAGACAGTCCAGAATGTCACCCGAGCACAACGCAACGCCATCAACACTCTCAAGACCAACCGCAACATCGTCATCAAACCAGCGGACAAAGGAGGAGCCATAGTCATACAGAACAGAACGGACTATTGCAAAGAAGCATACCGACAACTGGACAACCAGGAACACTACAGACGGTTACCCGCAGACCCGACCAAAGAACACACCCACCAGCTCAACAAACTGATCAAGACCTTCGATCCAGACCTTCAAAGCATCCTACGCACTCTCATCCCACGTACTCCCCGCGTGGGAGACTTCTACTGCCTCCCAAAGATACACAAAGCCAACACACCTGGACGTCCTATCGTATCAGGCAACGGAACCCTGTGTGAGAACCTCTCTGGATACATCGAGGGCATCCTGAAACCCATCGTACAGGGAACCCCCAGCTTCTGTCGCGACACTACAGACTTCCTACAAAAACTCAGTACCCACGGACCAGTTGAACCAGGAACACTTCTCACCACGATGGACGTCTCGGCACTCTACACCAGTATCCCCCACGATGACGGCATCGCTGCGACAGCATCAATACTCAACACCAACAACAGCCAATCTCCGGACACCATCCTACAACTCATCCGCTTCATCCTGGATCACAATGTCTTCACCTTTGATAACCAGTTCTTTACCCAAACACACGGAACAGCCATGGGGACCAAATTCGCACCCCAATACGCCAACATTTTCATGCACAAGTTCGAGCACGACTTCTTCACTGCACAAAACCTCCAACCAACACTATACACCAGATACATCGACGACATTTTCTTTCTATGGACCCACGGCGAGGAATCACTGAAGAGACTACACGATAACATCAACAAGTTCCATCCCACCATCAAGCTCACCATGGACTACTCCTCAGAATCAGTTTCTTTCTTGGACACACGAATCTCCATCAAAGACGGGCACCTCAGCACCTCACTCTACCGCAAGCCCACGGACAACCTCACGATGCTCCACTTTTCCAGCTTCCACCCTAACCACGTCAAAGAGGCCATCCCCTATGGACAGGCCCTGCGAATACACAGGGTCTGCTCAGACGAGGAGGGACGCGATGGACACCTACAGACGCTGAAAGACGCCCTAGTAAGAACGGGATATGACGCTCGACTCATCGATCGACAGTTCCGACGGGCCACAGCAAAAAATCGCATAGACCTCCTCAGGAGACTAACACGGGACGCAACCAACAGAGTACCCTTTGTCGTCCAGTACTTCCCCGGAGCGGAGAAACTACGCCATGTTCTCCGCAGCCTTCAACATGTCATCAATGACGACGAACACCTCGCTATGGCCATCCCCACACCTCCACTACTCGCCTTTAAACAGCCACCCAACCTCAAACAGACCATCGTTCGCAGCAAATTACCCAGCTTTCAAGAGAACAGCGTCCACGACACCACACAACCCTGCCGCGGTAACCTCTGCAAGACATGCCAGATCATCGACACAGATACCACCATCACACGAGAGGACACCACCCACCAGGTGCATGGTTCATACTCCTGTGACTCGGCCAACGTTGTCTACCTCATACGTTGCAGGAAAGGATGCCCCAGAGCATGGTACATTGGCGAGACCATGCAGACACTGCGACAACGGATGAACGGACACCGCGCAACAATCGCCAAACAGGAGGGTTCCCTCCCAGTCGGGGAACACTTCAGCAGTCAAGGACATTCAGCCACCGACCTTCGGGTAAGCGTACTCCAAGGCGGCCTTCGAGACACACGACAACGCAAAATCGTCGAGCAGAAATTGATAGCCAAGTTCCGCACCCATGAGGACGGCCTCAACCGGGATCTTGGGTTCATGTCACGCTACACGTTACCCCACCAGCGAACAAATGTTATCTGTTTTTAATATAACGGGTCAGTTGCTGTCTTTTCTATGTTTCTACCTCTCTATCTCTGTTTTTTTTTGTTTGTTGTTTTTTTTTGGTGATTTGTATATTCTGAGACCTGGCAGGTAACACCTGTCTGTCTGCACACTGATTGCCTTGGCAACGGGCAGTTGAAAAAACTGTCTGTTATCACCAGCATTGTTCTGTGAATTATAAATGCGACTTCATTTCGAGGACTTCATTTCCACATCGTTCACCTGAGGAAGGAGGTAGCCTCCGAAAGCTTGTGAATTTAAAATAAAATTGCTGGACTATAACTTGGTGTTGTAAAATTGTTTACAATGATCTGATTGAATGGTGGAGCAGGCTCGAGGGGCTGTATGGTCTACCCCTGCTCCTATTTTTTATGTAAGGAATCTTACAACACCAGGTTATAGTCCAACAGTTTTATTTGAAAATCACAAGCTTTCGGAGGCTTTCTCCTTCGTCAGGTGAGTGTCAGATTCCTTGAAAATTACCGCATATATAGTTGCATGATCAGTTGCATTAGGTTCTATGGAACTCTGCATTTGGCTTTGCAAAAGCTTATATCAGCAGTCAGTGATATGAAGCTCAACAGCTGCAAATTACACCAATATAACTGCTCTGGAAAAATATCCCAGCCCGATTCGTCATCCTTATACCAGATTTTATTAGAACCTTCAAGAGTTGCATTATCAATCACAAATATCTTTAGGACAAATCATAGAATGATACAGCACAGAAGGTGGCCATTTGGCCCAAAATGCCTGTGCCGGCTCTTTGAAAGAGCTATCCAATTAATCCCACTCCCCTGCTCTTTCCCCACAGCCCTGTAATTTTTTCCCTTCAAGTATTTATCCAATTCTCTTTTGAAAGTTATTATTGAATCTGCTTCCACCGCCCTTTCAGGCAGCGCATTCCAGATCAGAACAACTCGCTGCGTTAAAAAAAAATGTCCTCATATCATCTCTGGTTCTTTTGCCGATCACCATAAATCTGTGTCCTCTGGTTACTGACCCTTCTGCCACTGGAAACGGTTTCTCCATATTTACTCTGTCAAGGCCGTTCATGATTTTGAACACCTCTATCAAATCTCCTCTTAACCTTCTCTGTTCTTAGGAGAACAATCCCAGCTTCTCCACAAAACTGAAGTCTTTCATCCCTGGTACCATTGTAGTAAATCTCTTCTGCACCCTCTCTAAGGCCTTGACATCCTTCCTAAAGTGTGGTGCCCAGAATTGAACACAATACTCCAACTGAAGCCTAACCAGTGTTTTATAAAAAGGTTTAGCACAACTTCCTTGCCTTTGTACTCTATGCCACTATTTATAAAGCCAAGGATATTGTATGCTTTTTTAACAGCCTTCTCAACTTGTCCTGCCGCCTTCAAAGATTTGTCTACATACACCTCCCAGGTCTCTCTGTTCCTGGATCCCCTTTAAAACTGTACCATTTAGTTTATATTACCTCTCCTCATTCTTCCTACCAAAATGTATCACTTCTCACTATTAAATTTCATCTGCCATGTGTCTGCCCATTTCATCAGTCTGTCTATGTCCTCCTGAAGTCTGTTACTGTCCTCCACATTGTTTACTACATTTCCAAGTTTTGTGTCATCTGCAAACTTTGAAATTATGCCCTGTACACCCAAGTCCAGGTCATTAATATATATCAAAAAGAGCAGTGGTTCTAATACTGACCCCCCTGGGGGACACCACTGTATACTTCCCTCCAGTCTGAAAAACCGTTCACCACTGGACTCTGCTTTCTGTCCTTTAGCCAATTTCGTATTTACGCTGCCACTGTCCCTTTAATCCCATGGGCTTTAATTTTGTTTACTAGTCTACTATGTAGTACTTTGTCAAATGCCTTTTGAAAGTCCATATATACAACATTATGAATGAAAATCAATCATTAATTTACCCTTCCCCATTCCCCCTCAACGTTATCCGTTATGGAGAAATTAAAGATTTTCCCTTTACTTTTACTGACCTGGCCAGTGAAGGAGACGCCCTCCTGTGATTTGATGAAATCACCATACACCTGATTTGCTCTGAAAATCACTGTAGCAACAGCCTCCTGGTACTGAGGAGATGACGTTGCTAACAAAGGAAGTGCCGCCAGCGGAACGTGATCCTGGCTGCTTGACAAACAGCCTTCATCGTAGCTGTAGGGGCTGAGGCTGTAAGAGTGAAAGTTCTTTGAAAAGACAAAAGCTACAAGGATGAAATAAACTGACACTTGCTATCTTCTTGACCTACTTTGAATACTGAAGTTCAGCTAACAAAGCAATTAGTTTAAACAATATTTAAGCACAGTGATGACATTTTTCACACCAAGAACCAATGGCAAATGAGAAACAAGTGCTTGAAATAGCAAAGCTCATAAACACTTCAAACTGCACTTAAAAGAATTAAAAGACCAATAGGATTCTTTGCATGTATTGTGTGGCATGTTTGCAGTGATTAATCCCAAGTTAATACTTTGAGGTGCCAGTAGCAAATATTGAATATAAAGATAAATGTGGTTTAAATCTGCTTGTGTGAAGCAGCTGTTCCTTGATTAATACCAGGTAGAATGCAATGATGCACTCCTGTCATCATCTGCCTGTGCTTGGTTTATAATATAAGTTTCGACTATACAATATTTCAATTATAACATGCAATAGTTTGGTTCTCTCTCTTACTCACAGAAAGAACAAGTTTTAATATTTTGTTTTATTGATAGTGCTCTGGGTGCACAAATATCCCAATGATTGTACAATTTATGAAAACCTGTATGTATAGGTATATTCAGTGTATGAACAGGTGGATCTGTATAGGTGCACAGTCGGTCAGCGTATGAACAGTTGGATCTGTATAGGTATAACGGTGTATGAATAGGTAGATGTGTCTAGGCATATTTAGTGATAAGGAAAATATAAAGTTATTGTGTTATTAGCTTAAAAAATACAAAGCTCATGCTTTCCTAGTTTGAACTATTTAAAAACATGAGCATTTCGATACCATAATCCAAAACAATTGGAATTTCACAATGTCCCGGATGGTGGTTTGTTTAGTTTTGTACAATTTACCATGCTCAATAATTTTGTTAGTAATATGGAAATGCAATGGAAAAGCTTTCTGTACAATGACAGATTCTAAATAATGGGACAGAGCATTTAAATAGCCCCTGCCTTTTCAACATAAACACAAATATAAAATCTCTGTGCATTTAGTAAAGTGGGTTACATATACAATAATAGCAAACATTTTCTAGCTGCTAAGGATGGTGTACACTACACATTAGAATGGTTGTGTATTTATCATGGGCACTAACTATATTCCTGTGCGTCACACCAGCTGGAAAACTCACTTTGATACCAGTGAAAAGGCTTCCGAGCAGATGGCTGGGCACGGAACCAGCTTAACCGTGATGTGGCCAAGAGCCGCAGGGAAGTGTACTCTCATCACAGTGTCAAACACAGAGGTTATGGTGTTTACATCAGCCTGCTTAGAGGTTTGGTCTCCACTGCCAAGGTCCAGAATGTTGCCGCCATGCAGGATGAGGACAAGGACGTGAATCTTGCAAGACTGCAACGTTTGCTGCGATAGTCCATCCTAATAGAAAAATGCAACAAATTATAACAGAACATTTTTTTCTCCTATCCACTCACTCTAAGTTACTATTGTACAGAGACAAACATTTTGGTTAAGATACTCACCACTGATGTGACAAATATGGTCTAGTGGTAATAGAGTGAGGGGGGAAATATTGCTATGATTGATTTCAGCACACTACAACAACACTGTTCAGCATCAAAAAGATTTTTTTAATAATGGAGTCCTACATGGAGGGTAGAGTTAGTGCGTTTATATTAACAGTTTAGATCTGTTTAACAACTCTGGCAAATTATGATCCAAGATGGTGGATGACTATCTTGGATCAAATAGTCAGAGTATATTCAAGACTGAGATCGATAGATTTTTGGACTCTAAGGAGGATCGGGCAGGAAAGTGGAGTTGAGGTCGAAGATCAGCCATGATCTTATTGAATTGTAGAGCAGGCTCGAGGGGCCGTGTGGCCTACTCCTGATCCTATTTCTTATGTTCTTATGATGTAAATTATTTGAAAGAGACACCAGTCTGATAGATAGCAACAGCTCATCCAGTGCCAATAAGCTTAAATTGTTTAACATCTTTTTAGGTGAGTCACGAGGGCTGTGATGAAACAAATACAAACAAATTCTCAATTTGATTTTCTGACAGTTATCAAACAAATCCACACTTGCAAAAGCCTCATCTTAGACCATACAACTTCAAAACATTAGGTTAAAGCTGCAGTTTCCAAACTATCACTCTGGTTCATCATACTCCAATGATTCACACCTGAGAACCAGAAATAAAAATCCTTTCCAAAGCTACAACTGTAGGATACGCAATCATGATGGTTAAAGTAATGTATCCAATCATACAACTTCAGTGTCCTCAGAATCACATCACAAACGATATTGTGCAAGAGGGCTGTGGATGCTCAATCATTGAGTATATGCAAGACTGAGATCGATAGATTTTTGGACACTGAGGGAATCAAGGGATATGGGGATAGGGCGGGAAAGTGGAGTTGAGGTTGAAGATCAGCCATGATCTGATTGAATGGCGGAGCAGGCTCGAGGGGCCATGTGGCCGACTCCTGCTCCTATTTCTTATGTTCTTATGTAAACCAAGCCAAACACACCAATTAAAAGCCTACACATTATATACCCCATGCTCAATAAACTCTTCATTAATGTTGCAATCCCCTGATTAATGTAATCAGAGATATTTCGTTGCAATGATTTTTGATTAGGTTCTATGCCATATTTTGAAGTCTAGCCGTAAATAATAGTGTACTATGTACATTTCTCCGAAATTAGTAAAGGATATATATAAAAACTCTAAAAGTCATTAAACTTAACAAAGGGTATATAAGAATTTTAAAGGCAGGTTGTCAACTTATCTTGAATAAAGGAGTGCAACTGTCCTTTCAACATGTCACACTATTACTTTAAATTGTAATAAAACTCAAACAGTTGCTCAGTTAAAATATTAAAATGATCATAAAACAAACTTTTAATGAAACATTAAGCCAGGGAAGGCAGAAGATTAAAAGGTAAATAAGCAGGTATTCCATATACATAATCACAAGTATACGCTGTAATTAGTTTAGTCAGTTGTCAACAGGTTGTAAGGTGAGACAGGTCAAAATAACTCTGAGGGAGGGAGAAGCATTTCTATCACTACAGATTGTGGAGCAGCAATACAATTGGGTATCAAAAGAAGTTATTTTAACAAGACAGTTGCTAGCCTAGAAGGCAAATCTGTAAATTATGATGATGACAGTACATTAAAGAGACATATTAGGGATTTAGCGCACATATAACCTTCCTACCTCTGTGTAGTTTAGACCACTTTTACCAGCTTCCTGGAATTTTCTACAGCATCTACTGAAAAAAGACTGCACTTTCCCCACCATCTTGCAAGCACCCCAATATGTCAAAAAACAGCAACTTCTTGTGAAGTAATTACAGGGCATAGCTCAGAAGTAGTGATTCCGAGGTAATAACGCCATCTCGGAGCCATACAGAGCAGGGAAATCCCAGGTCTGATGGCCAGTCTGTGCGGTTAGCTGATGTCAGCCAGGGCAGTAAACAGGCAGGCTACAATTGGCCACCACACAGGGGTTAGGGAAGGAAAGAGATGAGTCAGGATTCCTGCTCCTATCTAGTAACCCCAGCAGAAAGGGTGTATGTACGCCAAGGGTCGAGCTCGCTGTGATGCTTGCTCCAGTTGGATAGCCTGCTGGCACTCATTGGCTCAAACATGGACGAAGTACTGGAGGGTGATAACTGCCTGTGGTATCGTAGCCCAGGGAAGGAAGTAAAACATTCAGGACGGGAGAGGAGAGGACGGGAAGGAGAAAAATAAATGTCAATTGAGCCAGTCACAAATGTTAAAAGCTTAAATTCTGCTTGCAAGCAAATGCACTCTCAGTAAAGCTTTCTATCTTGCTTATAGCAGAAAAGTTTAACTATCGATCGATTTAGTTAGTATATTGCTCCAGTCAATACAGTCAGAAAGCAGTAAGGGCACTAAAACTACAGCTTTAATCTTACTTACTGCTGGAACACTTGTAACCGTAATCTTTGGTATATAGGTACTGACACTCTTATTTTTAACAGGGCTGTGTATCTGCATGAGAATACAGGCCAGTCAGGAGACCACAGAAAACCACATGAATTGTGTTCTTGCAGAAAGTACATCATAATGTCAACAAAGGTTCTCAGAAAGGCTAATCCACTCTTTGCAATATTGCAATACGTAACATGATAGGGATGAAATTGATAGAAACCCATGTACAAATGCTATTAATATGGAAGCATTTTGAATTGTTTTACAGTATACAAACCATACAAATCTGTGAGATCGTAAATTATCTACCTAAAAAATAATGGTGCATTAATGCAGCTAATTAAATGCCAGGTTTAAAAAGTCTCCTTTGCAATAAGGTGAATCAGTGAAGTTATTGCACCCTGAACAGGTTATAGTTCCAGTTCCGTAAGCAACATGTATGGAATCACATTCCTGCTAACCATTAATTGTTGTTCCATGTAATTTTAATCTTCACACATGCAAACTGTCAGTCACATGGGCACTGAAATGAACATGCAATTAAAATTTGTAACCCTTCACAGCACTTTTCTACACAAGGTTTGCAATAACAGTAGCATTTCCAAAATAGTATATACCCCAGCATCAGTATTAGCTCAGAAATGACTGTAGGTGATATTAGCACATTGGTATGACATTCCTTGGTCTGCTGTTTCAGCAGAGGCTTTGATCTGTTTGAAAATAAACAGGTTAACACCTGCGTTATGTGTTCAACCACTACTGTCAGCAATAGCCATTTACAAACTACTAACACTGAAATCTTGAAACTTGGTCAGTAAATTAAATTACTCAACAATAAAAGTATGAAAACATTATTACAACTAACAGATTTAAGTTTCAATGATGTAAAAACAGAAAATACTGGAAATACTCAGCAGGTCAGGCACATCTGTGGAGAGTTTCAATGATGTGGGCTCTAAACAAACGAACACAAACTGTGATGGTTCCGGTTCCCTTTGTGGACACCCAAAATCTAATAAAGTGGATATTATAGATAACAGAAACACTTTCTCTGTTGGTGGGTTCTAATAGATGGAGGTTAGTTGTGCTGTTGCCAACCTTTAACCCTCCTCAGTCATGAGTACATGTGGTGCAGGCCAGCTGCTGTACCTAGAACCTCCAGCTTCAAGGGATCCTGAGAAACAGCCTCTGCTGCGCCAAGGACTTAAGAGTCAATCAAAGGTCCTTGGATCGAAAATCAGCAGTTACAAATATTGTGTACTGTAAACTTATTAACTGGAAACTTACATTGATATGTCGACCTTCATAGACAAAACAATCTTAAACTAATGATCTATTTCAATTATTGTTTCATTGTGGGGGAGGTGGAGGGGGAGGATTTTTTTAAACTTTAAATTATGGGCTAAAATATTGTGAAAGTGCTGTGCTTTTGAATGTCACTACTAGGCTTCAGCTAGAGTAGTAGAATGTAGGCTTCGCAACAAAACATTGCCAATTTGAATCCTAGGTGTGTCTAATATTTCAAGTCATGGGGTCGGAATTTCCGGTTCTTGACCATGTACAAGATGGAACACCAATCGTGGCAGTGAAACACCTCATCTCACAGCTCAGGGAATAGCAGGAAGTGGACCTGTTGCCAACTGATCAAACAGTAGTATAGAAAGAGACAGTGAACACCTTGCCACAGGTGTTAGCTGTGGCTCAGTGGTAGCACTCTCACCTCAGTCAGAAGGTTGTGGGTTCAAGTCCCACTTCAGAGACTTGAGCACATAATCTAGGTGCTGAGGGAGTGCTGCAATGTCGAAGGTGCTGTCTTTCAGGTGAGACGTTAAACAGAGGCCACATCTGCTCGCTCAGTTAGACATGAAAGATCCCGTGGCACTATTGTGGTTTCTGCCATGATCAGAACCACTCAACTGAATTACTATCCTGTACATTCCTGCTCTTCAATCTTTCTCCCATACATAGTCTTTATCATCTTAGTCCTCTCCACTCCAAAGTACTGATATTAAAGTAACATACCTCAATCTGGCTGAGCTGCTCCGCACTAGAAGGAACATAGTCTGTCAACTGTCCTTGATACAAGTCACCTGGAAGAGAAAAATGATCCCGTAACAGCACACTCATACTTTCAATAACGGGGGAAAGACCGACGGAAACCACCACAGAAATCCTGCTAAAGATAAATCTCCTTTAACACTTTATGTCCCCTTATTATAGTTGTAGATTTGTTACTTTCTACATATTTTACTTACTCATGAGGACAACTTATTAATCTAACTCATGAAATCAGTTGTGGCTCAGTGGGTAGCTCCCTTGCCTCAGAGTCAGAAGGTCGTGGGTTCAGGTCCCACTCCAGAGACTTGAGCACATAATCTAGGCTGACATTCCCAGTGCAGTACTGAGGGAGTGCTGCACTGTCAGAGGTGCCATCATTCGGGTGAGACGTTAAACCGAGGCCCCGTCTGCCCTCTCAAGTGAACGTAAAGGATCCCATGGCCATTATTTCAAAGAAAAGCAGGAGAGTTCTCATGGTGTTCTGACCAATATTTATCCCTCTATCAACATCACTAAAACAGATTATCTGGTCATTTATCTCATTGCTGTTTGTGGAACCTTGCTGTGTGCAAAATGGCTGGCACTTTTCTTACATTACAACAGTGACTACACTTCAAAAAGTACTTCATTGGCTGTAAAGCACTTCGGGACGTTGAGGTCATGAAAGGCACTATATAAATGCAAATTCTTTCTTTCTATCACAATTCACAACAACAAATGTTGTTCCTGAAAGTACAGCTGGTACTGGAGGCACAGTGTGTGGGTACACTAAGCCAAAGCACCATGGCTGCTGCTTCTTTCAGACTACTCCCCACATGCTGAGTTCTTAGGTTCAGGCAGATCATCAAGTGGAGGGGAAACCTGAGCACCCACCAATGGCGTAGTGTGTAAACGCACCACAGGAAGGTAAGAGAAGTCACGGACAAGGAATGGCCACTCAACCCACCAAAACTCAGCCCTCCAGGACCCCAACTCTCCGATTAAGCCACCTAGCCGCATTCTGAATATTTTGCCTCCACTACCATGAAGCACAGGCACCGAAATACACAGTCCAGGAAGGTCCCGCGTTCAATCCCCAGCTTGCGCTGAGGTGGCCGATCTAAGCTGAGACCAGAGGTCGGTGTTAAAATTGGTTTCAGCCCTACACCAGGGGACAGCATAGGTCATTCTGTGATCGCTATCCCTACCACTCTCGCTAGAAAGCTTTTGTGTGGGGGCTTTGGGGTCTGCCATTCGTGGACGAATAGCCCACCAACACTAACTGTCTAGGCCATACTTGAATAATGACTATCGAGCTACCAACATATGAACAGGAGGAGGCCATTCAGGCACTCGAGCCTGTTCCGCCATTCAATTAGATCATGACTGATCTGTATCTTAACTCCATCTGCCGCCTTGGTTTTGTAACCCTTAATACCGTTGCCCAACAAAGATCTACCAAGCTCAGTCTTGAAATTTTCAATTGATCCCCAGCATCAATAGCTTTTTAAGGGCGAGAGTTCCAGATTTCCACTCCCCTCTGTGTGAAGAAGTGCTTCCTGACATCACCCCTGAACGGCCTAGCTCTAATTTTAAGGTTCTGCCCCCTTGTTCTGGACTCCCCCACCAGAGGAAATAGTTTCTCACCATCTACCCTATCAAATCCTTCAATTGAGATAAAGGCAATCATTCCATTAGCCTTTTTAATTATTTTTTGTACCTGTCCACTAGCTTTTAGTGATTTCTGTACTTGGACCCCTAAATCTCTTTGTTCCTCTGCAGTTTCTAGCTTTTCGCCATTTAGAAAATACTCTGATCTATCTTTCTTAGGTCCAAAGTGGATAACCTCACACCTCCTCACATTGAACACCATCTGCCACAGGTTTGCCCACTCACTGAATCCCATACAACCATATGCCAGCAAGCGTTTGTTTTTCAGGAGAATGGATTGGGGTGGGGGGGGGTGCAAATTGAAGGTAAACTGGAGTAGAGTGATCCCATGGAACACCTGCATACCCTCCTAGCTGCTGTTTCAAAAGTGCCATTCGCAAGGCCTTGGAGATCGACACTTTCAATCATGGGACAGGTCCAGTGGAAGAAAATAACTTACAAAAATGGGGAGGGGAAACAAACCAATGTCTTAGACACAACCATCCAAAACATATCTAAATATATTAATCCAAACAATATGGAACTGGAGCGATGCAAATTCTTTAAAGTTTTTAAATAACTTTGTGAACAAATTGAGCTTACTCTGGCCCTCCTCAGCTTCTCCAGTCGCTTCAATTTTATCAATAAGATCATTCGAATTCCATTTTGTGATTTCTTGAGGGAAGATCTCCTCATTGTCCGAAAAATCTTCTGTGCAGATGAAGGGAAAAACATGAGGACTAAGTATGAATTATTTTATTGACACTTCTAAAGGCAACAGAATTCTTTGGATGTGAACACAAAGATAAATCCAAAATTCCTTAACCTCTATATAAGATATGAATATACAACTAGAGTAAAGAGACCTTCGGGCCCATTAATCCTCACTATCTGTCTCCTACTCTACCCTCCCCCAATCACCAGTGATGCTAACTCCTGGGAGGAGAGAAAAAGACATGTAGCCAATTTCAGGCAATCTCTGGGAAATTCCCACGGCAATCAGACAAGTTCCTCTGTCAATTAACAACATATCTTCCACAAACTCGAGCAGATTTGTTAAGCAAGATCTGTAAATCTGTGTTGACTATTTCTTATACTATACCTCTCCTGATGTCTCGTTATTCAGTCTTTCAGGACACTTCCTATTATTTTACCCACTAACAATGACCAGCTCACATCTGTAGTTTCCTGGCTTATCCCTCCATCCCATTTTATAAATGGCACCACATTCACCATGCTTACTCCCTTAGTACAATTCCCTTATGCAGTGGTATAAATAATACTGGATGGTGTCAGTGAATTACAGGCAATAACCAACCTCAAAGGTTTAGCAGATAAATAAGCTGGAAGTGTGAATTGTCCCAAGCCCCGCAATTAAATCGTAACTACCAAAAGCAAAGGTGTGATGTGGAGATGCCGGTGATGGACTGGGGTTGACAATTGTAAACAATTTTACATCACCAAGTTATAGTCCAACAAATTTATTTTAAATTCCACAAGCTTTCGGAGGCTTCCTCCTTCGTCAGGTGAACGGTGTGGAAATTAAATTTTCGAATCCTTCGCATTTGAAAATCACAGAACAATGCCTGGTGATTACTGCCCGTTGCCAAGGCAATCACAGTGAGCAGACAGAAAGGTGTCACCTAAAAGGCCACCGAATATACAAACAACCAAAAAAAAACTGGCAGTTGAAAAAACTGTCTGTACTCACCAAGCATTGTTCTGTGAATTATAAATGCGATTTCATCTCGAGGATTTCATTTTCACATCGTTCACCTGACGAAGGAGGTAGCCTCCGAAAGCTTGTGAATTTAAAATAAAATTGCTGGACTATAACTTGGTGTTGTAAAATTGTTTACAAAAAAAAAGAGAGAGAGAGAGAAGGAAGACAGTCAATGACCCGTTATATTAAAAACAGGTAACATTTGTTCGCTGGTGGGGTTACGTGTAGTGTGACATGAACCCAAGATCCCGGTTGAGGCCGTCCTCATGGGCGCGGAACTTGGCTATCAATTTCTGCTCGACGATTTTGCGTTGTCGTGTGTCTCGAAGGCCGCCTTGGAGTATGCTTACCCGAAGGTCAGTGGCTGAATGTCCATGACTGCTGAAGTGTTCCCCGACAGGGAGAGAACCCTCCTGTTTGGCGATTGTTGCGCGGTGTCCGTTCATCCGTTGTCGCAGCGTCTGCATGGTCTCGCCAATGTACCATGCTCTGGGGCATCCTTTCCTGCAACGTATGAGGTAGACAACGTTGGCCGAGTCACAGGAGTATGAACCGTGCACCTGGTGGGTAGTGTCCTCTCGTGTGATGGTGGTATCTGTGTCGATGATCTGGCATGTCTTGCAGAGGTTACCGTGGCAGGGTTGTGTGGTGTCGTGGACGCTGTTCTCCTGAAAGCTGGGTAATTTGCTGCGAACGATGGTTTGTTTGAGGTTGGGTGGCTGTTTAAAGGCGATTAGTGGAGGTGTGGGGATGGCCATAGCGAGGTGTTCGTCATCATTGATGACATGTTGAAGGCTGCGGAGAACATGGCGTAGTTTCTCCGCTCCGGGGAAGTACTGGACGACGAAGGGTACTCTGTTGGTTGCGTCCCGTGTTAGTCTTCTGAGGAGGTCTACGCGATTTTTCGCTGTGGCCCGTCGGAACTGTCGATCGATGAGTCGAGCATCATATCCCGTTCTTACAAGGGCGTCTTTCAGCGTCTGCAGGTGTCCATCGCGTTCCTCCTCGTCTGAGCAGACCCTGTGTATTCGCAGGGCCTGTCCATAGGGGATGGCCTCTTTGACGTGGTTAGGGTGGAAGCTGGAAAAGTGGAGCATCGTGAGGTTGTCCGTGGGCTTGCGGTAGAGTGAGGTGCTGAGGTGCCCGTCTTTGATGGAAAGGTCTACATGCTGGAGGACCTCACTCCAAAGCTGTGTAGAGAGGCAGAGTACGTCTGCATCACTCCAGATCCCAGCTGGCACCATAGATAACACTAGTTGGTAATGCAGCTAACAATGAGCACCCAATATAGCTCAGTAATGGGCACACACCATCAATGGTTGGGTCCACTGCAGGCTGCAGATAGCAACTCCAGCAAATAGAATTTCCATCCATAGGACAGGGCAGTTTAACGATGTGTTGCTGGATGCTCTGTCCTCTTTCAGTACGCTCAGCTGACAGAGCTAATGATTGCTCATTACGGAGATGCTGCCAATCCTACACTACAGCATGAACCGAGCAATCACAGCTGCACACGTGTGGGATTGCAGGGTGACTCCATACACACGAGCATGAATTTTGCATTCTTGTATTTGGTTTTGATCAAGCTAACAGAAGCAAAGAGTTGCATGTTTATTTTCCCCATGCAATAAATTGCAGTTCCAGTTTCACGAGGGCTCACTGATAGCCTCGGGAATATTTTATCCTCATCCAGTGTAGGGATTAATAATATGTACTCAGTTGAAAAAAAATGGGCTCTAGTTTGCCACCACTCAAAAAAGTTGTTACACATTCTCCAGCACCCCAGGTAAGGTAATGACAGCCATCCAGTATCGCCTTGTGTATCCTGTCTTTCAAACAAACACAAACTGTATGAACTGTGGCACTTGATAAATAATGAGTACTATATGTTTATATTACACAGCAGGGCTGCGGCGGTGGACTGAACAGATGGCTCACACTTCTCACAAGTATATCTACTTTACAGCTATTATGCACCGCTTGTGAAAACTGTCAGGTCTTCAGCGTGTTCCCGACTCGTGATGGGCTATTATCAAGGTGATCTAAAGAGGCTAAAACCCAAAATGGTGCACAGTATGACTAGCCCTTCCCATATAGTCACTTTCTTGTCATCATCCATTTCCTATTCTCATGGGCCAGTCTTACCCCTCAATAGTCACCGAATCCCCTTGATCTGCTTTCCCTATTACACAACACCACCGTGCTATCTTTCTTTATTCATCCAACCTCTGCCCTCTGCCGTCTGCCCACAACCAGAACATTTATCATCGACTAACTCACATAGCAGTGATCAACAGACAGTGCACCAACCAGCCAATAATAACCACAAAAACAGCTTTGCCGAGATTCCTGGATCGGGACAGCTGAGCAGCAAGTTACACGGCATCGAGGAGCATTAAAATCAACCGTACACCCCTCAAACACACATTACCTATTCCAGATTACATCCCATCCCTTTCACAAGGCCTCAGCAATAAGGAGTGCAGGGAAAGTAGCAAAACAAACTTGCAGAAATGTAACGTAATTTAGCCAACAAGCACAAGTGAAAATAGAATACTTAAGTGCTGGTGAATAAGAGAAATGGAATGATCAGACATCAACCTCCCATTTTCTACAATTTCTCACCAAGAATTTTCTACGTGCCTCTGAACCGATGTAGGGGCCTAAAACGGTTCAGTTGTGAGAACCATCGGTAAGAGCAGGTCAGCTGAACCACATTAAGTGCAGGATTGGTCTGAGCAGTATACGGAATCACAGGTAGGTCTGATTATACCAGTGCTGATAACTGGATACCGTGTCAGCAATGTGTTGTACAACATTCTTTACATTTATCAGCATTCTGAAATTCAATCAAACAAGTGAGGAAATGGCTAAAAAAAAATATTGTTTCTTTAATGCTGTGTAACATTAACAAGTTGAATCAAGTTTTCAATTAACCATTAGGGCTAAATATTAAATGATACTGGCTATGAAACCTCACCAACTGCACTTTCAATTAACAATACTTATAAATAATCCATGTTATACTCAAACCATCAGAATAGTGCATCAGATTTGCAGCAAATCACTTTGGTAGACTTCTTGAATTCTCCCATGTGCTGCTGTAGTCTGGGCTTTTACATTTCATCGACAAAATGAGGCCTTTCTATTTAGGGTAAGTCTAAATCTCTGTTACATGAAATGATGGCAATTGTGTGAGCCAGGCAATGGAGAGATCGGGTCACTGACCAATCTCCAGCCCTCGCTTTGAATTCTTTTCTGTAAAATGAATACAAATCTGATATCAGCAAAGTATGACTAATATTGGTGAATACAATGGTATCTAGCTAATCCAGTTTTGTTTGGAACTCCTTCATAGAATTATACAGAAATTATAAACCGCCTGCCCTTCAATATCCATTGGTGTAGATGCTGACAAACCATTGGCCTGATGCAAAGGCAACGCAAATTAATCAGTGATAAAATATACATAAAGTATATCCAAAATGTACCTCTGAGCTCCCCATGATTTAATGCAGGTACCAGGGATACCTGCACTAACACCCATCACTACACAGAACAAGTAATCAAGGTTTCAGGCCTTTTTCTTAGTACTGGCTGCTCTGTACCTTGTGCATCGAAGAATTCATCATCCGAGCTGTCTTCAGAATCTCTAGCAATACTCTGCATTCGCCAATCTGCTATATTGTGACGCGAAGGACTTGCTGAGAAACAAAGAAACATCTGTTAGAGGACAACACACCGTCGCTTCAAGCATGCTGCAAAATAATAACTTTTGAAAAGTGCCGTTATAAAGTATTACATTGTGCGCCAAGACAATCGCACAACTTATATTACACACGTCCAAAAATTTGGTGTAAAAATTGCATGTAATATTCTACTGAGAAAAGTTCAATGTTACGTCAAACATAAACTAATAACATTTTGGTTGTACAATTTTTTGTTCTATGATCATAACCCATGTTTGGTTCCTCATTAATTGTCAACACTGAAAGATTTACAGCATCAGGTGCTAAATGAAGGTCATAAGACCCTCTGTACATAAACTAGCAATCAGATCCCATTTTATCTGCTACCTTCCTGTTATAATTAGTTCATTTGCTGTAATGGCTAGGCCGTGTTTAGATTAGCAAACTTGGATGTTTATTTTGGATACCTAGATGCAATTGGTGTATTTTAGGCAGGTGATCCTGTTGCCAGGGTGACTCTAAGTCATGTGATGCTTCAGTTACCCAAGAGTCTGCCATGAATTACAGGTATTTGGGTAACGTGTTGGGGCAGTGGATTCAGTGCCTGATGAGCATGCACGGCATTCTGCTGCTGCGGTAACAATCAGTTGGGAGAAAATAGTGCCGCGCACAGTGCAATTGGAAACATTTGGATATCAAACATTTCAGGACCATAGAATCGAAGAAAAGCCTCAGAATAGTGTCAAGTAAGTCACCGTGTCTCTCCTCTCGCACTCTGCCAGTCAATTTCAGGTCAGTTTTAAAGGTTCAAAACCAAATAAGCCAGATAGTTTGGCTACTTCAGACACCTCAAACTTGAACCAAGTTGCTTTTTCTTGTTACTTGCTTTCTTACCATCAGTCCTAGTGTTAATAACATCATATCAGTCTGTGAACTGGTTTGCAAGCAATAATATAATGCAAGAAAAAAGCATGGGACACAAAAGGCGACCTAGAATCTTAAGAGGATGAACTCAACTCGCATCCAGTCAAGAGCTCGGTTCCCGGAACTACTTGGCACTTTAATTTTTTTTTGCTTTCACCACATGAATTCCAACAGTTCTCAGTCAGATCACTAGGTGGGAACAAACCATTTCACCTACAGGGGAGGGGGCAATATGCAGAGTCATTTGTGCTGCTCCCGACAGCTGAGGAAGGAATAAAAGTAACAACAACCACAAAGGTCAATCTGCTACCCCAATTAAAAAGTCTTCTCCTTCTTCCTGCCCCGCACATTTCATCCTTTACTATCCTTGTGTCATCCCGCTTCTTTAACATGGTGGGGTTTGGGAGGAAGGGGGATAGTTGGTCTGGGTGGCCAACAATATAATTTTGTATCAAAACTTACAAAAACTATTGGCCCAAGTGGCCCAAACTAAGCTAAGCTAAGGAAGAAGTTGAAAGAGACCAAGGTGTCTTAGTAGACTCAACTCTCGACATGTCCATCCAATGCAGAGCAGCAATCAACAAAGCCAATAGAGCATTGAATTACACTGCCAGGACAGTGAAATACAAGTCAGAGGACGTCCTGGCCAAACCCCACAATGCTCTGATTAGACTCCACATCAAGTACCATGTCCAGGTTTGGTCACTGAGACACAAGGAGACAGTCAAGCACTCGAGACAATGCAGAGAAGAACTACAGTACAAGACTAATTCCCAGTGGCAAAGGTCTGAATTATGAGAAAGACTTAAGAAATGTAAGCTTTTCATCCTTGAAACGAGGCATCAGAGGTAATCTTATAGAGAAATACACAAGATAGTTAAGAGAAAGGTAAAGGCAAATCCAGAAAATTACTTCAAATTAAATTGCAAAAGTAGAACAAAAGGGCACAGATTCAAAATAGCAAAAGGCAAATTTAGGACTGAAATCATAGAGTTCTTCTTTATGCAAAGTGTGATCATTACATGGAATGGACTCCCAAGTAGATTGGAGAAGGTACTTAAGAAACAGATGTTCCAATGGGGGACTTTAGGGTCTTAGAGTTGCCAACTCTAAGATGCCAAGAAGATGCTGCCAGAATCTCAGTAAAGGAAAATATAGTTGAGATACTGGATGGGCTAAAAATTGATAAAGAAGAGGTATTTGAAAAGCTAGCTGTACTTAGTGGATAAGTCACCCGTTCCAGAAGGGATGCATCTTAGGTTGCCGAGGGAAGGGTGGAAATTGCGGAGGTACTGGCCATAATCTTCCAAACATCTGTAGATACGGGGGTGGTGCCAGAGGACTGGAGAATTGCAAATGTTACACCCTTGTTCAAGAAAGGGTGTAAGGATAAACCCAGCAATTATAGGCCAGTCAGTTTAACTGCACTGGTGGGGAAACTTTTAGAAATGATAATCCGGGACAGAATAAACAAACAGTCACTTGGACGAGTGTGGATTGATTAGGGAAAGCCAGCACGGATTTGTTAAAGGCAAATCGTGTTTAACTAACCCGATAGAGTATTTTGAGGAGGTAACAGAGTGCGTAGATGAGGGCAATGCAGCTGATGTGGTGTATATGGACTTCCAAAAGGCGTTTGATAAAGTGCCGCATGGTAGGCTTATCATGAAGATTGTGGCCCATGGAATAAAGGGGGCAGTAGCAACATGGATACAGAATTGGCTAAGGGACAGGAAACAGAGAGTAGTGGTGAACAGTTGTTTTTTGGACTGGAGGGAGGTGTACAGTGGTGTTCCCCAGGGGTCAGTGCTGGGACCACTGCTTTTCTTGATATATATTAATGACTTGGACTTGGGTGTACAGGGCACAATTTCTAAATTCTACAACAGGAGTATTGTGTCCAGTTCCGGGCACCGCACTTCAGGAAAGATGTGAAGGCCTTTGAGAGGATGCAGAAGAGATTTACTAGAATGATTCCAGGGATGAGAGACTTTAGTTAAGTTGATAGACTGGAGAAGCTGGGGTTGTTCTCCTTAGATCAGAAAAGGTTGAGAGGAGATTTGATAGAGGTGTTCAAAATCATGAAAGGTCTAGACAGAGTAGATAGAGAAACTCTTCCCATTGGCGGAAGGGTCAAGGAGCAGAGGACATAGACTTAAGGTGATTGGCAAAAGAACCAAAGGTGGCATGAGGAAAAACTTTTTTACAAAGCGAGTGGTTAGGATCTGGAATGCACTGCCCGAGAGGATAGTGGAGGCAGATTCAATCATGGCCTTCAAAAGGGAACTGGATAAGCACTTGAAAGGAAAACATTTGCAGGGCTATGGGGAAAAAGGCGGGGGAGAGGGACTAGCTGGATTGCTCTTGCATAGAGCCGGCGCGGACTCGATGGGCCGAATGGCCTCTTTCCGTGCTGTAGCCTTTCTACGGTTCTATAACTCTGGTTGGACATATTCTTGGATGTTTGATCACGTGACTTTTGCAAATGTTATTGCATTTACCTTAGCAATACTCAAGCAGTCCTAAGATAATGTAAGATAATTATATCATAGTACACAAGATTTTTTTAAAAATTGATGCAGAATTTGGACAGAAATATTCTGCAATCATGATTTGTAGACATTTATTGTGCGCACCAGAATTGGAGTGACCAAGGACAAAATCTATCGCAGGTATGATGGTGGGGATGGGATGTGGGAAGGGTTAGCAACATAGGAACAGGAGTGGGCCATTCAGCCCCTCGAGCCTGTTCCAACATTCATTTAGATCATGGCTAATTTGTACCTCAACTTCATTTTCCTGCCTTTGATCCATATCCCTTGATACCCTTACCCAACAAAAATCTATCCAACAATTCTTGAAAATTTCAATTGACCCAGCATCCACAGCCTTTTGGGGAGTTTCCCAGATTTTTACTATCTTTTGTATGAAAAAGTGCTTCCTGATTTCACTCATAAATGGCCTAATTCTAATCTTAAATTGTGTCCCCTTGTTCTGGATTCCTCCACCAGAGAAAGTAGTTTCTTTGTATCTATCCCATCGAATCCCTTTATCATTTTAAAGACCTCAATTGGAGCACCCCTCAACCTTCCAAATTCAAGTTTATGCAACCTGTCCTCATAATTTAACCCTTTAAGCCCCCATATCATTAGGATAAAAATAAAGGAGGTACTTAAAAGGATGGCTGTGCTCAATGTAGAAAAGTCACCTGGTCCAGATGGGATGTATCCTCAGTTGTTGAGGGAAGTAAGGGTGAAGATAGCAGAGAATCTGGCCACAATTTTCCAATCCTCCTTCGATATGGGAGTGGTGTCAGAGGACTGGATGATTGCAAATATTACACCCCTGTTCAAAAAAGGGGAGAGAGATAAACCCGGCAACCACAGGCCAGTCAGCCACAGTGTTTATCCCACTGACCGACCTGGTTTGTTGGTGGCTCTCAGACGAGTATCTTTATTGGTTCTGTGGCTCTTTTCAGTTGTGTGTCAGTTTCTGATTTATATCTTTCTCACCAGGTATTGCTGTTGGCAGTTCCCAATCAATGATCAATAAAAAGAAAATTAATTTGAGAGAAAGAAGGAAGAAAAATTGAGAGTAAAGAAAAAGAAGGGGAGAGAGGATTATCAAAACTGAAACAAACCTGAACAAATCAAAGAACATAAAAGGATAATTGCAGATACAGCACAGGGTGCAGAATGGAGGAAGGGCTGGGATATGAGAGAATAAATTAGAAGTCTGATCTAATTAGGATCAACATTTCTTTCCCTTATTTTGTAAGTTCTTCAAACATCCTTTGCTTGGTGTTGTGTCGCTATAGTTACAGGGCCTTTGTATTTGTCCAAGAGGGGAGAATTGCCCTCCTATAGCTTCATGTAAACACTGAAGCCTC
Source organism: Heptranchias perlo (assembly GCF_035084215.1). NCBI lineage: Eukaryota > Metazoa > Chordata > Chondrichthyes > Hexanchiformes > Hexanchidae > Heptranchias > Heptranchias perlo. The sequence goes on from NC_090349.1 coordinate 46,132,280, forward strand.
TGGCTGCTTTTCAATACTTTTATTTTAAGATTGGGTTTCCTTGTGGTGATGTATCAAGGAGCCATCAATCAAGGTGACATTGGGGTTCACTTAAGTCCTGAGCATTTATCGTTTCGTGAACAGTTATTTAAAACGAGAGCCTGTTTCTCGTACTAATTAGGCACTGACTGCCTTTCACGATGTTAATGAGTTGAGGTACTTTACTTGTAATTAATTATTTGTAATACAAGGCAGAAGGCACAGCCGGGGGTTACAGGGGGGCAGGTTTCAGCAGCTGAGGCTGTGCTACCATTCGTAATTCAATAACAACTTACATTTATTAAGTGCCTTTACAAAGAATAAGGGAACGGACACTGAGCCATGGAGGGAGAAATTAGGAGAGACGACACAGGGACAATAAAACAGGAGGAAGCCATTCAGCCCCTCGAGCCTGTTCCTACCACTCAATCAGATAATGGCAGATCTGTACCTCAACTCCATTGTACTTCACTGGCTGTAAAGTGCTTTTGGGACATCCTGAATTCATGAAAGGCACTAAATATAGATGCAAGTTTTATGTTTTTTTAAACTCTACCTGCCTTTGATCTATATCCCTTGATACCCCTACCTAACAAAAATTTGTCGATCTCAATCTTTAAAATTTCAATTGACCCACAGCCTTTTGGGGAGACAGTTCCATATTTCCACTATTCTTTGTGTGAACAGGTAGTTCATGGCCTACCTTTATTCTGGATTCTCCCACCAGAGGAAATAGCTTCTCTGTATCCACCCTATCGAATCCTTTTATCATTTTAAACACCTCAATTAAACCACTCCTCAACCTTCTAAACTCAAGTGAATACAAGCCAAGTTTATGAAACCTGTCCTCATAACTTAACCCTTTAAGCCCTGGTGACCAAAATGTTGTTGGAAAATAAAGATTTTGAGAAGCTTTTTAAAAGGTGGAGAGAGAAGGGGAGAAGCAGAGGGGTTTGGGGAGGGAATTCCAGAGAGTGTAGCCAAGATGGCTGAACACTGACATCAATGGTTTGGGGAAGGACAGGTTGCGAATAAAAGGCCAGAAAGCCAGAGCTCCGTTGGGTGAGTGGATAGAAGGCTGGAGTTGGTCGCAGAGATTGGGTGGGGGAAGGATTTGAGGAATGACGACTTTAAATTTAATACGTTGGGGGGATAAGGAGGAAGTGTAGATCAGAGGCTGGGTATTCTGCGGCGAGTGACTCACCTCCTGACTCCTCAAAGCCTTTCCACCATCTACAAGGCACAAGTCAGGAGTGTGATGGAATACTCTCCACTTGCCTGGATGAGTGCAGCTCCAACAACACTCAAGAAGCTCGACACCATCCAGGACAAAGCAGCCCGCTTGACTGGCACCCCATCCACTACCCTAAACATTCACTCCCTTCACCACCGGCGCACTGTGGCTGCAGTGTGTACCATCCACAGGATGCAATGCAGCAACTCGCCAAGGCTTCTTCGACAGCACCTCCCAAACTCGTGACCTCTACCACCTAGAAGGACAAGAGCAGCAGGCACATGGGAACAACGCCACCTGCACGTTCCCCTCCAAGTCACACACCATCCCGACTTGGAAATATATCGCTGTTCCTTCATCATCGCTGGGTCAAAATCCTGGAACTCCCTTCGTAACATTACTGTGGGAGAACCTTCACCACACGGACTGCAGCGGTTCAAGAAGGCGGCTCACCACCACCTTCTCAAGGGCAATTAGGGATGGGCAATAAATGCTGGCCTTGCCAGCGACGCCCACATGCCATGAACGAATAAAAAAATAGTAAGGACTAGGGGAGGGGAGGGAAGAGTGGTAGCTGACTTTTGGACAATTTTGAATTTATGGAGAATGGGAAGCCAGAAACAAGGACATTAGAGGAAGTCAGTCTAAAGATGGCAAATGCAAATTTAATGCTTTTGTTGTAAATTATGTTTTTTTTATGCCTGGTGTTGCAAACCATTCCTTTATTATAATGTGCCATGTTACTGACAAAACAAGATGACAAAAGATGTTCTAAGAATATTTTCAGCAATTTCACTGGTTTGCCTTTTTAAAAAAATTGGTACCTTTTGCTGACTACTTATTCCATATTTAGTGTACTGCTTATACATCTTTAGGAGTTTGTTATTGGAAGTTTGACTACCTCCTTTTCCTTTCCTCGATTGGTATGTTGCCTATTTTTTATTAGTGATTTGTTACTGTTTTATAAAACATGAGCCGACCGGTTGAAGTGTGATGCAAAAGCTGATTGTAGAAAAGTATGACGTCCAAACATGATGGAGACAATTTCGTATTAGATAGACGACATTATAAAGACTGGCATTATCTATCGTTTGATTGGAAGTAAGCTCAAAAGCAGTCACGAATCAATGGCATAAAGAGTTGAAAAAACAGCACCTGGAATAATTTTTCCAAATGCTGAAGTGTATACTGTACAACTTTTTAAATCCTTCACGAACTGCAGCAGCATTTTGGCAAGGAACAACAAGTGCATAACCAAAATTACATTTTAAAACAAGTGAATAGAATATCCAATAATTACAGGGAGACACCAAAAAAATCCATCCTGAATTAAGCATTGGATCCCAAATGAGAAGCAGAAACCTTACTGAATAAAACTCATTACATGTATCAACATCAATTTGGTAGCAATAGATTTCCTAAATATTCAATGTTGTGTCACCTTTTCCATTATTCTGGGATTAGCAGAATTATTCTGTGTGCAATATTCCACATCAACAAGGCCATAAAAAGCAAGTCAATATATTAAGCTGTTTACCTTCAGAATATTGGTACTGGACTATTATATTAGTCTGTTCAGTTCACTAAAGAGTCCAATTTATTTTTCCCCATTAAATCTCAAGCTGAGTTTATTGTAGCATTATTGCAGACCAAGGGGCTGGGAGTGGGGGAGAAACAGAGAACAGGGATTTGGTTTTCCTTCACAGCTACAGTTCTTGACTGAACAGCCCTGCTCATTTGAGAAAATACAAGGAGCCAGTTTGAATGACAAAGTTAAATCACGCAGCAAAAGACGTCAGCACCACGTTGCTAATAGTGTCTATAAATAAACCGCATTGCAAGTAACAGATGGTGTCAATATTACAGATCCACCAGGAGGCTTTCAGCAAAGTCGTAGCTCATGCTGTCTGAAATCAATCTGGGATATGGGCAACCACGGCTCAATGCAGAGTGAAGGATCCATTTATCTTCAGAAACATGCCAAGCTTGATCATGCCAACAGTTCCAACAGTTCGTGATACACATTATTTATACTGCTTACTGGAACTTTGTAAAAATCAAGCTGAAGACAGAATATAAATAGTTTAAAAGATGTAAGGCCTGCATTTCTATGATTAGAATAGGAATCTTTAACACATTCATACCTCATTTTGTGCTGGGTTATGGTTAAGGGGAGTGTGCATCAAACACAGGCAATGCAATGGACAGTCAAAATCTTTCATGAAAGTCGTACACACAGGGAGTGCATCAAATGCAGAATGCTTTGGCCAAATACCTCAAGCTTTTGAAATGCAGCATGAATGTAAATGGAGCGAATAGGGAACAGACCAGGCTGCTATGTGTAATGCCTCGCCTAACAGGAGACCTCCGAAAGGAAGACATTCGACTCAAAATGAACATTTGTGATATGAAAGGCTTCTTTTAACCTTGGAATAATGGCTTACTTTTAGATCTTTTAGTTTAACCAATTATTTTTGCGTCACTGCGAAGGTAAAGCATTCTGTGGGGACTGCTGTGGTCACATACAAAAATCATAAAAGGATTAATTTTGAAGGTTCTGAAAAGGTACTTTCAAAAACTCCAGAATACTTTTCAAAACAGGAAATAGTGTGTAAGTTCAACATTATTCTGCTGTGTTCATTTTGCTAGTGTGTGAATTTCTTTCAGGTAGGAAATTTGTCTGGTGGTTTTCCCTGAACTATGTGGTCCCAACAACATGGCCTTTTTCCACTTCTGGGAGAGGCCAACAGCAACCTACGTGGAATTCAGTGAAAAGGTCACTGTTAATCCTACGACGCGCTAATCCATGCGGACGGTTGTAAGTTTTGAATCATATGAAGCTCAAGTCATCCTATGGTGATGACGTAGAAGCACAGGAGCAGGAAGGTAGTTCTCAAGTCAATGCTAGTCCTTTTCCAGCACCTGCCTCTGGCTAAGTGACAGGAGATGCACCCAGAGCACACAAGGCTCCAACAGTTGGATCTGATATAAGTGGTCAGCTGAATTGTAGGCGGCCGCTCAGGAACCCTCCACACCTACTCCTTCCAAACAAACGTCACTTCGGATTAGAACACAGGAAAGAATACAGAGCACCAGTACACATAGCACAAGGGGACAGAATAGCAGTGCAGCATATTAAACAGACTACACAAATTAATAAAAATAAATGCTCAGCACCATAATATTTCAGTCCTTACATTTAAAAAAAAATTATTCCAAAAAAAAAACTTAGAACTGAGAAAAAAAATGGAAGGGCTTTTCAAAATAAAAAAATATTTACAACATCCTGAATTCTGTCCTTCTCACTGCAGAAAGGGCCCTGCAAATGTCTCTTCAGGGGAAATAATTCTTCAATAAGTACCCACTGCATCAAAGATGCTTTGGACAATGGTTGTTGTGCTGCACAGAGCTCATTCCCTCCTCGCCCTCTCCCCGAGGCCTAGCTTGTGACTCATTTACACCGTTGGGCACTACATAATATTCCATTATCTCACAATTCAACAAATCAGGTCTGTCTCTCCAGTTGCTGCTAGATAAAGGAGCTCAGCTCTACATATGCAGATGTGTGGTGAAAGAGGACAGCTATTCTAGCTCTGTGATGCAGCAATGAACTGTATCACAACGGTAATTCAAAAGATCGGTGGAAACACACTGCCGTGGAATATTTGTTTAGTAATATAACATATTTGCACAATGCAACACATGAAGTGAAAAGAAAATAAACTTCCATTGTTAGGGAGAACCTATTCTATCACTTGTACTATTGACTGATCACAACTTTAATGGCTCAAGTTAGACTTGGAGAGCTGGGTCAATACAAATTAATATCTAAACCAAGGCCAGTAAACTCATCCCCAAATAACAATTAAGAATTCTCCACTTGGTTCTCGACAATGCAAAATGGTCAGATTAGACCCTGAAACAAAAATATGACTGAGGGATCAAGCCAGGTGGACTGTATAACCTTTTCCTATTCAATATTATATTCATATTTCAAGCATGAAACTCCACCTGGAAAAAAAAATACTAAAACTCATCTTGATAGATGTGTACAAGTTTATCCAGGACAAGCTGTAAAAAAGTGAGGGGATGGGGGAAGAAAATTATCAAAATTCCTACTCCTAGCAGTTATCACATGACCTTTGTTGGAACTGCGAGGCTGTCAGATGTCAGGTGAGAGGAGGATTGATTTCCAGTGTGATGCCCCATGTGGTTGAACAGCCCAATGACATTCATTTTCTCAGCTTATACATGAAGAATGGTCACTTGGATGAGGTGCCAGAGGGGTAACTGGCAGCTGTGGAACCTATAACCCAGCAAGAAGTCAATGCTTTTAAGATAGGAGGAGAGGAGAGAATAGGAGGGGAGACGGAATTAGTGGAGAAAGAACAAGAAAGTTACAAAAGTGACCAAAGAAAGAACTTGCATTTACATAGCTCTTTTCACATCCCAAAGCACTTTACAGCCAATGAAGTACTTTTGAAGTGTAGTCACTGTTGTAATGTAGGAAACAGCTAATTTGCACACAGCAATCTCCCAAAGACGAGATAATGACCAAATAATCTGTTTTTTTTTTAAACTGATGTTGGATTGAGGGATAAATATTAGCCGGTACTACCCTGTAAACAATAATGAATTTACAGTTCCTGAGAAAGCAGTAAGTGGTGAGTTGCCAGACCTTACCTCCTCTTTTTGATGAGCGTGATGATTTGGATGATGTAGACCATTGTTTAGTCAGCACTCTTTCCGTTAATGAGCCACTGTAGTCCTTCAGGTTGGCACTACTGGATTCTGTATCGAGGGTAACCATGGAGTTGTTGGTGTCCAGATCTTTCTCACCGGAGGATTGACTCGCACCGACTTGTTCAACTTCATTGTCATTTAACTTGAACTGTGCCATAAACTGGGCCATTTTCTGGGCCAACATTAGCTGCGTTTCCCACTCCAATTGCCGGATATCCTCCATGGTCAGACCATACCATTCGTCTTGCCAGCACCAGGCCTGTCGGTGAGCCCTCAGCATGACTTTCCTTAAGCCTGTAATGCACGTAAACAGTTTTAAATCAATCAGACGCATGAATCTAAATAAGTTTGAACAGACTTGAGCTATAATATTAGAGCATATTTCTGAAATTCCAAAATAACAGAAAGATTGGATTAAACAAACACAAGTTGGTGCAATAAAAAAAATTCCACGGGCTGAAGGCTGTGATCCAAACAGAGCCAGTTTATATAAAACAGACAACTCATTGGTCACAAAAGGTTTTTCACAAACATAGATGGAAGTATGTTATGTTGTGATTATTTCTAGTACTGATGCAAGAGCAATGTTGGAATGTATAGAGAGAGCTCAGAATTTATCTCCTCCTAAACAAGGAAAAAGATGATTCAATTATGGCTCAACAGAAGGTTTCAGCTAACAGTTAGAGAGGTAAGCAGTTGCCTCTGAAGATCCACATGTTTAACTGGTGGAATCCTCATTCGATGAGGTCCATGCTGGGGTCAGCAAGATGGCGGTGATGCACTTGATGGTGATTTGTGCTATGCATCATACCTGTTCTGGTATACATCTAGCAAGGGCTTCAACCCATGCATTTTAATGACTCTCCTTCTTTGAAGGGTGAGGTGAAGGAAGAGAGAGAAGCAGGATCTCCTTGGAGTCGAGATGGTTCCAACATCACATACCAAATGGATATTTGGTCCCAACTCATCCCTCCATGATTGACTCAGCCAGGCTGAGATAACTGAGCCAGATTGCTCTCCAGTACATCAGGATAGTGATGATTGAGCAGCCAGCCTGGTGCATTAATGATACCTGGAGGGGTAGACCCGTCACTGGGGCAGGGATTCTTCCTACATGGCTCAGTATAACCCTCTAAGCCAGTGTCCTAATGGGTAATGTAGTCCTGGCCGGACATGCAGCAGAATGCCTTTCAGTGGTCTTTATAGGTGAAGCTGTGAGGTTACAGCGTATTAAGCTCCAGCATGCTGGGGTCCCTATCGTGCCTCTTGCCCCCTGGGCATGAGCTCCCTCCTCGTCCCACTGGGCCTGAACTCCCTTCTCTTGCCTTCTCCATATGAATCTAGATGCAGCAATGCAACAAAAATTCAAATTAAATATACTGCCTTCCTTTCTCTAATAAAATCACTTTCACAGCAATTGCCTAAAAGAAAATTTCACCACAGAAATGAATTTCAATTTTAAATAAAGCATACATATACAGAAACTCTCTCACATTCTCCCTCTTTCTAATCCCCTTTAATTATCAATGCACCGAAATACATAGAACGATAGGAATTATAGCACTGGGACCGCCATCCGGCCCGTCAGGCCAGTGTTGGCTATTCCACATGTTTTATCCTGACTGCATGGGATTCAATGTGGGAGATGTCAACTTCACAAGGTAACAGAGAAAGACAGAAAACAGTTTTGAATTTAGGTTATGTGGAGTGTGTAAAATTCCATATCAGGCAAACAGAAACCCTACCTGTGTGGATTTCTCTGTAACTTGGTTTGCATGATCATTCTCCACAAGTATCAGACATTTGGCTAACCAAAAGAAAAACCCCACACTCCATTATTGTGTCGTTATATAGATAATGACACAATTCTTCTATTTATTAATAGAAAATAATTCAGCAAATCATATGGTCAGAAAGGGCCAATTAACAGTCTTATGAACAAAATTGTTTTCACTTATCCCACCTATTACCTTACTGATAGCAGAGGGGCAGGTATGTAATTACAGGTCATCAATTATCATCCTGGTACAATTTATGACCCTGGTGAAGTTATAATCAGCATACTATCTAGGTTTCAAAATAACTCGCTCGGCATAACCCAACATCTGGGGAGTAAGGTGCAGTAGAAGTGGAGAAACTAGTCTTGAAACAGTTCCCTTTTCTTTATTCAAGTTCATTCATTATTAATAGAGATTGCCTGTTCACCTGTGAGCTCAATTTAACCAGTTTGTCAGTTTTTGTTTACAATTGGAGTGACTGCACGTATGATAAACATAGCAGATGGTCACAGGATGAATTACACAGATATGTACGGTCTCCAATTACTTTCATACCTCCATGTGGATAACATGTAGATAACATTGTAAAATGCCGTCAATTATCTTTCTCTTACAACTCTTGTGATGAACAATGAAAAGCAAGCAAGACGGGCCCTTTTACTGGACCGTGTGTTTATTCTTCAGTGGATGTCTGGAGCAGGTGAAAGATGAGATATAACAATGCAAGTCTTTCTTCTTTCTTTTCTTTTGATTATGGTGCCAAGTACATTCTGGCTTTTCGGAAAGAATGCTTGAGGTTTAAAATTCATTATGTGGCCAAGTTTGAAAAGTAAATTGTTGAACTCTTCACCCAACTGTTTTCAATTTACATGTTGTGAATTTTTCTTGACCACAACAAATAAAAAGTACGAGCTCAATATGTCAGCCCAGATTATTGCGTTTAAACCTTTAGCCATGTTTAGTTATCTCGGTGAATGTGTGAAATGGCTGCAATCATACAAGCAGTTGGGTAGAATGTTACAAAGCAGCTAAAATGGAGATCGCTGTGCACTCGGGTGATAATTAAAAGGTTTTACTCATCAACTCGGTCCAATCATGTTAAGCATGCTGCTGAACAAAGTAGTCATTAACTACATTATAAGATCATAAAAGCGCTAGGACTGGGAAATGGTCAATTAAAACTGGTTGTTTTGAGTTCTAATGTATTTAAAGTTTACCCCACGAAGCACTGAATCGAGGGAGAGAGCAGGCCCATCCCTTCACTCTGCTCACTGAGTAGAGGTAATATGCTGAGGGAGGAGAGACCAGACCCTTCACCTGGGCACTGCTGTTGATGAGAGTAGCCTTGACGTTCCCTGGCCAGGCATCCACACAGCCTGGCACGGTCAATGACGGGGAGGGGAACTTACAACAGTAACTTTCCTCTGGCTAATGACTCAACGTGATTTGCTAAATTCAGGCATATTTTACCTGGCATTCATGTCATGAAGTATCAGTGAAGGATCTAGCGGTTCCGTTACACAAACATTAAACGATTACAAAAATCTTACATTTTACCACATCTGACTCGTTTGGCAAGAAGCACCTTTCATTATTCTCAGTCTATAACTTCTCGAAACTTTGAACACTGAATATACAGAAGAAACTGGAAAAAAAATACAACTGAAGAGGTGTTTTTCATTTATGTAAACCAATACAAAACAGAACAAAAGCCCTGATCAATTCAAGAAAGTCTCTGGAACACAGTCAACAACAAATGACAACCATTGTTTAACAAACCAGGCCAAAACAAGACCTGTATTTCTCACGCAGGGACCAAATGATAATAACAAATATTGGATCAGAATCTGGATATTCTTTCCAAATAACTTGTCCAAATTGTATTCAGTGTCACAAACATCACCTTACATTACGGAATGCAATGTTAACACATCATCAAATCTTATGGCTGATGCTCTGAGTGAAAAGTACAAAAATGCTTCGGTGCATTAGATTTCACCAGACCTCATGGGCCAAAGAGCCTGGCTCTGTGCCCTAACATTCCAGAGTTATAGAAATGACAGCACTGGAACTGCCATTCAACCCATCAGGCCAGTGTTGGCTCTTCAACACGTTTCACCTGTAACTGCATGGGGGTGTAACGTGTCAACTCCACCAGCTAACAGAAACCATTTTGAAGCTGGTTCCTGTCCGTTAGAATCTCTCATGTAGCTGAAGACACAGTGGGCGAAATGATGATGACTTTTTACCCCTGGGACTTGAGTTCAAGTCTAGACCAGACTGATGGGATAAAAGTCTTGTCCATCTGCTCAAGCAAGGGCCCTGTGTGAAATGAGTTTGGCCAGTTTCAATCTGTATCTAGTGGGCTTGGACTTACAGCACAAAACTAGCCCTCGTTTAGCAATAATTGGCAATATTATTCAGAGAAGTCTAATGATAGATGATGTGGCGAATGGGAAAAAATGCCGCATTAGTGCAGTAGGAGGTGCTCTTCTGAGGTTGGGACTGAGGTATATTACTGCGGCAGAACAGAGTGAGGTTTACGTTAAATCTAGCTGGGTTAAATCTCACCTGGCAGTGCTAGATGCTGACATCAGATACCTGAAATGTAGAGTGTTCCATTCCCCAGTACTGAATATCCCCATCATTAGCACAAAATAAATACAAATCGTATGTATTTATCATCTGAATGAAATCACACTCCTCTGTCTCCTCCTGCGACTTCACAGTGAGCTGGCTGATTTACAGCAAAAACTTTCTCCAAAAATATATAGCTGGTTCGATGAAAACTTAATTATCACAATGAAAAACTGTTAAGCCAATTCTAATAAAAAGCAAAAAAAAAACTGCAACTGCAGGAAATCTGGTACAGAAATAGAAAGTGCTGGAAATAGACAGGTCACACAGCATCTGTGGAGAGAATATACAAGTTAACGTTTCATGCTACAGCATAACTGGGCTCTGACAAAGGGCAGTGGCCCGAAACGTTAGCTCGTCTGTTCCCTCCACAGATGCTAACTGACACACTGCAGCTTTCCAGTACCTTCTGTTTTTGTTAAGCTTACTCTGCTAGCCACCTGTAATAAAATGTGTAAATTTATATTTAACAGTTTTTCCATTGACACGGCTAGCCCAGTGACTGTCTGCCATTTCACCAGCTTGTCTATGACCCATGTAATCTTGCTGAACCACCTGACAGTAATACATCCAGGCTGTCAAAAAACCTCAAATACCGAAAAATAACCATCTTTCAAGATAAGAGGTTTTGAATATATTTGCTGCTCGGTCCATCAAAAACAAAAGACCACAGATTAAATTGTCCCACACATATTACTGTACTTCTGTCTGGGAATAAGTTTAATTTTGTGACATGATTAAATGCTTTTTATCAGCTTTATTGACTTTATACAATCCAGGCCTCAGTTAATTAAACAGATTTTTAGGTTCAACTGCAAACTGCCAAGTTTTTAACCCAGCAAATATCACCAAGCAACAATCAGATCACTCAAATTATCACAAAAGATTTGACTCTCTCACAACAAATGTCAGTCTTGTGATGTAATGTTAGGACACTATATAACAGCAGATTCCACAGTGGATCTGTCCTCATCCTTCAGTTCAAATAAGGCCACATTTCAATCTTCAGTTTTAAAATGTTTTGCTTCGTATCAGCCAAGTGACACAGTTGCTCCTTCTGGTTCAAAATATCTACACTGTACCATCGAAAATAGAACTTCATGGTTAAAGCATTTCACTGGTTAAGTCTCAGTTGGAGTATTGTGTCCAATTCTGGGCACCACAATTTAGGAAGGATGGCAAGGCCTTGAAAAGGGTGTAGAGAAGGCTTACCAGAATGGTACCAGGGTTAAGGGACTAGAGAAGCTGGGATTGTTCTCCTTAGAGCAGAGAAGGTTAAGGGGAGATTTAGTGAATGCATTCAAGATTATGAGGGGGCTCTGATAGAGTAGATAGGGAGAAACTGTTTCCAGAGGCAGGAGGGTCGGTAACCAGAGGACACAGATTTAAGATAATTAGCAAAAAAGCCAGTATGGGGGGGGTGGGAAGATGAGAAGAATTTTTTTTATGCAGATAGTTGTGATGATCTGGATTGCGCTGCTTGAAAGGGTGGTGGAAGCAGATTCAATAGTAACTCTCAAAAGCAAGTGAATGTATACACTTGAAAAGGAAAAAATTGCAAGGCTATGGGGAAAGAGCAGGGGAGTGCGACTAATTGGATAGCTCTTTCAAACAGCCAGCACAGGCTCGATGAGCCGAATGACCTCCTTCTGTGTTGTATGATTCTACGATTATTACTTGTCAATCTCTTGTGGTGTTGTACACAGAGTTAAGAGGAGGCCGGGAGGGATTTTTGCACCAGGGAGGCAGATATAATTTAGTTCCCATTTTAAAGTCAAACATTCTCTATATTTGTATTTAGAATGGAAACTGCCAATGTGAACTTGTCACGCTGTAATTACACCCTTCTGCCAGTGGTGGTACTGCAGTTCCCTCCACTGGGGGAGGGAGGGAAGGTCTAATTCCACGTGACAAGTTTACATAGGTAGTTTCAATTCTAAATGTTGGTCTCCAAATTTATGATGGAAAAGGTTGACTGGAAAGACATGAAGATTTAAGATTTTTAATATATTACTAGTCAATCTCCTTAGCATTGAACACGTTAAGTCAGGGAATATGGTCACTTTCTTGGATGTCTTTGTGTTGCTATTTCTCCTTCTGCTTCTCTTTCTCCCCTTTGCTTCTCTCTCTAACATTTTTTTTGGCTTCTCTCTGTCCTCTTCAGCCTCTCTCTATTTTTCTTTTCTTTCCTTTTGAGTGGGAGGTGATAGATGTTGTAAGTGGTGAATGAAGTCACCATGGACACAGGCTGCAATTGGGGTGCGGTTTCCGTGGAAAGTGGGCACTTAGTAGCTTTCTTCCAATCCCCTCCTACAATCACCTGTGCTTTCCCCACTCCTTCACTCCCATTGCGCGCCCTACCCCTTCATTCCACCCCCTCACCCCATCCCCACCTCTACCCTTTTGCACTACCCACTCAACCCCTGTATTATCCCCTTCTTGCTCCGCTGTCACTCACCGTACCCCTTCATCCTCTCCCCCCGACTTGCTCTCCTCACGGGTGGCTGATGAGTGGCCAGTGGGGAGAGTCCTCACTCTCAACCAATTTCTCTCCTCTCCTCCTCATTCTACACATCCTTTTTATCTGTTTCTCTCAAAGCTGCTTTGTTAACTTTTAAAACTTTTTTTTAAAAAAAGAAATCAAATTAGATTAAGAAACTGTCTGCTTATCTACTTATGTCTCTCTGTCCCTGTAAACTGCTCTCTATCTTCCAACTCCCCTCTTTTGCTCCATCTCTCTCACCTCCCTCTCTCTCAATTGTCTTCTCCCTTCCTATCTGTTTCCCTCAAGGAGGCTCTGATTGCTCACAAAAGTGTTTTAATCAGGTCTGAATAATGAAAGAAGCTGCTGCCTGCCTTTCTCTCTATTGGTGTCTTCCTCTGTCTCTTGTTCTACCTCTGTCTCATAGGTTAGAAATTGGAACCTCTGTAATCCATTAACAAATAACCTTTTCTAACTCAACAAAACCAGGTGGAGATAATTAGTTGGCTTCAAAATTCAACTCTTTAAAGAAAATTTAACACTAGCATGAACAGAGATTCTCTCACACCCCTCGCTCTATCCCCACTCCATCTTTTTCTCTCAGCCCTACTCAAAGTGATAAGTCCACATAAACAAACCATAATAAATGTGGACCCAGGAATTTATAAAGGAAAAAAGATTACACGAAGGTGTGATTAAAACATGACAGCAGGTCGTCAAGTGGTACAGACAGGAAGCACATGCAGTTGAGAGATAAAGATATAACAGGTAAACACAGCTCAGGACAGGGAGTGAAGCCGGGACCTTCCCGGTTTAAGAACATAAGAAACAGGAGCAGGAGTAGGCGATATGGCCTCTCAAGCCTGCTCCGCCATTCAATAAGATCATGGCTAATCTTCGACATCAACTCCACTTACCCGCTTGAACCCCATATCCCTTGATTCCCTTAGAGTTCAAAAATCTATCGATCTCAGTCATGAACATATTCAATGACTGAGCATCTTCAGCTCTCTGGGATAGAGAATTCCAAAGATTCACAACCCTCTGAAATTTTTCCTCACCTCAGTCCTAAATGTTCAACCCTTTTATCCTGAAATTATGACCCCTAGTTCTAGACTCTCCAGCCTGGGGAAACAGCCTCTCAGCATCTACCCTGTTAAGCCCGCTTAGGATCTTATATGTTTCAATGAGATCACCACTCATTTTTCTAAACTCCAGACAGTATAGGCCCATTCTACTCAATCTCTCCTCATCGGACAACCCTCTCATCCCAGGAATCAATCTAGTGAACCTTCGTTGCACTCCCTTTAAGGCAAGCATATCCTTCCTTAGGTAAGGAGACCAAAACTGTACACTTTACTCCAGCTGTGGTCTCACCAAATCCCTGTACAATTGCAGCAAGACTTCCTTACTCTTGTACTCCAACACCCTTGCAATAAAGGCCAACATACCATTTGTCTTCCTAATTGCTTGCTGTACCTGCATGCTAACTTTCTGTGTTTCGTGTACAAGGACACCCAAATCTCTCTGAACACCAATATGTAATAGTTTCTCACCATTTAAAAAATATTCTGCTTTTCTATTCTTCCTACCAAAGTGAATAACCTCACATTTCCCCACATTATACTCCATCTGCCACCTTCTTGCCCACTAGCTTAACCTGCCTATATCCCTTTGCAGACTCTTTGTGTCCTCCTTACAGCTTACTTTCCTACCTAGCTTTGTACCTTCAGCAAACTTAGATGAAAGGACTGAGTGTAATATAGATTGTAAACAGCTGATGCCCAAGCACTGATCCTTGCGGCACCCCATTAGTTATAGCCTGCCAACCTGAAAATGACCAGTTTATTCCTACTCTGTTTTCTGTCCATTAATCCTCAATCCATGCTAATATTTTGCCACCAACCCCACGAGCCTTTATCTTGTGTAACAACCTTTTATTTGGCACCTTATCGAATACCTTTTGAAAATCCAAATATACTATATCCACTGGTTCTCCTTCATCTAGCCTGCTGGTTACATCCTCAAAAAACTCTAATAGATTTGTCAAACACGATTTCCCTTTCATAAAACCATCTTGACTCTGCCTAATCATATTATGACTTTCTAGGCGCCCCATTACCTCGTCCTTAATACCACATCCTGTAGTTCTCTGTTTTCTCCTTTTCTTGGATAGCAGTGTTACATTTGCTACCTTCCAATCCACTGACACTATTCTAGAATCTAGTTCTAGATGCAAAAGGATATAGACAGTTTATATGCCTCAATACACCAGGTGGCACATCCAGCACGAAGCTATCAGAGAAGTTCCATAAATAACACAGTTAATAACAAGGCAGACATATGCCGTAACTCTTACCTTAAAAGAAGAATCACATATGTGCTTTTCTTTGATGAATATGAGCAACACAATGAGCTTTCATTTGTCCTGTCTGTCATTGTTCACGTAACCAATTATTGGAAATGCTACCACACTACTGTTAGAAACATTTTCTTCATCAATCTAAGCAAACCATCCCTGCTCAACAGAAAAACACATCCGCACTTGCACTTTAATTAAAACTGCTTATTAAAGTAAGTACAACTCACTGGTTACTGTCATAAATAACAATCCTGCATCAATACCTTTCAATACCAATGAAATCTGCTGTGTAAATTACTTTTTTTGGATGTAACAAATCAGCCAGAAGGCTTCTCTAACTTTGTTGATATGAAAAAAAAAATCATGCTGGGCATTAGTGGTGATCTCCAAAGTGGGACTGGGGCATTGGCTGTCCTCAACAGCTGGCACTGGGTGACAGAAGTAAAAAAAAAAGTTCCAGATTCCCAGATACTGGACATCGCTCATCTTGATTTGTAGGAAAAAAATTAAACTTAGTAGACAACTTGTCATTATAAAACAGAACTGGGGTAGACGTGGAAACTGCCTCTGTGGCAGATTAAAAACACTGAAGTTGCTCAAAATACAGTTAGGTGCTACAATGGAGAGTAATGTACATGGGGGAAAGCTTTGTGGGGCCAAAGTCTTTTCTCGTCCCAGACACCATAGTTGAAGCAGACATGGTTAGGTGTCCAGTCCAGTGATGGTGCAAGCAACCAATCACTGACAGTCCTGGAGGGAGGGGGAGGTGCATGTTCCTCAATTGTCCAGTGAAGTTGGGGAGGTGTTGGTGTCCCATGGAATTCTGTTCCCTGTGGCAGCTCATGTGCTGGGTTAGGGTGGAGAAGTTATTCATCTGATTGCGACCAAGCTACTTTGGGATGAAGAATGCATCAGGTTCTGCTGGAGGTTTACTGGTGATAATATGGCATTAATTTAAACTTATAATTTCATAAATAACTGAAGTCAAAGGCCAAATAAACCTGCAGCTCCTGATCAGTTCCAAGAATCAGAAACTTCACCCAGGCTGTGACGTTAAGGCCCAGATCAGTAGAACGTATCCCAAGTCTAAATGCTTTCACAACACTGCATGGGAATCGCACTCAATTGCTCAAACTAATTTGTTTTTGAGTCCGCTGGTTTAGATTCATTTAGTGAGCTAATGTTTGCATGAAAATTTCCAAACAGGACAGAACAAAAAGCAGGAGGTGATTTACAAACCAATTTCGAAGTAACCAGCTGTGTTCATTTCAGAGAGTGAGACACAGAGGCTATTTATATGCAATCTATGGTTTTGCTGCTAAATTGTATACTCCCGTGGGTAGCACACTAAGGTAATATGTCATATAAAACATTACAAAGCAAATTTTAAACTCGAGGCTTCTCTAGTCAATAGTCTATGTTGGTCTGATAAATTCTTCATAGGTGGTTTTTACTGATTACTTACCAAGTTGGTAACCAGTGCAAATAAAGCTAATTTCATCACAATTCATATTCAGTCCCACTCAAGTGGTACATCATTCAGTGCCCGAGAGTGTGGACAAGCAGAGCTCATTGAGACCAGGAACATGTAGAGTAAAGAATCACAAGCCTGAAAATGTCCCACCACTCATATTAAGAAGACTGGAAAACACTATAGATACTGAATTAATTATATTTTACGTTTTTAATGATAGTGTGGAAAAACACATCGCTATCTATTCTTGATAAGTGTGCAAATTGCAACTGACACACACTCACCTACATCATGAATGAATCGCTCTATTTTGGACTGCATTCCCCAGTATCGAAACTCTACTTTGCAGAGTTTGTACGCACACATGATTGGCATTTTTCCAGGCCTATTCTTGCACTCCTCTATCCAGTCATCAGACAGGGGTCCCCTTCCTGTCTTGATAGACTTGTACTGTTTAGGATCCTCTTCTGTTTTGTATTCATTGGGAGGAATGGGGTCTTTGACAATATCAATGGGATCTGGTACAGAGAGACACAAAGTAAGTACTTATCAGGTGACATACTTATTTCTAATGCTGCACAAAAGTCAGTTATAATGCAGCACATCTTAAGTGGCAAATTAATTCCAGTCAACACAATATTGATTATCATGTACAATGAAATTCAACACTTATCATGCCACCTGGCCTGATTTGTTTATCAGCTGCAAGGTATTAGCCAACAGCAAAAGGCAGAAGTTTAACCATTCTAGAGTGCATCTGCAATTTCATCCTTTTTTCACAATACATTTCAAATGCCACACATCTAACTAACTGAATAAAGAAGGTTTCAATCTGAATATCGCTATGATTTTATCAGACGTAAACAGGAAATTTCCCGAACAATGATGTACATCGTAAATCGGAATGGGTTTATCCAATAAACGTCACAACAAACAGAAGATTAAAAGTCCTGCATTGTGCCATTAACAACAAACACATTGAATTTTTGATAAGACTGTTGGTTTATAATATTTGTGAATGGTTAAATGAAATGCAACACAAATCACAGAATAGGACAATGTTATCACAACAATTCACTTACACACGAAATAATCTTAAAAACATATGCTGTAATTACTGCAAAAGTGACACCAGTCTACAAAAGGTCCATGTTGGATTTTACTGGTATATTCAAACAGGCACAATACGGAACACATGCACAGATTTGTGTACAATTATGTATATACAAAACTTTGCCCTGGTTATGTACCTGCACCCAAAGCTGTAGATGTTGATCATATTTGGATTTGTTGACTGCAATGTAATGGGTATTTTGCACAAAACTGAAGCTCCCTGACCTTCAGTTCTTGTGGTTTTTGGGTGTACCGCATTTTATGCGAAATGAAGCCAATATTTAGTTTTAATATTAAAAGGACACTGAAGAAGTGAATGAGTCTTGTGTTAGCTCCAACATAATGAGAGCGTTCATCTTGCATGTACGGTGTTAACCTTGGCCCTTCTGAATATTGATCCCTCATGCTTGACACAGCAAAAGCTGGGAGTAGCATTTAAAACAGACAGTATTGCCAATAATCAATGTCATTCCATTAATAATGCCAATTATTGTTCAGGCTGAATGGCTAAATGGGAATGAGGTAATAAAAACGGTGAATGTGGCCTATAACTGAGAATATGCTAATTTGCTAGATTGTTTTTACAGTGATCCCTTAATATAATGCTTTGTTACAGTTCAATTTACTTATAATGTGAAGTGATGCGAAGTGCCCTCAGAAAAAAAATCTTCATAATACATAATTTCATATATATCTAAGGGGATGCAAAATGAAATATCACTATCTACAGGTTTCGGAGTTTGAGCAGCGGCTGGTGTCACTGCAGTGCATCCGCGAGGCTGAGAGCTACGTGGTTAGCACGTTTCAGGAGGTGGTCACCCCACAGTGTAAGAGTGTGCAGAGAGGGAATGGGTGACCGCCAGACAGACAAGGAGGACCAGGCAGGTAGTGCAGGAGTCCCGAGTGCATCTCGCTCTCCAACCAGTATTTTACTGGTGAGGGCGATGGTTCCTCTGGGAGTACAGCGAGAGCCAAGTCCATGGCACCATGGGTGGCTCAGCTGTATAGCGGGGAAGGAAGGAGGTCAGGAAAGCAATAGTAATAGGGGATTCAATAGTTAGGGGAACAGACAGGTGTTTCTGCTGCCGCAGACATGATTCCAGGATGGTATGTCGCCTCCCTTGTGCCAGGGTCAAGGATGTCACTGAGCGGCTGCAGAACATTCTGAGGGGGGGGGGAGGGTGAACAGCCAGAGGTCGTGGTCCATATTGGTACCAATGACATAGGTAGAGAGGGATGAGGTCCTGCAGGCAGATTTTAGGGATTTAGGAAAGAGATTTAATAAGCAGGACCTCAAAGGTAGTAATCTCTGGACCACTCCCGGTGCCATGTGCTCGTGAGTACAGAAATAGGAGGGTAGTGCAGATGAATGCGTGGCTGGAGAGATGGTGCAGGAGGGAGGGCTTTAGATTCCTGAGGCATTGGGATTGGTTCTGGGGGAGGTGGGACCTGCACAAGCCGGACAGGTTGCACCTCAACAGGGCCGGAACCAATATCATCACGGGGAGGTTTGCTGGTGCTGTTGGGGAGGGTTTAAACTAGCTTGACAGGGGGATGGGAACCTGAGCGTAGATTCAGAAGGGAGAGCAGCAGAGCTGCAAATGGAAGGCAGAAAATTAATAAGCCAGATTCAAAGGCAGAGGAAACAAAGGCTAGAAAATAGACAACAAAGGAGTTTGGCAGTGCTTGATGGTGTATACCTCAATGCAAGGAGTCTAGTGAATAAGGCAGATGAGCTGAGGGCACAGATAGACACATGGAAGTTGATAACAGGGCTATTACTGAAACATGGCTTAAAGAAGGGCAGGAATGGCAGCTCAACATTCCTGGTTACAGGATTGTCAGGCGAGATAGAGAGAGGGATAAAAAAGGAGGAGTTGCAATTTTGGTTAAAGAAACAATTACAGCTGTGAGGAGGGATGATATGTTAGAAGGATCATCAAATGAGGCCATTTAGGTTGAACTGAAGAACAAAAAAGGGGCAGTCACACTGTTGGGAGCGTACGATAGACTCCCAAACAGTCAGTGGAAGATAAAGAGCAAATAAGTAAGCAAATTTCTAAGAAGTACAAAAATAATAGGAGAGTAATAGTAGGGGATTTCAACTACTCTAAAATTAACTGGGATACAATCGGTGTAAAAGGTATAGAGGGCGCAGAATTCTTAAAATGCATTCAGGAGAACTTTTTCAGCCAGTATGTAGCAAGTCCAACAAGAGAGGGGGCAGTTCTGGATTTAGTTTTAAGGAATGAAGCTGGGCAGGTGGAAAGGGTATCAGTGGAAGAGTACTTTGGTGGTAGTGATCATATGATTCAGTTTGATTTAGCATAGTTATGGAAAAGGACAAAGATAGAACAGGAGTAAAAGTTCTCAACTGGGAAAAAGCCAATTTTACTAAGCTGAGATATGACTTAGCAAAAGTGGACTGGAAACAGCCACTTGAAGGTAAATCAATCAGTGTCAGAGCAGTGGGAGGCATTCAAGGAGGAGATATGAGGTTTCAGAGCAAATATGTTCCCACAAAGAAAAAGGGTGGGACTGCCAAATCTAGAGCCCCCTGGATTTCAAGGGGCATACAGGGTAAGATAAGGCAAAAAAGTTTATGTCAAATATCGAGAGCTCAATACTGTAGAAAGCCTAGAGGAGTATAGAAAGTGCAGGGGTGAAATTAAAAAGGAAACTAGGAAAGCAAAGAGAGGGCATGAAAAAATATTGGCAAGTAAAATCAAGGCAAACCCAAAAATGTTTTATAAATAAATAAAGAGCAAGGGGATAACTAAGGAAAGGGTAGGGCCTATTAGAGACCAAAAAAGTAACTTGTGTGTGGAGGCGGAAGACGTGGGTATGTTTCTTAATGAATACTTTGCTTCTGTCTTCACAAAAGAGGGGATGATGCAGACATTGTAGTTAAGGGGGAGGAGTGTGAAATATTGGATGGGATAAACATAGTGAGAGAGGAAGTATTAAAGGGTTTAGCATCTTTGAAAGTAGATAAATTGCCAGGCCCGGATGAAATGTATCCCAGGCTGTTAAGAGAAGCCAGGGAAAGGAATACACAATAAATGGTAGGATACTGAGAAGTGTAGAGGAACAGAGGGACCTTGGAGTGCAAGCCCACAGATCCCTGAATGGACAGGTAGATAACGTGGCTAAGGCAGTATATGGAATACTTCCCTTTATTAGCCAAGGTACAGAATATAAGAGCAGGAAGGTTGATGCTAGAACTGTATAAAACACTAGTTAGGCCACAGCTTGAGTACTGTGTACAGTTCTGGTCACCACATTACAGGAAAGATGTGATTGCACTAGAGAGGGTACAGAAGAGATTTACAAGGATGTTGCCAGGACTGGAGAATTTTAGCTATGAGGAAAGGTTGGATAGGCTGGGGTTGTTTGCTTTGGAACAGAGGAGGCTGAGGGGAGATTTCACTGAGATGCATAAAATGATATGGAGCCTAGATAGAGTGGATAGAGAGGGCCTATTTCCCTTAGCAGAGAGGTCAATAACCCGGGGGCATAGATTTAAAGTAATTGGTAGAAGGATTAGAGGGGAGTTGAGGAGAAATTTTTTCATGCAGAGGGTGGTGGGGGCTGGAACTCACTGCCTGAAAGGGTGGTAGAGGCAGAAACCCTCATTGCATTTAAAAAGTACTTGGATATGCAGTTAAAGTGCCGTAACCTACAAGGCTACGGACCAAGAGCTGGAAAGTGGGATTAGGCTGGATAGCTCTTTTTCGGCCGGCACTGACATGATGGGCTGAACGGCCTCCTTCTGTGCTCTAAATTTCTATGATTCTAAATAACTTTTTTAGTTCAATAAAACTCTTAAGCAACATTGCAAATTCTCCAGTTGAAAGCATAAAGGCCCCTTCGGATTAGACACACTGGGCTGTAAATGTCTTCATAACTAACGTGACTCACAGGATGCACACACAGCAGGGAATAACGTGTAAGTAATGTCTCCTGTCTTCCTCATTCAAACTGCCGTGTGCTACCACAGTGTGGCCCGACCAGCAAACTGTGACCAGTGGAACTGAGCAGCCAGTTCTAGCCCATAACCATCAACCCAAGAGACTAGCATTGGGCTACCTAGCACTGTACCGCTTAATATATAGATCTGCATACCTACAATGCATTTAATAGAAATAATACACTGACTGTGGTGAACTTTACTTGGCATCTTGTTATAATTAGATTCCCCTCCATAACCAAAGCTTAGACGAATCTACATTAGAAGATAGAAAGCAAATACTGTACCGAGCATCCTCTGTCTTTTTTCAGCAGTTGAGAGATTAAATACATTGGCCTGATCTCCTGAATCAGGTTTATAATACGTTTCGATATCGATGGAGAATTTCTCCACAAAGGGACAGGTATACCTGCAACAAAAAGTGCAAAGATGCACAATCAGTTTTGCAAAAAGAAAGAAAACTAACTGCTTGACCTTTCAATCTTTGACAAACAGCTTAAATGCCATTCCTTTAAAAGCAGGACTTCACTGGAGAAGCTAGAGGGCAGGATTCACCATATAGCAAACTCCAAATCTTGGTCACTTTAAGAAGATCCAAAGGTTTATTACATTATCATTTCCAGCATGACAGCAAGTAAGTTAAACCTAGAACTAGTACAGCTAAATAAGCAACAGCCAGACTTTTACCAATCCCTGGCCACAAGAACGACATGTGATTACTGGGCTAATCGACAACTGAAGATTATGTAAACCCGTGAGACTTATTCTGCACGCAGCCTGATCCACATCATACACAAATGCGTGGCATCATCTTGATTTGAGTCCACAATGACCGTATTGGCCACATAAGATTCACTGATGGTGTTCTACTCCTTAATTTTGTATCAAAAATACAATGGGATCCGAATTACTTGATATTAGGCAAAAAAAGGCTGAGGTCCATCAATGCTCACCCTACCTATTAGATAGTGCAAACTTGTGCACCCTCCCCAACTGCTAGTAATGCTAAATTCCCCCTTCCCCATTCCTGATATCTTCCAATGTCCTTAAGAACATAGGATTGTTCCTTTAAAATCAGGTTTACACTGGAGAAGCAAGAGGGCAGGATTCACCACATGGAGTTGAGGTGGAAGATCAGCCATAATCTTACTGAATGACGGAGCAGGCTCAAGGGGCCATATGGCCTTCTCCTGCTCCTAGTTCTAATAGCAAATGCTAAATCTCGACCGCTTTGAACAGATCTAGAAGTTTGAAAAGACCACAGTTCTTCACTACATCTGACTGGACCACATCAAGCTATCAGGCCTCATTCTCCACCCTCCATAAACTTCAGCTCATCCAAAACTCTGCTGCCCGTACCCTTTCTCGCACCAAGTCTGACACACCAATCACCCCTGTCCTTGTTGACCTATGTTGGCTCTCAGTCCCCCAGTGCTTCAAATTTAAAATTCTCATCCTCATGCTTAAATCTCTTCACGGTCTTGCCCCTCCCTATCTTCGTAACTTCTCCAGTCGTACAACTCTCCCCTACCCTCCTGAACACTTCATTCCACTGACTGTGGCCGTGCCATCTGTCATCCAAGCCTCAACACTTCAGAATTCCCTCCCTTAACCCCTCCACCTCTCTCTCCTCCTTTTACACCCTCTTTGACCATGCTTTTGGTCACTCCTTCTAACACCTCCTCCTTTGTCTCAGCATCCATTTTCGTCTTATTACGCCTCTGTGTAGCGCCTTGGGATGTTTTTCTATGTTAAAGGTATTATATAAATGCAAGTACAAGAGTAAAGATGTAATGATAAATTTGTACAACACACTGGTTAGGCCACAGTTAGAGCATTGTTTACAATTTTGAGTGCCCCATTATAGAAAGGACATTAAAGCTACCGAGTCCACAGAATGAATTCACCAAGGTGATGGCTGGGATGGAAAATTATAGTTATGAGGAGAGGCTTGATTTAATAAGAGTTTTTTTTTTAATTATGAAGAGTTTTGATGGGGTGAATAAGGAAAGACTCTTTCCTCTGGTTGGGGAGATAGTGACGAGGGATATCAAATTTATAACCGTCAGAGAGGGGCTAGGAGAAATTTCTTTACACTGCAGATCGTTGGAGCATGGAATACTTTGTCATAAGGAAAGCTGGGGCAGAGATCATTGCAACTTTTACAGGAAAAAAGGATAAATATTTGAAGCAGAAGATACAGGGCAATGGGGAGAGGGCAAGGCACTGGGATTCGTTTTTGGATTGCTCCACCAAAGAGTAAGCAAAGACACAATGGGCCGAATGGCCGCCTTATGTGTTGTAAACTTTTTTTTGGTTAAATGCCTAGGTTGTCCAGTGGAAAATGCTCTTAACTGGAACATTAAGATGAGACTTTGAGTCTTTTTTTTATATAAAAGATGCAAATCTTTTGCTTACAATGCATGTAGTCTGCGAGTTATAAATCCAGCCCGAACTTTCATTACATGGCAATATCAATGGTAATATACAGTAAATTTCGACCTTGCCAGAGGGAGAAATATGACAGCATAATATTGTAGCAAGTGCAACTAATGTTATTTGGATAAATATCTTTTTTGGATAAGGTTATGACTACAGGCATCAAATTATTTTTGTCATCTGAGGATAGAAGGTTACAATGGAAATTGATGTAAGAGAGTACCATCAGCTTCACTTTGAACAAGAGATAAACCATACGACAATGATCAATATTATGAATCATGATGCCGATTAAGTATCAATAATAAAATAATGTAGTTTATTTATTGCCCTCAGTGTTGCTTACAATCTGCATCTCAGAATGGAACATCTGTATTACAACCCATTACAATAGAATCACACAGTTGCCCATATCTGGATAATTAACCAATTAGAGTAATAAGGCAAGGCAGGGAGGTTTGCTGCATCATGCTGAGAACTTGTGCACTTCCTCATGCAAAAGTACAACCAACAGTGGGTGTTATTCTGTTGGCAGGAAATCAGCAGCTGGCTTTAAAATATGATGTGGTGCAAATTCAGGAAACCCAGGTAGGGCTGATCTTTTAACAGCCATCCATGCCCAAAAGATACTTTAAAGTATTGTACGTTGTTCCGATAATTTATGCTAACATTTCTACTTATAATAGACATTACAAAAAGCATTACAGAGCAGTCAATTTGATCTCTATCTGTTTTTTTCAAAATAAAGCCGTTGCAAGAGTGGCTCGGTAGCATCACTACTGACCAAGCTGGCCGAGTCCTAATGGACACAGCTGCTAGACTGGGCCTGCGGCAGGTGGTGAGCAAACCAACACGAGGGAAAAACTTACTTGACCTCGTCCTCACCAATCTACCTGTCGCAAATGCATCTGTCCATGACAGTATTGGTAGGAGTGACCACCGCACAGTCCTCGTGGAGATGAAGTCCCGTCTTCGCACTGAGGACACCATCCAACGTGTTGTGTGGCACTACCACCATGCTAAATGGGATAGATTCAGAACAGATCTAGCAGCACAAAACTGGGCATCCATGAGGCGCTGTGGGCCATCAGCAGCAGCAGAATTGTATTCCAGCACAATCTGTAACCTCACGGCCTGGCATATTCCTCCCTCTACCATTACCAACAAGCCAGGGGATCAACCCTGGTTCAATGAGGAATGTAGAAGAGCGTGCCAGGAGCAGCACCAGGCGTACCTAAAAATGAGGTGCCAACCTGGTGAAGCTACAACTCAGGACTACATGCATGCTAAACAGCGGAAGCAACATGCTATAGACAAGGCTAAGCGATTCCACAACCAACGGATCAGATCAAAGCTCTGCAGCCCTGCCACATCCAGTCGTGAATGGTGGTGGACAATTAAACAACTAACGGGAGGAGAAGGCTCTGCAAACATCCCCATCCTCAACGATGGCGGAGTCCAGCACGTGAGTGCAAAAGACAAGGCTGAAGCGTTTGCAACCATTTTCAGCCAGAAGTGCCGAGTGGATGATCCATCTCGGCCTCCTCCAGATATCCCCACCATCACAGAAGCCAGTCTTCAGCCAATTCGATTCACTCCACGTGATATCAAGAACTCCAGAACTAGCTGCGCCTCGAGCCAAGCTGTTCCAGTACAGCTACAACACTGGCATCTACCCGACAATGTGGAAAATTGCCCAGGTATGTCCTGTCCACAAAAAGCAGGACAAATCCAATCCGGCCAATTACCGCCCCATCAGTCTACTCTCAATCATCAGCAAAGTGATGGAAGGTGTCGTCGACAGTGCTATCAAGCGGCACTTACTCACCGATGCTCAGTTTGGGTTCCACCAGGACCACTCGGCTCCAGACCTCATTACAGCCTTGGTCCAAACATGGACAAAAGAGCTGAATTCCAGAGGTGAGGTGAGAGACATCAAGGCAGCATTTGACCGAGTGTGGCACCAAGGAGCCCTAGTAAAATTGAAGTCAATGGGAATCAGAGGGAAAACTCTCCAGTGGCTGGAGTCATACCTAGCACAAAGGAAGATGGTAGTGGTTGTTGGAGGCCAATCATCTCAGCCCTAGGACATTGCCACAGGAGTTCCTCAAGGCAGTGTCCTAGGCCCAACTATCTTCAGCTGCTTCATCAATGACCTTCCCTCCATCATAAGGTCAGAAAAGGGGATGTTCGCTGATGATTGCACAGTGTTCAGTTCCATTCGCAACCCCTCAGATAATGAAGCAGTCCGAGCCCGCATGCAGCAAGACCTGGACAACATCCAGGCTTGGGCTGATAAGTGGCAAGTAACATTCGCACCAGACAAGTGCCAGGCAATGGCCATCTCCAACAAGAGAGAGTCTAACCACCTCCCCTTGACATTCAACAGCATTACCATCGCCAAATCCCCCACCATCAACATCCTGGGCATCACCATTGACCAGAAACTTAACTGGACCAGCCATATAAATACCGTGGCTACAAGAGCAGGTCAGAGGCTGGGTATTCTGTGGCGAGTGACTCACCTCCTGACTCCCCAAAGCCTTTCCACCATCTACAAGGCACAAGTCAGGACTGTGATGGAATACTCTCCACTTGCCTGGATGAGTGCAGCTCCAACAACACTCAAGAAGCTCGACACCATCCAGGACAAAGCAGCCCACTTGATTGGCACCCCATCCACTACCTTAAACATTCACTCCCTTCACCACCGACGCACAGTGGCTGCAGTGTGTACCATCCACAGGATGCACTGCAGCAACTCACCAAGGCTTCTTCGACAGCACCTCCCAAATCCGCGACCTCTACCACCTAGAAGGACAAGAGCAGCAGGCACATGGGAACAACACTACCTGCACATTCCCCTCCAAGTCACACACCATCCCGACTTGGAAATATATCGCCGTTCCTTCATCGTCGCTGGGTCAAAATCCTGGAACTCCCTTCCTAACAGCACTGTGGGAGAACCTTCAGCACCCGCCTGCAGCGGTTCAAGAAGGCGGCTCACCACCACCTTCTCAAGGGCAATTAGGGATGGGCAATAAATGCTGGCCTTGCCAGCGACGCCCACATCCCATGAACGAATAAAAAAAAAATGTACATGCACAAAAAGAATTCAAACATTTTCATTTGAAGACTGTGTCCTTCTCATTACCTACTTCAAACCAATCCCACTATTACAACTCCAACTCATCTCCACCCCACTATTACAATCCTAAAACCCATCCCTGCCCCAATATTGCAAACCTAAAATCCATCCCCACTATTACAATCCTAAAACCCATCCCCAGTATTACAATCCTAAAACCCATCCCCACTATTGCAATTTTAAAACCCATCCCCGCTACTACAATCCTAAAATCCATCCCCACTACTACAATCCTAAAACCCATCCCCACTACTACAATCCTAAAACCCATCCTCACTATTACAATCCTAAAACCCCACTATTGCAACTTCTAAAACCAATCCCCACTATTGCAACTCCTCCAACCCATCCCCACTTTAACAACACTTCCAATCCATCTCCGCCCACAACAACTTGTATTTATATAGCACCTTTAACTGAGTAAAATGCCCCAAGGCGCTTCACAAGAGTGTTATCAAACAATATTTGACACCGAGCCACATAAAGAGATATTAGGACAGGTGACCAAATGTTTGATCAAAGAGGCAGGTCTTAAAGGAGGACAGGGACATAGAGAGGAGGAGAGAATTCCAGAGCTTAGGGTCTAGACAGCTGAAGGCACGCCCACCAATGGTGGATTGAAATCGGGGATGTGCAAGAGGCCAGAATTGGACTATTACAACTTCTCCAACCCATCCCTGCTCCACTTTTACAACCCTCAAGTCACAGCACAAAATATCACATTCGGCTATTTTTCAGTTAAGCATCAAGTTTACATTAGAGGGTCAATCTTATGCATTCACACTCCCAGCGGGAAGCCTTGCCTGGAGGCAGCACCACCTCAGAAATGCAAAGGAGCTCTATGCTGGAGCTGAGTGACTGGAACACGCCAGGCTTCCTCCAGATAGACCAGCAAGGTAATTTTGCTTCTGATGGCCTTTACAGATCTTTCACAACTACTGCAGGTTGTACTGGTACTGGTGAAATTGCCACTGATTGTTTGCGAGGTGATTTAACACTAATGCTGCAAATTCAGCTCTGCACCGATGCTATACTTGTCCAGGGTTTCCCACTGTGCAAAAAAGCCCCACCATAGTCTAAGTCTGGAGGCGGCAGTCTCGAACCTGCCAGGTCTAAATTTAAATGTTGAGAGAGCAGAGATTCTCTCTCATCACTCCCAAACATTTCAATCTCTTAGCTGTGGGGAGACCGCTGTGCCTCTTTGTGTATTGAGGCAGGCACAGAGCTCCCTCCTCAACAGTACAATTGAAGTGTCAGCAGGAGTAGCCAAGCAATGTAAGCAGAGTCCTGCCTGACTTGGATGGATCCTGAACTTCAGCTCTCAGTCTCAGACTGATAGCTACAGTATAAATGCACCTTTAATAGCCCTGGAAAGAGTCGGGAGATGTTTCTGAAACTATTTGGTGATTACATAGTTAGCTGATCTTCACATCTGCAGAGATCTGCTCCCAGGGCCAAAAAATAGCAACAGCAACAGAAACAGAAATCAATGGCAAGGCAGAGAGAGCATTACTGCCACTTCCTACACACAATGTGATGGACTGGGGTGAACAAATGTAAGGAATCTTACAACACCAGGTTATAGTCCAACAGTTTTATTTGAAAATCATAAGCTTTCGGAGGCTTTCTCCTTCGTCAGGTGAGTGTACTGACGAAGGAGAAAGCCTCCGAAAGCTTGTGATTTTCAAATAAAACTGTTGGACTATAACCTGATGTTGTAAGATTCCTTACACTTCCTACACACCTCAGGGCTGACAATGATAAGTGAACAACTATTCTCTGGTTCATCCACGTCATCAAAATCCATCACTTCATAATTGCCACTTTCACCGAGTGCCATGCAACAAAAGAATCGCTCGGGCATCATATTGGTGCATTTATTTCCACATTACAAGTATTGGCGATGGAAAGATCAAAAGTAATGTGCACAGATGGTGCTCAGTCCATCATCAGGATGTATTATGAAAGGATTTCAGACAAGCTTCTTTCTTGCTGAGTCATAACATCTAGGAAGAGCCAGCATTTCCTCAGTAGTAAAATGCAATGATTGGTTCTCCACTGGTAATGGTAGCAGGGCTTAGAGTGGAACTAATCATGGAGAGGGGCGGCCGTTGTATTCCTGGTGATGAAGTGATGAGCAATGGTTAAAAAGGGGCCAGAACGCAAGGGCTACATCTGAGACATGAAACTGTCTTTTCTCTTTATCGATGGACCAGCTGTGTATTTCCAGCATTTTCAGTTTTTATTTCAGATTTTCAGCATTTGCAATCTTTTCAAATATGTTATGGTGTCAGTGGCAACTAATTTGACAACACAATAAAGTAAACGTGGCAGTGCTTCTGGCTCCAAAGGGTCTCAAATCCACCAAAAGACCTTGGGTGCCCGCAGAGTCAGGTATTCATGCCAAAATTATCACAGTCACTGCTGTGGTCAGCTACTGTTCCCATCACCAGTGACTGAAGTGGGGTTTATTAAGTTGGGTGCTCAATCACCTCACTGTAACTGATGGGACCTGCCCATAGGAAGAGGAGTAGGCCATTCAGTCCCTTGAGCCTGTTCCGCCATTCAATTAGAGATCATGGTTGATCTTAACTCCATAACCCTTCACATCCTTGCCTATGAAAAATCTATCAATCTCGGTTTTGACATTTTCATTTGACCCCCAGCCTCAACAGCTTTTTTGGGGGGAGGGGTCCCAGATTTCCACTGCCCTTTGTGTGAAGAAGTGCTTCCTGACATCACCCTTGAACTGTCAAGCTCTAATATTAAGATTGTGCCCCCTTGTTCTGGATTCCCCCACCAGAGGAAATAGTTTCTCTGTATCGACCCTATCAAATTCCTTTACTATTTAAGACCTCTATTAGATCACCCCACAATCTATTAAACTCAAGGGAATACAAACCAAGTTTATGCAACCTATCTCAGACCACAAAAAGCCAACTTGAAACAGTAGAAATTTATTCTAGAAAAATCATATTTATTTTTCTTAAATGGTTCTTTCATTTGATCCTGCAGAAGTCCACTGATGAACTTAGGGTTGATTTACACACCAACATTAGTGTTCCAGCAAAGTGGCTTCCCCTTTACTGTGAGACTAAAGTAGCTGTTTAAGGAGGAATCATCCAATAATCGCACTCCCAGCAGCAAGGGGCTTCACACCACAGCCTGACCCAGTCCCTGCAGCTTGGGTTCAGGAATGCAGTCTAGTAAAGGCCCATCCCTAAAACAGCGTGATGGCAGCGACTTCAGAACATCAAAAGCCAGAACATCACTGATTTTAAAATCAGGAAGCAAGATTTGTGTTGGAAGAAGTGGTCTAAATTGATTTCATTCAATGTTCAGTAATAAAACCTGTGATTTTTTTTTATATACAAGGTTTATCAATGATATATTTGGACACAAATATTTATGAACATGTACCTTGTCCTTGTGTAGGGATAGGCATTCCACGACTCCTCTTCTACACGCAGTGCAGCTTTTGGTAAAATAGATCTGAACCAGCTGGGGATGTGCATACCAATATGGTATACTTTATGGGTATACTGGCCAGAGCCACCCGGACCATCATTATAGGGCCTGTTCTCAAGGATTTCCACTCCGCTCCCTTCTCCACAAGTCTCTTCTCTGCTCTTTTTCTGTAAGACATAAAAAAAGTAAGAACTCGCCTGTAGTATCTTCCCACATAAACACAATGGCTGAAAACAGAACACTTCTCAGCAATTTAGCTAATGGCCTGCCATTGTCAATGCTGTTTGAAATAGTAATGGAAAAGTAGCTGTAAAAGCTGACAAACCTCTTTAAATCCAATTATTATGTGGCATATTATTTCAGATAATATTCCTTTTACAAAAACTTAAGCAGCACACAGTAAAGCAACATGTTACATATCCATCTTTCAGATGAGACATTAAACCGAGGCCCTGTCTGCCCTCTCAGGTGAATGTAAAAGATCCCATGGCACTTTTCGAAGAAGAGCAGGGGAGTTCTCCCCGGTATCCTGGCCAATATTTATCCCTCAACCAACATTACTTTCAAACAGATTATCTGGTCATTAATGTCATTGCTGTTTTTGGACCTTCAGGTAGCAAAATTGATTGCTGTGTTTCCTACATCACAACAGCGACTACACTTCAAAAGAACCTCATTAGCTGTGAAGCATTTTGGGACGTCCTGAAGCTGTGAAAGGTGCTGTATAAATGCAAATTCTTTCTTTCTATAGACCAATCTATAAAGTCACTATCAATGCTGCACTGTAAATCTTGCAAACAGCTAATACAATTTCAGCATTTAATACATTTCCTGAGCTTTACATCATCTTGAAGACAGAGTTCAACATCTCAGTGTAAGATATATTACATGATCTTTGAGACTCTGGGTAGAAAAACATATTCGGCTATTCTATTTTCAAGGTCTTAGTTATACAGTCAAACGTCCTTAGTTATCAATACCCAAAGTAGTGCAAAATAGCTGCCAAGTTTACCTGCATAGTAACAGTTTATAAATGCAAGTTCTTTCTTTTATTAGAATAGGGAGATTAGTGGTTGTGAAAACATGGTTTAACACCACGTACTTCATCTTCCAGGTGGTATATTTATACCATGAAAGCACTGAGAAATGTAAAACTTTGAAGCAATCTGGGGTCTGATCAGAGGAGATCACTTCTGTGTTTTAATAACAAGGTTACAGGTGAAGTATTCACTGATGCACATACAAATGCAAATAGTTTCATCGAATCATAGAAACATACAGCACAGAAGGAGGCCATTCGGCCCATCGTGTCTTTGCCGGCCGAAAAAGAGCTTTCCAGTCTAATCCCACTTTCCAGCTCTTGGTCCGTAGCCTCGTAGGTTACGGCACCTCAAGTACCCTTGAAATGCGATGAGGGTTTCTGCCTCTACCACCCTTTCAGGGAATGAGTTCCAGCCCCCGCCACCCTCTAGGTGAAAAAATTTCTCCTTAACTCCCCTCTAATCCTTCTACGAATCACTTTAAATCTATGCCCCCTGGATATTGACCTCTCTGCTAAGGGAAATAGGTCCTCCCTATCCACTCTATCTAGGCCCCTCATAATTTTGTACACCTCAATTAAATCTCCCCTCAGCCTCCTCTGTTCCAAAGAAAACAACCCCAGCCTATCCAATCTTTCCTCATAGCTAAAATTCTCCAGTCCTGGCAACATCCTCATAAATCTCCTCTGTACCCTCTTGAGTGCAATCACCTCCTTCCTGTAATGTGGTGACCAGAACTGTACACAGTACTCTAGCTGTGGCCTAACCAGTGTTTTATACAGTTCTAGCATAACCTCCCTGGTCTTATATTCTATGCCTCAGCTAATAAAGGAAAGTATCCCGTATACCTTCTTAACCACCTTATCTACCTGTCCTGCTACCATCAGGGATCTGTGGACATGCACTCCAAGGTCCCTTTGTTCCTCTACACTTCTCGGTATCCTCCCATTTATTGTGTATTCCCTTGCTTTGTTTGCTCTCCCCAAATGCATGACCTCCAACTTCTCTGGTTTGAATTCCATTTGCCACTTTTCTGCCCACCTGACCAGTCCATTAACATCTTCCTGCAGACTACAACTTCCTCCCTCACTATCAACCACATGGCCAATCTTTGTATCATCTGCAAACTTGTTAATCATGCTCCCTACATTCAAGTCCAAATCATTGATATATATCGCAAAAAGCAAGGGACCTAGAACTGAGCCCTGCGGAACCCCACTGGAAACAGCCTTCCAGACACAAAAACACTCCTCGACCACTACCCTCTGCTTCCTGCCACTGAGCCAACTTTGGATCCAACTTGCCACTCTCCCTTAGATCCCATGGGCTTTTACTTTTCTGACCAGTCAGCCATGTGGGACATTGTCACAAGCCTTGCTAAAATCCATGTAGACTACATCAAATGCACTACCCTCATCGACCCTCCTTGTTACCTCCTCAAAAAAATTCAATTAAGTTAGTCAGACATGACCGTCCCTTAACAAATCCATGCTGACTGTCCTCACTTAATCCGTGCCTTTCTAAATGACAATTAATATTGTCCCTCAGAATTTTTTTCCAATAATTTGCCCACCACCGAGGTTAGGCTGACTGGCCTATAATTACTTGGTCTATCTCTTTCTCCCTTCTTAAACAACGGTAAAACATTAGCAGTCCTCTAGTCCTCCGGCACCATGCCTATAGCCAGAGAGGATTCAAAAATGATGGACAGAGCCTCCGCTATTTCCTCCTTTGCTTCTCTTAACAGTCTGGGATACATTTCATCCGGGCCTGGTGATTTATCTACTTTCAGGGATGCTAAACCCCTTAATACTTCCTCTATCATTATGTTTCTGCTACGCCAGGTGAGCAGGACTTGAGGTTTCTAACAAACACACACAAATTTCAATAATTCATACGAATATTTAAAATTAATCGTGTTTGAAATCCCTGCAGGAGATTTCTTATGCCGAGCTCGGATTCTCCATCTCCAGTCTGATCAAATGGGCTGTAAATTATCTACTTAAAGGTTTTGTGTCCAGCACACATCTCACACTTCAAAGTGTCACACATGCAAAGAATATGACAGACTTGGACATTCATCTTACCTCAAATATCATTCAAATTGCTAAGTAACAGGAAGCAGAGAGTAGTGGTGAATGGTTGTCTTTCGGACTGGAGGGAGGTGTACAGTGGTGTTCCCCGGGGGTCGGTACTGGGACCACTGCTTTTCTTAATATATATTAATGACTTGGACTTGGGTGTACAGGGCACAATTTCAAAATCTGCAGATGACACACAACTTGGAAGTGTAGTGAACAGTGAGGAGGACAGTGATAGACTTCAAGAGGATATAGATAGGATGGTGGAATGGACGGATACGTGGCAGATGAAATTTAACACAGAAAAATGTGAAGTGATACATTTCGGTAGGAAGAACGCGGAGAGGTAATATAAACTAGAAGGCACAATTCTAAAAGGGGTACAGGAACAGAGAGATCTGGGGGTATATGTGCACAAGTCATTGGAAGTGGCAGGACAGGTTGAGACAGTGGTTAAAAAAGCATACGGGATATTGGGCTTTATAAATAGAGGCATAGAGTACAAAAGCAAGGAAGTCATAATGAACCTTTATAAAACACTGGTTCAACCACAACTGGGGTATTGTGTCCAGTTCTGGGCATCGCACTTTAGGAAAGATGTGAAGGCCTTAGAGAGGATGCAGAAATGATATACTAGAAGATTCCTGGGATGAGGGATTTTAGTTATGTGCATAGACTGGAGAAGCTGGGGTTGTTCTTCTTGGAACAGAGAAGGTTGAGAGGAGATTTGATAGAGATATTCAAAATCATGAAGGGTCTAGACAGAATAGAGAGAGAGAAACTGTTCCCATTGGCGGAAGGGTCAAGAACCAGAGGACATAGATTTAAGGTGATTGGCGAAAGAACCAAAGGTGACACGAGGAAAAACATTTTTACACGGCGAGTGGTTAGGATCTGGAATGCACTGCCACAGTGGGTGGTGGAGGCAGATTCAACCGTGGCTGCAAAAGGGAACCGGATAAGTACTTGAAATGAAAAACTTGTAGGGCTACGGGGATAGGGAGGGGGAGTGGGTCGAGCTGGATTGCTCTTGCGTAGAGCCGGTGCAGACTCGATGGGCCGAATAGCCTCCTTCCGAGCTGTAACCTGTGATTCTATGATTTAAAAAGCAACCAACTGATGTTAACTGAATGATACTGATTGCCTGAAATATTCTGAAGTAGGAAAGCAGGAAGGAAAACTACCAGTCAGGAAACAGCCACTGATAAACAATTGGCAAGGGGAGCAATGAAGTCACTTGAAATATTTTTTTGAAAGTTCTCTCAGAAGCTATCTTGCTTTGTCAGTACCCAAGGATATAGTAACTAAAAATAAGATTTCTAACACAACACATAAAAATTTCAAGAATTCACAAGAAAAACTCAAAATGAATGAATTGTTAGAAATCCCTGAAGAGGCCGGGGGCTTGAGTTCTGCTTCAGACCCAAAGTCAGGAATTTCAACGGAGCCTTGAGTGCTCGGGATTTGTAACTCAGTTCCAACCCTGATCCTGTGGATCTACAATACCCTAAATGCACCACGAGAAAAGGAAAACAAAAAAAAAGAATGAGAAAGAAAAAAAAAGTAGAAAGAAAGAGAGAAAGATGTACACCCACATGTGCATCATTGAACAATATTTTATTTCATTCCCCTCTGTGAATTTGACCAGGACAACCCACGTCATGTCATGTGACAGACATGTAGAACATTTACAACAACTGTGAGACACGTGTGGCAGAAAAACACCGAAGTATAAAGTCTTCAAAGCATTCCAATTTCAAAATACTCGTCTTTGTTCTAAATCTCTCCACAGCCTTGCCTCACCTTCCCTCTGCAACTTCCTCCAGCCCGACATCCCAAGTGTGGTCTAACCAAGGTTCTATACAGGTTTAATATTCGATTCCTGGGACATTGGGACCGGTTCTGGGGAAGGTGGGGCCTGTACAAGCGGGACGGGTTGCACCCGAGCAGGACCGGGACCAATGTCCTCGGGGAGGTGTTTGCTAGTGCTGTTGGGGAAGGTATAAACTAGAGTGGCAGGGGGATGGGAACCTGAGTGGGGAGTCAGAAGGGAATAAAGTTGAGAGCAGCAAGAGAGGGGAAGACCCAGGGGAAATCTACAATACAAATAGTGCAAACAGTTGTTCAAGAACAAGTGAAAGGGAAAAGCGTAGAGCAGCAGAAAGAAAGTGTACTTTAGACACTACAGATAAAGTGAAAACTAGAAGGCGTAAGGCGATTAACCCAGCATCAAAGCTGAAGGTCAGGCTAGGGTGTGTGGCCCAACTAAGAGTTCTATATACAAATACACGGAGTATAAGGAATAAATTAAATGAACTACACATTCAAATTCAAATTGGAGGGTATGACATGATAGCTATCACTGAGACATGGCTGCAGGATGGTCAGGATTGGGAACTAAATATACCGGGTTATAAGGTCTACTGGAGAGATAGGGAAAATGGAAGAGGGGGAGGAGTAGCCTTAATGATTAGAGATGAAATCACTTCAATGATAAAGGAGGATATAACGAGAGGTAAGCAGCCAACAGAGGCCTTATGGGTTGAATTGAGAAATAGGAAAGGATCTAAGACTATAGTGGGAGTTGTCTATAGGACCCCTGGCAGCAGCTCTGAAGTGCTAAATTGTATAAATGCAGAGATTAGACAAGCGTGTAAGAAAGTCTTAGTGGCCTTAATGAGAGGCTTTAACCTTCACATAGATTGGGAAAAGCAGACTAGCAAGTGTCAGAAAGGTAGTGATTTTCTTGAGTGTGTCCGGGATAGTTTTCTACAGCAGTACGTCCTGGAGGCAACAAGGGGGCAAGCAATACTAGATTTAGTAATGAGTAATGAACCAGATTTAGTTAACGGCTTAACTGTACACGAACATCTATCCAATAGCGATCATAACATGATCGAGTTCAATGTAGTGTTTGAAAGGGAAAAAAGTGAATCAGCTGCTAAGATTCTAGACTTGGGTAAGGCCGACTTCAAAGGGACGAGACAGAGATTGTCCACAGTAAACTGGGCAAATCTGTTAATGGGTAAAACGACTGATGATCAGTGGGAAATGTTTAAAGAAACATTTAACGTGATACAGAATTGGTTTATACCCGAGGGGCAAGAACTCTACTTGCCAAAAAATCAGCCATGGACAACTAAAGAGGTAAGGGACAGTATAAAACATAAGGAAAGGGCATACAAAAAGACAAAAAATGGCACAGATCCTGGCGAATGGGAAAGATACAAAGATCAACAAAGGGTCACAAAACAGATAGTAAGAGCTACAAAAAGAGAGTATGAAAAGAAACTTGCAAGGGATATCAAAACCAATACGAAGAACTTTTATAGTTATATTAGGAAAAAGAGGGTGGTCAGGAGCAGTGTTGGCCCCTTAAAAACTGAAAATGGGGATATTGTCATTGACAATAGGGAAATGGCGGACAGGCTGAACAATTACTTTGCGTCAGTATTTACAGAAGAAAAAGAGGATAGCATGCCGGAAATCCCAAGAAAACTAATACTGAATCGGGGACAGGGACTCAATAAAATTAACATAAGTAAAGCAACAGTAATGAAGAAAATAATAGCACTAAAGAGTGACAAATCCCCAGGACCAGATGGTTTCCATCCCAGGGTTTTAAAGGAAGTCGGTGAGCACATTGCAGATGCCCCAACTATAATCTTTCAAAGTTCTCTAGATTCAGGAACTGTCCCTCTAGATTGGAAAATTGCACATCACTCTGCTTTTTAAGAAAGGAGAGAGAGGGAAACCAGGGAATTATAGACCAGTTAGCCTTACATCTGTTGAGGGGAAAATGCTGGAGTCTATAATTAAGGATAGGGTGACTGAACACCTCAAGAATTTTCAGTTAATCAGAGAGAGCAAGCATAGATTTGTGAAAGGTAGGTCGTGCCTGACAAACCTGATTGAATTTTTTGAAGAGGTGACTAAAGTAGTGGACAGGGGAATGTCAATGGATGTTATTTATATGGACTTCCAGAAGGCATTTGATAAGGTCCCACATAAGAGACTGTTAGCTAAGATAGAAGCCCATGGAATCGAGGGAAAAGTACAGACTTGGTTAGGAAGTTGGCTGAGCGAAAGGCGACAGAGAGTAGGGATAATGGGTAGGTAGTCACATTGACAGGATGTGACTAGTAGAGTCCCGCGGGGATCTGTCTTGGGGCCTCAATTATTCACAACATTTATTAACGACTTAGATGAAGGCATAGAAAGTCTCATATCTAAGTTTGCCGATGACACAAGGAATGGTGGCATTGTAAGCAGTGTAGATGAAAACATAAAATTACAAAGCGATATTGATAGATTAGGTGAATGGGCAAAACTGTGGCAAATGGAATTCAATGTAGACAAATGTGAGGTAATCCACTTTGGATCAAAAAAGGATAGAACAGGGTACTTTCTAAATGGTAAAAAGTTAAAAACAGTGGATGTCCAAAGGGACTTAGGGGTACAGGTACAGAGATCATTGAAGTGTCATGAACAGGTGCAGAAAATAATCAATAAGGCTAATGGAATGCTGGCCTTTATATCGAGAGGACTAGAGTACAAGGGGGCAGAAGTTATGCTGCAGCTATACTAAACCCTGGTTAGACCGCACCTGGAGTATTGTGAGCAGTCTGGGCACCGCACCTTCGGAAGGACATATTGGCCTTGGAGGGAGTGCAGCGTAGGTTTACTAGAATGATGCCCGGACTTCAAAGGTTAAGTTACGAGGAGAGATTACACAAATTGGGGTTGTATTCTCTGGAGTTTCAAAGGTTATGGGGTGACCTGATCGAAGTTTATAAGATATTAAGGGGAACGGATAGGGTGGATAGAGAGAAACTATTTCCGCTGGTTGGGGATTCTAGGAGTAGGGGGCACAGTCTAAAAATTAGAGCCAGACCTTTCAGGAGCGAGATTAGAAAACATTTCTACACACAAAGGGTGGTAGAAGTTTGGAACTCTCTTCCGCAAATGGCAATTGATACTAGCTCAATTGCTAAATTTAAATCTGAGATAGATAGCTTTTTGGCAATCAAAGGTATTAAGGGATATGGGCCAAAGGCGGGTATATGGAGTTAGATCACAGATCAGCCATGATCTTATCAAATGGCGGAGCAGGCACGAGGGGCTGAATGGCCTACTCCTGTTCCTATGTTCCTAACATAACTTTGTGCTTTTCAATTCTATCCCTCTAGAATGAACCCCAGTGCTTGGTGTGCTTTTTTGTTTAAGGCCTTATTAACCTGTGTCGCTACTTTTAATGATTTGTGTATCTGTACCTCCAAAAATACTAGATCTCGGTTAGATGTCAGGAGGTGGTTCTTTTCCCAGAGAATAGTGGATCTCTGGAGCAGGCTGCCGGCTCATGTGGTGGCGCCGAATCGCTGAATTCCTTCAAGCGACAGCTGGACCTGCTTCTGGCTGGGACGGAGATCGCCTCGTATAAAAGGTAGAGTGATCTTCTGGACTAGTTTTGATCACCATTGGGGGGGAGGGTGGAGGGGGTCAGAGAGGAATTTCCCAGATATTTTTCCCCCAAATTGGCCTGCGTTTTTATCTGTTTTCTCGCCTCTCCCGGAAGATCACATGATTTTGGGTGGGATGGGGAGTGTATATATTGTGATACACAAGGTATCACAGTTGTGTGGGACAAGCTGGGTGGACCCGAGGGTCTTTTCCAGTCCGTCGTTGTTCATAAGCACTAAAAATCACTTGAGTTTGGTGGAAGTGTTCACATTACTCAGGTGACGAGAGTGCACATCGACAGAGGGA
The DNA here is from genome assembly GCF_035084215.1 of Heptranchias perlo. Classification (NCBI taxonomy): domain Eukaryota; kingdom Metazoa; phylum Chordata; class Chondrichthyes; order Hexanchiformes; family Hexanchidae; genus Heptranchias; species Heptranchias perlo. Next base: position 46,172,033 of record NC_090349.1, read on the forward strand.
CAGAAACCACCGGAAACTGAATTCTTTTCATCTCCCACCTCTCGGGACTCAAACAAAAGGTAATTACTGTACTGTTAATGGTTTATGGTTAAGACATTTATTTTCTTTGTTTTGCTCAGATAACTAACTGGAGGATAGAAATGAGCCTTATTACATCAGGCCACAACAATATCTAATCATAATTCTGTAAGAGGCAAATATAATAACAGACATATTTACAGCAGGAAGTGTTTAATAATATTCATGGGATGTGCCTTCGTAGTTTCATTTCCTAGAAGTACTCTAAACTGGCAGACATCCAGGCCAGCAGGGAAAATCTACTCTGCAGTACATGGCACATCTCTCCAATAAATTAACCAGCAGTTCAAGGTTAGATACAACACATTAAGTTTCCAAAATCTATACCCTGCCCGATAGTGAAATATATCAATACCATTAGTGCACCAACATCAGTGTTAATATTTTAATATTTTGCTCCTACCAAAACTATTCAACAATCAAACAGTAACACTGACCGAAACATATGAGCACATGAACAAGTGATCAATTGGAAAGGCTCTGAGCAACATGGTCTGTGTAGATATATCAAATGCCAGATTTTCACAATCCTTCACAATTTTCTCAGCAAAATGTGCACTGAAGTAAATTTCGAGGATTTCATTTTCACATCGTTCACCTGACGAAGGAGGAAGCCTCCGAAAGCTTGTGAATTTAAAATAAAATTGCTGGACTATAACTTGGTGTTGTAAAATTGTTTACAACTGAAGTAAATACACAGACCGCATTCCCAACACTATTACAGTTAACATATTAAAAAAGACAAAATATCTTGTCAAATGTGAACCATTTACTTGTAGCAGTTTCTCATTGTTTTTCAATAATACAAAGCTTATCATAGGAATAGTCTACCGCATTGTTGACTCATGACCAAGGTCAGAGCATGTGGAGTCAGGGGACAAGTAGCAGAATGGATAGTAAGCTGGCTACAAAACAGGAAACAGAGAGTAGGGGTTAAAGATGGTTGCTCAAAATGGCAAAAGGTGGGAAGTGGTGTTCCACAAGGATCGGTGCTGGGTCCACCGTTGTTTACAATTTACATAAACAATTTGGACTCGGGAATCAGAAGTACAATTTCAAAATTTGCAGATGACACCAAATGGGAGGTACAGTTAATACTGAGGAGGACTGCAACAAAATACAGGAAGACAATAAACTTGCAGAATGGCCATGTAATTGGCAAATGAATTTCAATATAGGTAAGTGTGAGGTGGTACATTTGGTAGGTATAATAAGGAGGCCACATACTGCTTGGAAAGTAAGAATCTAAATGGAGTAGAGTAGCAGAGGGATCTGGGGGTACAGATACTCAAATCACTAAAAGTAGCGACGCAGCTTAAAAGGCCATTTAAAAAGCCACTGGGGTTCATTTCTAGAGGGATAGAATTGAAAAACACAGTTATGCCAAACTTGTACAGAACCTTGGTTAGACCGCACTTGGAGTACTGTAAACAGTTCTAGTCTCCACACCATAAAAAGGATATAAAGGCACTGGAGAAGGTGCAAAAAAGATTTACTAGGAAAGTACCAGAAATGAGAGGTTATACCTATCAGGAAAGATTGAACAGGCTGGGGGTTTTTTCTCTACAAGAGAAGACTGAGGGGTGACCTAATAGAGGTCTTTTACAGTTATGAAATTGTTTGATAGGGTAGATGTAGAGAAGATGGCTCCGATATTAGCGGGGAGGCGGGTTGACAGCAGGGGTGGGGGCGTTTGGGCACGTGGCAAACCCACATGAACCAAACTTACCGTTTCCAACGCGATCTCACGTTGATTGATAGTGGTTAATGTCCTCTCTGGGTTTCGCGCCCGGCTGCTAGCCTGATTGACAGGCTGGCTGTCATCGGGAGCTGCAACGCGATGGGGGGGAGCGGGAAAGAGAGAGAGCCAGACTTCATCCAATGCTGGACTGGAAGGCCGGGGTGGGGGGGGGCGGTGGTGAGGGGAAGGTCGGGGGTGGGGGGGGGGGGGGGTAGGATGAGAGGGGAAGTGTGGGGGAGTGGGGAGGAGAGATCAGGGGACATCGGGGGGAGATCGGGAGGGTGAAGAGGGGGAGATCGGGAGGGTGAAGAGGGGGAGATCGGGAGGGTGAAGAGGGGGAGATCGGGAGGGTGAAGAGGGGGAGATCGGGAGGGTGAAGAGGGGGAGATCGGGAGGGTGAAGAGGGGGAGATCGGGAGGGTGAAGAGGGGGAGATCGGGAGGGTGAAGAGGGGGAGATCGGGAGGGTGAAGAGGGGGAGATCGGGAGGGTGAAGAGGGGGAGATCGGGAGGGTGAAGAGGGGGAGATCGGGAGGGTGAAGAGGGGGTGATCGGGAGGGTGAAGAGGGGGAGACCGGGAGGGTGAAGAGGGGGAGATCGGAGCGGGAGACATCACACATCGGAGCTTGTTTCAACGGTAGGTGCATTTAGTGTTTTCACTTCATTGCATGGTTTTTTATTTCATTTATTTAGTTTCTTTCTCCCTGATTCGGCCCTTCACGCCTGCTTTCACCAGGCGTGAATCAGAAGCGATGGGCAAGCCGCCCAGGTAAGTTAAAAATCTTTCTAATCACTTCATTTGTCACAGGTAAAGTGCCTTAAGTACCTCAATGAGGTACATTTGGCTCTTTAACTGTCACCCCGCAGGCTTTAATTGCCAGCGGAGCTTCCGGTTTCGGGTTGCCTGCGCACACACAGGTGGATCCCTGGGAAACTTGGAAGCCAGCGGGTTGGAGCCGGCTTCCGAACCCGAACGGGATTTGCGCAATTTTCAGAACCCCCCCCCCGCCCCCCCCCAATGCACCCGTATTTGCCTCCTAAAATCACCCCTGATGTTTCCACTTGCGGGGGAGACCAGAACTAGGGGCCATAAATATAAGATAATCACTAACAAATCCAATAGGGAATTCAGGAGAAACTTCTTTACCCAGAGAGTGGTGAGAATGTAGAACTCGCTGCATCAAGGAGTAGTTAAGGCGACTAGCGTAGATGCATTAAGGGGAAGCTAGATAAACATGAGGGAGAAAGGAATAAAAGGATATGTTGATAGGGTTAGATGAAGTAGGGTGGGAGGAGGCTCATGTAGAGCATAAACACTGGCATGGACCTGTTAGGCCGAATGGCCTGTTTCTGTGCTGTACATTCTTTGCGCTCCTTCTATCGATCCCAGGCTAAACCTACTCACATATGGTCGCCCATTCAAATGATCGGCCTTTGGGTCTACTCCGAGCTGAAATTGGTGGCGATGGGTTTTACTAGGCTGTTTACTTCTCTCTTCCTCCCCCCATTTGACTGCACAGGATTAGGATCCTGGCCCAAACACTGCTTGTGTCATGATGGGTCACCAGGCTTTAGTGTTGTGACAATGTTTTTGCAGTGCAATTGGCGCCATCACATCACAGATGATTATTATGCCATGTGTTTATAAAAAGAACTCCAAATCAATATTAGAGAAGGAAATCTAGTCATCTCTTTAGTTCTTGTGTTGAACAACAAATACACCTCATGTACCGTCAGGGCCATTGATAGTCGTACAGAACAGATGGCGACAGATACCTCCTGGCTAAACTAATGGCATTAAATTACATGCAATGGGAAACCCAGGGAGCAAACAAATTTTAATTAGGGAGAACGGTAGTTACTTAAAGGCTTCTATAGAGACAAAGCTCAGAATACTGCTCAGTAAACAAGAGTGGTAAATACTAACGTATGTGCTGAGGTACAAAGGATTCATTAATGGATTTATATTGCTTCTTGCAGAGATCAAAAGCTTTTACTAATCTCAGCAAAAGCAATGCGACTGCAAATTGAGCAAAAGGAAGCCAATTTGTCATATAATTTTGTGAAACCCATACTGTCTGCTGTAAGATATCGGACCAATAAAATGCAGCACATTTTTGTTTTAGTGTACAACTTGGTAGCATACAGAAACATTTAGAGACATACACCGTAGAGATAATCTGGCAACATAGATGGTTTCTAGTGCTCAGATTGTCATGAAGCAAGTTTCCGGCATACATTCGACTAGGAATTTAGTCTTCTTTAAGTAACACGGGGACACAATCCGTCTATTGCAATGTATACAATTTAAAACAACCAGCAACGTGGCTGTTAAACCACTATGTAACTATGTTTTCTGACCGTCACTGTTTGCGGCTGAATATTTCACAGCCTTGTAACAACTTCCTGCCACTAAAATAAAGCAGATGGAATTTGGTACAAAACCTTTAAGCTTTGATATGAAAATGTCACCGATAGGAAAGTGTACCCCAACATCACAAAACTTTTACATCTGGTAAGGTGTAAATAAAAACTCCCTAAATTCCAAGCAAATATACTGTTTTGCCCCTGAAAGCAAGTGGTCATACTTTGATGGTATTTAACTTTTTTCTTCAAGTGCATCACTTTTTGAGTTTTAACAAAAGCGGAATACTGCAGATGCTGGAAATCTGAAATAAAAACAGAAAATGCTGGAAACACTCAGCAGGTCGGGCAGCATCTGTGGAGAGAGAAACAGAGTTAACGTTTCGGGTTGATGGCCTTTCATCAGAACTTAAGTTTTGTTCCTCTTTCCGCCCCACACTACTTCCAGGCAGCACACCAACTGGCTGCTAGCGGGGTGCACAATAGCAGCTGAAGAGACGTGTTCTAATCGACTCCGTCCCTGTGGGGAAGCACCTAGTATTCATGTGCCACATCCCCTCCGCAAACATCATGCAGATATGAGTCAATGTCCTCAACCATCAGGGGCCAGTTTTGTTTTGAAATATGACACTTTTGAAGATATATTTCAGGATGGATACCCATTTCCACTGAAGCAGAACATATACGTTGTAGGCTTCAGAAATCACAGCCTCTGAGCTCACATTCTGCAGCCACAGATGCAGCACATGAAATAACAAGTCTGCAAAAGCCAAAGGGGGAGAATAAAGATCGCCATTTCACATCTAAATCAGTGTGTATCTAAAAACCTGTAGTATCCGTGGAGTCATCACAGCACAAAACTTTTTAACCCTTTAACAACAACAACTTGCATTTATATAGCACCTTTAACGTAGCAAAATGTCCCATGGTGCTTCACACGCGTAATCAAACAAAATTTAATCCTGCAGATGAACTGACAACTGTGCCTGATGGGTTGGAATTTGAACCAGCTGAATGTTGCAGTCAAGCGACACAGCATAACAACCTAGTTTCAGTTGAGACAAAAGTGATTAAGCATGTGGAGACAAGGTTAAAATTTGTAGAACAATCGGGTTACGAAGTAGCAACTGTCACGTGGGTGTACGCAGGGTATATTTGATTAACCTTTGAGCCATGTCCAATCACGAGTCACTGACTCAGATCGGCCAAAAGCCACGATATAGCAAAATTGGACCCTACTGTCCAGATAACTGGATAAAAGACAGAACTAAAAGAAGGGGTTTAGCTAACGATGTAAAGTTATAATTAGGTTGTTTTTGAATGTTGCCACGGAGCCGGATTGGCTAAGGAATAAGTAATGTAGTAACGGCTATCGGTGTGCTCCAGTCTTGTACTGTTTATAAGCTTCTGAATTTTTGTTGATTGGGGAGAAGGTGCTCGCACAGACCGGGGGGTCAGAGACCCTTCTCCCAGAGCTCGGTTTTAATAAACTGCACCTTTTACTTTACTACAGATTAGATGTGAATTTATTTTCACCCAACAGTGCCCAACATCAGACCTTCTCAGCGAACCAAATGGCTGTGGCTTTTTGTTCTCATTTTCCAATGTATAACTTTTTACTTTCCATTTCCCTTGCTGCTGGCCCAATCCCTTGGACCCAATTTAATTTTGGTTTCACCTTATTTGTTACTTTTTTTTAAAAACACAGTCCTGTTATCTCCAGGGCTCAGTTCATCCCCAACCATCAGCTTCATCCAAGTAATCTCTAAGTTGTCTAGCTGTCTTGGTATTTCCTAATTCTACCCTTCTCCATTAATGGGCACTGATCCTCCCATCTCCCCACTCTGCCCATCTCCATCAATGGGCTCTAAGCCTCCCATCTCCATCAATGGGCTGTAAGCCTGCTAACTCCCCATCTCCATCAATGGGCTCTAAGCCTCCCATCTCCATCTATGGGCTCTAAGCCTGCTAACTCCCCATCTCCATCTGTGGGCTCTAAGCTTCCCATCTCCCCATCTCCATCAATGGGCTCTAAGCCTGCTAACTCCCCATCTCCATTACTGGGCTCTAAGCTTCCCATCTCCATCAATGGGCTCTAAGCCTCCCATCTCCATCAATGGGCTTTAAGCCTGCTAACTCCCCATCTCCATCAATGGGCTTTAAGCCTGCTATTTCCCCATCTCCATTAATGTGCTCTAAGCCTGCTAACTCCCCATCTCCATTACAGGGCTCTAAGCTTCCCAACTCCCCATCTCCATTAATGGGCTATAAACCTGCTATCTCCTCAAACTGCCATTCTCCTTGAGGCTCTATCCTTGCCATGTAGTCAGATTGGATTCCGGCCAAAATCCAGTAATGAATTCCTCAAGGTAAAGATACTGCAGCCTGGAAATTACGATGAGATATGTTATCATACAAACACCTGACAGCTCATATCAAATTCCTCTTATTTTATCAAGGTATTAGGCAATTCATTTTCTGATGGGTTAATGCCCCTTTAAAAGAACAGAGAGAGGAATTGGATAGAGAGGAATGATGCAGAGTGCCTTAGTGTTCATACATAACACAGAAATTTCTATCCTCTTAACTATCTGAAATCAACCAAAGAACTTAGAATGTACAGGAACAGAAAAGGCCATTGCAGCCCATCTGTCCAATCCCAGTGTCGAGGGCATTTATCCCACAAATGGTGAGGTAGCCAATTGGATACAAAATTGGATTGACGACAGAAGACAGAGGGTGGTTGTAGAGGGTTGTTTTTCAAACTGGATGCCTGTGTCCAGCGGTGTGCCTCAGGAATCGGTGCTGGGTCCGCTGTTATTTGTTATTTATATTAATGATTTGGATGAGAATTTAGGAGGCATGGTTAGTAAGTTTGCAGATGACACCAAGATTGGTGGCATTGTGGACAGTGAAGAAGGTTATCTAGGATTGCAACGGGATCTTGATAAATTGGGCCAGTGGGCCGATGAATGGCAGATGGAGTTTAATTTAGATAAATGTGAGGTGATGCATTTTGGTAGATCGAATCGGGCCAGGACCTACTCCGTTAATGGTAGGGCGTTGGGGAGAGTTATAGAACAAAGGGATCTAGGAGTACAGGTTCATAGCTCCTTGAAAGTGGAGTCACAGGTGGATAGGGTGGTGAAGAAGGCATTCGGCATGCTTGGTTTCATTGGTCAGAACATTGAATGCAGGAGTTGGGATGTCTTGTTGAAGTTGTACAGGGCATTGGTGAGGCCACACTTGGAGTACTGTGTACAGTTCTGGTCACCCTATTATAGAAAGGATATTATTAAACTAGAAAGAGTGCAGAAAAGATTTACTAGGATGCTACCGGGACTTGATGGTTTGACTTATAGGGAGAGGTTAGATAGACTGGGACTTTTTTCCCTGGAGAGTAGGAGGTTAAGGGGTGATCTTATAGAAGTCTATAAAATAATGAGGGGCATAGATAAGGTAGATAGTCAAAATCTTTTCCCAAAGGTAGGGGAGTCTATAACGAGGGGGCATAGATTTAAGGTGAGAGGGGAGAGATACAAAAGGGTCCAGAGGGGCAATTTTTTCACTCAAAGGGTGGTGAGTGTCTGGAACGAGCTGCCAGAGGCAGTAGTAGAGGCGGGTACAATTTTGTCTTTTAAAAAGCATTTGGACAGTTACATGGGTAAGATGGGTATAGAGGGATATGGGCCAAGTGCAGGAAATTGGGACTAGCTTCGTGGTATAAACTGGGCGACATGGACATGTTGGGCCGAAGGGCCTGTTTCCATGTTGTAACTTCTATGATTCTATGATCTATAAATACCTCTCACGCCTGTCTATCAAATGTTTCTCCAGGTTCTTATCCAATCAGGCCTCACTGCCTCCCTGGACAGTCCATTCCATATATTCACCACACTCTGTGTAAAATAATTAAGTCTGAATTGTCTTTTCACCCTCTCTCTTCTAAGTTTGAGGCTGTGCCCTCTTCTGGAATCTGTGACTATGTTAAACATATTGACACATATCTTTGGGATCTTGAATACTTCAATGAGGTCACTCCTGAGCCTTCTCTTCAAGTGTAAACACTCCCAGTTTCTGCAGCCTCTCCTCGTAACTCAGGTGCCTAATCTCAGCTATCAATTTAGATTTCCTTCGCTGCACCTTTCCAACATCTAGACTAAGTTCCTGTATAGACCTGATCCTTATGTTGGTGTGATGTGGGCCACCTGCCAATTAATGACCAGATCCAGGTGTTGGAACAGATGGACATCTTTGTTATTTGGGAGATAGCTGCCTTTTTTTGAAATCGCCGTAATGACCCAGCCATTCAGTTATACATAAGTAGGAATCCACTTCACCATCGGTGCACCTTCTGCTCCTGATGTACACTTTGTGACCACTCTGTGCACCACAAAGCTGAATAGCAACAAATTCAATTTATAGTATTTGCTGCTGACTAAATAAATGAAAAAAAACACATGACGGGATCACGCAGAAATGTGAGGGTGAATATTTATAGGAATCTGTCAATCACGTCCCACCCATCACACCACCTTCACTTCTTGAACAATTATAGCAAAATTTAACAGTTTTTCTTCAAAAGAAATTATAATTATAATCAACATTTGCTGAGAGTTAAATAGTATCTACTGACAATTAGTATAGTCTTGCATAAAGTACATTCCCATTTTGTTGATATCCTTATTTATAAAACTGCATACCACCATCTCATCATGAACAATGCCACGTATCGACTAATAAATAATATATTTGCACACACTCCCTCGCATATATTTTAAACGCAGAAACAAGAATATGAATGAATGCATCGAACCTGATGGTGTCTCAATTGTAAGACAAACACAAGAGTTGCTGAAGCAGCAGATGGGTGAGGCAGGGATGAAGGCAGGAAGTAGATGGTCTTTGTGATGGAACGATATGGGGTTTGAAGCTGAAGCAGAGGTAAGAGGGGTGGAACAAGGTGAGCGGCTTGAAGAAGGACCAAAGCAGAAGGGGGAGACACCAAGGTGTGATTTGGTAATCACTGAGGCAGTTTGGGTAGTGCAGGTGATGCATAGTATAGGCCGGAAGGCTTCAGTAAGGGTCAAGATGTTGCCACTCGTGAGCCAAATTTCAGTTAAAGCCATGATGTCAACGCAATCATCCACAATAAGGTCATGGATGGCAAGGGTCTTGTTCGTGAGGGAACAGAGATTCTGGAGGGAAATGCAAAGAGGGACAGTGATTGTTGATCAGCTGGCAGAATCGGAGGGGACAGTGGTGGATGGTGTGAGCGAGACGGGAAGGAGATTGGCTAATTAAGCCCCCAGTGGCGCTAAGGTCAGGGAGAGCGGAGGATAGGACAGCTGAGATTGTTGTTCTTAAGGAGGCAGTGACATGTACCTCGATGGGCAATTCAGAGATTGATGAAAGAGGCACACAGGGTTGCCATGGGCATATCCAAGGGGCATTCAAGTCTCGGATAGCAGAAAGAGAGTAGGAAAGTAGAGGAATAGTGATGGATTGAGGTAAGGATTGGGGTGGGGGTGGGGGGTGCAAGGTACCTGAGAGAGTAGAGATGAAACGTGGCATGACTGGGTGACAAGAAGGGGAGGCGACAGGAGAGAAGGGTCAATAGGGACCAAGAGGAAAAAAAAGGGATAGAAGTAATGGGGAAGGGGTGGGGTGTAGAGAGTAAGGAGCTTCCAGCCCGGGAGTCTTCTTGAGGGGATAAAAAGCCACACTCAAGCCTCAGTCACACTTCGCTCCATCCTCACTGATCTACACTAGCTCTCCATTCAACAACCATCGAATTTAAAATCCTCATTCGTACAACAAATCAATCCATAGCTTCAGTGCACTCTACCTTTGCAACCTGGAATTCCATCCGGCTATGTTGCTAGACTTCTGTCCCTTCCTCCATTCCATCTTTGATGTCAGAGCTTTTAGCCAGTCAGCTCCTCACCTTCAAAAAATAAATTCTTAAAAGCCATCTCTTCAACCAAGTCTTCGGTCATCTCTCCTAAACCTTCCACTCGCTCACCATCCAATCCCGTTTTGCTCTGTGAAGTGCCTGGAAATATCCTTCTAGTTAAAGGCACTATATCAATGTAACTTCTAGGTATTAAATAATATGCAACTAGTGATAGCTTGTGCAAGATACAGCATTGTTGAGATTGGGAAAAGAAAAAGTGATGTAAAAAGGAGCTACCATGGTCCGTAACAAAGATACTGGAATGGGACTGTACTATACTTACATTATAACAATGACTACACTTTACAACTAATGAAATATTTCTAAAGCGCTTTGGGATGCCCTGAAGTATTGAAAGGCACGAAACGTCTTTCTTTCTTTACTTGCCAGCTCAACACTGCAGCAAGCAATCTGAGTGAGTTGTCATCCGGTAAACATACACACTAGAATTAGGAGTCAATTAAAACAAATGCTGCCTTGTAAACTATGGAAAATTGATGCTTTTAGGAGATTCCACAGACTAAACCATTAGCTCCAATGTAACTGTCAAATATGATTTGTTAACCATCATAACAGCTCCCTAATATTAAAAGCTGCTGTAATATTGCAGGTGCCAGTGGGCCATGAACCAATGCTGCCTCTCTTACGGCGGTTAGGTTATTCAGGCCTGCAGCACAGGCGCTCCAATTTCCTTCAAAACCAGCACGGGAATGTATAAGAGCATTCCAAGTCCAGCAGGCGCATCCCACAGCCACAGGAAGTGATTTCATGGCACCCCTCCGACAAGAAATGGTGCGTGATGAGGAGAAAGGAAAAGAAATGGTGAAGGAAATAAAACAAAATAAGGAAAAGAAAATAAGCAGAGAATCCAAGACAGATGATTCATCGGAAACCTTTGGTCATCCTACAAGCAATCCCAGTCCATCAAGTAGGAGGCTGCACTGCTCTCAGGAGCCATGGTTAGATTTTAATCCCATTTCTATACCTGTTGGACACTCATCTCATTACTCTGGACCTCAAGAGGGATACTTTATTCTTTAGAATCCACTGACCAGGAATATGACTCTGAAGTATCAGTGAGACCTGCAAGCCTCCATTTCACAGAATGAGAAGTGATCATAACGGAGATACGGTCTGTACAAAGTTTCAGACTGTATTGAAAAATATCTTGCATTACTTGTAAAAAGAATATTAAAAGTTCCTGTACAAAAGGTCTCACTGATTCGAGACAAGTGACCTTTCCTGGTGCTCTGATGGCTTGACAGAATCAGTGGCACATGCCCGAAGATCTATGTGACAAACCAATTCAAAGACTGGTCTCATTGCTTTCTCCACTGCTGCGCGAAGAACAGAACAATCACAGGTCAGTGCACAGAATTCAAATGAGAATTATGGACTGAAGGGTACAATGATTTACATCTTTATGTCCGCAGTAATAATGCCTGTGGCAGAGCTGAGTAAATAGTTGTGGCAGAGCTCGAACCCGAGAGCTTCTGATTATTCAAATATAGTCTAGAGTTTTTCATCTTTCTATTGGGCACTTTACAGCCTTCCGGCCTTAAAATCGAGTTTGATAACTTTAGATCTTCACCACCGCTCCCATTTTCTTGAACAGCAGGAGTTGGTAATGGAGGATTGGCTGCACCAGAGCCACTGGGTGTGGGGGTGGAATCCCCTATCGGTATACTGTCAGTGGGGTGGCCCGCACCCCTGGGGTCTACCCACCTTTCTCTGCCACATTCCTGGGCCACGGGAGCCTTCTCCTCTACGCTGGATTTTCCGTGTTTCCCTCCCCCTCTGCTATTCTGCTGTGGCCATTTACACCTCCTCTGGATGCATCTTTTGTTTACTTTATTTGTTCCATTACCACCCCACTTTGTCTTGCACCACCATCACTTTTGTGATTTAATCACTTCTGCCCTAACCCTATCACAGACCTTTCCCTTTGCTCTTTCCTTCGTCCCTTCCCTGGCTCTGTACTTAGATAAAAACTGTTTAATCTCTAACATCTTCCATTTCCGATGAAAGGTCAGCGACCTGAAACATTAACTCTGTTTCTCTTTCCAAAGATATTGCCTGATCTGCTGAGTGTTTTCCAGCATCTTCTGTTTATATTCTAGAGTATAATGGACATTAGGAAGTCTCAACCAGACCACTAGACGGAGTACCTCAGATTGATGTGCTGTTCGAAATGCGTCAAATTCCAAATGTCCTTAGTTCCACCTAAACAATAAAAAGGTCCTACAGATACAGTCTAATCTATTTCTGTAGAATGAGGAAGTTCATTCAAATAAATTCAGAAACAATTGCATTAATATAGCACCTTATATGTAGAGTGTAGTTATAAGATGATTATGCGGAAGTAGTATAGTGCTCTGCTTAAACTTCATCTTGAGTACCTTTGGTCACTGGGGCACCAGGGAAATATCCAAACCCTGGCAGAAGGGCCATAAGGCTGGCCCCTAGCGAGAGAAAATTGAGATGTGAGGAAAGACTAGAAAAACTTGGGACTCTACAACCTTTAAAATGAGCGACTGAGACGTGACCTTATAAAGGTATACAAGGTACTGAATGGAATAGCAAACTTAACTAGGAACACTATTACAGGCTAACTCATGACTGTAGAACAGGGTGACAGAGGTATAAAGTTGTAAAAGGCAAGTTCAGGACTGATGTCAGAAAGCACTTCAAACTGAGTGATCAACACCTGAAACAGTCTTCCTGGGATGTGAGTGAAGGGAAATATTTGAACCATTCAAGAGACAGTTAGGTGCTGTGATGGGACAGCTTTTTTACACAGCGAGTGGTTAGGATCTGGCATACACTGCCAGAGTGGGTGGTGGAGGCAGATTCAATCATGGCCTTCAAATGGGAACTGGATAAGTACTTGAAAGGAAAAAATTTGCAGGGCTATGGGAAAAGGGCAAGGGAGTGGGACTAGCTGGATTGCTCTTGCACAGAGCCAGCACGGACTTGATGGGCCGAATGGCTTCCTTCCGTGCTGTAATCTTTCTATGATTCTAACTGTAGATTTCTAAAGCAGAATGAACTAGCTGTACTAATAGTCTTCCTTATCTGTACTTATCCCATGGATTTTTGCAATGCAGGTTCTCTCCTGTGACTTTCACACCACAAATTCCGAAAGCCAACTGGGGAATTTGAGCGAAGAGCTAAGCTCAGGCAGTGCACTTCCCCAGAGGGAGCAGGAGAAAGATACAGAAGTGGATGAGTCAACTTCCAGCAGCCAAATCAGAATAACAGAATGAAGCTTCAAAACAGGCTTTTTGCCTGCCCTTTTTCATCAGAAAATGAACCGTCATGTGTGGAGTGGCATAGGGGAGTTATTTAAGGTTACAATAATTAGAGCTGGAAAAATTAGTGAAAGATAGCCACTTAAAAAAGTAGGTTGTTTTACACAGTGAAGGAGAAGGAATGACGCTTGACCCGAGGTCTTGTTCCATGCTTCAAATGATCCCTGCAGACTGTGACCGATCCTATTCCTTTATTGGCTCTGACAGCTAATTCATTACCAGTAACCTGCTTTCAACGCTTCTGCCTCTCAGCCGTTCCTTTTGTGATCGATGCATTCCAGACGAGATAGTGCTTGAAGCGCAGCATTCATTTAACATAAACAACGCACCCAAAATATCCTTTTTATGGCTGGTGTGAGGAATGCGAGGGAATGTTGACGTCAAAACGATAAATTCTGAATTTCTCAAAACTATTTGCGAATTGATTTCCTCATAAAATGTTAGGTTCGCTATTTTAATATGGAATTAATTTAATCTTTGATTCAATCAAATGTGCTTTTTTTGCATATCAGAACATTCGGATGCTATTTAAGGACGGTTGGTTGGCCTGCTTATTCACAGGAAGCAGCTAGATCACAGATATAGGCATGTTTCTGAACCAGCATCTGTTGCTATGACAACATGACTACATCAGCAACCCATCCTTGGTTCATTTAGCTCAGACCAGCCTGTCAGACAGCATCACTGCACACAAATCATTGTAAATATTACGCTGGATACCGTCACTGGTAACCATGGCACCCGGAGTTAAGGCTGCCTCATGCCCTTTAAGGTATAATGTACATACTTCACGTAAAACACAAAACGATTAAACTGCTTCTGTCTTCTACCGTGTTACAGAAAAATTAACTTAGATGGATGGACAGACAGACAGAGAAACAGACTGGCATTTAAAAAGCGCTTTTCACAATCGCAGGAGGTCACAAAGCGGTTTACAGCCAATGAAGTGTAGTCACTGTTGGAATGTAGGAAACGTAGCAGCCAATCTGCACACAGCAAGATCCCACAAACAGCAATGAGAGAATGACCAGATAATCTGTTTTTTAGTGATGTTGGTTGAGGGATAAACATTGGCCAGGAGACTGGGGAGAACTCCCCTGCTCTTCGAAATAGTGCCATGGGATCTTTTTCATCCACTTGAGGAGACTTGTTTAAGCCTCTGATTTTCTCCTTTGTCATTGGTTATTCTCTATTATTGCTATCTACCGATCACAATATGCAAAATCCGCCAATTTCAATTTTATCTCCATCATCTTCCACAAAAAATCTACCGAATCGCATTCCAGCAAAAGGAAATTTACAATTACATCCAGCAAACAGTTCCTTACCAACTCCACTGTGTACCTCAAAAGTAAATAAAAAGCATCACATAACAAACAGAAAAAACAACAAAAATAATCACAAAGTTACCTAGAAATTTGTCTCCTACAACTCCCCCACCCCCCACAAGGAGGTTCTGAGACTAAGTCACTGAGGATTCCCGTCTGCCCACACTTCCCATCCCCACCCCTACCCTGCCATCCGTCTCTGCACAATGAAGCCCGTTGTAAACAAACCGTGCACATACAAGAGTTCATTTCTGATCTGAAAGACTGTGATTCCCCAGGATCCACTGTATCGTGGCCCCTCTCAGTCTGAGGGAGGCCAGAGGGAAAGAGAGACAAGCACATGGGAGAGAGAGAGAGAGAGAGAGAGAGAAAAAGGGGCACACGGAGAGAGACAGAGAAAGAGAGACGCACACGGGGAGAGACAGAGAAAGAGAGACGCACACGGGGAGAGACAGAGAAAGAGAGACAGGCACACGGAGAGAGAGATAAAGAGAGACAGGCACACGGGGGAAAGAGAGAAAGGGACAGAGGGGGCGAGACGGGCACAGGGGGACAGAGGGAGCGAGACGGGCACAGGGGGACAGAGGGAGCAAGACGGGGCACAGGGGGACAGAGGGAGCGAGACGGGCACAGGGGGACAGAGGGAGCGAGATGGGCACAGGGGGACAAAGGGAGCGAGACGGGCACAGGGGGACAGAGGGAGCGAGACGGGCACAGGGGGACAGAGGGAGCGAGACGGGCACAGGGGGACAGAGGGAGCGAGACGGGGCACAGGGGGACAGAGGGAGCGAGACGGGCACAGGGGGACAGAGGGAGCGAGACGGGCACAGGGGGACAGAGGGAGCGAGACGGGCACAGGGGGACAGAGGGAGCGAGACGGGCACAGGGGGACAGAGGGAGCGAGACGGGCACAGGGGGACAGAGGGAGCGAGACGGGCACAGGGGGACAGAGGGAGCGAGATGGGCACAGGGGGACAGAGGGAGCGAGATGGGCACAGGGGGACAGAGGGAGCGAGACGGGCACAGGGGGGCAGAGGGAGCGAGACGGGCACAAGGGGAGAGAGGGAGCGAGACGGGCACAGGAGGAGAGAGGGAGCGAGACGGGCACAGGGGGACAGAGGGAGCGAGACGGGCACAGGGGGAGAGAGGGAGCGAGACGGGCACAGGGGGAGAGAGGGAGCGAGACGGGCACAGGGGGAGAGAGGGAGCGAGACGGGCACAGGGGGAGAGAGGGAGCGAGACGGGCACACGGGGGACAGAGGGAGCGAGACGGGGCACAGGGGGACAGAGGGAGCGAGACGGGCACACGGGGAGAGGGAGCGAGACGGGCACACGGGGAGAGGGAGCGAGACGGGCACAGGGGGACAGAGGGAGCGAGACGGGGCACAGGGGGACAGAGGGAGCGAGACGGGCACACGGGGAGAGGGAGCGAGACGGGCACACGGGGAGAGGGAGCGAGACGGGCACACGGGGAGAGGGAGCGAGACGGGCACACGGGGAGAGGGAGCGAGACGGGCACACGGGGAGAGGGAGCGAGACGGGCACACGGGGAGAGGGAGCGAGACGGGCACACGGGGAGAGGGAGCGAGACGGGCACACGGGGAGAGGGAGTGAGACGGGCACACGGGGAGAGGGAGTGAGACGGGCACACAGGGGCGGGGGGGAAGAGAGAGAGAGAAGCACACGGGGAGAGAGGGAGACAGGCACACAGGGAGAGGGAGAGAGACAGGCAATCTGGAGGGAAATGGTTATCCTCTAATTGACCTCAGGATATGCCAATCTACAGTAATTAGAACTTGTTGCTTTGAACAGAGACACCAGTTACACACAGCTGAAGCTCACCAGAATATATTATGGAATCATAGAATGATGCAGCACAGAAGGAAGCCATTCGGCCCATTGTGCCTGTGCCAGCTCTTTGAAAGAGCTATCCAATTGGTCCCACTCCCCTGCTCTTTTCCCATCGCCCTGCATATTTTCCATTTCAATTATTTATCCAATTCCTTTTTGAAAGTTACTGTTGAATCTGCTTCCACCGCCCTTTCAGACAGCGCATTCCAGATCATCATAACTCGCTGTGTAAAAAATAGTTTCCCCATGTTGCCTCTGGTTCTTTTGCCAATTACCTTAAATCTGTGTCCACTGGTTACCAACCTTTCTGCCACTGGAAACAGTTTCTCCTTATTTACTTTATCAAAACTCTTCATAATTCTGAACACCTTTTTTTTGGCCACTAAGGGAATCAAGGGATATGGGGATCGGGCGGGAAAGTGGAGTTGAGGTCGAAGAACAGCCATGATCTGATTGAATGGCAGAGCAGGCTCGAGGGGCCGTATGGCCGACTCCTGCTCCTATTTCTTATGTTCTATCAAATCTCCCGTGAAACTTCTCTGCTCTAAGGAGAACAGCCCCAGATTCTCTAGTCTCTCCACATAACTAAAATATTATGTGCCATGGTACAATTCCACTTTCCTCTTAAAGCACCATAACCAACCCCAATGCAGATCTGCTATGCAATTTAAAGTTCTGTACAATCATATGTCTCCATTTTTTTAAAAATTCTCTTCTTTTTCCCTGGTTAACATGGATGGGAGTAGGGCCGTTTACAAGGCTTTTCATAGAATCTTACAGCACAGAAGACCATTTGGCTCGTTGTGCCTGTGCCAGCTCTTTGAAGGAGCTGTCCACTTCAGTCCCATAACCCAGCTTCTCCCTCCACAACCCTGCAAATTGGTCCTTTTCAACTACATGTCCAATTGCCTTTTGAAAGTTCCTGTGGAATCTGATTCCACTGCCCTTTCAGGTACTGCATCCCAAAAATTTCTCCTCATTTCCCCTCTAGTTCATTTGTCAATTATTTTAAATCTACGACCTCTGGTTACCGACCCACTAACCAGAGGAAACAGTTTCTCCCTACTTGCTCTATTAAAATCCCTCATTATTTTGAAAACCTCTATTAGGTCTCCCCTGAGCTTCTCTGCTCTAAGGAGAACAATCCCAGCTTCTCCAATCTCTGCACATAACTCAAGTCCCTCATCCCTGGTAAACCTCCTCTGTACCTTCTCCAAGGCCTTCACATCCTTCCTAAAGTGTGATGCCCAGAATTGTAAACAATACTCCAGCTGAGGCCTAACCAGTGATTTGTAAAGGTTTAGCATGACTACCTTGTTTTTGTATTCAATGCCCCTATTTACAAAGCCAAGTATTCCAAACGTTTTCTTAACCACCTTATCAACTTGTCCTGCCACCTTCAACGATTTGTGAATATGTCCCCCCCAAGTCCCTCTGCTCTTGCACACCCTCAGAATAGGACATTTAGATTATTTTGCATCTCCATGTTGTTGCTCCCAAAGTGCATCACTTCACACTTATCTGCATTAAATTGCATCTGCCATGTGTCTGCCCATTTCACCAGTCTGTCTCTGTCCTCCTGAAGTCTGCTACTATCCTCCTCACTATTTACTACGTTGCCAAGTTTTGTATCATCTGCAAACTTCGAAATTGAACCCAAGTCCAGGTCATTTATATATAACCAGAAAAGCAATGGTCCTAATACCGACCCCTGAGTGACCCCACTGTATACTTTGCTCCAGTGAGAAAAACAACTGCTCACCAATACTCTCTGCCTCCTATCCCTTAGCCAATTACATACCCACATTACCACCGTCCCTTTAATCCCATGTGCTTCTATTTTCCAAATAAGTCTGTTATGTGGAACTTTATCAAATGCCTTTTGAAAGTCCATATAGACAACTACTGCACTACCTTCATCAACCCTCTCTGTGACTTCAAAGAACTCAATCAGGTTAGTCACACACGGTTTGCCTTTAACAAATCCATGCTGGCTGTCCCTTATTAACCCCAAATTCTCCAAGTGAGAATTAATTTTGTCCTTGATAATGGTCTCTAGTAGTTTTCCCACCACTGACGTTAGATTGACTGGCCTGTAGTTACCACTAAACCAACCAATGATTCCATAACACACTAGGTCCAACCCTTCCACAGCAGGCTGACACGCCAGGTATCTGCTGGACTCAGCATAATAATACTAACCTGCCCACTAGTCCCCAATTTTTGTATATTCAATGAAAATAGAATGCTCTTCTAAACCTAATTGGAGTAAGCTATAAATAGAAAATGTGTCAACATCTCAGGGGATAAGGTAAGTGGACAGCTCTAAATCACAACTTGTGTGACTCTGACCTTCACAAAGTATTCACATGGGCCTGCTCATTAAGTAAATATCCAACCCAACCAAATCCTGACCCCGTATCTTCTATATAGCCTTCAGGTAGTTTACAAAAATGCTAAAGTCTGCGCCAAACTGAAATTTGGACATCCCCTGTCAGTCCTGAAGAATCCTCCAAACTATATTTAGCACCACAAAACCATTTTATCTAATTCACAAGTTAAATAAAATTCCACACCTGATCAGATACCAAATATAATCTTCCTAGGCTGCAGTAGTGAAGTACTGGTCAGAGAATCAGGGTAGCTGTTCGGTTTTGGCCATGGACACAGTTAATGCACACTGTTAACGTGGTAAGGACAGGTTGCGTGCAAAGCAAGGGAATTTGTGAAACAACAACAACTTGCATTTATATAGCGCCTTTAACGTAGTAAAACGTCCCAAGGCACTTCAGAGGAGTGTTATCAGGCAAAATTTGACACCAAGCCACATAAGGAGATATTAGAACAGGTGACCAAAAGCTTGGTCAAAGAGGTAGGTTTTAAGGAGCATCTCAAAGGAGGAGAGAGAGGTAGATTTGAAAGGGAAAAAAGTGAATCGGCTGCTAAGATTCTAGACTTGGGGAAGGCCGACTTCAATGGGACGAGACAGAGACTGTCCACAGTAAACTGGGCAAATCTGTTAATGGGTAAAACGACTGATAATCAGTGGGAAATGTTTAAAGAAACATTTAACGTGATACAGAATCGGTTTATACCCCTGAGGGGCAAGAACTCTACTTGCCAAAAAAAACAGCCATGGACAACGAAAGAGGTAAGGGACAGTATAAGACATAAGGAAAGGGCATACAAAAAGGCAAAAAATGGCACAGATCCTGGCAAATGGGAAAGATACAAAGATCAACAAAGGGTCACAAAACAGATAGTAAGAGCTACAAAAAGAGAGTATGAAAAGAAACTTGCAAGGGATATCAAAACCAATACAAAGAACTTTTATAGTTATATTAGGAAAAAGAGGGTGGTCAGGAGCAGTGTTGGCCCCTTAAAAACTGAAAGTGGGGATACTGTCATTGACAATGGGGAAATGGCGGACATGTTGAACAATTACTTTGCGTCAGTATTTACAGAAGAAAAAGAGGATAGCATGCCGGAAATCCCAAGAAAACTAATATTGAATCGGGGACAGGGACTCGATAAAATTAACATAAGTAAAGCAACAGTAATGAAGAAAATAATAGCACTAAAGAGTGACAAATCCCCAGGACCAGATGGTTTCCATCCCAGGGTTTTTAAGGAAGTAGGTGAGCACATTGCAGATGCACTAACTATAATCTTTCAAAGTTCTCTAGATCCAGGAACTGTCCATCTGGATTGGTAAATTGCACATGTCACTCCGCTTTTTAAGAAAGGAGAGAGAGGGAAACCAGGGAATTATAGACCAGTTAGCCTTACATCTGTTGTGGGGAAAATGCTGGAGTCTATAATTAAGGATAGGGTGACTGAACACCTCGAGAATTTTCAGTTAATCAGAGAGAGCCAGCATGGATTTGTGAAAGGTAGGTCGTGCCTGACAAACCTGATTGAATTTTTTGAAGAGGTGACTAAAGTAGTGGACAGGGGAATGTCAATGGATGTTATTTATATGGACTTCCAGAAGGCATTTGATAAGGTCCCACATAAAAGACTGTTAGCTAAGATAGAAGCCCATGGAATCGAGGGAAAAGTACGGACTTGGTTTGCATGTTGACTGAGCAAAAGGCGACAGAGAGTAGGGATAATGGGTAGGTACTCACATTGGCAGGATGTGACTAGTGGAGTCCCGCAGGGATCTGTCTTGGGGTTTCAATTATTCACAATATTTATTAACGACTTAGAGGAAGGCATAGAAAGTCTCATATCTAAGTTTGCCGATGACACTAAGATTGGTGGCATTGTAAGCAGTGTAGATGAAAACATAAAATTACAAAGCGATATTGATAGATTAGGTGAATGGGCAAAACTGTGGCAAATGGAATTCAATGTAGACAAATGTGACGTCATCCACTTTGGATCAAAGGAGGATAGAACAGGATACTTTCTAAATGGTAAAAAGTTAAAAACAGTGGATGTCCAAAGGGACTTAGGGGTACAGGCACATAGATCATTGAAGTGTTATGAACAAGTGCAGAAAATAATCAATAAGGCTAATGGAATGCTGGCCTTTATATCTAGAGGACTAGAGTACAAGGGGGCAGAAGTTATGCTGCAGCTATACAAAACCCTGGTTAGACCGCACCTGGAGTACTGTGAGCACCTTCGGAAGGACATATTGGCCTTGGAGGGAGTGCAGCGTAGGTTTACTAGAATGATACCCGGACTTCAAGAGTTAAGTTACGAAGAGAGATTACACAAATTGGGGTTGTATTCTCAAGAGTTTAGAAGGTTAAGGGGTGATGTGATCGAAGTTTATAAGATATTAAGGGGAAGGATAGGGTGGATAGAGAGAAACTATTTCCGCTGGTTGGGGATTCTAGGAGTAGGGGGCACAGTCTAAAAATTAGAGCCAGACCTGTCAGGGGCGAGATTAGAAAACATTTCTACACACAAAGGGTGGTAGAAGTTTGGAACTCTCTTCCGCAAACGGCAATTGATACTAGCTCAATTGCTAAATTTAAATCTGAGATAGATAGCTTTTTGGCAACCAAAGGTATTAAGGGATATGGGCCAAAGGCAGGTATATGGAGTTAGATCACAGATCAGCCATGATCTTATCAAATGGCTGAGCAGGCACGAGGGGCTGAATGGCCTACTCCTGTTCCTATGTTCCTAGAGAGGCAGAGAGGTTTAGGGAAGGAATTCCAGAGCTCAGGGACTAGGCAGCTGAAGGCACGACCGCCAATGGTGGAGCGAAATTGGGGATGCGCAAGAGGCTAGAATTGGAGTGTACAAAGTTAGATGGGAGTGTGTGTAAAATGGACCATCAATGGTATTGAAAACACCATGGAGGCTCAGCCTTGATTCTGAATATTGGACTACAGGCAGCTGGTTACCAGAGTGGTAGGGTGGGGGTGGGGGGGGGGGGGGGGAAGAGAGGGAAATAATAAGGAAAAAAAGAGACTGAGAAAAATGAAAGAAAGTGAGATAAACCAATGTTGGCGAATGTTGGTTCGTGCTTTGATGAACTGAGGACTGCAGTAGTCAATCTCAATAGAAACAAAATAAACCCAAGCCCAGTCAACTCACTGTAAAAATCAGTGAATTCACTTAGCAAGATTGCTGCTATGATCTTGCCAAGAAAAAACAAAGAACCCTTTCCATAGTTTATTGCTTTGACTCATTGGTGTACTTCCTCTATAGGCAAATACAAATGTTGATAACACACAGCATTTTTAACTTATGCTTTACCTCCTTGTATTTCAAAAAATAATTTGACATGTTTTTAAAAGCAATGGACAGCAAACCAATAGTTAAGTCCAAAACTGAAGAGGGACCAGGATAGGGGTGAGGGGACATGGGTTGAAATCTGATGCTTGCTTTGCTCATGATGAAAGCTGACTAAAAATCTTATTAGTTTCTTCGTATCTGAAGACAGTATGTATGAAAAAGGACTTGTACATCATTTTAAATGTCTGGTATATATATATTAGAAATCTCTACATATAACAATTCCCTAGCTATGTATGGAGTTATTCCCATGATCGACAATACATTGAACAGACAGAGTGAAATACCTCCTCATTTGAACTTTTCTACAGAAGCTTATTGAAAAGATTTGGCTGTTCACTTATGGCGTTAACTAGATTTTTTTTAAGTGCCTATGGGAAGAAATTATCTTTAGTGCATAATCACTAGCAACTTCCCTCAAATCCTTTAATCTTCTGTTCCATAGCAGTAGTGAATACAACTTTGTGGACATGGCCTCATGAAAATTTTATCCCCCAGACTACATCTGGAAGAGCTGGATAAGTTATAACTGATTTATATTTTCAGTGCAATTAATTGGCACCAACCTGAGGCCATAATAAAGAGTGGCTTACGGTGGAGCTGTCCTCGTTCCCAGAGACTGGGTCAGAAAAGCACTGAGAAGGAAAGATAGTGACTGACTGCTGAGAGGTGGGAGATGTGCAGAGTGCAGGCAGGATGTCAGGGATCTGTGGGAATGTGGTTGGGATGGTTATTACAGTTGGAATGAGAAGGAGAAAGGTTAATGAAGAGAATCAGCAGCACAGCGGAAAGACATCAAGATGCATTGCTAACCATCACAAGACAGGGGGAAGGGTACACTGGGCCTTGGTGGGAGATCCGCTGGTGCCCCTCCAGCTGGCTTCCCAGGTTGAGCGGTTGTGTCAAAGCCCCAATCATCGCCGGTAACACCCGACGAGCTGCATGGTGAGAGAAGCTGCAACATTCCATGCTTGTGTGCTGCACATCTCAATTTGTTTGCAAAAAATCTGATTTTGTTCTCCATGGCTCCAGTATTAGCAGGGAGGCGAGACGGCAGCGGGGGGGAGGGGGCGATTGGGCGCGTGGCAAACCCGCATGAACCAAACTTACCGTTTCCAACATGATCGCACGTTGATTGATAATGATTAACGTCCTCTCCGGGTTTCGCGCCCGGCTGCTAGCCTGATTGACAGGCTGGCTGTCATCAGGAGCTGCAACCAAGGAGGGGTGGGGGGCGGGAAAGAGAGAGAGCCAAACGTCATCTGGCGCTGGACTGGAAGACCGGGGGGAGATCAGGGGAAGATCGGGGGGGGGGGGGGAAGGAGGGGAAGATCGGGGGTGGGGGAGAGAGGGAAAGATCGGGGTGGGGGGGGAAAAGAGAGGCGAAGATCGGGAGGGTGAGACTGGGAGGACATCAGGAGGGTGAGACTGGGGGGACATCGGGAGGGTGAAGAGGGGGACATCGGACAAGGTTTCAAAGGTAGGTGCATTTAGTGTTTTCACTTAATTGCATGGTTTTTTATTTAATTTATTTTGTTTCTTATTCCCTGATCCGGCCCTTCACGTCTGGTTTCACCAGGCATGAATCAGAAGAGGTGGGCAAGCCGCCCAGTAAGTTAAAAATCTTTCTAATCCCTTCATTTGTCACAGGTAATGTGCCTTAAGTACCTCAATGCGGTACATTTGACTCTTTAACTGTCATCCCGCTGACTTCCATTTTCGGGTCGCCCGCGTGCACACAGATGGGTCCCTGGGAAACTCCAAAGCCGGCGGGTTGGAGCCGGTTTCCGAACACGGACGGGATTTGCGCGATTTTCGGAGTCCGTCCACCCCAATGCACCCGCATTTGCCTCCTAAAAGCAACCCCCATGAGTCTACAAAAAGGATATAGAAGTACTAGAGAAAATGCCAAAAAGATTTACAAGGATGATACCAGAACTGAGAGGGTACAACTATCAGGAAAGTTTGAACAGGCTGGGGTTCTTTTCTCTAGAAAATAGAAGACTGAGGGGGTGACCGAATAGAGGTCTTTAAAATTATGAAGTGGTTCAGTGGGGTAGACGTAGAGAAAATGTTTCCACTTGTGGGGGAGACCAAAACTAGGGGCCAAAGATATAAGATAGTCACTAATAAATCCAATACGGAATTCAGGAGAAACCAGAGAGTGGTTAGAATGTGGAACTCGCTACTACATGAAGTGGTTGAGGCAATTAGCATAGATGCATTTAAGTACATGAGGGAGAAAGGAATAGAATGAGGTGTTGATAGGGTGAGACGAAGTAAGGTGGGAGGAGGCTCGTGTGGAGCATAACCATAGATCTGTTGGGTCGAATGGCCTGTTTCTGTGCTGTAAAGTTTTATGTAATTCTATGTTATACTATCCCCAGATTCCACAATGATTGCAATAGTTCAGTGTGGTCGTGGTTTTGCACCGAATTCTGGTGTTTGTGCAGTGCCACTAGGGGTCAGGAATCACTCCAAAGTGCTGTTAGAAGCGCATGTCCTGGGCAGGAAGGGAGGCTTGTGTGCAGTTAGGTGTCAAAACAACACATGACTTTACGGCACATCCACTGCAGGAACTGTATTTTGTCTCCAAACTCTGCTACAGATTAAACTCAAGTTTTAGATGGTGCACAAAAGGGAATATAATCCAATAGAGCTATCTGTTATGAATGGCGAGATTTCCAAATGTTAATTAACTAATTTAGAAGCAGTAGCCCTCATTCAACCAAAGCTAAGCATCAGACTGGTCAGTCAGTGAGAATAGTACATCTAAAGAGGACTAGGGACTGCAGAATCTGGAGCTATTCGTGATGTAATTGAAAACTCACGATTTCATAATCGACTAGAAGATACTTGGATGTGATTGCACGTGGTCTGTGGAATCGGCAGCAGTAGCTTTATGGACTGATACAAACAGGCAGCAGCTCCCCATCCACATCACTCAAAGTACCAACATTGCACTAAGGGCATCACTGCAGCATGCAGGTGTAGGAGGACATCCAATACTTTACCCAAGGATAAGAAAGCTACATCTCCTGTGCCTTAAATCTAACTCCCCACCTCATCTGGAGAGCAAGAGAAATGGGTAGAAGCCAAAATAAATACAAATAGCACATAGTAGATTGCATTTATTTACTAATAAAATATAGTAATTTAAATTACTGTTCTTAATGTATTTTCATGTAAGGAAATGAAAAATTTCTAGACATGAAAGCACAGAAGATATTCCACTGGGCCTGTGCTGAAATTCACACTTCCAGAAAAAGAGCCAGGAAATAAGGAAAAACTTAGATGACAATTTACAAAAAATCCAATCATGGCCTCTTTGAAGTATTGTGTAAAAAAAATCCTAAATTTCCACATTACTGAATATTGATGCAGGTTGCAAGAGGATTGAAAGACACAGCATTCTGCAGTTTTAAGGCATTTAACAAAGGTGGTTGTTGCACACAGGCCCGTAAAGTATTTCTCCTCACAGTTCTTCATTAGGATTTAACAGCTGCTTATTCATGTGGGAAGATGGCTCACTGACCTTAAGCTGAAGTGAGAGGTTTTGGCCATCGCCTTGAAGAAATTAATTCATTGCTATTATCAGTTTGGGAGTGTGGGGGAGCGGGGGATAAAGCTCTAGTTCCGTACTCCCATTAAATAAATGAAAAACACAGGTGTCTGTTTCAGCATTTCTTATCACAGTGATTTCAGTAAGGCCTTCGATAAAGTCCCCCACAGGAGACTGGTCAAGAAGGTACGAGCCCATGGAATCCAGGGTGCCTTGGCTCTTTG